>NC_138768.1:233331241-233961241 GCF_965119305.1 Pelophylax lessonae | reverse complement strand
AGTGCTGGGCACAGGACTGAATAATACACAGAGTGCTGGTCACATGACTGCATAATACACATAGCACTGAGCACAGGACTGCATAATACACATAGCACTGAGCACAGGACTGCATAATACACAGAGTGCTGGGCACAGGACTGCATAATACACAGAGCGCTGGGCACAGGACTGAATAATACACAGAGTGCTGGGCACAGGACTGAATAATACACAGAGTACTGGGCACATTACTGCATAATACACAGAGCACTGGGCACAGGACTGCATACTACACAGAGTGCTGGGCACAAGACTGAAAAATACACAGAGTGCTGGTCACATGACTGCATAATACACATAGCACTGAGCACAGGACTGCATAATACACAGAGAGCTGGGCACAGGACTGCATAATACACAGAGTGCTGGGCACAGGAATGCATAATACACAGAGCGCTGGGCACAGGACTGCATAATACACAGAGAGCTGGGCACAGGATTGCATAATACGCAGAGCGTTGATCACAGGACTGCATAATACACAGAGCGCTGGGCACAGGACTGCATAATACACAGAGTACTGGGCACATTACTGCATAATACACAGAGCACTGGGCACAGGACTGCATACTACACAGAGTGCTGGGCACAAGACTGAAAAATACACAGAGTGCTGGTCACATGACTGCATAATACACATAGCACTGAGCACAGGACTGCATAATACACAGAGAGCTGGGCACAGGACTGCATAATACACAGAGTGCTGGGCACAGGAATGCATAATACACAGAGCGCTGGGCACAGGACTGCATAATACACAGAGAGCTGGGCACAGGATTGCATAATACGCAGAGCGTTGATCACAGGACTGCATAATACACAGAGCGCTGGGCACAGGACTGCATAATACACAGAGAGCTGGGCACAGGATTGCATAATACGCAGAGTGCTGGGCACAGGACTGCATAATACACAGAGAGCTGGGCACAGGACTGCATAATACACAGAGCGCTGGGCACAGGACTGCATAATACACAGAGCGCTGGGCACAGGACTTCGTAATATACAGAGCGATGGGTACAGAACTGTATAATATACAGGAGGGTGTTAGGCATAGAGTACAGGGTTCAGAGGTTTGCTAGGCACAGAGGACACTTCTGCCCCCACATTCATAGATCACCTCTGCACCTGGGGACAGTGTCATTAGTCCAGGGACGTCTTGTTACCCTACTTTACTATGAAAAATGAACAAAGCATATCCTTCTATAGTGTGTACTAGCCCCAATCCAAAGCACAGAGTGCTATTTCTTCCATCTGCTATCTGCACAGGTCACTAACAATAGTCCAAGCTGACTCCACAGCATCCTGGATGGGAGTTGGCTTGCAGGGGGGCACCCCCCCCCCCAGCACACAGCAGCTGATTGACATCCACAGCTGTGTATGTATCCCTATGATGCTATGTAGAGGGTGGCGTGTTCATTCTCTTTACTCAGGTTTTACTGAGCTCTGTGATCAAGCTCCCCCCCCCCCCCCCCCCGTCTTCTACTGCTGAGGAAAAAAGAAACTTTGATATGTATACTCTTTGAACTGATGTAGCAAAGTGATGACTGCAGATAAATGGGTGCAGCTTATGTAGGAGCATTTGTTTCATCTCTGTGTAAAACCTGAGGCTAGTCACTTCAGTGGATATACATAAGGCTTTACAACCACTTTCAATAAGAACAGTGAAAGTTGAATAACTGGTTATTATGGTTATAGTTCTTTAGTTGGCCTTTATAAATGGGCAAAATTGTGTTAAGCTGAATCATGGAAATAAACAGAAGAAACACAATTTTTTTTTTAAACTAAAATGTATTTGCATCTTTTCACTACAAAAGTTTACACTTTTCAATGACTTTTCAGCTATAAATAATATAATATTGTACCTTTCCAGGTCCTACAGTAAGATGCTACTCCAGAGTTTGCATACATCTTCTTTTGTTTGATGCTTAAAGCAAATAAATTAAAAGGGAAGGCATTTCATTTTGTTGAAAGGCAATTTAAAAAAAAAGCAAATATGCCATGTAGCGCCAGCAAAAGGACATTACAAAAACTATAAGGGCTGAAACACACTTTGCGATAGGGTGCGTTGAATAAGTGCATGTTTTATTGCAAAGCACAGTATCTGCTTTAGCTTGGTGAAGTGCCATTCATTTTCAAGGATACCCCACCAGACCAAGGCAGCATAGTTCTGATATGCGCTACAGCACACTAATATACACTTCTGTGCATTGTGGTGTGCCGCACTGAAATAAATGCTGTATGTCTATTTTATGGTCTTTTCTTGTGTGTTGGCAGCCCACTCAATATTGAATGCCTTAACACAATGCACATTAATGCATGGTTCAACATGTGTTAATGCAACACACAGAAATAAAGCAGTGTGAATTCAACCTTAGTGAAATACAGCATGTTGCCTAGCACCACTGTTACTAAAGTGCTTCAGTATCTTGTATTCTCCATCTGTAGCAGCTTCTTTTTACATTATTCCAGTACCATTATCAATTTGCATAGAGGCCTTCAGGCACAAAGCCATCAATTCATTCCCCAGTCTACAGTATGAATGCCTGTCGTGTCTTTGTGGTGCTTCGGCTTATGTGCGACTCTAATCACATGACTATTAATATTCACAACGAAGCATTTTATAGGTCGTTCATTAGTGATGCGGCTTGTGCTAAAATTACTTTACTCCATTATATTTATACTTTAGCTTTATTACTGTACTTTAATGCTGGTTTCTACTAAGACAACTAAATAATGCAAGCTAAAACATATCTACAGTGAGTAGTGATAATGTGTGCGCATTTATTTTCCCAAGGGCTATAAAAATATAGATATATAGCGACAAGGCCTTGTTTGCTTATTGCCAGGCATTGCCACGAGACTAAAGCTATTATTATGGAGGATGTTATTTACTCATTTTTTTCCAAAGCACTTTACAGAGAACACTGAACCATCCATGTCAGACTTTTTCGTACACAGACACCTAATGGCCATTTTGTATGGATGCCAATTAACCTGTATGTGTTTGGATTATGGGAGGAACCAGGCCACCAGGGTAAACCCATTCAGATCTAAAAGAGGATACAAACGCCGTGCAGAAGTGTCTTTAGTGCAAATCAAACTCAGCCTAACCACATAACCATGACCATCATTATGTCTACATCAGGCATGTCCAACCTGCGGCCCACTGCCCCCTGACAATTTTTTTTTTTGCTGGGGAGGAAGGAAGTCGGGTCGGGGGCACGGCCACAGCAGCTTCCAACTATTGGTAGGCAGAGGCTGCCTTGGAGGGGGGGGGGGGGGGGGGGGAGGCGAGCATGTGCAATGTTTCTGACTCCTATCCTACCACCATGACAACTTCAAATCACTGTAGTGGTTATGGTGATTAGAGTGTTCCTTTATTATCTCTCAGAAGAAGAAAACCTCTGTATACTGATTCCATTTCATTTGATCATCCTCTAGTTGTGTTAAATTAGTGCAGGGGGCGCAGCGGTGCGGGAAGAGTGCGGCAGCATTTTATTACTTATATACCTTAACTATAGTATATATTTTATATGCGGCCCGAGAAAATTCTCTACACTCAATGTGGCCCAGAGAAGCCAAAAGGTTGGACACCCATGGTCTACATGGTAAAGAGACCCACATGAATCCAGCACAAACGCTAATGATACAAGTACATTTTTTGCTGGTGATGCCAACAACAAGCGGGGTCTATTTTACACATGTTCTGGAGTTGCCTGCTCCTATAGAACTTATGGAACCAGGTGAGAGAAATGGTATTTAAACTGACAGATGTCCACTAAGGCTTTCTTCCTCCACCTAGCACCCCTGTTGGAAAAGTGGTATAAATGTTTGCTCTTAATACGTCATTTGAACTTTGCAAAAGCCTTCATCTTCATATATTGGAAACTGACTACTCCCCCTTCAATCAGTGTTTGGCTCAGTAAAGTGAATGAGATCAAAACCATGGAGGACATTATAGCCTCCTCAAAGAGTGGAACAATTTTTTAAAACCTGGTTCTGTTGGGTTGACCTTACTTGCACTCCAGAATATCAAGCCTAAATGGCCCGTTCAGTCTATGATGGTTCCACTATCCTTCCAACCCCCAGCAACTCACCTCTCCTTGAACTATGAGTTAAGCCCCATACACATGATCAGATTATCGAACGATCTGTCGTCCGTTTTTTGTGGCATGCTAGTCTGATGTGGAAAGTGAAGAGGTTATTTTCATACGAATTTTCCCATACGACAGAATTCTACTTCAGAAGTGATGTCATGTGTTGGATTGTTTTGTATGTGTTCTTTCTCTCTGAGCATGCCTTGTCTTGCTCTTAAGATTTTTTTCTGTCGAAATCTGTACTAATGAGACAAAAATCGGACGTTCTATTACGGACAACAAAAATTGTATAGCCTTTTTTGTGAGCCGAAAAGTCGGAGTTGGCTGTCGAAAGCACCATACTAACAATCCGAAAATCGGCAGATCGGTCGTCGGACGAATTTTCCCTACAGATTTTCTTATCATGTGTACGGGACTTAAGGCCTTGATAGGCTGAAAGGCACTAGTGCTGGCTCTGTTTGGAACATGTGTACTCCTTGGACGAAATAAAGAGAAATTTTATTCATCCTCACCTGGTTGCTGAATTTATCTACATGGAAGGTCTCCTTCCTCTCCCCCGAATGAAAATAAAGAATTACATATAAAAGTCTGCATAGCGTACAGCCAGCAGCACTGATTGGGAGATTGAATAACTCATGAAAAAGGTCAGTGATCTGACTATGATGTAACTATAATGCACTTTAGCAGCCTTCTGTTGCTATTCATGGTCTTGTAGTAAAACATGTAAGAAACATTATATTTTTTAATCTACTTGTAGTATATTGCAATACACAGCTACTACAATAAAGCTGAGTTGTATATCTTTACAGATGCCTAGTGTTGAAATAACATCGATCACACTGAGGTATTTGTATCTCCAGTAGACTCATGCACAGACTTTTTTTATTTTTAACGTTGAGGTAAGCCTTCAAGTACTGTAGTCCCAGATCTGTATCAGCATCATTTTTCTGTGCCCTCTTCTTGGTGACGTGTTGACCTTGTGTGATCTTTTTCCTCTGATCCGAGGCCAGAGACTTGGCGTTGAACGAGCTGGGAATAAAGTCCGCCTTCCTCCATCAGCTCTTTGTGACTCCCTTGCTGAACCACTGTGCCTTTGTCTAAAACAATGATATTGTGTGCTTTCTCCACAGTGCTCAGTCTGTGTGCTATAATTAGCACTGTGCGACCCTGCAGATCATTATCCATTGCTTGCTGGATCTGTAAAGAGTGAATCATCAACAGTTTTTTTTTTATTTGACGTTCACATGTGTGAAACTCCACCAAAGCACCACTTCTCATGTTTATTCAGTATTAGCAATACTGGGACTAAAAGTCTTCAGAAATCACAGTTAAAATATGGACATGTTAACTACTGGCCAATTCTGACATTTCTCACATACAGTACATGTAAGAATCAGCATTCTTTTTTTTTTTTTGCTTGAAAATTAGACCCCCCCCCCCCCCCCCCCAGATATGATATATTTTTTTTTTTAAAGAAAAAGATCTATCTTTGTAACTACAAGGGGTGCAGATGGTGCAACTTAAGATGAAGATGCTGCTCTGGAGTCCCATTGTAACTGTTAGTCTTCTATAGCTCTTAGCACTATAGAATTATAGGTTTTAGCTTTATAGAACGTTTTTTTTTTTTTTGTTTTTTTTCCTTTTCAACTCTTTTACAACTTACTGGCAATTTAAGTAGAATTTGTTAAAAGAGAAAGCACAATCGAAGAAATTAATATCAAATAAAACTGTTTTATACTGTATGTAGGGCACTTGGTTTTAGTTATTGCATCTATCATGTTAATTTTTCAATAAATATCCAAGAAAAATGGACCAAATAAGCATTAAAACAATACAAATACAAAAATATGTGCAGCGCTAGAAGAAGAATTTCCCAACAAAATGAATTGTCCAATCGCAGGAAGCATTCCACAAGTAACATAGACAATGGGTGGTGAGAAAAAGTCCAATATATAATGGTGCAAATCATATAAGTGCAGCAAATCCCGTCACCAGTGAAGGTAAAAATATATTGCGCTCACCAGATGGATGGGACCCCAAAACACCTTATAGTGTAGGAGTCAAACAGGCTTAAGAATGATGAAGTATCCCCACAGATTTTTTCACCGATTCCAACGGCAACCATGCCAATCTCCGGTAGATGAAATAATTCAGAGATTCCCCTTCAACATGGTGGGTGGTAAATCCGAAAAAAATGGAGGGACATATAGCGTAATATTGCTAAGATCAATTTAATATCAATAAAGCTGATACACTTACAGACATCTTTTGGTGGGAATTCATATACCAAAACCTACTGCACATCCATAATATTCCAGTTGACACCGTAATCTGGCAGCCCCGTTTGGTCCTATACCAATTCTATTAACAATCTTTTTCTCTCACAGAGAGAGTCTGTAGCTCTCTCAGCAATGTTGTCTGAGTCCTGGCTCTACCCTGGGTGTCAACTGGAATATAATGGATGTGCAGTAGGTTTTGGTATATGAATTCCCACCAAAAGATGTCTGTAAGTGTATCAGCTTTATTGATATTAAATTGATCTTAGCAATATTACGCTATATGTCCCTCCATTTTTTTCGGATTTACCACCCACCATGTTGAAGGGGAATCTCTGAATTATTTCATCTACCGGAGATTGGCATGGTTGCCGTTGGAATCGGTGAAAAAATCTGTGGGGATACTTCATCATTCTTAAGCCTGTTTGACTCCTACACTATAAGGTGTTTTGGGGTCCCATCCATCTGGTGAGCGCAATATATTTTTACCTTCACTGGTGACGGGATTTGCTGCACTTATATGATTTGCACCATTATATATTGGACTTTTTCTCACCACCCATTGTCTATGTTACTTGTGGAATGCTTCCTGCGATTGGACAATTCATTTTGTTGGGAAATTCTTCTTCTAGCGCTGCACATATTTTTGTATTTGTATTGATTTATCACTCTCTTTAGTTCAGTGATTGATGTCAGCTGCTTACAATTTTTAAGTTAGCGCAATAATTTCTATTTTATTTTGTAAGCATTAAAACAAACTTGCAACTTACAGCATGCTCACTCTCTGCGTCCAGAGCACTGGTGGCTTCATCCAGTATTAGAACTCTAGGATTCCGGATCAAAGATCTGGCAATAGCCACCCTCTGCTTCTGACCCCCAGAAAGCTGTGCACCCTTTTCTCCAGTTTCTTATGGAAGGAAAGAAGACGCACCAACATTACAATGTACAGTTTTCAAAATGTATAATCCCCATTGTTCGTTAAGTACCCCCTTTTCTTCAACATCATGGCAGCCATGTCCCCAACAACATAATTTTATACTGTGCACTTGAAGCAAACTAAATTATATGTTAAATCAAGCCAATAAGGCGAATGACTAATGTCTATTTGTTATCAATTCTCATTCAGACTTTAATCAAGTGTATTTCTAAGTAGAGATGTAAAATTTCTGTAAAAAGTTTTTTTTTCTTGTTTTTTTTCTCCCAGAAATTTTTGGAAAAATTAAAAAAAAAAAAAATCAGTGTAGAGTAGTTTTACATATTTAAAGTCATTGTTACACTGGGAAAATGAAATGCACTGTATATTTAGTATACTTAAATAAAAGTACAGCCTATTCCATAAATAAACTAAACTTGCCTAATTTGAGAACTATTGGAGTGAAAAGCAACTGCTACACTTTCATTATGGTCCTTAACATTTCATTACATAAATTATTTTTTTATGTTTTTAGGGCACCTCTGGCATGCAAGGATGTGTTTTGTCAATTTACTGACCAGACTATATGGAAACAATATGGGGTGATGGTGGAGATCATTAATATGAATCATTTGTAGGTTATGAAGATAAACTAATTTGTCTGACAAATTTATCCTCTTACCTGTCAATTAAGGCCTGAGAGGATAGAAACTATCATCTACTGTATCCCAACAATCATCCAACTGTAGGAGGTAAAAGATGGAGCCCACAAGCAATCTAAACTGGAGCCTTTCCCCTGCAGTGCCCGCTAGTCGCAGAAATGCATATTTATCTTGTTTGAGAACTGCATTGAGAAGTACAGTGTTACTTGAATTGTATTCCAGGTTTTGCTTGTCTTCAGCTGAGAGAGCTTCCAATAATTAAGGACTTTACATAAAGTCTCAGAAATCTTTTATTAGGATCTCTATGTGATATAGTTTGAATACCATGTAATTTTTCTGGGGGAAACAAAACAGAAAACGACTTTGGAAAAACAAAAGGAAAAACAAAAAACATTTTTTCCCCCACTTTTTCAGTTTTTTATTCCAGGCCATCCACCTCTATTTCTGAGTGAAATCTCAGGGAATATACAATACCTGTGTCATATCCATCCTGAAGCTCTGCGATAAAGTCATGGGCACTGGCTCTTTTGGCTGCACCAATAACAATCTCTAGGGGCACAGAGCTCAGTCCATAAGAAATATTACTCTCAATGGAACGGGCAAACAGTACAGGCTCTTGACTCACCATTGATACCTATCAGATAAAAACAGGAAAGTGAAAACAGGCAGTCATACCAAACACAAGTTCTAACAGAACAACAAAAACGGTGTGGGGTCCCCCCTTAATCAATACCAGGCCCTTCGGGTTACCACATGCAATTTCTTTTGTGAATTGATTTTTACTCCTGTTTTATGCAGTATTTACAGAGGCTTTTTGCTTCTTGCAAGTAAATTGACATTTTTAGGATCACATGAAGTATTTGTGAAAATATCTAAATACTGCATGCAATCTGGTTCGGTGAATGGAGCCCAGTGTCTGTTGACAGGCCACCATGATTGGTAGGTTTAAGCTGTATACACACTATCCAACTTTTGTGGTTAGATTTCCTTCAGATTTACCTTTTCTATGTAGTGCAAGGGCCTGCCAGATTGCATACAAATTGAAAGTGTTTAGGTTTGACCTCATATTATATGGTTTTGGTAAATCTAAAGGAAAAAGTCTTCAGAAAATCTTATAGTGTGTATGGCCCATTACTCACTCACTTGCCTTCCCATACCACCTTCCTGCCACAGAATTCTATGCTGGGTAAGTTCTGATGTTGCACTGTGTTGAAGCGTAACCTGGTGGATGATGTCATTGCCCCTCCCCAAGTGACAGTGTTTGGGTCTGGCGATTAGATGCTCAGGCACAAGCATTGCCAAGTAATGCATTTTCCTATATTTAATATCAATGTCACACGGTGCTGTCTACGCGCCAAACTCATAAAGATATGCTTTATATGATATTTTAGGCATACAGTTGTACATACAAGAAACAGTAAAATATATCATTAATACAAAAGCAGAAATGTTTATTCAATTAAACACAACTTAAATACATTCTGTAGGATTAGATTGGAGTATCGAGATTCAGTAATCAGTCATTACTGTATTTGGAACTACGCAAAAACGCATTATTTGAGTAGGCACACTGATAACTACTTAAGACATTTACCATGGCATTCTGGCTAGTGGGTCTTACTGTTTATTATTTGGGTTCACCTGTGGACGGGTAAAATTCTGCCCAATGGTATTCAAGGAGTTCTTCCAGAGGGCCTCACTATATAAAGGGGCCTCGGGTAAGTGGTTTGTCTTTTGGCTGGACAAGCTGAGTAAGAGGAGCTAACCCCCCGCCCGTCTGCTGTGGCCAATTTATGCCAATTTTTGTGTTCTGTGTCTTCTTTAGCACAGGCATGGTTGTATTTGGTATTTTCCTTTGGGTCATTAGTGCAGAGAGCAATCCCATGTTTTTACCTGTATTCCTATAACCATTATCAGCTTGGTGAACGAAAGCCAGAGATGATAACCACAGTTCTGGCTGGATGGCTCATTGGAGAATATAAATAATTTAAATAGAATGTGGAAATAAATATATGATATTACATTTTGACCATAGATACAATGTAAAAAAAATCCCATGCTCTTTTTGCTATACAGGAATGGTAACTACTTGCATTCCTATTCATAGGTATTGTAGGGGATCAGACTCCATGCAGGGACAAATTCACAGTTTCTTTAGGAAAAACTTCATATTTAATCCACAGAATATTCATAAACAGAAGAAACAGGCTCATTGCCATAAAACAAACTAAAGTAAACTTCTGCTCTACTGAGCCTGAAGCCCCGTACACACGTACCGAATGTCGGCCGAACGATCGGCCGTCTTTTGTCCGGTGCTGTCCTGTCGGTTGAAAAGTGCTAAAGACTGCACACAAATTTTGTCGGCCAACAACAGCCGACTGCAGAAGTGATGTCATGTGATGGTTAACTTTCTGTGTGTTTTTTCTTCTCTGAGCATGCCCAGTCTTGCTCATCTGCTGTTTGTTGGCCGAATTCTGTACTGACTGGCGAACAATCGGCCGTTCTGGTGTTGGCCAACAAAAATTTTAATGCCTGCAGGACAGATTCTGTTCGGCCGAAAAGTCGCAGTCGGTTGTCAGAAGCATCATACTAACAAACCGACAATCGGCCGATCGGTCGGTGGCCGAATATTTACGTCCGACAATCGCTACGTGTGTACGGGGCCTTACTGTGTCTGTAGTCCGACAAAGTCCTAGTTCTAAGGTAAGTATCCTTTACAAAGCAAACATTTGTATCCAAATTTCAGGCATAGGCAGCCATGCTCCTAGTCACCTCCTCACATGGAGACATACACACTCTCTCTGAGAGCTAGGACCAGCTGCCTTAAATAAGACCTAGACAGAAATCATTATACTGCGGTCCATGGAATTGGGAGTCTGTCCTACCCAGAGCTTTATCAGACTCCCAGAAAAATCAGCCCCGAAACGGACTTTACTAACACAGGGTAAAGATATATCTTTCTTTACCAAGAAATCATTGCTGACATTACCTTAGATTGCAAATCTAAGAATCTGTGGAGGAACATATATCCCATCAATAATTTTTCCTGTTATCCGAACCTGTTTCAAAGGCACCCCGCTACAGTGGGTAATGTACGCATGTTTGAAAGACATTGATCTTGAATCCATGAGAGAGGACATTAATTATGGATTATTTTATGCATGCTATTGACACATACCTTTGTTTCCAATAATTTGTAATGAAAGGTATTTTAAAAGAGAAAGGTATAAATCATATGATAGGATAACATTGGGGTAAGACATACCTTTGCATGCAGATATTTATGGTCATACATTGTGATCGGGTGACCATCCAGGAGGACTTCTCCTTCATGCACAGGATAAAAGTTCTCCAAGATATTCACACAGGAGCTCTTCCCACTTCCTGATGGTCCCACCAGTGCAGTGATTTTCCCAGGATACAGTGTAAAAGACAAGTTCTGCAGAACATCAAAACAGCACAATATGACAGTTAGTAAGAGTTCTTCTAATTTAATGGACAGACATTCTTTGGTAACTGTTACCTTTGTGTTCATAAAAACTTCACACAAATCTGGTAAAACATGGGTTCTATTCATCAATGCTTTCATCCAAGATTTACACAACGTTGAACCCAAGATTCAGTTGGAATAATTTGTCGGTCTTAAGTAAAATTTGTATGAATCTTGGATGAAAAAACCTGATAAATAAACTCCATTGATTCTGCTTATAGATAAGGGAAATGTCAACAAAAGGGTTAAATAATCTAGGAAAGGGATGGTCGGCACTCAGGATGACATCCAAAAAAGTATTTCTTTACTAAGTAAACATATACAAAGCTGTAAAACAGCCTACGCATTTCGGACACTAGCCATGACTAAGGACTAACGTAGGCTGTTTTACAGCTTTCTACATATTTACTTAATAAAGAAATACTATTTTGGATGTCATCCTGAGTGCCGACCATCCCTTTCCTTACTCTGGTACGTTGGAGGTGTCAGCAGCCTCAAGGTCTGAGCACTGGGTGGAGCTTTTATGTGGGAAGGTTGTAGCGCCTATAACCTTTTTTCCCTAAATAATTTAGTGGCAAATGTAGCACTGCCCCCTTGAGGACTGCTGGATTGTTCACCTTAGGATCCCCCTGGGTTACCATTAGCAACTGCAGTATGCACAATTTAACTCTTTACTCTCTGGCTCAGTCAATGAACAGTCTAGGGGATGTAGTTGTTTTTGTGGTTTTATTTAAATTAGGGATGGGAGAAGGGAAAAGTGGGATACTCCAACTTGAACTATTCACAATAGGTGAGGACTCCTGTCTGAAGATGCAGCCAGGCTGCTGATTCACATTGCCAGTTAAATTAACTTAGGATTACTTGTTAGGATGAATTATCTTTGGGATACACATCTAGTACCCCCTTTCAATCGGCCTGCTGACACCCGTCCTCTGACTATCCTAAACCAGGGTGGCCCCCCTCAAGTCAGGCCTCTAGACACGATTCCCTGTACTCACGATACTGTTTTCTTTAGGTTCTCCAGTGTCTATACCCCCCTCAGTCAGCTCTCATGGACCTCTGGGTTCAGCTCCTTCTTCCTGGTCCCTAGGCCGACTGCCTGTGACCGCGTGCCACTGCTACAGAGGAGGAGGCAGCCGCCACTCTCCCTCCCTCCAGGACTTTGCTCACCAGCCAAAGACCCCTCAGCACATGTGCTCCTGGCTTTTATACAACACCCCACAATGCACCAAGACAATCAGTCTGTGCCAATCACTGGGGCTATATCAAAGTCTGTGTACCCATTGGTCCGATTTCTTCCACTGTCCAATATGCCCCACTATTGGAGCAGTGTAAAACACTCCCTAGACCAGATTAATCACACACTAAGCACCAGGAGCAGACCAAACTCACAGATCCTTCTCTCTGGTAGGCAGAATGCAATATAAATTTGCCTGCTGCTTCTCTGATAGGGAGACAGAGCCAAAAACTATACTCTCCCACTACCACCTACCTAGGAGAGTGCTACACAAAGTTCACTGAAAGTAGACTTCTACATGTCCCACAAATCCTGGGACAATTATTTCATTTTAATCCAAATCTATTTTATAGCAGCAGTGACCTTCTTAAAGAGGTTGTAAACCCTTGAAACTTTTTTTTTTTTTTGCTGCAACCTGAAAGAGAAACCCATAATGAGCTAGTATGCATCGCATACTAGCTCATTATGAAATACTTACCTAAGAACGAGCCCCCGCCGTGTCGCCCGCTCACCTTAATGACGGGCGACATGTCCAGTCGCCCGTATCCGGGATCGCGGCATCCGCCCATCTGATTGGCCGGAGCCGGGGTGACGTCACTCCCGCGCGCGCGCGTGGGAGCCGACGGTCACAGCAAGGGGCTCTGAAGAAACGGCACCAGCGGCCGTTCCTTCAGAGCGCATGCGCCAGTGGCTGCATGTAAGGTAAATATCTCCTAAACGGTACATGTTTAGGAGATATTTACAGTATCTATAGGTAAGCCTTAATATAGGCTTACCTATAGGTAAAAGTGTCAGAGGAGGGTTTACTTCCTCTTTAACTACAATTTCCAGAATTGCAGCGCTATACACATACAGTATACTAAATATATAGTATATGTCATATACATAGAATGTTTAAAAAAAACATTGACGAATTGAGCATCTAATAAATTAGCTGTGAAAATCCACTACTATCATAGTTCACTTTTTTCTTTTACACATTTCATTCGCACCTGAACCGATGAACAGGGACGCACCGGACCCCAGGCACTAGTCATGGCTGCATATGTGTTAACCCAGCCTAACGGGCTTAATTTGTTAAAATTGTCCAAAATCTGGTGTAGCGCTGCACAGAATCCAATCAGCTTCTAGGTTTTATTGTCAAAGCTTAATAAACAAGCTGAAATTAGAAGCTGATTGGCTACCATGCACAGCTGCACCAGATATTGCACTCTCCAGTTTTAGTAAATCAACTTCTAAGCATCCATTTACACCAGCCTCTGCATTACAACACAATGGCTAGTGTGTTTTGCAGTGCCATAAGTGCTGATGCGCCAATCCCGGTGCATCCCATTATTCACTTTTTTTAAACAAACTTTATTGAAACGTCACAGTGACATTTCATCAAGTCCTATCAACCAGTTTGCAGCGACTGAGCTGCAATGATCCAGGAGTTGGGCTTTAAGATTATTGGGGCTAGTGCATCAGCATGGCATCCAGGAAACTAACATTTTCAAAGGAGACACCGGCAATGCCTACCTATTTCTCCCACCAGTAGATCTATATTAATATTTTACATTTGTTCACATTTTGGGCGGTTACACAGGAGATCAATCACTTACCAGCTTCTCATATCACTAAAACACTCTCTTGCCTACAACATGTAACAGCAAGCAGAGCCAGAGATGTGTAGGGGGCAGATCGTACACATGGAATCCCTGAGACGTAAAAAATTCAGTGGGCAATTCAACCCACTAGTGCCAACACATCTGTAATACAGATTTTGGCTGCACCAATTCTTTAACGCTGTGACTGTGACAAAACATTAGCTCATTGGTTCTTTAAATTCAAGTCACAACCTCAAGTGTCTGACTGATGATGTGGTAGTTAGAAATAATCAGGGAACGGTTGCAGAACCTGAAAATCACTGCCGCCAAGAGTAAACATAATTAAATATAAATGGAGCTGTTGACTAAAGGAAAAGTTGTGGATGCAATCCTACAGTATATCAAGTTGTGTGGTACAGTTTTTTTTATCTACTGTCCTAAGATATGAAACACAAGAATGTCTATTGTGGAAACATGTATTTTATGACTCAGAAAGCTATTGAAGCTCAGCACTGAACTCTGTAACACAAAGGGATATTTAACTACAAAAAGGTGTCCGATAATATTAAGAGGCAAAATAATATATTCAAACACTAGCAGCGCTAAATAAACAAACTGAAGAATAAAATCCAAAGTCCTTAAATGGGTATTTCCAGGTCATGTGGTAAGTTGGTTAGACACAATCCTTTTATCACAGGGAGGGTGTGAGGGGTCCTGGCCGTAGCACCTGATTTCCACCACCACTTTGTGCTCCCCCCCCCTATTCTTAAAACTCACCAGAGGATGGTGAATCAAGATCCTTCAAGGAATTCCACCACTAGATTCCAACATTGGACACTGGACCACTTTTCCTCTATTAGCTGTACAATCTCCTCCGTTGCCAACAAACTGGTGCTGTGCGATTCTCTGTCTCTCCCCTCTGAACAGAGGGGAGAGACAGAGAATCGCACAGCACCAGTTTGTTGGCAACGGAGGAGATTGTACAGCTAATAGAGGAAAAGTGGTCCAGTGTCCAATGTTGGAATCTAGTGGTGGAATTCCTTGAAGGATCTTGATTCACCATCCTCTGGTGAGTTTTAAGAATAGGGGGGGGGAGCACAAAGTGGTGGTGGAAATCAGGTGCTACGGCCAGGACCCCTCACACCCTCCCTGTGATAAAAGGATTGTGTCTAACCAACTTACCACATGACCTGGAAATACCCATTTAAGGACTTTGGATTTTATTCTTCAGTTTGTTTATTTAGCGCTGCTAGTGTTTGAATATATTATTTTGCCTCTTAATATTATCGGACACCTTTTTGTAGTTGATCATATCTTTTATAGCAGCTGCTTTGACGTCAAGTCGTTATTATTGATTTTATTCTTGTGCCTTCTTATTTATTTTAGCGCAGGGTGAGTGTATTTATAGGATTTTAATTTTCATATATTTATCACTCCTTACTGTCCACAAAGGGATATTTAGATGGGGCTGGAAATGAATAAAATGACTGTCTGGCTGCAGACTAGGTAACTGAAAGAGCGCGGTTACTGTTCCCAAGAGAAAACTTGATGATCACTATGAGCTGGGTATAACACATACATCCGATACCAAAGAACAATAAATAATGATGAATCATTCAGCACGTGATAACTAATATCGCAGTATGTAATTAGAAACTGGAAAAGATTTCAAAAGGAAGAAGGTTATGTTCAACCTTAAACAAAATATGGGTCAATGGTAACATACCTTGCCATCGTAATGAAATTAGAACATCTAAAATGTGCCTACTATCTTCCCAAAAACAATTTAAAAAAAATCTTATATATATATATATATATGCATATGTATATGTATATATATATATATATATATATATATATATATATATATATATATAGTATCTCACAAAAGTGAATACACCCCTCACATTTTTGTAAATATTTTATTATATCTTTTCATGTGACAGCACTGAAGAAATTACACTTTGTTACAATGTAAAGTAGTAAGTGTGTAGCTTGTATAACAGTGTATATTTGCTGTCCCCTCAAAATAACTCAACACACAGCCATTAATGTCTAAACCGCTGGCAACAAAAGTGAGTACACCCCTAAGTGAAATGTCTAAATTAGGCCCAATTAGCCATTTTTCAAGGTATCAGGTGTGAATGGGGAGCAGGTGTTGTGTTAAATTTGTTGTTATCACTCTCACTCTCTCATACTGGTCACTGGAAGTTCAACATGGCACCTCATGCAAAGAACTCTCTGAGGATCTGAAAAAAAGAATTGTTGCTCTACATAAAGATGCTTAGGCTATAAGAAGATTGCCAAGACCCTGAAACTGAGCTGCAGTACGGTGGCCAAGACCATACAACAGTTTAACAGGACAGGTTCCATTTAGAGCGGGCCTCGTCATGGTCGACCAAAGAGGTTGAGTGCATGTACTCAGGGTCATATCCAGAGGTTGTCTTTGGGAAATAGACGTATGAGTGCTGCCAGCATTGCTGCACAGGTTGAAGGGGGGGGGGGCAGCCTGTAAGTGCTCAGACCATACGCCGTACACTGCATCAATCTGGTCTGCATGGCTGTCATCCCAGAAGGAAGCCTCTTCTAAAGATGATGCACAAGAAAGCCCACAAACAGTTTGCTGAATACAAGCAGACTAAGGACATGGATTACTTGAATCATGTCCTGTGGCCTTATGAGATCAAGATAAACTTATTTGGTTCAGATGGTGTCAAGCCTGTGTGGCAGCAACCAGGTGAGCAGTACAAAGACTAGTGCGTTTTGCCTACAGTCAAGCATGTTGGTGGAAGTGTCATGTTCTGGGGCTGCATGAGTGTTGCCGGCACTGGGGAGCTACAGTTCATTGAGGGAGCCATGAATGCCAACATGTACTGTGACATACTGAAGCAGAACATGATCCTCTTCCTTCAGAGACTGGGCCACAGGGCAGTATTCCAACATGATAACGACCCCAAACACACCTCCAAGAAGACCACAGCCTTGCTAAAGAAGCTGAGGGTAAAGATCATGGACTGGCCAAGCATGTCTCCAGACCTAAATCCTATCGAGCATCTGTGGGGCATCCTCAATTATAAGGTGGAGGAGCGCAAGGTCTCTAAGATCCACCAGCTTTGTGATGTCATCATGGAGGAGTTGAAGAGGACTCCAGTGGCAACCTGTGAAGCTCTGGTGAACTCCATACCCAAGAGGGTTAAGGCATTGCTGGAAAATAATGGTGGCCACACAAAGTATTGACACTTTGGGCCCAATTTGGACATGTTCACTCAGGGGTGTACTCACTTTTGTTGCCAGCGGTTTAGACATTAATGGCTTTGTGTTGAGTTATTTTGAGGGGACCGCAAATTTACACTGTTATGCAAGCTGTACACTCACTACTTTATATTGTAGTAAAGTGCAATTTGTTTAGTGTTGTCACATGAAAAGATATAATAAAATATTTATAAAAATGTGAGGGGTGTACTCATTTTTGTGAGATACTGTATACACACACACACACACACACACAGAGCATACTGTATATATACAGTATATGTTAGATATTTCTTATTAACTAGATATCTGCAATAATTACCAACTATTTCTGCCTCCCTGTTTCTTTTGATTGTTCTTCCCATGTTTGTGCTCCTGCTGCACTCTTGATAATATAAAACAATTATAAAATCCAGCAGATAGAACCCTCTATAATAGACGCAGCAGGAATGCAGATCTAGGAACCGAAGTGAAAACATATCACCAATAGAGCTCATAAGAGATATAAGAAGTTGTTAGATTGGCTTAACTCTCCAACATCTACCAGAAGCTGAATTATCATCTATAAGTGTTTTGTCACTTTAAATGCCTGCTGTCTGATCCTTGATTTGATATACATTTATTTTGCCAGGATCACAGAGACAAACATTAGAGGAAAATTCAGACAACGATTTATTCATACTTTCCAACCTTATTTAAGACATCTAAATTATTTATTTTTAATATACCTGTGCTCGTTCATGGAACTGCTACCTACTGTTCTGTACTGTTCAGTACATGTTTTACCAGATACATATATAAACAAGTATTTAGTTCTACATACCTTTAACACTTGTGCCCTTGGTCGAGTAGGGTATGAGAAGGTGATGTTTTGGAACTCCACTTTACCTTCCAAATGCTCAGGGGCCAGGGTGCCATCATTGACCATCTTTGGTTTGCGGTCTATGAATTCAAACACTTTTTCTGCAGCACCAACACCTTGCATTAGACCTCCATATACTGATCCAATGGACTACAATCCAATATACATAAAACATAAAAAAAATAATATCAGTCTGTTAAGAAGTATCAATTTGCATATGTCAGACACTGTTCCCAGCCAACCCTGTTATTATATTTAGATGCTGAAAAAAGCGTTTGACAGGTCAGACTGGGAGTACCTAACGATGACCTTGGAATTCCTGGGAATTTGTCCAAAAATGACAAGTCATTTATTTATGTATCACCCACCGCGAGAATAAGGATTAAATACCCGTTTACATTACATAATGGAACACGTCAGGGGTGTCCTTTGTCCCCATTATTTGTTTTATCTCTGGAACCCTTTCTTCAAAAGGTTAGACATAATCCTGATATACATGAAGTAAAGGTGAATGGGAAAGAACATAAATTAGCTGCTTACGCAGACGATATGATATCCTATTTTATGTTTAGCAACCCAGAATTTCTTTACCAACTTAAGGCTTACCTACATACTTATTAAGCCTTATCAAACTATAAAAATTATATGTCCAAGTCCGAAATATTAAATATTATTATCCCATCAACCGAGGCGTTGAAGTTCAACCCCTTATTTACTTTTCTTTGGCAACCAGTTACCTTAAAATATTTGGGAGTTAATTTGACTGCCCATTTATCCGATTTATTTAGACACAACTATTTTTCTTTGTTATATGCAATAAAGATAGATCTACGCAGGTTGTCTTCAATTTGCCATTTATGGCTGAGCAAAATAAATGCCATCAAGATGAACATATTACCTCATATTTTGTTCCTCTTCCAAATGATTCCTATGGGGGTCCCTATAGGTTTTTTTTTCTAGTTTACAATCTCTCATCTCACATTACATATGGAAAGGAAGACGTGCGAGAATCTCTCCAGATGTCTTATATAGAACTAAACTAATGGGTGGGCTGGCATTGCCCAATTTTAAATTATATTATATTATATTATATGTGATTGCCTTAAAGCGTATTGCAGACTGGAAACAACCTAGCGACTCCAAACTCTGGGTGCAAGTGGAATCAGCTCCTGCAGACAAAGACCTGTCTGTGGTTCCGTGGCTTCCACGTTCATTTAGGGGCTGGCACCTTCGACATATCTTTTATTCTATCCACTCTATCCATATGGGATTTATAACACCCTCGTTATTCCTGGAAGTACAATTCTCCATTAATGCTGCTTCTTGGTCATACAAATTTTTTGCCAGGATCTATGGATAAAGGGTTTAGGTGTTGGTTTAGAGAATGTCAGCCTCAGTTACATCAAATTCTTGAGAATAATAAGTTAAAACCATTACAATCTCTTTGTGGAAACATTGAGCCCACTACTGTGGATCAATGGCGATATGCACAACTATCCCATTTCATTAATAATTTGCCGCAGCTGCTTCGTACACTGTTCCAACTGAACCATGTTGAAGCTTCTATGCGGTCCAAGATCCACCTTCCGCATTGTATATCAATGTTTTACAAAACTTTTTTTTAATCCCTCCACAGCCCTCGATATCCTGGTTACATTGGGAAAAAGATTTGCAATTAAGTATCACTGATGAACAAAAAGATAGGATTATGCAGTTAGTCCATGTGTCCTCTATCTCATCTAAAATGGAGGAAGTCAATTATAAACTCCTTATCTGCTGGTATTACACTCCAAATAAACTACATGCAATGTCCTCTTTGGCATCACCTTTGTGTTGGAGGGATTGTGGTAGCACCGCAACGTATGGACACGTTTGGTGGACTTGTCAACTTTTTCAGGGGTACTGAAAGGCAGTCGCTGACATAATCTCTATCATGCAAATAGATTAAATAAAGCCAGAACCTTGTTATTTCATTGCTCAGCAGTATCAAAAGGCAGATATAAGAGCTCGATCACTCCATATATATTGAACGCTGCAAAATCTTTGATCCCTTTGTATTGGAATAGCTACAAAAAGTTGATGATTTATGTTTTTTAGAAGAGTTAACATTTATGGCTAGAGATAATGCTGTTAAATACTTCAAAATATGGGCCTGCTTTCATGAGTTTAAAACTCCTGCCTCATATAGTAATATTGTCCTAGGTTTATGACAGCCTCATTACAAACCGTGACGCTTTGGAGTTCATAAGAAGGGAAAGGGGAAAGGAAATTCTTCGTATTGTAAATGCTGTATCGGAACTTATGTACAGATATGCACCCGATCGTTTTGCCCTTCTCTCTTTCATGTTACAATAATATAAAAGACAATGAGTATTTCTGGGGATGTACTGGTATGATTTCTTATATGGTCTTATAAGACATTCCTTTGTTTATATTCCTTGTTGAAATATTCTATAAAAACCTATTAGTATAAATTTGGAATCGTGCAGTATTGTAAAATTAAAACCCAACTCCTTGAATATTCTCCTATCGAATCAATACTCCACTCTAGACCCTTCTGGTCCCAATCCTTGCATCCTTTTTCAGCTAAACCAAACCAGTCTTCCTGTGCTTTGTCTGGTTGAACAAGCCAGCCCTGTTACGACAATCAACACTTTTTGTGCCTAAAGATAAAGGGGATACCAACTTAAACGATGTTGTAGCTCACCTAACTAGAAAGTTTTTTATACCTACTATGTCCCCTTAAGAGTCAGATGCCCAGCACCTACACTTCTGTTTCTGGTCCTGAACAACCCACAATTCCCACCAGGCATGTCTGATGGGGGTTTTCAGCCCATGTATGCTGAAAGCTCCCCCACTGGCCACTTCCTACTGGATATCTGGTGGCCCACTTTACATGACATGCAAGCAGACTCCTCCTATGTGTCACTGGGTTTTTGGAGGACTGTCCAACAGACCTCTGACAGCCAATGAAACACCTTGCATGGGACAGGACCCAATAAGACATAACCTATCTACGCTTTGGTATGCTATGATGCAGGCTTAAGCTGAAATGCGTTAGCATCTTATTGGAGTCTGTCATTGCTGTCATGCAACAACGAAAGTTCCTTAATAAAGAAGCAATCGGGTTGCTGGCTCATGTTTATTATGGATCTGCAGTGAACACTATAGCCAGTGCACCAATACTCTGCTCATACACCTTCCAATATAGAGGTAGAGCTTGGGTGAAACTTTTTGCATCTACGCTTTACCCTCTACTCTCGAGCCTAGAATCAATATTCTCCCATGCCTTTTTCCGGAAATTGTAGAGGGATCTGTAAAATAAATTCTCCTCTGAACAAGTTGGTAAACTGATCTAGCATACTCACAAATCCTTAATAAGTAATACATATAAAGAAGCGGATCACAACTTGCTCACATACTGGTATAGAGTCCCTTTTGATCTTGCACCAGATTCCCCTGGTCCCTGATGAGTGCTGGGGAAGAGCTGAGAGCTCTTCCCCAGCTGAGAGCTTTCCCCTCGTTTCCTGTAAGGACCCAAATAAGGCCCAACAACAGTAAAAAGTTGAAAGAAGTTCTAACTTTTCCCCACTATATCCAAAAGTTTAAAATATTTTTGCTGGAGTTGGACTTTATTTTCATAATATTGGGCTATAACACACAGAAAGTGGGGTTTTGTTCAATGGAAACAAAGCGTTTAAAACATGGCGGGTGTTCTAGTCCTTCCTTGCCCTACCCAAAACTAGAACAAATATTTAATCTGCAGTTTGGATTTAATGAATTTGAGAGTCCATGGACTGCATTTTTATACACCAGAAGGAGGGAAAAAAAACAAACTGCAGTATGCACATTATTTACAGACAACCTGTCATGATAGAAATAGGGAGGCTACCACTGGTTATCCCTTTGGAAAATGTTAGTTGCCTGTCTACCATGGTGACTCTGTCTCACTGACAATGGACAAGCATGGCGAAAAGAAGTTGTGACTTTCTTTGATTTTATTTTTTTATTTAAGTTTTAGTTTTTTTTTTTTTTTTTATTGTAGTGTCCAGCACAGCTTTTTTACACAGTAGGGTAACATAAAACCAATACCAATGTGCACACATGACTAAACTTAAAAAGGTTCAACACCATTAGCCCAAGGTCCATAAAGGTACAGTTGTTGCAAACTAGCAGTCTTAACTGGGGTGAACGTACACTGCCGAAAAACTGCGAAACGGTGTCAATAAATCACATACGACTCCCATGAAGTACAAAACCCAGGTGAGGTGCCAGAGCCTCTTCACATTAAGCGATGTTGAAACAAGTTTTAATACCAAAAATACCAAAAATTTGGAGAGAGGCTCTGATAGGAGCTAGTGGGGGCAAATGGCGAAAGGTAGAGGAAAAAGGGAGAAAAACACTAAACACAAAAAAAAGGAGGGGGAGGAGTTCCAAATTAGTTTTGCAGCTGATTGCTTGAGGGCCAGGCATCGTCACGGAAGCCAAGAACAAACACCTACAGTGCCTTGAAAAAGTTGTCATGCCCCTTGAAATTTTCCACATATGGTCATGTTACAACAAAAAATGTAAATTAATTTTATTGGAATTGTATGTGATAGACCAACACAAAGTGGCAAATAATTGTGAAGTTGAATGAAAATGATAAATGGTTTTCAAATTTTTGTACAAATAAATATCTGAAAAATGTGGTGTGCATTTAGGTTCAGCCCCCTTTACTCTGATGCCCCTAACTAACTAAGAAGCAATTACCTTTAGAAGTCACCTAATTAGTAAATAGGGTCCACCTGTGTGTAATTTAATCCCAGTATAAATACAGCTGTTCCGTGAAGCCTTCGGAGGTTTGTTAGAGAACCTTAGTGAACTAACAGCATCAAGGGACACACCAGACAAGTCAGAGATAAAGTTGTTGAGAATTTTAAAGCAGGGTTAGGTTATAAAAAAAATCCCAAACTTTGAACATCGCACAGAGCACTGTTCAATCCACTATCCAAAAAAGAAAAGAGTATGGCACAACTACAGACCTATCAAGACATGGCAGTCCACCTAAACTGACAGGCCGGGCAAGGAGAGCATTAATCAGAGAAGCAGACAAGAGGCCAATGGTAACTCTAGAGGAGCTGCAGAGATCCACAGCTCAGGTGGGAGAATCTGTCCACAGGACAACTATTAGTCGTGCGCTCCACAAATCTGGCCTTTATAGAAGAGTGGCAAGAAGAAAGCCATTGTTGAAAGAATGCCATAAGAAGTCCCGTTTGCAGTTTGTGAGAAGCCATGTGGGGGACACAGCAAACACGTGGAAGAAGGTGCTCTGGTCAGATGAGACCAAAATGTAACTTTTTGGCCTAAAAGCAAAACGCTATGTGTGGCGGAAAAATAACACTGCACATCACCCTGAACACACCATCCTCACCATGAAACATGCTGGTAGCAGCATCATGTTGTGGAAATGCTTTTCTTCAGCAGGGACAGGGAAGCTGGTCAGAGTTGATGGGAAGATGGATGGAGCCAAATACAGGGCAATCGCAGAAGAAAACCTGCTAGAGTCTACAAAAGACTTAATGAGGAAGTAACCTGTACCTATAGGTACCTATATGTAAGCTTATGACAAGGCTTACCTATAGGTACTGTAAATATCTCCTAAACATGCATCGTTTAGGAGATATTTACTTTGCATGCAGCTAGTGACATCATTGGCACATGCGCTCTAAAGGAATGGCCGCCCGTGTCGTTCCTTCAGAGCCCTGTGCCATGAACGGCTGCTCCCCTGTGCAAGGGCAGGAGGTTTTTATTTTTTCAATATTTTTTTTGAAGGTTTACAACCTCTTTAAGACTGAGGCAGAGGTTCACCTTCCAGCAGGACAACGACCCTAAACAAACAGCCAGAGCTTCAATGGAATGGTTTAGATCAAAGCATATTCATATGTTATAATGGCCCAGACAAAGTCCATACATAAATCCAATTAAAAATCTGTAGCAAGACTTGAAAATTGAACAGATGCTCTCCATCCAATCTGACAGAGCTTGAGCTATTTTGCAGAGAAGAATGGGCAAAGATGTCACCCTCCAGATGTGCAAAAATGGTAGAGACATACCCAAAAAGACTTGTTGCTGTAATTGCAGAGGGGGGGGGGGGGGGCTGAAAACAAATGCACTCCAGCTTTTCAGATATTTATTTGTAAAAAAATTTTGAAAACCACTTATCATTTTCCTTTCACTTCACAATTATGTGCCACTTTGTGTTGGTTTATCACATAAAATCCCAATAACATTTCAAGGGGTATGAATACTTTTTCAAGGCACTGTAACAACAGTCACAAGTGTATTGGCTAACTGTATGAGGTCGACTGATTTTCTTCTGAAATTAAGTGTGTGTTGTATTCCCAGGAGTACTGAAAATCATGCCAGTAATACCACGTTTTTCAGAATTTTTTCCTTTTCTGTGTAGGGCCTTGGTGAGGCATTCAATTTTATTAATTTCATCAACTACAGCTATGCACTGTCCCACCATTGGGGGGGGAGGTCTTGACTTTTTCACTTTTGTGGGATGAAAATGTTCGCAGCATTGAGTAAGTGGATCAGGAACTAACTAAGCTACTTTATTTTGAACTATGAATATATATTAACCTCCCTGGCGGTATGATTCTTTCCGATTTTAGGTGCTGAAAGCGGTACCATTATTTTGCAAGTAATTCTTAAGAACGAGCAGCCCAAGCCAACTATTTACATATGATTTTTTTTTTTACTGTGCGTTCTTCTTTATAACATCTCGGGTATGATAAAGTTTGAAACACAAAATCATAAATTATAATATAATAAATACCTATAAATAAGTTAAAGTATGTATGTATGTATACCCTTCATTAAATGATACTGTCACCAATAACCCATCTAGTTTATACCTACACAACAAAAAACACAAATATAGGGAAGAGAATAGAACAATCACTTGTAAATAAAAGAGAAAAAAATCACTGCAAAGATATTGATTATATTACAACTGATGTAATATTCTCACCTCCATGCAGTCACCTAGAAGAAATTCATAGATGACAAAGGAAATCAAATTACCACTGGTCATTTGCTCTGATATTACCAGGTGTCCGCCATAGTAAAGTATACTAATTTGTAGTGCCAGTTCTGTAAACTAGAAGAGAAATAGTTTTTGATAAAAACATTATTATGTCCTTATGTGGAAAAGCAGTATTAGTATATATCAACTGCATAGTAAATCATGCCATATAAAGCAAATTTATGTGAACTCATTACAGTGTTTAAAGAAGAACTATAGATATGTTAGATACCTACAATGAAATTGATGTTTAACTTTATTTAATCAAGGTGCTAAATCAAAAACTTTTTTTTTTAATTTTAGATAGAATCAGGAAATGTTAAAACCTTAAAGCGATATTAAAGCTTTGTTTGTTTATTTTTAATAATTATATGCTCTGTGTAAGTCTCCATTCACACTAGTACGACTTGTCAGGCGACTCGGTCAGCCTGACAAGTCACGCACCATCGCGTCCCATAGTGTAGTATAGGGCCGGTTCTAATAGGAGCAACACAAGTCGCTCCGACATAGAAAAAGGGTCCTGTACTACTTCAGGGCGACCTGGAGCGACTTGCATAGACATTCATTTTATGAAGTCTGTGCAAGTCGCGCTGCACGCGACTTCACAGGTCGCCCCGAAGTCGGATCCGACCTAGTGTGAACGGAGTCTAGGTTTTGCAAAGAGCAGCCCCGCAGATCCTCCTTTTCCTGGGTCACATACTGGTGTTCCTGGCTCCTCCCTCCTGCTGGGTGCCCCCACAGCAAGCAGCTTGCTGTTGGGGCACCCAAGCAGGCAGGCTTCTGACCCGCGGCTCTGTGTATCCATTCACACACAGACCTGCAGCTTGGTCCCACCCCCTCTGTCTCCTGACTGGCTCACTAGCTGTAAATGACAGCAGTGGGAGCCAATGGTCAATCAGGAGTGCGAGTTTCCAGAGAGGCAAGGCTCTCGTGGACATCGCTGGATCGGGAGAGGGCTCAGGTAACATTAGGGAGGGCTGTGGTGGCTGCTGCACACAGAATGTTTTTTACCTTCATGTGCCTTTACAACCACTTTAAGAGTTCCAGCCATTTTGTGTTTATTAGGAGTCAGCAGCTACAAAAAGTGTTGCTGCTGACTTTTAATAAACACACACTTACCTGTCCCATGATCCATCGATGCGGCCGGCGGGAGCCTCGGTTCTCTCCCTCTTCTCCCTGCCGCGCCGGCATCACAAGTGTGGGCACCTGGCTGTGACAGCTTGTGGCTTCACAGCTGGGTGTGCACTGTGCATCCGCAAGTTGCGCTGAGCTTCCTTAGTGGCCAGTCAATCTTCTGGGACCTGTGACATGTCCCAGAGGTTTGTAAGGAGGGAAGGGGAGAGGAGAACTTCAGCTCGAGCCACCTAGGCGGCCCGGGTGGTAGTGGGAGCGGGTACCTGTCAAAACTAGGTACCTGCTCCCCTCTCAAATTACATGCCAAATGTGGCATGTCAGGGGGTCAGTAGTACTTAAAGTGGAAGTTCCACTTTTGGGTGAAACTCCTTTTTAAGCTGGCCGTACACCAGTAGATTTATGAACGAGTGTTTGTATGAACATTTGATGGATAATTCTCATCAATACATATGATGGACAAATGAATGTCATTTGAAGGTACTTTAAAATTTGGTTTGCTTTTATCAATCAATTTTTGAATGAACATAATTTACAGAGAAAAAACACTTTTATTGTTAAGCTGGCCATAAATGGAAAGAATCTCTGCCGGTTCAGCAGAGAACAGCTGAGATTCAATCCATCTATGGGCAGGCTGGTACTGAAGTTAATTCATTGATCAATTTCAGTACAACCTGCCTATCAGATGTTTTGCATGTGAATACTTTCGGTGGCTATATCCGCCAGCATATGCATTGTGTACATTTTATTAAACAAGCAACTTTTGACTGGTAAGTCAGGCAAAGAAACAAAAATCTGGCACCTAATATATATTTTATTATGCTAAATCAGCACAGGTAAGAGAAAAGTTATACTTACGCCAGTAGACCATATGTAGTAAGTATAGGCAAAAGCTTCCTTTTTGTAGAGAGAGTAGAGTTGCTGTAGCTTATCACTATACACATTGGCCT
The DNA here is from genome assembly GCF_965119305.1 of Pelophylax lessonae. Classification (NCBI taxonomy): domain Eukaryota; kingdom Metazoa; phylum Chordata; class Amphibia; order Anura; family Ranidae; genus Pelophylax; species Pelophylax lessonae. Next base: position 233,933,665 of record NC_138768.1, on the reverse strand, counting down.
CTGTCTCCTCATTAGCAAAACTCCGGACAGTTTTAATTGCAGAAATAGTTTCTTCTGCAGTGCTATTAGCCTTTGCTAATGCAGTCTGAACCTCTTTGGCAAGTTTCTATGAGAAAAACAACAGGAGAAAAATAAACACTGAATACGTCTGGAATATTTCACAATCTGAAACAGAAGCCATTCCAGAAAGACGTACATTAATATTTGCCAAACAATGTGGGCCCTCTACGTTCAAGCAGGAATGTGATCTAGGGGCCTCTTCACCCACAAAGAGAATAACATTAAAAACATTGCTCTAGAATGGAAATACGCCAGGGTAGGGACAGATCTGGTGTAAAGAGCAAGAAACTGTTTAACAGACCTTCTACTGATCTATAATAATATGTTCTTCACTGACATGGCAAATGCTGTGCCATTAACATATAAAAAAATAACATCCAATAATCAAACATATATAGTTAAGCCTTGTGCACACAAAAGCTGTCAAATGCGTGTTTACAGGCGTTTGACATTGTATTTTTTTGATCTGCCCCTAAACGCCCCTCTATGGGGTGGATTTACTAAAACTGGAGAGTGCAAAATCTGGTGCAACTCTGCATAGAAACCAATCAGCTTCCAGGTTTTTTTGTCAAAGCGTAAATGAACAAATTAGAATCTGATTGGCTACCATGCACAGCTGCACCATATTTTGTACTTTCCAGTTTTAGTAAATCAACCCCCTAATCAGCACACCTAGGCATTTACAGGCATTTAGAGGCAGGGGATGTTTATTTGGCAGAAATCTGAACGCATCAAAAACGTGTTCAGGAGAGGAGCATTTAGCAGAAAAAATACGTGCCTAGCACTTGAGTGTTCACACTTATGAATGGACAGAATAAATTACTATTTTGGCCAATTAAATTAATTAAAGTGAATCTAAAGTTTGCATTTTTTTTTTTTTAATAACTCATGTTATACTTACCTGCTCTGTGCAATGGTTTTGCACAGAACAGCCCCCATACTCTTTGGATTTTCTTTCTGCATCCCCTGCTGGCGGTCCTGGCTCCTCCCCCTTGCTGAGTGCCCCCAATAGCAAGCCTTTTACTATGGGAGAACTTAAGCAGACTCGCTCCTGAGCCGCACTCCTGTGAATGGATATTGTCAATTCACACACAAAGTGTGGCTTGGCCCTGCCCCTCATTGATTTACTGGCTGTGATGGAGCCATTGACTTCTGCTGCTGTGTAAGCCATTGAGGAGAGAGAGACCCGGGAGAGCCGCTGCTCTCATGCACATAGCTGGATCGCGATGAGGCGCAGGTAAGCATAAGGGGGGCTGGAGGGGAGCTGCACCCAGAAGGCTTTCACCTTAATGCATAGAATATATTAAGATAAAAAACCTTCTGTCTTTAGAACAACTTTAACGCCCAAATGCTTGACGCACCTGAATGCATCTATATGCACCTAAACGTGTTTCAAAAACGCAGCTTTATGTGAATTTTTAACGCTGCTTTATTCCTGTCAGGACAGAAGCGTTCTGAAGAGCATAGTGTGCATGAGGGTAAGGGGTTGATTTACTAAAGGCAAAAAGACTGTGGACTTTGCAAAGTACAGTTGGACCCTGCAAGTGCAGTTGCTCCAGAGCTTAGTAAATGAGGTAAACCTTCACTTTGCAAAGAATACCCAATCACATGGAAGGAAAAGAAAAAAAAAAACAGCATTATTGCTTGCACGTGATTGGATGATGAAAGTCAGCAGAGCTACTGTTCATTTACTAAGCTCTGGAGCAACCGCTGTTATAGAGTGCAACTGCACTTTGCAAAGTGCACAATCTATTTGCCTTAACCACTTAAGCCCCGGAGGATTTGGCTGCTAAACGACCAGGGGGGTATTTTGCGATTCGGCACTGCGTGACTTTAACGGACAATTGCGCGGTCGTGCGATGCTGTACCTAAACAAATTTGACGTCCTTTTTTTTCCACAAACAGAGCTTTCTTTTGGTGGTATTTGATCACCTGTGCGCTTTTTACTTTTTGCGCTATAAACAAAAAAAGAGCGTAAATTTTGCAAAAATAACAATATTTTTCACATTTTTTTATATGAAATTCCTCAAAAAAAAATGTAAAAATAAAATTTTTTTAACATTTTCGGCCAATTTGTTTTATGCTACATATGTTTGGTAAAAAAAATCGCAAAAAGCGTATTTTTATTGGTTTGCGCAAACGTTATCGCATTTACTAACAAAGGGAAAGATTTTTGTCATTTTTGTTTTTTTTTTTTTTAACGCATAATGGCGGCGATCTGCGATTTTTTTTGCGGTACTGCGACATTGGGGCGGACAGATCGGACCCTTGACTGACATTTTTGACACTTTTGGGGTTACCAGTAACATTTCTACAGTAATCAGTGCTATAAATATGCACTGTTACTGTAAAAATACACTGGTAGTGAAGGGGTTAACTTTATTTGAGAGGGAGAGGCTGTGTGTGTCCCTAGGGGCGTGATTCTTACTGTGATTGGCTGTGACTTGAGGTGTAAGGACACTGATCAACGGTTCTACATAGTAGAACCGTATGATCATCATTCATACACCGGGGAGAATGACAGGCGGCTTGTTTACACAAGCCGCCTGACTTTCTCCCTCTCCCCCGACGATCGTCGAGTGACCGGCGGACATCGGGTCCGCCGGTCACACGCGCGGGGGGGTCCGTGACCGCGCGGGAGCGCGCCTCTGGCGGCGCGCGCTCGCTCCCCAGACCCTCCCAGGCTAGTGACGTTAATTAACGTCACTTTGCCTGTGAGGGGCTGACCGCCGCAGTAAATTTACTTGCGGCGGTCGGCAAGCGGTTAAGGCCCTGTTCACACCTGAGCGTATTTCAGCTTGTAAAATGCTCATCTCTGAAGTCTCAAAACGCCCGACAAGCAAAATCCTATTCATTTCAATCATCCCTGTTGACATCTGATTATTTTGTCTCCTGAAACAAAACGCCTGAAGCTCCAGAAAGTACATGAGCTTCTTTTTTGGAAGATTACAAGCATTTTTTTAGATGTCAATGCCTGCCGCCAAACACCTGCAAAAAACTGCTGAAAAAAGCCTGAAAAAAAGCCAGAAAAAACCCCATAAAAAGCCCCCCCAAAAAACCACCTTAAAACGATAGGCTCAAGTGTGAATGGAGCCTACACCCTGTTCACACTTGAGCGTATTTCAGCTCATAAAACGCTCATCTCTGAAGTCTCAAAATGCCCAACAAGCAAAATCCCATTCATTTCAATGGCCACTGTTCACATATGAGGGTTTTGTCTCCAGAAGAAAAATGCCTCAGGCTCCAGAATGTACATTTCTTTTTCTTTTTTTGGCTCATTACAAGTGTTTTTGTTAGATGTCAATGCCTTCCTCCAAACACCTGCAAAAAAGCCAAATAAAACGCCTGAAAAAAGCCTGAAAAAACGCCAAAAAACGATACGCTCAGGTGTGAATGGAGCCTTAGTAAATTAACCTTGTAGTGTGCATGAGGAACATGATTGAAAACTTTTAATTACGTCAAGGGGGTGAACAAGGTCCAGGAGGGCAGTATTTTCAGTAGAAGGCTAGGATCAAAAACTAGGAGGAGGAAAGTTCTAAACTAATTTCAGAAAGTATTATTTTACCAGAAGTGTACATGATGCTTGGAATAGACTTTCAACAGATAGCGAGTCAGTCAACGGTACATAGATTTAAACATGCTTGGTACAAACACAGATCTATAAATTTACAAAAAAATAGAATAAAAATGGGGCAGACTCATGATGGATCACTTGGTCTTTTTATTGTCGTCATTCTTCTTGTTTATTTATAACACAAAAATTACCTAAAGTGTTGTTAAAGCATCTTGATTGTCTTCCTATTTAAGGAGGGCAGCAGACTTTGAGAGGCTGTTGAACAGCAGTTTTCAGGTGTTCAAGAGGCGATATTGCCACCTCCTGAATGGCTGTTTTTTACTAAACCCAAGGGGGATTTTATTTTGAAATACCACAAGCATTGGGCACACAGTTGCTGTGCGGTCCCACTGACTTCAATGAGCGTATCTGGCAGGCGGCACCACCTGCCAAACGCAACATGTCAAGTTGAATTTGCCACATGTACCCACAGCAATGTGAGCAGACCTGAGCGACCACCATGTTAAATTGCAGATAGGGGGCCGAGAATGTGGTACAAAACATGGATCAATCGCCTTTTTATTGCTCCTCTGCCACCTGTGTGAAATGCAGTCAAGGATAGTGGATGGCTCCACACTACATAATGAAATAATGTTTGCACAGAATTCCAGATCTAGCACAGTGTTGCACAATGCACACACCCCCCCCCCCCCCATCCCAAAAAATGGTGTAAAGGGACAGTATATAAAGATTACATCACTCATAAATTGCTTTATGTAAACGAGAAGTGTATTTAACCACTTAAGGGCCAGGCCTATTCCCATCACTTGTTGTTTACAAGTTCAAATCAGTATTTTTTGCTAGAAAATTACTTAGAACCTCCAAACAATATATATATATATATAATGGAGATTGTTGCAATACTTTATGTTGCACTGTATTTGTGCAGCGGTCTTACATATGCAAGTTTTTGAGAGAAATACACATTATTAAATTAAAGAATAAGAAACCAGTAAAGTTAGCCCATTTTTTTTTCTATAATGTGAAATATAATGTTACGCCGAGTAAATAGATACCTGACATGTCATGTTTCAAAATTGCGCACGCTTGTAGAATGGCGACAAACATTGATAGCTCTATATGAGACACCTTAAAAATGTCTGCAGGTTACCAGTTTAGAGTTACAGAGGAGGTTTGGGACTAGAATTATTGCGCTCACTCTAATAATCATGGCGATACCTCACATGTGTGGTTTGAACACTGTTTACATATGTGGCAACTTGCGTATGCATTCGCTTCTTCGCACGAGCTCGGAGTGACGGGATGCTTTACATTTTTTTTTTTCTTATTTATTTTACCTTTTATTTTTTTATTTTTACACTGTCCCTTTAAAAAATGTTTTTTTTTATCACTTTTATTCTTATTACAAGGAAACATAAAAAGACCTCAGATCTCACATCTACCCGTAAAAGTCATTTTTTGTTCAGCAAGAAAAAAATGGGCCCTTTAAGGCCACTGGGCGGAAGCAACGTATGATGTCGCTCCGGTCCTCTAAGGCAATAGAGTCGAGTGGGGGCCATCTTGTTCACTCCTCACTCGACCCCAAACCCCTCCAATGCCCTTCAAAGTATTCAAAACATAGAAATCTGCATTTTTGAATACTGTCAGGTTTTTTAAATTGGCGCCGTTAGCAGCTAAGTAAACCAGAAGTGATGTTGTGGCGTCGCTTCTGGGTTACTTGATCGGAGACCCGATGGAAGCCGAATTCCAGCATCCTCCGGGACTCTAACCAGACAGCAGATGTGCCGGCTGGTTGCTCAGGTCTCCCAGTGGGATGGGGACCCAGGCAGAGTGGCAGAAGGCGGCAGGGGGGACGTGGATAAAAGCCGAGCGGCTGAGCCGCATTGCTTGTTATCACCAGAAAGCCAACCGCCGGCTCTAAAAAAACAAGACCGGGTTAATGCCTGTAGCTGCAAGCATCACCCCGGTACAACCACTTCTTCAAGCCGACGTTCAGGTACATCAGTTTGCGGGAAGTGGTAAAACCGTAAAAATATGCCAACTCGTTAAGTCAGTGCGGTCCCTGCAGCATATGTATTAATACAAAAGAAAAAAGGTGACTGGAATAGCAGTCAAAGGGAAGCTTCTTACATAGGACACATGTGGTATATCAAAAACAACTACGTTAAATTTATTAAATACAAAATATCTTAATAAATGTAAAATATTGAATGAAAATAGTATCAAAAATCACACACACATATAAAAAAAAAGGCAACTTTGCCTTAAATTCTGTCGCATAGACAAAACAGGAAGTGAGAGGAAATAGAGAGGGTTAATCTCCCTAACAGGGACAGCAATAAAAACTGACGGTGGGTCGAATCCATCTTCCCTCTAACCAAAAGTAAAAAGAAAAGTAAGTCAGCCCCAATGATTCTGTGTTTTTCCATATTTAGGTTTTCATGCATTATTGTTGAGAAACTGATCCAAAAAGGTAGAGAGTGAGACTAGTCAAAACTGGCTATTATATTTGTACATTTCTTAAATACCTCATGCCTGGACCACTACTTATTTAACTCATGCATTTATTTATTTATTTCCTTTAGTGAACTGACTTTAACGGCTTGCCGACCGTCAGCAGTACATATACTGCGGCAAGTCGGCTCTGTCACACGTAACGATGTAACTGTAAGTCGTTTTGTACAGAGGCTGCGGACATGGTACAGGAGGGGGGTCAGAGGCTGCGGACATGGTACAGGAGGGGTGTCAGAGGCTGCGGACATGGTACAGGAGGGGGGTCAGAGACTGCGGACATGGTACAGGAGGGGGGTCAGAGGCTGCGGACATGGTACAGGAGGGGGATCAGAGGCTGCGGACATGGTACAGGAGAGGGGTCAGAGGCTGCGGACATGGTACAGGAGAGGGGTCAGAAGCTGCGGACATGGTACAGGAGGGGGGTTAGAGGCTGCGGACATGGTACAGGAGGGGGGTCAGAGACTGCGGACATGGTACAGGAGGGGGGTCAGAGGCTGCGGACATGGTACAGGAGGGGGATCAGAGGCTGGGGACATGGTACAGGAGAGGGGTCAGAGGCTGCGGACATGGTACAGGATGGGGGTCAGAGGCTGCGGACATGGTACAGGAAGGGGATCAGAGGCTGTGGACATGGTACAGGAGAGGGGTCAGAGGCTGTGGACATGGTACAGGAGAGAGGTCAGAGGCTGCGGACATGGTACAGGAGAGGGGTCAGAGGCTGCGGACATGGTACAGGAGGGGGGTCAGAGGCTGCGGACATGGTACAGGAGGGGGGTCAGAGGCTGCGGACATGGTACAGGAGGGGGGTCAGAGGCTGCGGACATGGTACAGGAGGGGGGTCAGAGGCTGCGGACATGGTGCAGGAGGTGGGTCAGAGGCTGCAGGCATGGTACAGGAGGGGGGTCAGAGGCTGCGGACATGGTACAGGAGGGGGGTCAGAGGCTGTGGACATGGTACAGGAGGGGGGTCAGAGGCTGCGGACATGGTACAGGAGGGGGTCAGAAAACTTTCAACAATGCACACTTTACAGTTGAAAAACACAGCTCAGGGTTTTAGAAAAGTAGGCATTCTATTAGTGTAAGGACATATCTGGCCAGCTGGGCTCATTATACAATGTCAGAGGTCACTGGATGGGACTCCCACTCTCATCTTGCTTGCTAACTCCCGAGCATATAGGCTGCAGGGGGCGGGGAATAGAGGTCTGGGGGCGGGGCTCCCACTCCGATCATTGCTCTCACTACAGGCAGCGCTTCTAATCCTACCAGACAGGATGCAGCAAGGGAGCGGGACTGGGAGCTCCACTGATGCTCTGACCCCCTCTCCGATCACTGCTCTCCCTACAGCCGCTCTGATCGAACATACAGGATGCACGGGGCGGGGATCAGAGCATCAGTGGAGCTCCCAGTCCTGCCCCCTCTCTGCTGGCTTGCTCGGGAATGCAGCCTCCGTGCGCTCTGCATCATCCAATGTGCGGGTTCAAGCGGCAGCTGCTTTGGGCCCCTCAATAAAGATTGGGCCCTGGGCAGTTGCCCCGGTTTGCCCTGCGGTAAAGACGGCCCTGTCTGGACCACAGCCCCTCCTGCGCGAACCGATGTAGGACTACGTCGATTGCGCGCCTGGCGCCCTTCTGCTAGGGGCAGCAGCGGGGATGCTGATGCCACGTGGCAGCGGGGATGCTGATGCACGGGGCCAGCAGCCGTGATTGCCGCCGGCCACCCGTGATCGCTCCCCGCTGAGAGAGAAGGAATGGCAGCTGTTGTAAACACAGCTGTCCGTTCTTCTCTCTGGAATGATCACAGAGCGTCTGTGATCCTTCTATATAGGACCACAAGTCTCTATGGTCATTTCAATAAAAAATCTTACTTGCTTCATCTTTGATGCTCTTTCATCAATATACACATTATCCAGTTCTGGACTGGAAGGTTTTGCCCCCCTAATGACCAGGTCGTTTTTTTGCGATCTGGCACTGCGTTAATTTAATGGAAACTTGTGCGGTCGTGCGACGCTGTACCCAAATAAAATGAATGTTCTTTTTTTGCCCACAAATAGAGCTTTCTTTTGGTGGTATTTGATCACCTCTGCAATTTTATTTTTTGTGTTATAAACAAAAAAAAAGCGACAATTCTGAAAAAAAATATATATATTTTTTACTTTCTGCTATATAACATTCCCAAAAAAATCTAAAGTTTAAATTTTTTTCATCATTTTAGGCCAATTTGTTGTCTGCTACATATTTTTGGTAAAAAAAATCGCAATAAACGTATTTTGATTGGTTTGCGCAAAAGTTATTGCGTCTACTAACTACGGGAAAGATTTATGTCATTTTTGTTTTATTTATTTTTTTACTAGTAATGGCGGCAATCAGCGGGACTGCGACATTGCAGTGGACAGATCGGACCCCTATCTGACATTTTTGACACTTTTGGAGGGACCAGTGACATTACTACAGTAGTCAGTGCTAAAAATATGGACTGTTACTATACTAATGACACTGACAGGGAAGGGTTTAACACCAAGGGCGATCAAAGCGTTAAGTGTGTCCCTAGAGGGTGCTTTCTAACTGTGTGGGGGATAGGCTTGCTGCATGAACACAGAGACTTGTGTTCCTAAATAGGAGGAACACAGGATCCCTGTGCTCATCACTGACAGAACAGCGGTCTGCCGTATTTACATCGGAAGACTGCCGTTCTGTCTCAACGGGGAGCGATCGTGGGTGCCCGGTGGACATTGTGGCCGCCGGACGCGCTGATTGGCTTCCCCTGTGGCCAATCGGCATGTGAGCGTGCACCCCCACTAGCTGTCCAGTGAAATGTACGTCATTTCTACTATGCACCTTTTCTACTATGCCTGTATATGTCTATGTGTACAAGGACACATAGGCTAACATGGAGATGCATTTAGAGGCAGAAAAAAAGAAAAAAATGTCAAACGCCTACAAAAGCAGCGTTTTTGTAAGCATTGTGTACATGAGCCCTAATGCTGACTTATATAACAGGTGACTCGCTGACAGGTTTGTTTAACAGAACAAGAAGAAGCCAGCACTCAATAAATAAACCTTCAACCCAATAAAGCCTTTACTACACATTTTACTGTCACCATTGCAAAATGACCTCATTAAAATTGTGAGGTTTATTGGTTGAGTGCTGGCTGATTTTAGCCGTGCACTCCCGGACTGCAGCAACAAGGGTGAGGTGCTGGATGGAATTGTTTCCAGATCTGTTTAACAGGCAGTGGGGTGTTGCTCTGACATGCTTCACATAGTTGGATTCTGACTACGCAGTCACAGCCGTTAATCCTATAATGCATTACCACTGGTTAAATGTTTAGATGTAGTACTTTGTTATAATTTGAGATTACTTCAAGTATATCCAAAGCCAACGCTTTTTTTTTTGGTTCCTTTTGGATAGAGCAAGGACTAGTTAAACCCATAGTCAGTTTTTGCTCCATTGTTGTGCCACTGGGGAGATTTTCCTTCACTTCCTGTCTTGTGAAAGCACAGAGAATGGGAATAAATCTCTCCAAAGTGAGGGAAATCCCACCCATGTGCCACCAGAATATTGCTCCCCATTGGATGATTTCTTCTCTATTCCTCTTCTGGTAACAACTGAAAAATGTTGGATTTCCCATCCGTGCAACAATGGTCATTGGAACAAATACAGTGCATACGGAAATTATTCACAGTGCTTCACTTTTTCCACATTTTGTTATGTTACAGTCGTATTCCACAATGGATTAAATTCATTATTTTCCTCAAAAATCTACAAACAATACCCCATAATGACAACATGAAAGACGTTTGCTTGAAATCTTTAAAAATGTATTAAAAATTAAAAATGAAAAAAAAATCACATGTATATAAATATTCACAGCCTTTGCCATGAGACTCAAAATTTAGCTCAGCTGCATTCTGTTCCCACTGATCTTCCTTGAGATGTTTCTACAACTTTATTGGAGTCCACTTGTAGTTAATTCAGTTGATTGGACATGATTTGGAAAGGCACACACTTGTCTATATAAGGTACCACAGTTAACAGTGCATGTCAGAGCACAAACAAAGCCATGATGTCCAAGGAACTGTCTGTAGACCTTTAAGACAGGATTGTATCAAGGCACAGATCTGGGGAAGGGTACAGAAAAATGTCTGCAGCATTGAAGGTCCCAATGAGCACAGTTGCCTCCATCATCCTTAAATAGAAGAAGTCTGAAACCACCAGGACTCTTCCTAGAGCGGCACTCCCTGGCCAAACTGAGCAATTTGTGGAGAAGGGCCTTAGTCAAGGAGGTGACCAAGAACCGGATGGTCACCCTGACAGAGCTCCAGAGTTTCTCTGTGGAGAGAGGAGAACCTTCCAAAAGAACAGGCATCTCTGCAGCACTCCACCAATCAGGCCTGTATGGTAGATTGTCCAGATGGAAGTCACTCCACAGTAAAAGGCACATGACAGCCTGCCTGGAGTTTGCCAAAAGGCACCTGAAGGACTCTCAGACCATGAGAAACAAAATTATCGGGTCTGATGAAACAAAGATTGAACTCTTTGGCCTGAATGGCAAGCATCATGTCTGGAGGAAACCAGGCACCGCTCATCACCTGGCCAATACCATCCCTACAGTGAAGCATGGTGGTGGCAGCATCATGCTGTGAGGATGCTTTTCAGTGTCAGGAACTGGGAGACTAGTCAGAGTTGAAGGAAAGATGAATGCAGCAATGTACAGAGACATCTTCGATGAAAACCTACTCCAGAGCGCTCTGGACCTCAGAATGGGGCAATCTTCCAACAGGAGAACAACCCTAAGCACACAGCTAAGATAACAAAGGAGTGGCTACGGGACAACTCTGTGAATGTCCTTGAATGGCCCAGCCAGAGCCCAGACTTAAAGCTGATTGAACATCTCTGGAGAGATCTCAAAATGAATGTGCACCAACGCTCCCCATCCAACCTGATGGAGCTAGAGAGGTCCAGCAAAGAAGAATGGGGGAAACTGCCCAAAAATAGGTGTGCCATGCTTGTAGCATCATACTCAAAAAGACTTAGGGCTGTAATTGGTGCCAAATTTGCTTCAACAAAGTATTGCGCAAAGGTTGTGAATACCTTTGTACATGGGATTTTTTTTGTTTGCAAAAATTTGCAAAGATTTCAAACAAACTTCTTTCACGTTGCCATTATAAGGTATTGTATGTAGCATTTTGAGGAAAATATTGAATTTAATTAATTTTGGAATAAGGCTGTAAAATAACAAAATGTGTAAAAAGTGAATCGCTGTACTTTCTGGATTTGCTGTAGAGAGAGTGAATTTCTAAAACGGGGATACCCAGCAATCAAATCTTAATAGAGGTTCTAATCCTTCCCGCTTCTATTAAAAACAAAAAACCTTTTAAAGCTTCAGCTTAAGGGTTATCTGGAACATGGAACAGCAAGCAAAATAAATGTCCTAGTCTTCTATGAATAATAAAATGTGATTTTTTGGGAATTCAGATTTTTCTTCATTATTTGCACCTTAAAAGTCCCACTTTGCCCCTTCCTATTGTACTGTCCACATTACAATTCAGAAAGAGAGAAGGCCAGAAGTGTCAGATCATCAATCACAGTCTAACACAGTGAACATGCATACAGGAGGGAAAGCACAGAGATTACCTCACTCTTGAGCTGCTCCTTTGTTGTCTAACCAGCAAATTAGGGGACAGGGACGTGACTACACTTTATTATTTACATTTATTAGAAAATACATTAGGCGCTTTTCCACTGCATGGTACGGCTCTGTTTGGCGCTTTTCCACTGCATGGTACCGCATGGTACATGTTAGAATGGTTCGGTACGGTTTGGTACAGCGGCGCTTTTCCACTACATGGTACGGCTCGGTACTACTTGCTTAAAGAGTACCCCCTCGGTTGGGGTTCCAAGCGGGCCGTACCTATACCATATCCCACAATCCTTTGCATGCAGCCTTGATTGTTTGTCACTACTAGCCACTGATTGGTCAGAGAATCATTGTAATCCCACCCACTTACTACTTTAGTGGAAAAGCAAACCGAGCCGAGTAGCGCCTATACAGTGCTGAAATGTGCCGACTCATACCACACAGTGGAAAAGCAAACTGAGCCAAGCTGGGCCAAGCTGAGCCAAGCTGGGCAAAGCAATGCCGAGTGGAGCCGAGCCGGTACTTGCAGTGGAAAAGTGCCAATTGTCACCACATGTTTGCATGGATCAGGAGAAGTGGCTAGGAGAATCTCAAATATATTGGCTGGTTAAACAGTCCACATATATGCAGGGCCAGATTTATAAGGGGGCAAAAGGGCCATTGCCTCGGGCCCCCCTGACAGAATCCCCCCGTACAAAATTATATAAAATAATATAAAAAATAAAATATAAAAAATAAACAATAATAATAAAATATAACATTTATAGTAAAAAAGCATACTTTCTTTTATTTACTGTATCTTGGGAAACAATATTTTGCCACCTTCATCTGCTAGACTCTGGGCTGGTATTTCTGCATCGTTTTTCAAAAATGAATTTTGGTGGCTGAAGCAAACCACACATAGAGCACTATGACTGCGTGTGTGTGTGGGCATGTGTGACCTCAGAATGTTTTGTCATGCATTTCAAAAAATGTGACTGTCATTAGGAATGTAAACCAACTCTGTGTAGAAAGGCCCCCCAAACAGAAGTGCCCTGGGCTCCCCGAGGTCTAAATCTGACTGCATATACAGGATGTCAATCGAGTAGTTATCTGCTTGATCAGAGTTAGTTTGACAGTGTGAGCCGAGGAGAGCTGAATAACGGTACTTCCTCATTTACATGTAACCGGCTGTGATTGGACACAGCTGATCACATGGGTAAAGAGTCATGTCATTGACTCTTTACTGAGATCGGGATCGCGCCGTGTCCTAGCAACACGGCGTGGTCACGATCGCCGCTCCGCTCGCCCCCGATGGGGCGCGAGAGAGGCTGTTCTGGTGCGCCGTCATTGGACGGCGTCCCAGGATAATAAGTACACCGCACCGCTTTGACGGCGGGTGGGTAGTAAGCGGTTAAGGGGGCATGGCAGGGGGTGTGTCTTATGCCTAGATACTTTTTGTAATAGGTGTCTCTCATTCCCAACTCAGAAAGTTGGGAAGTATGAGTAAAGCATGCTTGTTATACTCACTGTGGAACCTAAGGGGTTAATCCTCTGAATTGTTTAAAAAGGCTGTTTGATTCTGTCTTCTCTGATCCTCCTCTTCTTCTACAGTACCCAATCTATCTCAGCCTTGGATGCACTCTGCACATGCTCAGTTTGGTGTGTATTGCTAGAGAGGTTTTTTTTTTTTTTTGGGGGGGGGGAGGGTGTGATCAACACAGGGCCAATCAGCACTGTCCAGACAGATGGTCAGCCTCATAGGACAGTGAGAATAAAATGAAATCTCCTCCTACAAGTTTAAGGCAGACACTGATAGAAGTCACAAGACCGCCATATACTGCTGATAAGAAAAGGTATTTAGCAAATGATATTCACAGCAGAAGGAAAACAGCATTTTCTGGAATATCAGGTTAATGACAGGACCTTACTGCTTTTCATTTGGAGGCAATTGTGTAAAAAGGTCAGCACAAGTCTTCACACTGCTATTAGAGGAGAAGACCAGTTGTGTGGACACTTATTAATTCATGAAAAAGGCCTTGGGAACAATGATAACATGGCATAGCTTGTAGTTGGACCTTCAGCATGTGTACTCGTCAGGCAACCATAGCCCTAGGTGTGGTGCGTGTGGTTCATGTTACACGGCCTATATTTAGATACTGACTAATAACAGGAAAAGGGCAGAGGCTTTCAGGTAGCTATTAAGCAAATGTAACCAATGACACATGTACATGTGTGCACCTGAAGCTTCCTCGTGAATGTTCTAGTCTTCCGATGACCTAAAAAGCCAAATAAAGAAAATAAAAGCACAGTGTATTTTTTAGATGTTTATATTGGAATTCCTTAACATGATTGCCAGCCTGCTACAGACTCCACTGCTTTATACACACAGATATAGTAAACGTATGCCGACTGTGCCGCTAGTGACAAATTACCAGCTGCAGGGTAAAAAAAAATAGGCTTCTTGTGTATCCGTATGGAATCGCTCCCTCTGTAGCCAGATGCAGTAAGATGTTACCCTGTCGCTACAAATCGTGAAATCTAGGAGCGATATCATATGGCACTTTTCCCCTGCAAGTCCCGGCTCTGCTCCACTCAGCCCTGCTTGGCTCGGTTTGGTTTTCCACTGCATGGTACCGCATGGTACGGTGTTTGAACGGTTCGGTACGGTTTGGTATGGTTTGCTTTTCCACTAATAGTAAGTGGGTGGGATAACAACGATTCTCTGACCAATCAGTGGCTAGTAGTGACAAACAGTCAAGGCTGCATGCAAAGGATTGTGGGATATGGTACCGGTACGGCCCTCTTGGAACCACAACCGAGGTGGTACTGTTTAAGCGAGCCGTACCGTTCGGTTCCATGTAGTGGAAAAGCGCCGCCGTACCGTACCGTACCGAACCGAACCGTTCCAACACCGTACCATGCGGTACCATGCAGTGGAAAAGCGCAAAAGCGAGCCAAACCGTTCGGTTCCATGCAGTGGAAAAGTGCCATTACTGCCTCAGCTATGGAGAGAGCAGTACCATAGGAAGAAAAAGCAACCTTTTAGTGATCCTCCCACTGCTGATTTTGGCAAATTGTCAGCAACAGGATCGCTAGCAGCAAATCACCCCTGTGTCATCAACCGTAGGACCCATGCACACTGGGCATTTAACTCTGTTCCTGAGACTCTGGCGTTTGGTGTGGGTGAAGGGCACAGGTGCACTGTCCAGCCCCGCTGCCTGTTAAACAATAGGAGAGGCTGAAAGCTGCTGCGACTGGACAGCTGAATCATGTACAGTACTTACAGTGGGGAAAATAATTATTTGATCCTCTGCAGAGATTTTGTAAGTTTGCGCACCTACAAAGAAATGAAGGGTATATATTTTTATCATAGGTGTATTTTAAATGATAGAGACAGAATATCAACCAAAAATCCAGAAAAGACACATGACATAAATGTTATAAACTGAATTGCAGTTCAGTGAGTAAAATAAAAATTTGATTCCCTATAAGCCAACAATAATTCTGGCTCCCACAGACTGGCTACAGTATGTGCTCATGTGGTACACAGATTAGTGATGTCAATTTAAGATGGTGCATCGACAACTCATTATGTGTATAAAAGACACCTGGCCGCAGAATCTCTTTCTTCTATTCAAACCTTGCCATCATGGGCAGGGCCGGTACAAGGGGTGGGCAGGAGGGGTGGCTGCCTTGTGCGTCTGTAGCATGGAAGGTGGAGGGGGAGCTGCCAGGAGTGTTTCTCTGCCTATTAGCTGACAGGAGAGAATGGGATGTGCTCTCTCTCCTCCCCAGCCTTACACTCCTGTCACTGTATCGCTCGTCAGATCGGGACTTCTCCTTCTCCTTCGGCTCCTCCTCATCTTGATATGTCAGAGCAGAGGAGGAGTCTAGGAGAAGCCAATTTCTAAAGCTTTAAACAGACAGCTGGCGGGAGAGATGCTGAAGGGGAAGAAGATTGCGGCTCAGGGATGCCACTGGATGTCAGATCAGAACTATACAGAGTTTGTTACCCCATCTCCTCCCAGCAAACAATGTGGGTAGGGGGTGGGTAATCGAACTCTGTATAGTCCCCATCTGACATCCAGTGGCATCCCTGAGCTGCGATCTTCTTCCCCTTCAGCATCTCTCCCTCCAGCTGTCCGTGCAAAGCTTTAGAAATCCTAGGCTCCTCCTCCGCTCTGACATATTACGATGAGAAGGAGCTTCAGAAGAGGGGAATCTGAGGTCTGCGTGCTTGAGGAAATTACTTCTAGGTGGGATCGATATGGGAGGGGGAGGGGGTGGTTGTGCTGGGATGGGGAATTTGAGAGGTGACAGGATAAGATTTTTTCTAGCAGGGGAATTGAGGGGAGTGCTGGGAGGGGTGATTTGTGCTGGGGGGAAGGGGGGGATTTGTGCCAGGAGGGGGGATTTGAGAGATTGTCCTTGAAGAGATTATTGGGATGGTGGGATTTGTGCAGTTGGGACCACAGTCACCAAACAAACCACTGTTAACACATTACGCTGCCATGGATTGAAATCCTGCAACGCCATTAGGTCCCCCTCCTCAAAAAGGCCCATACAGGCCAGCCTAAGTTTGCCAATGAACATCTAAATGATTCAGAGAAGGATTGGGAGAAAGTGCTGTGGTCAGATGAGACCAAAATTTAGCTTTTTGGCATTACCTTGACTCGACTTGGAGGAAGAAAAATGCTGACTATGATCCTAAGTACACCATCCCTACAGTCAAGCACAGGGGTAAAAACATTATGCTTTGGGGCTGTTTCTCTACTAAAGGTACAGGCCTTTGAGGAGCCAACAGATGAGGCCATGTATTGTAAAATCTTGGATGAGAACCTTCTTCCCTCAGCCAGAACAATGAAGATGGGTTGTGGATGGGTCATCCAGCATGATAATGGCCCAAAACTTACCGCCAAGGCAACAAAGGAGTGGCTCAAGAAGAAGCACATTAAGGTTATAGAGAGGCCTCGTCATTTTCCAGACTCCAGCCAGCCTCCTGAGATGTGTGCAAAGCTGGTAACCAAGTACAAGAAACTTCTTACCTCTTTGCTTGCCAACAAGGGTTTCCTGACAGACTCCATGGCAGCCTACGTGCGGGTTAGTCCCGCCTCCTCCTACCTCATAGGACCCCACTCCCATAAATTTCACTCTGCCCCAGAGACCATGTTCCTTTTTTGTCCTCCTCCTGTTGGATGGATATCAAGTCTTACCTCATGAAGATTTTCGGTCTATTTCCTGGTGATTTACACGATTGATTCCAGGCTGAATTCCTGAAGAGTCCAGTACGCCCTAGCTACTAGCGGGGTAGGACACGGGTGTGCAATCCCATGCATTGGAGAAGCATAAAGCCTGGCCACTGGCGGGCAAGCTGAATATGGCCAATCGTCCTAGCTATTAGCGGGAGGCCCATTAATACACCCCGAATCGATGCACTGGAGGTTTTCGTGTCCCAGGTCAGACCGTGGTTCGGAGCGTGCTTGGTAACGTATGGCAGCCATTTTTTGTATATGTATTTTGTCTTGCGGTGTTTTGGAACGCAGGTGCGTTTCATCTTGCGGCCTCGGCTCTTCCTGTGTCCCAGCGCAGCTTCCGGGTCACCGCTGGGTGTCTGGGGCGGTGCCGGCGCAGTGGAGTGGCTGTTCGTGCTCACACATGCGCACGGATGCTGTCTGTCACGGGGGGGGCGGTGACGTCATCGTCTGGCGGCAGATTTAAACTGCTGTCACAGTGGATCACATTGGTATTGTACTGCGGGCATATGCGGTGGCTTCCCTGTGTTTGATCGTTCTCTGCTAGTGGTAAACTTAATCCTGCTGGATGTCTGTGTGCAGTCTGTGGTGTATACAGCACTTCCTTATTCCTGTGTTTGTTACAGTCTTCCTGTTAAAGAGGTTGTAAACTTGTTTAAAAAATTTTTTTTTTTTTTACAACCTGCAAGAGAAAGACATAATGAGCTAGTATGCATCGCATACTAGCTCATTATGAAATACTTACCTTAGAACGAGCCCCCGCCGTGCCGTCCGCTTACCTGTATGACGGGCGACATGACATGTCGCTCGTCTTCCGGGATCGCGGCATCCGGTCATCTGATTGGCCGGAGCCGCGGTGACGTCACTCCCGCGCACGCGCGCGGGAGCCGACGGTCACGGCACGGGGCTCTGAAGGAACGGCACGATCAGCCGTTCCTTCAGAGCGCATGCGCCAGTGACGTCACTGGCTGCATTAAAGGTAAATATCTCCTAAACCGTACATGTTTAGGAGATATTTACAGTACCTATAGGTAAGCCTTAATATAGGCTTACCTATAGGTACAACTTCCTGAGGAGGGTTTACTTCCTCTTTAAGAGCAGTATGGATACTTCACTGCCCCCCAGTGGCCAACCCTTACTCTACAGGTAAGAGTGGTATTATTTTTACCTATCCCTGTACGGTTCGGATTTAGGGCAGTAGGGGTAATTTTTCCCTTTTCTCTTAGCCCTTCTAGGTCTGATAAACAAACTAAAGCACGCGAAGATAAGGACCTTACTAGGTCACAACGTCATCACACATCTCCTGGCACTAGTCGCCACAAGTCTTCTACCAAACATCACAGGGAAGGCTCCACGCTTGCATCAGCACAAAGACACCCTGATAGAAGATCTTGCTGGGGTTGTGCAGCACGTGTTTCTAATGGCAAATCACTATGTGATGCATGTTTTGCCCATGCCTCTAGAGAAAGGGGGAATGATAACCAGCAGGTGGAATCCCTGGTTAGACGGGTGGTCCAAGAATCCCTACAAAACCTGGAGGTTGACCGCACCTGTAGCCCCTCGGCTGGTATGGCAGACATCCCTGTTAGGGATAGCCTCAGTACTCCCGGCCCTTCTCAGCAGAGCATTTCCGGCTTCAACTCCTCGGATAGTGAGGACGAATCGGATACTCCTGGCACAGGCTTTGATTTTGCCTTGGTCCCTACCCTGGTTAAGGCAGTAAAGGGAGCCCTAAAGTGGGAGGAGCCAGTAGAGTCACCATCTAAACAAAGAAGGTACTTCAAGCACCTAAAGAGAGATAACTTTCCCTTTTTAGGTGAACTTGGTGAAATTATCTCGGATGAGTGGGGATGTGCAGAGAGGAAAAATTCTCTGGTATCCAAAGTTTCCAGGATGTACCCATTCAAGAGTGAGGATGTGAAGCACCTGGAGTCAGCGCCCCTAGTGGACGCCGCCCTCATGAGATTAGCGAGGCACGTCACTCTTATACTCGAAGACACAGTGTCTTTTAAAGATGGGCTGGAAAGAAGAATCGACACTGACCTTAAGAAGATTTATGTGTCTGCTGGAATGGCTTGTAAGCCAGCCCTAGCCATTGCGGCTTTATCCAAGGCCATGGAGGCCTGGACAATAGAGGTGGATTCGGATCTAAGGCCCGTATCAGAAGAAGTAGCCAGAGCTTCAGCAGTGAATGAGCTCAGACTGGCGGCTTCTTTTCTGGGGGAGGCTTCCCTAGATATTATTCGTCTGGTGGCCCGAGGCAATGCTCTCTTCAGTGACAGCTAAACGGGCTCTATGGCTGCGCCCCTGGCTGGCTAATCCTTCCTCCAAGCAGGCTTGGTGCCGTATTCCATTCGAAGGGTCTTCCTTGTTCGGGAACAAGCTGGAGAGCGCTATTTCACGGGCCACGGGCCGTAAGTCGGGGTTCCTCCCGCAGGATCGTCGTCTGTTGGGTCAGAGAAGGACACAGTCCAGACAATCTTCGGATAGAGCGAAGGATGCTCGAAGTTACAGACCTGGTCGTGAATTCCAGAAAACATGGAGGAAAAATCCATCTTCAAACCAAAAGACTTCCAAAGGAGCCTCTTCTAGTAGCCGGGAAGCGGCTAAGTCCTTTTGATGTTGGGCCTGTCCAGACGGTTCAGGTCGGTGCTCGCCTTCTCCGGTTTCGACACGTCTGAGCAGCCTCGATAAAAGATTTTTGGGTCATCAGGACAATCTCTACAGGACACACTTGGTTGTTCTGCAGTCCACCTATCCTCAAGTTCGTTCCCACAGCTCTTCCACGGTCGGAAGAAGAAAGGCAAATCCTTTTGGCATACGTAGATGCACTGCTGCTTCAAGGCGCAGTAGTTCCAGTACCAGCCAAAGAGAGGTTTCAAGGCCTCTATTCACCACTCTTCTTAGTAATGAAGAAGAACGGCCCCTGGAGACCGGTCATAGACCTCACACATCTAAACTCCTTTATAAAAAAGGGAAAATTCAAAATGGAGACACTATTGACAATCCGCCAGGCGGTTCAGCCAGGAGATTGGCTTGTGTCAATAGACTTGAAGGATGCATATTTCCATGTGTCTATAGCAACAGAGTTACAGAAATACCTGCGGTTTGCTGTGGATCAACACCATCTTCAGTTTACATGTCTCCCATTCGGGCTCACATCTCCTCGAGTATTTTCAAAACTCTTATTGGCTGTGGTAGCCCTGATCAGAATCAAGGGAGTGCGTCTTCACCATTATTTAGACAACTTACTACTTCTGTCGCAAGATCGAGAGCAACTCCTGGTTCACAGAGATCTAGTCACGGTGACTTCTCGAGTTCGGCTGGTTGCTAAACTTGGAAAAGAGCCATCTGGAGCCCACACAGGCACTTATCTTTTCGGGGATCAATTCAATACAGTCAAGGGCATCATCTCCTTGCCTCTAGAGAAAATCCTGATTATCAGAGACAGAGTACAGCTGGCCATGTCAACATCTCATCTCCAGGTCTCACAGTGCCTCAAAATAATAGGTACTATGGTGGCCACGACACCTATGGTGAAATTGGCTCAATGGAGGATGCGTCCTTTTCAAACAGGATTTCTTCGCCAATGGTGCCCAGGCGACATGGATCATCTGATTTGGATTTCCCCAGTAATGCGGGACAGTCCCCTGTGGTGGTGGCAGAAGAGGAATCTACTCAATTGCCATTCTATCCTTCCCATCTCTTGGGTCACGATAACCACGGACGCAAGCAACACAGGTTGGGGCGCTCACTGCCTATCAGAGATAGCCCAGGGCAAATGGAATCCTCGGTTACACAGGGAAGTTTCGAACATCCTGGAGCTTCGAGCAGCGTTTCGAGCTCTCCAAGCATTTCATCACTTTACAGTAGGAACATCTGTCCTCCTGAGGCTGGACAATACGACGGCAGTGTCTTATATAAAGCGTCAAGGGGGAACTCGCAGTCACTCTTTGTTGAGAGAAGTCGAGCCAATAATGGTCTGGGCTCAGAAATACTTATCCAACCTCACTGCGGTTTTTCTGCCAGGGACACAGAACATCCATGCGGATTTTCTCCATGGACAACGAGTGGAGTCTTCGTGCCGATGTGTTTCAGTGGCTAAAATCCCTAGGGTTCCTTCCGGAAGTGGATCTGTTCGCTTCCCCGTGCAACTTCAAGTTGGAGAAGTACTACACGAGATTCAAATGCCCACAAGCTTTCGGGGTGGATGCCCTAACAGAGCAGTGGAGGTTTCACAAGGCTTACGCCTTCCCACCAGTTCCAGTCCTCCTTCGATTCCTGATGAGACTCAGGTCGGAAGAAGTGGAGGCTCTTGTGATAGCCCCATATTGGCCGAACAGGCCCTGGTTTCCAATGCTGCTACAGCTGAGCTTTCGCGAGCCAGTTCCACTACCTTCCAGGCAGGATCTCCTGTCTTAGGGAACGGTGCTACACCCTTGCCCGGCCCATCTGCACCTGATGGCCTGGTTTTTGAAAGGGAAAGGCTGGAGGCATTAGGGTGTCCAAGTGGAGCTATCTCCACACTGTTGAATGCGAGAAGAGCTGGAACAAATAGTCTACGAAAGGACATGGAAGAAGTTCATGTCTCATATCCCCGGAAATATGGATGTGCAAGGCACTCCAAAGGTTCAACACATTTTGAGTTTTCTACAATCTGGCCTGGATCTGCCTTTACCAGTCAGTTCTCTTTGAGTTCAAGCGTCAGCTATCTCGGCTTTCACAGGAACATCCTGGGCAAAGCATCCTCTAGTGAGGCAATTTTTCAGAGGAGCTTCTAGGCTCAGACCACAAAGGAAGCCCAGATTCCCTAAGTGGGATCTTCCACTTGTTCTGGATTTCTTTGCAGATCTCAGAAAAGATAACCTGGTTCAACTCTCCATCAAAGAATTGTCTCTTATAGTAGCGTTCCTGGTGGCAGTCGCCTCAGCAAAAAGGGTCTGAGCTAGGAGCTTTGGGATGCAAAGAACCCTTTTTGTCTTTTTTTTCCCGTATTGGGTGGTTCTGATTCCCATGTTGGATTCGCATCCAAAAGTATCCTCTATTTTACATGAAAATAAGGAAATTGTCTTGCCAACATTCAAATCCTCTGACTCTGCGACTCATCCACTGGATGTAGGGCAAATTCTGAAACTATATCTGGAAGCCACATCTCATTTCCGCCATTCGGATTATTTGTTTGTCCTGTTCTATGGGAAGAATAAAGGCTTGCGTGCTTCATCTAGAACGATCGCATCTTGGATTGTCCAGTCCATTCAATGGGCCTATAGAGCTAAAGGTTGGCTCCCCCGGAGGCGGTGACAGCGCATTCTACAAGAGGAATGTCGACTTCTTGGGCAGCGTTTCGTCATGTGGCTCCCGAAGTTGTATGCAAAGCGGCCTCATGGTCCTCAATCCACACTTTCATAGCTTATTATTGTGTCGAGCCAGCTTCTTTATCATCTGTTGATTTTGGTTTGCGGATACTATCAGTTGATGGTGCAAATTAAATTTCTTTTGAACAGCAGATTGCCCACCCTGGTGTGTTTGGCTAGTTATTTCCCACACGTAGGCTGCCATGGAGTCTGTCAGGAAAACGGAAAATTTATATCAAATACTTACCGTAATTTTCCTTTCCTGATGGACTCCATGGCAGCCGGAGTCCCCACCCATCTGCCGGAGGAGGCTATTTTATGGAACATGGTCTCTGGGGCAGAGTGAAATTTATGGGAGTGGGGTCCTATGAGGTAGGAGGAGGCGGGACTAACCCGCACGTAGGCTGCCATGGAGTCCATCAGGAAAGGAAAATTACGGTAAGTATTTGATATAAATTTTCCGTTTTCTCCACCAAGCACTAAGTCATGTTTTGCTTGGGGATCAAATACGTTTTACTCACTGAACTGCAACTCAACTTATAACATTTGTATTGTGTTTTTTTTTTTTTTGGATGATATTCTATCTCTGTCATTTAAAATACACCTATGATAACAATTATAGATCCTTTATTTTTTTGGAAGTGGAAAAACTTTAAAAATCTGCAGGGGATCAAATAATTATTTCCCCCACTGTACATTTAGGGGCATCCCTGGCATGCGCCCAGGGATGAATGTCTGGAATGCAGTATCAATGTTGAAGTCAAATTTCAATTTAGTTTTAGTTACAGTCCTTGGACTAAAATGCTATTTTAGTTTTAGTCGTATTTAGGTTTTCTTAATTGTTTTAGTTTGAGTCGTATTTTAGTTAACTTAAAATAAAATATTTTAGTAGATTAAATTAAAGTAGATGTTTAGCCTAAAACTAACTAACTCTAAATCTACTGGCAGTTACATTCTAAGACTAATCTATCTAGCCCTGTAAAGCAAAAATCGCTATACATACCTTTTCTGCAGCCGATCCGGTCCCACGCTTAGCTGTCAGCGGCAGCTTCTCTGTGAAGGAGTGTGCAGGAGAGGCAGCTGACAACGGAAGCCCCAAAGTAAGTCTATAGGTGACGTCACTATCCATTCATTTCCTAGCCATTGTTGGCTGTCTCTTCCACATAACATCCGCAGCTGGAGACCTGACCAGATCAGTTACAGAAAAGAACTGTATAGCGATTTTTGCTTTACAGGGTTAATATATTAGTCGTAGAATGTGGCTGCCAATAGATTTAGAGTAAATTCATTTTAGGCTGAACTTCTACTTTAACCCTGCCTGCAACCATATGCAATGCACTCAATTATGCCAAGGTGGTGTGGGCTTTTATGGGTTAAATCAGGCGGTAGGGTCCTTTCACACGGGTTTTGCGCCCGGCGGACATCCGCCAATCCCCGCTGAGCAGGCAGATGACAGGTCCATCTCCGCTCTGTGTGCAGAGATAGACCTGTCAGATCCCCGCTCTCCTCTATGGGGAGATTGGATGAAAACGGACCACCTGTCCGTTTTCATCCGATCCTATCCGATTCGATCCTCCAGACCGTCTGGATTTTACGGACAGGATCAGATCGGATAGCAGCGGGTGTCAGCGGAGATGTCATCGCTGACATCTGCTGCTCCATAGGGCTGCATGGACCATTCGATCCGGTCCACCTGAATAACTGACGGAACTGATCAGAAAGCCCTGTGAAAGGGGCCATAGGGAGGTGACATATTGCTTCCTCTCAACCTGTCAAATGTCCTCTGGAAGGTGATGTACCGTGGATCACTCATCAGAGGGGAACACTTTTGTAAACAAGCCCTAAGAAATTTCACACATACTGTACGCTTTTTTTAGTGTGTATTTAGCCATTTTCCTACACTTATAAAAGCAAATTTAACATTTTCTGCATAGCAAAGAAATTTGTTTTCATAGTGCTTCATTGCTCAGAAATCAGCACTACTATTACTCCCAAGTCTGTAAATCTTACAACACATCTAGAATACTGAGCAGCTTAAAATAAGAGACATTCATTCATCTGGCAAGCAAGAGTGGAAACTGTGAGTTGTTAGCTAAAAAGTGCACAAGGGAGTCTCCAAACCTTGTAATATTTCCCGTAAACCCTGGAAACCAGCATTATGATAGGGAATCCCAGAAAGGTCAACAGCGAGAGCTGCCATGACAGGCTGAACATAAAGGCTATCACTCCCACCGATTTCACCACACTGCGCAGGAAGACGTTAACATTTTCAGAGACCACATCACTAACGATTGTTGTGTCAGAGGTCAGGCGAGAGATGATGTCACCTGCAAGTAAGGAACAAAAAGATCACGAGTTATTACCCTGCCTTTGTAATGACAGATCACAGGGTGTCGTTTTTCAGCTGTGCAGCAAGACAGCAAATATAATGCGTAGCAATCGGAGATCTCCATTCTTACTATAGAAAGCCCAAAAACATGCCTACAAATGTAGCCTAGCATTGCTCATTTCTCCTGGTTGCCTGTTCTCATTTTAATCCAGCGGCTTAAAGGGCTAATACACATAGGCAGAAATTTTTTTTTACTTTTAACGACTTGCCTGCTGGCCACTTTTACCCCCTTCCTGCCTAGGCCAATTTTCAGCTTTAAGCGCTGTCACATGAAAATTGTGGGGTCGTGCAACACTGTACCCATATAACATATTTAACATTTTTTTCACACAAATAGACCTTTCTCTTAGTGGTATTTAATCACCACTGGGTTTTTATTTTTTTGCTAACAAACCACAAAAGACCAGAAATTTTGAAAACAAAACAAAACATTTTTTATAGTGTGTTATAAAATTTTGCAAACAGGTAATTTTTCTCCTTCGCTGCCATGCGCTCATGAGGCAACACTAATGGGCACTGATGAGGCGGCACTGATGGGCACTGATAGGTGGCACTGATGAGATAGCACTGGTGAGCACTGATGAGGTGGCGCTGATGAAGCTGCACTGATAGGTGGCACTGATAGGCCATACTGAAAGGCGGCACAGATGGCTACTGATAGGCGGCACTGATGGGCACTAATAGGCACTGGTAGGTGGCACTGAGGGGCACTGACAGGCAGCACTGATAGGTGGCACTGATGATGAGGCACTGATGGGCACTGATTAGCAGCACTGGTGGGCACTGATAGGCAGCACTGGTGGGCACTGTTGGGACAGCACTGGTAATCAGAACACTGATCATCAGTGCCCTGATTATCAGAGTAGATGTCCATTTAACACAGGCCAGTTATCGACTCTCTTCTCCCCTCCTCACGTTGTGAGCGCGAGGAAAGGAAAGCTGATAACCGGCTTGTGTTTACATTGTGATCAGCTGTTAATGGACACAGCTGTTTATATGGTAAAGGGCCGCAGTGATTGGCCCTTTACCCTGATCTGTGATCAGCTCAGTCCGAATAACACAGCAAACAGGGAGCACGCCACCCACGCAGGGCAGGGAGCAAGCGGGCAGTGTGATCACAGGAGGGTGTCCATGGATGCCCTCCTGGCAAAGTAAACTGTCTTTCGGCTATAGCGTGAGCGGGAAGGGGTTAAAGGTTTTTTTTTTTTATGCCTCTGAATGCCCCCCTGTTTTAGCTCACACATGCATAAATGCATGTGAATACATTCAAATGGCTAGACTAAATGAATAGTCAATAGAATAAGTTTATACACATATGTTTCTAAAAGCCATACACTTATAAACGCACGTAATTACACACCAAAACCAGCATTTTTATTTTTGCTGGCCAATCAAAGGCAGTGATACCATGATCATTAAACTAGGTATTGGTACTTTTGGCAGTGTGGGCAGGTGCCAAGCCCTGCTGAAAAATGAAATCATCATAAAGTCTCCATAAAGTTGGTCAGCGGAGGGAAGCATGAAGTGCTCTAGAATTTCCTGGTAGAGGGCTGCGCTGACTTTGGACTTTATAAAACACAATGGACCAAAACCAGCAGATGACATGGCTCCCCAAATCATTACGGACTGTGGAAAATGTTGCATTTCATTTGGATATCAAGGTCCCGGAGTCTGGAGGAAGAGTGGAGAGGCACAAAATCCAAGTTGCATGAGGTCCAGTGTGAAGTTTCCACAGTCAGTGATGATTTGGGGAGCCATGTCACCTGCTGGTGTTGGTCCACTGTGTTTTCTTAAGTATGTAGAACAAAAGTAGTATGTAAAAGGAGCCCCACAAAGTATTGAGTGCATTCTATACTGTACATGGACATGCTTTTCAGTAAGCCAACATTTCTGTATTAAAAATACTTTTTTTTATTAGTCTCATGTAACATTCTAATTTTCTGAGATACTGAATTTCGGGTTTTTCACTAGCTGTAAGCAATAATCATCAAAATTAAAAGAAAGAAATGCTTAAAATATATCACTCTGTATGTAACTCATCAATATAAAATATAGGAGTTTCACTTTTTGAATTTAATTACTGAAATAAATTAACTTTTTGATGATATTCTAATTTTATGAGATGCACCTGTACTAGCAGACGCTAGTATATCACTGCAGCACCATCTATAGTTCGGAGTGCATAGTACATGTTGTTGCACTCCCAACAGCAAGCGTGTAAGCAAGCAAAAGACCTGTTAATTTTGCAAAGGAATTTACACTCTCCAATGGAATTTTCCCTTAGCTTAGGGAATGTAGTGAAAATTCACTTTGCAAAAGTATATTCAATAACATGGAATGAAAATTAAAAAAAAAAAACTTTTTGCTTGCACATTTTTGGATGATGGAAGTCAGCAGTGCTTCACATCTTTTACTTTACAAGGACAATTCCCTTGCAAAGTGAACAGCCTGTAAATCAACCCCAAGAGCTCAAAGGATATTAAACCAGGACACAAGTATAGAAGGAAGTCAGAAATGACAGCCCACAATTTCCTCTTTGTATGTTTCCTTTAAGAATCAATCTCAGGGATGCCCCGGATACCATAGATACTAATAAAAAAGTGATATTTAGGAAATACAGCGGTGTCATATGTTGACAGAACTATATGTGTTCTTTATTGATTTTACATACAACTGACCTGCTTTCTGCTAATACTTTTTTGTTATTGCTGCTAAAGGCAGATAAAAGAGTCTGATTGCATGACCTAGCTATTAAGTACCCCTGTGCAATCACACCTTTACTGGAGATATTGTGATGCCTGCAAAAAACTTTTAATTATGCCACCACTGTGACTTAAAACCTTGGCAAACCAAGAACAGGCTGGTGTTTTCTTGGCCATCATCTACAGTACAGTGCACTTGTATTGTCTCTGCTACCATCTAGTGAAAAACCTCTGCTACAAAAAAAGATAAATCTGTCTATTGACTAAGGCAGGCCAAACATTATACATTTTTTTTTTTCAATCAATCGTTCATTGTTGAAGGAAAAAAAAAAAAAAATGTGCCTATTCCCCTATCCACACAATCAAGGTGGATGGGGTAATCACTCCTGCTGTGCTATTGAGTTTTTACAGCAGGGAGCCTTCCCTGTCATCAGAATACAATGATCAGTGTTACCGGTGTAACGTTAAAAAACCATACCCCATGAAAATTCCATACCCACGTCACTTCCTGTCATAAACGTAATGGAACAGCTGAGCAGCGTAGCAGTGCGCATGCTCACAGCTCCGGATACGTCATTGAACAGCTGAGGAGCTTAGCATTGCGCATGCTCGGAGGGTAGGGAATTTTCACGGCAGTGTGTGTAACGGTACACCGCCTCAGCTGTTGCGGCAGTTACATTAAAACAGCTCGGCTGCAACATGAGTCATCTCCGCTCCTACCCCTGTCACTTCCCTGATCTCGGCTACTAAATGTAAAAATGTAAAATCTAAATCACGGAGATCTCGGCTCCGTGATTTATATTTTCATAGACCCGCCGCCGCTTTTACATTTAATAGCCGAGATCAGGGAAGTGACAGGGGTAGGAGCGGAGATGATTCATGTTGCAGCCGAGATGTTTTAATGTAACCTTTAATGTAACCGCCACAACAGCTGATGCGGTGTAACGTTACACACACTACCGTGAAAATTCCCTACCATCCGAGCATGCGCACTAGTCAGCTGTTCAATGACGTAGGTGCACCGGAAGTGACGAGGGTAGGGAATTTTCATGGGTATGGTTTTTTCACGGAACACCGGCTATAGCTGGTGGCACTTATCATTCGGAAAAAGAAAAGCAGGGTAATAGTACAGAGGTCGATCAATAGATTGACTTCTGAACAACCAGAGTACCCATACATGGATCAGAATTCAGTTGATTCATGCTGAACCAGCCGAATTTTGATCCATGTATGGCTGGCTTAGGCTTCTGTTTGAGGCAGGGTTCACACTGATGCCAACGGGTTTCTCCGCATCAAATTCACATGACAGGAGCATGTGACTGGCTCTTAATGGAGCTAGTTCACACACCTTCTAGGGCCACGGTCCGAATTGCAGAAGGGTCCTGTGCGTCTTCTGGTCCATTTCAGGTGCGAATTCAGCCAAAATTTCTGACATGATTCACACCTGAAATGGTGAACAGGCACGCACTGGACCCCCTGCTGTGAGCCGCGGATGCAGCTAGTGTGAACCCAGCCTGAGAGTTTGTTCAATGGGGGGGTTTTGCTTCCTATTTCATTGGAGTGCACTTTTCAAGGCAACAAAAAGCATAAAAAATCACTTTGGGTTCTTTGCACCAACAAGCATTACTGTAATGCATTTAATATATAAGTAATAAATGCTGCATTTTTAGAGTATAGATCTGCATTTGGCTTCCTAAAATATTTTCACCCTCTCTATTTGTCCTGTTTACCAATCATTGAAAGTGAAAGTAAAAGAAAATCCCAAATTTTGGGTTGTTCCCAGAAAAGTAATAGAGGGGAAATCTTCCAATGGGGACACTAGTTCTGGTGACCTGGAGGTCCCCAAGGAATTCCCTTAACCTGCAGGGATTTACTCTCACTTCATGTTTAGCTATGGGACGGGAACTGAAATTTCTGCAATGGGACACAGATGGCGATAAAAAAAACTGATAGGAGGTATAACCCTCCCCCTACTCTATCCAAAATGAAAAAAAAAAAGTTTTGTCTATAGTTCTACTTTAAAATAGAACTAAAAGCAACATTTTTTTTTTTAATTTTCGCTAGAGTAAAAGAGAATTATAACCTCTGCCATTTTCTTTTTTTTTTTGCCATCTGTGTCCCATCTTTTCACTTCCTGTCCTGTAGCCAAAACAGAAAGTGAAAAGGAAATTCCTCCAAAGTAAGGGAATCCCTTGCTGTCACCAGATGACAACACCAGGGATTTCCAGCTTCCACAGAGATCCCACAGGTATGGAAGATATATATAGATACGTATATTGGTCCAAGCTGGACCAATGTAACTACGTACAAAATTGGCATACCTAAACTTCAGCTTTAAGTTTAAAGAGTTTTTCAAGGCAAACTTAAAGCAAAAAAAGACAAAACATTTTTAAACAAGTCTGCATAACTTTCATGCAAGTTGGCTTCTGATTGGCTGACTGTTGGTGAAAAATTCCTTAACTTCCTCCCTGCTTCTCCTTGGATAGGAGAACAACCCACTGGTATAGCTAAAAGGCTCCGCTATAATGTGTCCAACTCCTTCTTATAGATCTTCCCATGACATCCCTGGCCATTAGCCTTTATATTCATTAAAAAAGAATGGCCACACAAAAGTTATAGTTTCTGCACAAATCTGTTGTTCTTCAAAGATGGCCGTGATACATCACATCACATAGACATACTGACAGGTGTCTTCAGCAAACATTGACGTGCACAAAAAGGGACAAGCTGTAGTAGTCATTTGTGAAAGCAGAACATTTCACATTGCTCATATGCCATCTTCCCTTAGCTTTTCCTCTCTCCTCTCCTTGGGAGAACAAGTGTAGGGACCTGTCTCCCTCTATACTAAATCTGTAGCATTGCCCAGGGGGCAAGTACAAACCAGGGGCCCATGGTGCAGCGACTCAGCCCCCCTCCCACTTTCTTTCTTTCTGGCCTCCTCCTGATCCTCATTCCAGGCTGAATCTCTGCTCTAGGTATTCTCTACTCACCGGCCCAATCTGGGTTCCTGACCAGGGGGGCAGTTGGGGGGAGCTGGGACAGCTCGGTCGGGTTGTCTCCAGTGGGGCATGGAACCGGCCTCTGCTCAGACACAGTTTCCACCATCTATGCTGGGGGGGGGGGGGGGCTGCGCTCTGTCCTTGTCTTCATCCCGCACTCAGTAGGTCAGCAGAGGGGACTTTTTATTTCTCTTCAATAGGAATCCTTTAGGCATGTCTGTGGCAGAAGTGGTGCAGCCTTTTTACGGGGCATCAGAGCAAACAGAGCAATTGCCCCCCTGCCCCCTGGCCTAGTCCTTCCCTGTTCACGAGGTGAAGCATCCTGTTCTGTCAGAGATTAACAAGGGGCCTTCTGTAGTATACCAGTCTCTGTCCCATGCCATAGCTCTACCCAGCCAAGTAGGCTCCCAGATGTCACTATCAGTCCCAGGGCATTAGTACTCACATCAGAGAACACTTAGCCTGGCCGAAAATGTATTTTGCCATTTGTATGTTTGTTTTTTGTAAAACTTACAAACCTCTTAATAACAAAATTTGATCAAAAAAGGTCTTTTGCATCCTGTTCCCAGCCCTCATAGACCATGTTTTGAGTCAGAACAACTATAGCTGTTTTTTCTGGGTATTATACTATCTCATCCAGGTCTTCTGCTCTGTGCAGGGTCTTTGTAGTAGCTACATTTGCATGGCTGTGGGGTGTTCAGCTCCCATGCCCTGCCTCACCAGGCTCCTCCCCTTCTGGCATATATATGGACACTAGCTCCACCCATTACATCAATTTAGGAAGGCTCTGTCTAAAAGGGAACCTAATACCCAATTACAAAATTCCCTATTACCACACTATTTTGGAACAGCGAAACAGAACAGTGGTAGGCTAGCTAAATGCACCTGCTTACACTCACATTTCTCCATGTTTAATCTATTTAAACATACTGCAAATACAGATAAAAAAAACTGTTGACACAATAGTGATATAATGTGCTCCTACCTTCCTTTTTAAAATGTTGACACAGCTCTGAATTCCTCGGCATTTGGTGTCAGCCCTGCCTACTTCATTTCTGATGGTTTGCAAAGAACACAGATGTCACCTCATCTCCCCCACCCCTTTCCCTATTTCAAAAACCCCTCCTTCTGTACAGGCAGAGAGCACAGAAAGTTATCAGCTAACAACAATTCTGGCTAAATCACTTTTGAAATAAAAGAACAAATAAAAAACTTTCAATGGTATACCATTGTATATTTAACAGAGCAAAAGGGAGGAACATAAGTAAAGTTTATTGTTAGGGTCTACATTAATGGATCTTACAAATGTTCTATTATAAATTGACAATTACACACTGTATGCATTTTGATGTGAAAGATTTATAGTTTGAAAAAAAACAACACTAGTTGCGCACAGACCCCCTTCGACAAAGTCAAGGAAGTGACGAAACGCATCAGAGACGTGGCCACTCGGCGGTCTGGAGGATTCATCGAGGTGAGCGGAGACGTTCCTCTGGCTTCAGGAACACAACGTTATATGACACTGCAGCATACGGGACTAGAGTGAGCTCTCCTATCCCCTCCTATTTGGGCTATTGTAACGATATATGCGCTTGGCAAGATTTTGACATGTACGTGCAATTGGGTGTATTTTATTTAAATAAAGTGGTTTAACGTTATTGCACTAGAGGGGCCCTTCTATTGTGTTTTTTTACATGCTTGTGAGCTGAAGAGTGGTTGCCCATTAACCTGTGCTTTACGATTGCTGCTTTCCTGACTGCTGAGTTGGAACATCTATAGCGCTGTCAGCCTTATCCACGAGAGTGGTGGGCAACAAGTGTGGGTGAGTTGCTAATTTGAGGGGAGTGGATCACAATGGTGGTGGATCTTCTGGGTGTTTCCTTATTTAATTAGCACTGGATTTCCCTGGATCACCTGTTTTATCACTACTACGATATTGTTTGCTTGGACTCTTTCATCATTTTCATTTTGGATTAATACATGGACTATTGCTATATATTTTAGTTGTAGTCTCATTGATTCATCACTTTGATTTTTCTTATATCACGTTGGGTTATACAGTCGTATATTAACACATATGGTATGATATATTGGTTCATTTGTTCTGTGCGCAACTAGTGTTTTTTTTCTCACTATTTTTCAATTTTTATAAATTAAGTTGCGGCACATATATTTATATTCACCTATTTTTGTTTTCATTTTTATCAAGGTGTGAATAGGTTCACTATTAATAGCGCGAGATCTCCTTTATATATAAAGATCTGTTATAGTTCCCAAAATATAAGCTGTTACGCCACAGTATATGTAAGTGAATGTATTTATCTCTTTTTTAATTGAAAATATGTGTAAAGAAAAATATATAGCAGGGAATTTATTTATACACACAATTTTTCATTTCTTTTGAAGGACTTAAGTGTTACTAAAACCAGGACCCTGCATTCACTATATCTGGTCTCCCACAGTCCACAGAACATGGAAATG
This sequence comes from Pelophylax lessonae, assembly GCF_965119305.1. NCBI lineage: Eukaryota > Metazoa > Chordata > Amphibia > Anura > Ranidae > Pelophylax > Pelophylax lessonae. Next base: position 233,900,721 of record NC_138768.1, on the reverse strand, counting down.
CAATTTTAGTAAATATAAACTGCTAAATACCTTTTCTCATCAGCAGTATATAGCAGTCTTATAACTTCTATCAGTGTCTGGTTAAAGATTGTAGGGGGAGTTTTCATTCTAGTACTGTCCTAGGATGCTGCAGGACCCCTGACCTTCTGTCTGGACAGTGCTGATTGGCCCTGTGCTGATCATATGCACCCTCCCAATTTAAAAAAATAAAAAAAACTCTCTAAGAATAGACACCAAACTGAGCATGTGCCTCCAAGACTCTGTTTCATCAGTAAATGGGCGCGGGCAGAGTCCCCCCGGCCAGCTTGGCATGCTGCCATGCCAGGGTGAACAGCCCGTGCCATGTCAGGGTGACCGCAGTACGATATTGCCATGGGTTGGGGACAGTAAAGGAAGGGCAGGATCAGAGAAGACAGGATCAAACAGCAGTTTACACAATGCAGAGGATTAACACCCTTAAGTTTCACAGTGAATATAACCAGCATGCTTTACTGCATATACAGACTGATTTTACTGTTGTGGGTTTAGTAACACTTTAATAGTTCCCCATTCAATGTCTACAGTGTCTCCGCTGAAGGATTCTAACCTGTGTGATTTTCATCAAAGAAACCAATTTCCTGCGAGACCAAGGAGCGGAATAACATGTTTCGGATCCTGATATTCAGTCTGGCGAATGTGAAGGTGAAAAGACCACCCCGCAACCCTGCAGAAAAAGAGCTGGAAAAAAATAGTGGAAAACAAACAGTAACATTATATTTTTAAATGCTGGTGTGTAATACTATATTGTCATAGATTATATACTTTTTTCTACTTGAAACAAAAATAGGTCAGAGGGTCTGAATCAGGAGCCCACTAGTTGTGAAGAGTAATTAAACTTTCAGCAACTGAATTTATCACTTTCGGAGTAGGCAGGTTTTTTTTTTTTTATTTTAGTCCTGTGTTCCCGTTTAGGCTGGTGCCATGACAACTGCCCCAGATTTTCTGCTTCAGAATGGCTCCTTTCTCCTGTAGCATGCTATGGAGTCACCCTTTCCATATGGGACTAGAACTGTGTCACACTATACTGCACTATACACTATACTATACCCCCCCAAAAAAAAGAAGAAAAAAAAAAAAAGGATTAAATAAAAAAAAAATTGTCAATTTTTGCCCACTAGGGGCGCCAGACCTAGTGCTGGGTATGGGGGGGGGTTTGGGTTTTTGACCCCACCTTCGGCTGGCAGAGGCGCCGATTGGCGCTCTTTTGGCGGTCATCGGGGCGCAGAGCAATGCGCCCCGACACTCCCCACTTTACTGATGTCCGGTCTGTGATTGGTCCAGACTCCAGCCTGGACCAATCACAGGAGGACATGGACCTGGTGACGTGACGTGTGGGGGCAGTGCACCACCCCAGGGTCACTATCACCTTCCGTTCTCCCAGAGAGAGGACACAGGACAGGAGAGCGAGAGCCACCACCGCCATCGCGTGACCTGAGTGAGTCGGATGGATCGGATCTTCGAAATTGGTGACCTACCCGATGCCATTGGCTGGGGGACTCTGGGGAGGACGAGGGCGGGAGCCGGGAGGGCCGAGGAGTCGCCAGTCGCCGCCACGCCGGAGAAGCCGCCGCTGGTCTAGAGACTGCACTGTCCCCTGCTAACTCCTTCCTGGATGACAGGAAGTTCAGGGAAACAGCATTGAGAGAGCAGGGCCAGCAGCATTAAAAGCAAGTGCTTAATTAAGATATTTAACAAATTTACAGCGGGATTTTATTGTGCTTAATGTGTTTAGCTAAAAAACACTTAATACTAATTTAACTAATTTGAAATGCTAGATAAATTCTGATGTTGCAATACTGAATGTGTTTAACAATTAGATTTCAATAATAGCAATATAAAAAAAAAATCTAACTATACCAATATAAGTTAAAACAGTTGTGCGGTGCCACTCAGAACTACAAAAATAAAGAACAAAGTAAATGTGTCCATTACTGTAGGGCTACAGTATGCACTCATGGAGAAGGAACCCATATCCAGATAGATTCAGAGCTGCAAGATGTAGGTGTGATCAGAATATGGTAAAAACCTCCCCATGTCCAATCGTGTGACTATACTGAATATCAAAACTTCACTCAGTTTAGGGGCACATGGGTAAAAAAAAAAAACCTTGGGGCATCAAATGCAGGGCTGGGAACAATGCCCTTAAAGAGAACCTGTTGCAATGCTATCCAATTCAACAACAATCATCCCTGGAGATTTCATGTGCATTTAATATATTCATGTTATTAACCAGTGAAAGCCCATCATCTTGAATGTGATGTCAGCAGCCCCACCAGACTCAGAGCTCTCATGCAAGTGACACTTTATTGTATTCCCCTTTTCTCTTCCCCTGACAGCTACATGAAAGTTTATGTAGACAGATGAGGAGAAGGGCAGAGGAGCTGGGCCAGAACAGAGAGTAATTAGACACTCTCAGAAGAGGAGACGGCTATGATGTGGCATGATATGAGGCAACTGTGCTAGGGAATTGACTATTCCTGGGGTGGTAAAAATTTTTGGAATGCTTAAAGGCACAATGCACGTGAGCAAAAATTGTTTATGGGAAGGAAAATGGGAAACTTTCTATCAAATACTTACAATAATTGTCCTTTCTTGATGGACCCCATGGCAGCATACATTTAGGTAGCCCCGCCCTCACTCCTACCCCAAAGGACCCCACTCCCATGAATTTTAAGGCTGAGCCAGAGGCCGCATTTCCTAACTAGCCTACCTTTAACACTGGGAAGGAACTCCTGCTGCCATTGAGTCCATCATGAAAAGAAAATTACGGTAAGTATTTGTTAGGAAATTTTCCATTTTCCTGACAGACTCCATGGCAGCATACATTTGGGAATTAACTAGCCCAAACAAAACAAGAGTGGGATGCCGAAAAAAATGTTTCCAACATAGCACGTAGCTAACAGAAAACTTATGAATAGATACTAACAGTATAAGGAAGTTAGCGAAACCCCACAATGAGCTAGAACAGCCTTAATGGAAGACGTCATCCCCCTACAAATATTTCTGGCCCCCTTTCACAGGGAGCCCACAAAGCCTACACACTCCTGGTTGAGTGTGTGGTGATGGATTCCGTAGGAATCAAGCCCTAAGCTTTACAAGCCTGTTGGCTAGCTAGAATGACCCATCCAGCAATGATTTTGGATGATATCTCTGTCCCGCTGGTTCTGCAAGAGAGAGTGACAAATATTCCCAAAACTCTAAGCACATCTGTAGCTTAAAAACATGCTCAAAGTATCCCAATATCCATGGCATCGAACCAGTTATTCTTAGTGGTCCTGCCTATGGGAAGAACAAATCTTTTTTCAGATTGCCACACTACCGTTCTCAAGAGCTAGCAATCAGACACGTCAAAGCAGGTGGTAGGTAATAGTAGACAAGATGTACAAGAGCTAGCAATCTAGTTCAGCAATGCAGATGATAGGTATTAGTAGGAAGATGTGCAAGAGCTAGCAATCAGGATCAACAATGCAGATGACAGTTATTAGTAGGAGTTGCAATGGATAACACAGATATGTTAGTCTCCCCCATTGGGGTACTTATCCTTATAGGAGTGTGGAAACAGGTTGGTAACCGATGTGAGAATCGGATAGAGCTGGTAACCGCCGATGTGAGAATCGGATAGGGCTGGTAACCGATGTGGGGTTCAGAAGTAAGCACAAACAGAGTTGCAGGGTAACAGATAGTAGTAGACACAAGAGCTAGCAATTAGGCTGAGACATGCAAGTAACAGATAGCATATGTGGTCTTGATAAGGGAGTTCCCCAGTGGGATACTTATCGGATCTCCAGGATACAAGCAGCGGCTAGCAGAAGGTAGAGAAGCTCCAGTCGGTCCAGCAATGAGGTACAGGGTCACTGGCAGCTACAACAGAGTCGGTTTAAGCAACTCCTCTGAGCGGTTGCACCAACAACCTCTTCATCCAGACCGGCAGTTCAAATAGGCGCCATGAACGGCACCCGATAATGACGTCACGGCGCCGTCAGGCTTCACCACGCCCACATGCGTTCCACCTGACCAACTGGTGGAACGCAACCCGGAAGTAGGAAACCCCAAGGGATCTTACAAATACAAACAAGAATTCCCTCATGGCGCAAGGCCCAGATCCTGGCAAACCTCCTGACTGAGGATAAAATAACTCTTAGAGAGTGTCAGGGTGCCAGGAAACCAGACCACATGGGAATGCAGGTAAAATAAAGCAGTTTATTGGAGCAAACAACAGTAAACGCACAGCAAGAGTAGAAGCAAGATGAGGAACAAGCCGGGGTCAAGTCCAGAAGCAGGTAGTCATCCAAGCCAGGGTCGAGTCCAGAAGCGGGTAGTCTGCCGATGCGGGGTCATCTGCTAATGCGGGTCGTCTGCTGATGCAGGGTTGTCTGCCGATGCGGGGTTGAGAGCCAAGACAGTCGTCAGGGGATTGATATAGTCAGGTGTGCAGCAGCATCATCACTGTGCGACACCCAGGGAGCAGGCAAGTGATTATGCAATCAGAGTTTATAAGAAGCAGCAGTCTACACATGTCCAAGATGACTGCCAACAGGAGGGCACAATGGCCCCTCCTCCGCAGAGCAAAAATGGTTTCTGAGGAAAGCGAGCATGGAAAGCGAGGAGAAGGGCAGGAGCATGAACATCAGTGGAAGGAACGCAGGAGCGCTCCTCAGTACCATAACCCTTCCAGTGCACCAGGTATTGAACCCAACCTCGGAACAGACGAGAATCCAATATGCTGCTAACCTCATACTCCTCATGATTGCCCACAGGAATGGGACGAGGGTGAGGGAGTGAAAGAAGAATAGCGATTGCAAACCAATGGCTTCAAAAGTGACATGTGAAAGACATTGGAGATACACATGCCAGGGGGAAGACCAAGGGCATAGGCCACCGGGTTCACCTTACAGAGGATGCGAAAAGGCCAAAAAAAACAAGGTGCCAGTTTTGGAGTGGGCACCTTGAGGTTGAAATTACGGGTCGACAACAACACCCTCTCCCCAACATGGTACGAAGGAGAAGATACACTTCTCCGGTCAGCCTGGAGCTTCTGACGCTGTACAGACACCCGTAAAGACTCTTGAATCTTCACCCAAGAGGAACAACTTGGGCAACACAGCGGGTTAGAACCCATAATTGGCCATGAATGGAGACATTCCGGAAGACAAGTTGATGGCAGAGTTCCTAGCAAACTCCGCCCAGGGTAGCAGATCAACCCAATTGTCCTAATGGTCAGAGATATAGCAGCGTAGAAATTGCTCCAGAGCTTGGTTGGAACGCTCAGCGGCACCATTGGACTGCAGATGGTAGGCCGAGGAGAAGGAGAGTCGAATACCCAACTGGGAGCAATTGGCGCGCCAAAACTTAGAGACAAACTGGCTCCTATGGTCCGAGACAATCTCCTTAGGCAACCCAAGTAAACAGAAGACCTCCCTGCCAAACACTGAGGCAAGTTCCTGAGCGGTAGGCAGCCTCTTAAACACAGTGGCAAATTTTGGAGAACCAGTCGACAACCATGAGGATAACCTTGCAACCACGAGATGTGGGAAGTTCAATAATAAAATCAATGGCCAGGTGAGACCAGGGTCGCTTCCCATTGGGAATGGGATGCAGTAGGCCCAAGTGAAGATGCCGAGGAGATTTGTTCTGGGCACAGACCAAACAAGCAGCCACCTACACAGCAACAGCAGTGCGGAGAAATTGCCTCCAGAACTGACGGTAAACAGCCCAGGACATCTGATTCTTACCAGGATGACCGACAGTCTTGGAATTGTGGTACGAGCGCGATAGTCTGATGCGCAACTCCTCAGGTACAAAACATTTGCCAGCAGGTCTCTCTGTGGAGAATCAGGTTGGGCAGCCAAGATCTGTTCTCAACTCAGAGTACTTGCGAGACAAGGCATTAGCCTTAACATTCTTGGAGCAGGGAAAATAGGAGACCACGTAGTTAAAACGAGACAAGAATAAAGCACATCTGGCCTGACGGGGTGTGAGCCTCTTGGCCTCTGAGAGATATGTCAGATTCCTATGATCAGTGAGAATGAGAACTGGAACCACAGTATCTGCAAGCAAGTGTCCCCACTCTTTGAGAGCCAAGATAATGGCCTAGAGCACTCTGTCTCCAATCACCTCATAATTGCATTCAGCTGGAGACAGCTTCTTGGAGTAGAACCCACAAGGAAGTAAGGATCCATCAGGTGTCCGACGCTGAGACAGGAGGGCGCCTATTCCCATCTCAGATGCATCCACCTCTAGGAAAAAGGGCAAACCAGGATTGGGATAAGACAGAATAGGAGCCGAAGTGAAAGCAGACTTGAGGGCCTCAAAAGCTTAGATGGCAGCAGGCGTCCAATTGTGGGAAATGCTGCCCCTCTTGGTCAGATCTGAGATAGGTTTAGCCCAAGAGAAAAAGTTCCTGATACATTTCCGATAGTAGTTGGCAAACCCAAGGAAACGCTGAATGGAACGGAGACCACTAGGGCGAGGCCACTGTAGAACAGCCGAAACCTTCTGAGGGTCCATGGAGAACTCTTCCGCAGAAATGATGTAGCCCAAGAAGGCAACCTGAGACAGGTGGAATTTACATTTCTCAAGCTTACAGAAAAGCCCATTCTCATGTAACTGTTGCAACACCCCTCTGACATCCAGGTAGTGTGATTCAATGGAGTCTGAGTAAATCAAGATGTTGTCCAAATAGACTACCTCGCCTTGCTGCAACATATCACAAAAGACATCATTGATGAACTCCTGGAAGACAGCGGGCGCATTTCACAAGCCAAAGGGAATAACCAGAGATTCGGAATGACCAGTTCTGGTATTAAACGCGGTCTTCCATGCGTCGCCCTCCTTGATCCTTATGAGGCTATACTTGGCCCTTAGGTCAAGCTTGGTAAAGACCGTTGCTCCCTTGAGGCGGTCGAACAATTCAGTGATCAACAGAATTGAGTATTAATTTTTGACCGTGATGTGACTGAGGCTCCTATAAGTATAAGGTCTCAACTCACCCCCCTGGAGAAGTGGACTTGCGAATGTGCCCCGGAGCAAGCGCACCCGCAACGTACTCCTCCATGGCTCTATTCCCCACAACCGAAAGAGGGTTAACCCTGCGACGAGGGGGAATGGCACCAGGTTGCAAGTCTTTAGCACAATCGTACGCACGATGAGGAGGAAGAGTACCAACACGCACTTTGTCAAATACATCTTGATACTCATGATATTCAGTAGGTAACACTGAATCCAAGGAGGTACAAAGTACCTTAACAGGCCCATGGATACACACAGTGCCACACTGGGAGACCAAGAGAGGATCTCGCCCGACTGCCAATCAAAGGTCGGATTGTGTTTCTAAAGCCAAGGGTACCCAAAAAAACAATGCAGTAGTGTTGGGACGAAATAACCTGGAAACAGGTTGACTCCCTGTGAACAGCCTCTATCAACATATCAACTGGAACAGTCTTGTGGGTAACCTGTGCTGGTTGCAGGGGTCTGCCATCAATTGCCTTGATAACCAGTGGAGAAACACGAGGTTGCAAGGGTATGAAATTCGCAGCAGCAAACATACTGTCAATAAAATAACCGCCAGCACCAGAGTCTTCTAATGCCTGAGTAACTACCAAACCCGCTGCCCAATAGAGGACAACAGTGATTAGCGATTTATCTTTATGGGAAACCGGGGACGAGGAAACCGGGGATGAGGAAACCCCACATAAGATCTGCCTACGACAGGACCATAGGTGCGAGCATTTCCTGGACGGGTCGGACAAGATTTCAGGAAATGCCCACCAAGACTGCAATACAGGCAACGGCCCTCCCTCCTCCTAAAGGCCCGCTCAGCCTCGGAAAGTTTGTGGGAGGTGAGGGAGGAATGGGTAAGAAAACGTAGGAGCCAATCTGGTAGGAGGCCTCCGCAGGCGCTCCTTAAACTATGGTTTCTCCCTCAGCCTGGTATCAATCAAAATCAGGAAGGAAATGAGAGCCTCGAGCTCGTCAGGGAGATCCTTGGTCGCAATCTCGTCCTTCAATGCATTGGAGAGACCATGAGAGAAGACAGCCAACAGAGCCTCATTATTCCAGCCCACCTCTGCTACCAATGTACGAAATTCAATGGCATACTTGGCAACGGTTCATATACCCTGTTGAATGGACAAGAGCTGCTTTGCAGCAAAAGAAGAGCGAGCATGCACATCGAATATCCTATGAAAGGAGGCAACAAATATTTTAGATATAAAAAAAAAAAAAAAAAGGAGGCAACAAAACTCGGGTAATCGAGTACCACAGAATTATCGTTCTCCCATAAGGGATTCACTCAGGCCAAGGCCTTGTCCGAGAGCAAAGAGATTAGGAAGCCCACCTTGGACCTATCAGAAGGAAACGCCTGGGAAACCATTTCATAATAAATGGCCACTTGGTTTAGAAAGCCACGACACTGACTCGGTTCGCCCCCATAGCACATCAAATCTAGAGAGACTTAATAGCAAGTGCCTATTAGTCAGCTTTGTATATACCAGCTTTAAGAGGCCTCCAGAAGGGCTGACAATCAAAGAAACAGTGCCAGTAAGACACTGCCCCCCTCCAGCTATAACCTGCATAGAGCAACCACACCATGGAGGGATTAGACTGCTGGCTGCACAAGGACCTGTTGCAGTAAGAAATAAATTCATGCTAAACTAGGTCTAAGGGAGAACTCCACATTGTTAAGAAACAAAGTATTATAACATGTACAATTGCTGCTTAAGCCATGTAATAGTTTATTAAATAACCTTCCAATTCAAAGTGCAGCTGCTGAAGTTTCCTAAACTATCCAAAAAAGACAATGCAACAGTTGTTTCTGTTTGCTAGGTGAGAAAACCCTCTAAGGGGTTTACTACTGCTAAAGGAATACTGACACTGCAGCTTCTCACATCAGAGCACTACTACAGCAGGTGACTAATGAAATAGACTCTGCCATACAGAAAGAAAACCTTGCTTAAACAAACAGTTATCTGCTCAGGACAGAAAAAAGACAAAAGGTAGGCCACTGCACCAAACTTTGATAAAATACTGCCATGTGCCCAGAGCATAGTCATCTCCATGTGTTTTCATTTTGCTTTGTTTTTTTAACATAAGTGGAGTTACCCCATAACAGCCCGCATGGCATCTGGTCCCTTCTGCTGTAACCTAGACCTCTTCCATGGGGCAATCAATGCATCTGCTGTGCGACCCGGATCCCAGAGGCAGGAATGTAGTTGCTATATCTGTGTTGGGCACACTTAACGACCACACGCTAAATAGTGGGGGCTCTGCAAACAGCCGCCAATGGCAGGGCCCACTCTCCACATCGATCCTCTGCATTTGCGTGCAGTAACACCACCCTGCTGATAGCTGGGGACTCAGTGACCATTCGAGTACTCCTGGAAGACTTCTGGATACCACAGGACACTCTTGACAACCGCACAGCTGTCCCACACGAGACCTGTCCGCCTACACTTCCAAAAAGTAGGAAAATGTCATACAAAAATGGTCAGTTGAGTGAGGAGGACAAAAAAGAAGTGAGGCCTCTGGCTCAGCCTGAAAATTTATGGGAGTGGGGTCCTATGGGGTAGGAAGGGGGGTGGGGCTACCCAAACTTATGCTGCCATGGAGTCTGTCAGAAAAAGCACAGTTACGTTTTTAAAATAGTTACATTTTTTGTACAATAACCTTCAATTTGCAAGAATGTTTTTTTTTAAGGTACTCATACTAGACAAAAGGACTAATAACATTTTCAGATGACCCTTTATATTTAGAGAAGGGTGTCTGAATGCAGTCAGAAAATGCCTACATGTCCAATCACCCTCTACTTGTTTCACATCATTTTTTAATTTCCGAACTCTAGTAATATACCTTATTAAATGATTAGTGATCACAGTCTGCTAGGATATACATGCATGGAAAATATTAGATCAGATATTATCACACCAGAAAAAGAGTAATGAGCCAGAATGTTACCTCCCCACCGCCAGAACTGCTAGTATTACAACCGCGCTGGAAAACTGCTTCAAACTTCTTTGGACGACAATACCATCTATGACCAGCCCTGTGTAATATGGGCTAAATATTTCCCCTGTGATAAAGGAAAACTGTATTTGTAAACTGATAACCAGCCCCTGTGCAAAGAAGAGGCTTCAAATAGCAGTCCTAACTGAAGAGTTTACCATTATCCATAAATAAACTTCTGTTTTCTAGTGTAAATACTTTTTCATGCCGCATTGAAATACATAAAAAGCAATGCCTATTACAAAATGGTACCATTGTTGTGAGTTGATATCAGTTCAGTGGTTGTCTCACTTGGTTATATAATGACATCACTTTGGTTCTACTGACCTGCAGAGATGAGTTTTTCAATATGATATCAATTTGATCTATTTTGTATTTGGCTTCTGGATTTATCTTAGGGATTAGATTTAGAGGTGGTTTAGGGTTTGTATAATAAGACAATAATAAGGCAAAAATGATTTTAATGGTTTTGGCTAAGGTTGAAAACTAGCTTTAGGAAATAGGTAGAATTTAAAAGTTGGGTAAAGGAGCATTGTGTGAGATTCAGGGTTAAAAGTTTAACTGCAGTTAAGAATATCATCTGCTTCATGGTAATTTTTTTGGCTGTGATACATTTAATTTTTTTGGATTTTTATATATATTACTCATTCATTTATTATACAGAAAATGAATACATTACATCTTTTATCACTCAGTAATTCGATGTCATAAATACTCACTGAACTCAAACGAATTAAAGCATCGCCAGTAAAACTTATTGTCAACAGGATCCCCATAATTTTTATCAACCTGGCAATGTAAAACCATTGGTGTCAATCCAAGAACATGATATCAATTTGGTCCTAGCTTGATGTAGTAAATGAAGTTTGGGCAGGTATCCTACTTCAACTTTACAAGGGTCCTGCTACTCCTGAAACCTAGGGTCCTCTGACAGATACACGTCAACTTTTTTCTGGAAAATTCAAGACTGGTCTGTACTGTTCCTTCTCCTTCAACTCTTTATTTAACACCAAAGCTGCCTATCAAGGTATGAACCCAACAGGAAGAATCAGAGATGGGCCAGCCTCCACTTTTGCAGGAAGTTAAGTAGGTCTCATGGTTCTTATGTAGGTACAGGCAGGCAATCAATTTAATGTTCTTGGGAAAAGTCCTCTAAAATAATTCTTCCTTTCCTTCTCTGTCTACCTAACAGCACAAGTTTATTACAACATCTTTAAAATAATTCAGAAAGTACGGGATTGTGCACGCTATGTCCATTGGGCTGCCTTAATCTGCATAGATCAACACAGGCTCAACACAAGGCCCATAAAATGAAAAAAAAAATGTATGTTCCCTGCTTACTTCACACAATACATGTGTGATGATGTGTACACAAATCATCACACTGCTGTAACAAGGCATTGCACTGCCCCTACACAATGTACACAATGTATAATAACGATCCTCAAGTATGCTATACATGGCAAAGAAATTTCAGCAGTGGTAACTAATGATCTGGGAACTAGATCTTAGCAGATCTTCTACGTTATGCTGTATAAAAGAGGTATTTCACACTGAAGAATGTTAAAGAGGAAGTAAACCCTCCTATATTAAGGCTTACCTATAGGTACTGTAAATATCTCCTAAACATGTACCGTTTAGGAGATACAGTATTTACCTTTCATGCAGCCAGTGACGTCACTGGCGCATGCGCTCTGAAGGAACGGCTTCTGGTGCCGTTCCTTCAGAGTCCCGTGCCGTGACCGTCGGCTCCCGCGCGCGTGCGCGGGAGTGACGTCACCTCGGCTCCGGCCAATCAGCTGGCCGGATGCCGCGACCCCGGAAGACGGGCGACTGAACATGTCGCCCGTCATACAGGTGAGTGAGCGGAACGGCGGGGGCTCGTTCTAAGGTAAGTATTTCATAATGAGCTAGTATGCGATGCATACTAGCTCATTATGTCTTTGTCTTTCAGGTTGTAAAAAAAAAAAAAAAACCATTTAAACGAGTTTACAACCTCTTTAATAAACATTTTTCCTTTTTTCTTCTTCTTCTTTTTTTCACTTTTTCTTTATGTTGTATTGTTTGTTCCACCCTGCGAAGAGGGTAGTTACTTTGTCTTTGTATTTTTGTGTGTAAAATGCAGAAAAAAACATTTTTATAAATAAAATCTGAATTAAAAAAACTAGAAAAAAAAATTTCAGCTTCATGTTAAAAGATGAGCCAGGTGTAAGGTGCCCTTTAATGTACAAGTAAATCCTTAAGTGGCAGTTACTGTCCCGGGTCCCACTTTTGCGATGCGGGAAGGCTGCAAATTCGCAGCCTGTTCCCGCATCGCAAACGCACATCTGGCAGTTCACACTGCCATATGCGATACGCAGGGGGTGTCAATGAAATGTTAACGACACCCCCAGTTTGATCGCATATCGCAGTGCGATCTGACAGTTCGCACAGGATCGGATCGCACAAGTGTGAACCACTGTGCGATCCGATCCTGATGCGGCTGGAAAAAAGGGTCATGTGCGTGTTTGGTGCGGATACAGTGCGAATTCAGCCATACAAAGTGTATGGCTGAATTCGCATCCGCACATCCGATCGCATGTAATGAAGGAGCAGTGCGCTCCGAATTACATGCGATCGCCGCACTCGCTATAGTGTGAACCGGCCCTAAGAGTCTGAGAATTGCCTGGCTAAGTAAACTTATTTAAAAGAGTGAAGTGTTTTTATTAAGGAGATTATAATGGTGTTTGGTTTAGGAAAGATTAATCCAAGGGTACAGTTTGTGTATTTACATTAACAATCTGATATGTGGCAAGTAATACAGTGAGAACAATGCCATAGCTATTACTCTAGTACCTACTTGATCTTAGAGTCAGTCTTTCCACTGGCTCAGAGTCAATGGTGAAATAATTTAAGGGTATCTAAACCTAAAAACAAAAATGCATTATATTGCATTTTACCAATCCTTAGGCATGGTGTTCGCATTAGTTTTCTTTTTTTTTGGCTTTTTTTCCCTTTATTTTCACCTGTTGATCCAGCCAGTATGTCTGATATTTTTTACCTTCACATAACACACCAAGGTCTTGCAAAAGTGGCAGTTAGAGGGTTGAGATAAAACATTTAGCATTGATGTGGGTGCTTATAATGGTTAGATTTCATCAATTTACAGTGCAATTTACAGTGCATCCGGAAAGTATTTATAGCGCTTCACTTTTTCCACATTTTGTTATATTACAGTCTTTGTCAACGGGTCTGTGGTAGTGAGCCCTTATAGATCCCCAGCTCAGGATTCCCCAGGGCGCGGAGTCTAAGCCCCAGCCTGCTTCTTCACCAGGGCCCCTGATGGTGGGGATGGACTTGCAGCAGACTGGAACCAGGTCGCGGCCCCCAGGTAGGCCCAGCTGAGAATGTGGAGACCTCTGGCGTGTGCAGGGTAAACATGAGACTATAGGAGATCCAAGAGACAAGCCGAGGTCAGGACAGGCAGCAGACAAAGGTAGACGGAGAAACAAAGCCGGGTCGGTACACAGGAGATCAGATACCATAGCCAAGGGATACACGGATGGGAGCTCAGAGAACAGCGAAGTTTCTCAAGCAAGGAACAGTGCACTGAGCATGTGTATATATAGGGAAGCAAACAGGGAGGTGACCCAGGAAGTAATTGACAGGAACAGGATATAACCCACAGTGGAGCAGGTGACGCCCATAGGAAACAGAGAAGCACAAACACCACATGTGAAGGGAGGCAAAACAGAAGCACTGCAGCAAGGAGGTAAGAATATACAGACAAAACTATAGGCTAACTTGTGACAGTCTTATTCAAAATGGATTAAATTCAATATTTTCCTCCAAATTGCTACAAACAATACCCCAGAATGAGAATGTGAAAGAATTTTATTTGAAATATTTGCAGTTATGTTAAAAATAAAAAAAATAAAAATCCCATGTACATAAGTATTCACAGCCTGTGCTCAATACTTTGTTGAAGCACCTTTGGCACCAATTACAGCCTCAAGTCTTTTTGAGTATGATGCTACAAGCTTGGCACGGCTACTTTTGGGCAGTTTCTTCCATTCTTCTTTGCAGGACCTCTCAAGCTCCATCAGGTTGGATAGGGAGCATCAGTGCACAGCCATTTTCAGATCTCTCCAGAGATGTTCAATTGGGTTCAAGTCTGGGCCAGGGCAGGCGCTATCTATAGGCAAGGTAGGCGCCGGCCTAAAGCGCACATCAGTGTGGGGCGGCGCTCGCCCTCCCTCCCTGTCTCCCTCCCTCTCTGCATCCCTCTTTCCCCTCCAGCGTCCATTACTTGTGGAGTAGCATACCTTAAGTCCCAACAGTCCCAAGCAAGCGGGGCGTGCGGCCGCAATGAAAGCGTGTGTGAGTCCATGAAACTCTGATGTCAGGAAGGGCGTGGGCCAATATGTGGGGCTCCGCTCCTTTGTTCCGTGCATAGAGAAAACAGCCAGCATTTACACATTGGTAGGCGGGGAAGAAGGTGGCAGGGGAAGGGACCAACTACTGCATGTGCACCCACAGCTCTGTATAATTCAGGTTGATTATAAAGAGCTGTGGGTGCACATACAGTAGTTGGCCCCACCCCTGCCACCTTCTTCCCCGCCCACCAATGTATAAATGCTGATTGTTTTTTCTATGCAGGGGACAAAGGGGCGGAGCCCTGAACTTTGGCCAAGCCCTTCCCAACATCAGACCTTCAATTTGACAGCTCAACTCATGAACTCACACTCACTCTCATTGCGGCCGTATGCCCCCGCTGGCTTGCCCACCAATCCCTGGCTGTGCTGGATAGAGGTTTATACTGCTGAATGTCCTGCTCTAATTTATTATCTATCTGATGCCTGCATTCTTCCCTCAGCTCCTGTATGCTGATAATCACGATTTTAGGATGTAAGTGTGCAATGTTTAATTCATTGGTGTCTTTGCAGTTTAACAAATTCCTGAACCTTGCACTCTGTACAATGCATTCCTGAACCTGCCCTCTGTACAACGCACTTCTGAACCTTGCATTCTGTACGAAACACACTCCTGAACCTTACACCCTGTACGAAATGCACTCCTGAACCTTACACCCTGCACAATGCACTCCTGAACCTTGCACTCTGTACAAAACGCACTCCTGAAACTTGCACCCTGTATGAAACGCACTCCTGAACCTTGCACCAGGTACGAAATGCACATCGCATACCGCACCCATGGGCAGGGCAAAGGGGGTGGAGTCAGGGGTGAAGCCGGGGGGGGGGGGTAGTGGCTGGTTTTCTCCAGACATGACACTTGCCATTCAGGCCAAAGTGTTCATTCTTTGTTTCATCAGACCAGAGAATTTGGTTTCTCATGGTCTGAGAGTCCTTCAGGTGCCTTTTGGCTAACTCCAGGCGGGCGGTCATGTGCCTTTTACAAAGAAAGGCCACTGGCCACTCTATCATACAGGACTGATTGGTGGAGTACTGCAGAGATGGTTGTTCTTCTGGAATGTTCTCCTCTCGTCACAGAGAAACGCTTGAGCTCTGTCAGAGTGACCATCGGGTTCTTGGTCACCTCCCTGACTAAGACTCTTCTCCCCCGATTGCTCAGTTTGGCCAGACAGCCCACTCTAGGAAGAATCCTGGTGGTTCCATACTTCTTCCATTTACGGATCATGGAGGTGCTTATTGAGACCTTCAATGCTGAAGAAATGTTCCTGTACCCTTCCCCAGACCTGTGCCTCAATACAATCCTGTCTCGGAGGTCTACAGACAATTCCTTGGACTTCATGGCTTGCTTTGTGCTCTGACATGCACTGTTAACTGTGAGACCTTATATAGACAGATGTGTACCTTTCCAAATCATCTCCAATGAACTGAATTTACCACAGATGGACTCCAATCAAGTTGTAGAAACATCTCAAGGATGATCAGTGGAAGCAGGATGCATCTGAGCTCAATTTTGAGTGTCATGGCAAAGGCTGTGAATACTTACAGTATGTACATGAAATGTTTTTATTTTTAATAAATTTGCAAATATTTCAAACAAACTTTTTCACGTTGTCATGATAGGGTATTGTTTGTAGAATTTTAAAGAAAATAATGGATTTAATCCCTTTTGGAATAAGGCTGTAACAAAACAAAATGTGGAAAATGTGAAGCGCTGTGAATACTTTCCAGATGCATTGTATGTAAAACTGTTATCCCAAAAGGCAAAATACTATTGCTGTAACTGCCTAACTAGTTTAGGGTACTGGACGTGATAGATATGTGTAAGAAGACTTCAAAGTGCTTTCTGCCCTGCTGTCAGCCCCCTGCCCCAGCAATTCCCAGCTCCCATGAAACTAGGAGTTGCTGTGTACATACAGCAGCTCTGGCAGTTGCCAAAATAAAATAAAAAAGCTGTCTGATTCAGTGTTTACCAAAATCGTTGTGACAGTGCTAGGCCCTGCCACTGTATAAAAAGAGGTAAAGGGCACCCAGGATTCTCAAGGATGCAGACTAAGGGGCTCCAGAATGGCAATTATGAACAGAAAAAAAATGGGGTTTCTGTTTTATCTAGGTTTGGTAATTTCTGGGTTGGGTTCTTTAGTTATTTGAAGAGTCTTGGTAGGGAAGAAGCCTCTAACTCGATGTCCAGGTTTCACTGGAGACTAGCAGGCTGTGTGTGCAGGTGTGCACAGTCTTTATAATCAAGGGGCTGTCTGTAATTCAGGGATCAACCTAGGAGACAGGAGATCCCTTACCCAGAGGTAAGAGTCAGAGCAGCAGAGCTGCAAGAGAGAAAGCAGGGAGAGTTGAGAGAGAGGTGCAGAGTTGCATGTAAGCACAGTGGTGCTGAGAGATGGTCTGACAGTCCAGACCAAAGACCAGGTTTGAGGCCTGAGCAGCAGCACTGCGAGAGGAAGCCAAAAGGATTGATGTATTTTTTCTTTGTGTTTGAAATGATGATGGGCAACTGTTTTCTTGGAACTTTTACTTTCTTTTAAAATAAAAGTGGGCCAGCAAGCCCCAAACCCCCTTTCACACACGAGCCGTCAGCTTGGGTCCACCTGTCTGTATTTCAGGCGGACCTGATTGGATCCTCCATTCTCCTCTATGGAGCGGCAGATGTAAATGAACTTGTGCCCGTTTACAACCGCCTACCTCCAATCCAACCTGGTCCATTTCCATCCGACTGTCCATAAAGCAAAGGATGCTGTGTCCATGCATAAGCAGACAAGGACATGTTATCTGCCCCCTCCACTCAGCTCAGCAGGGGATCAGGGGAAACCAGATCTGGCCCGTGTGAAAGGGGCCTAAAACAGTATTTTCTGTCTGGACTGAACTCACTGGGAAGCATCTTGAGTGAAACTGTCAGGGCTGGGCTCGCAGCAGCTCTCTTCTCTGTGCTCAGGCTGCTCAGCTGTCGGTTATTTGTCAGCACTCATTGTTTCCTCAGTGGCTCACCTGGTTATTATTATCTGCTCGTCAGTCTCACCTACAGCCAGCCCCGAACTGCCTTGTTCATTCCTTTCCTGCCTACGTCTGGTCAACTGCCTTCGTCTGGTCAACACATTTAGAGTTTCTCTGCAGGAGTGTTCCTGTGAAAGACTGTGAAAGACTTTTCCTGGCTGACGTCACTTCTGGTTCCTGATCCAGTTCCTCTGCCTCCGACTACACTGATTTCTGGTTTCCGGTGTTATTTTACTGCATTTTCTGTCTCAGTTTGATCCATGGTTTCTGAAAGAAACCCGCTGGAATATCACAACTGTTTAGATGCAAAACAGAGAGATGCAAAGTAATAGTGCTACTTTTGTATCTACAAAGTTTATCTGCAGATCTAAGAGATGAGCTTGAATCTACAAATGCTGTCAGCTAAAGCAACTGATAAGTTAAAAAAAAAATGAAAGTGGTAGTAAACTGGTGGCGATTTTAAATTTTTTTTTTAACCTGCAAGGCAAAGTTATAATGTGCTAGTATGCATCACATACTAGCACATTATGTTAAACTTACCTTAGAACGAAGCCCCTCCAGCAGCGTGCTATCACCGCTGATTGGGCTTCCATCTTTACCTGGCCTTCCTTCCAGGTTTGTATACTCCGTCTGTGTGAGCGGCCGGAGCTGCGATGATGTCACTCCCATGCATGCACGTGGGAGCCGCCATTTATGGCAGAGGGTTTTGAAGGCTGGGCCTTTCAGAGCACATGCGTCGGTGACATTAGCAGCTGCATGTACAGTAAATATCTCTTAAATGGTGCAGGTTTAGGAGATTTTTACATTACCGATAAGTAAGCCTTTCTATAGGCTTACCTATAGGTAAAGGTCATGCATGGGAGTTTACTCCCACTTTAAATGAAACATGTCTCTATTTAACCACCTATTAACCCTTAGTTTACCATAATCATCCCTAATCAACTCAATCTTCCCCTTTCTCTCTTCAATTATCATTTTCCTGCTTATTTTTCTGTTTTGCTAACCATTATATTTCTAATCTTTTTTAGTTTTTATTTGTTTTGTTTGTTAGTTTGTCTAGTGTCATATTAAAAATCTGCAAAATGTGGAAAAAACTTTCATTTCATTTGTAAATAACATTTGGTAGCAGAATCATAATTTCACTGTAATGTAAACAGGACAAATTAAAAAATAAAGGTTTAATTTTTATCTACCATAAAGCTTTTTAAACTAACGCTGAACCAACATTTCTTTTAGTTTTGTTACTTTTTGTCTAAGGGTTGCAAAAAAAAAAAAAATAATAATAATATTAATACATTTTGCAAGAAAACCTTGTTTGTCTTTCAGTGTCGGTTCACACTATGGTGATTCGACTTCGGGGGCGAACTGTGAAGTCACGTGCACCGCGACTTCGGCGCGACTTGCACGGACTTCACATAATGGAAGTCAATACAAGTCGCTCCGATGTCGACCCGAAGTAGTACAGGAACTATTTTCTAAGTCAGAGCGACTTGAGTCGCTCCTATTAGAACGGTTCCCTTAGCACAGAATGGACCGCGACTTGTCAGGCTGACCAGTCGCCTGACAAGTCGCGGTAGTGTGAATCGGGACTAAACATTTTTTAGGACTTTGTTATGTTAAAGCAGAACTACACTGCATCTCAGCACCACAAACCAAAAATGCTATTTAATTTATGTTAAAATATTCAAAGCAAACTCACCCATCCAACAATGTCTCCATGCTTTATTTTGCTGAGAAAGCACTTTGAAAAACACCCCCTAACATTTATGTCCATGGCCATCTTGCATAAGGGCAGATGATTTATGTAGTATTTGCTTCCTGGAATCATCTGCCCTTAGCTCAGACATGCAGGCAGGAGGGTGTGCTCAACTGAGAAAACCCCTCCTGAAGACTTCTGGGATGTATGATATAATTTGCCTAGTAACTGAAGAAATCTAAAAAAAATGTTTAAAACATGTAAATATGATTGTCAGGAACGCTCCCTGTGCACACTGAAGTACTGTCATGAATCTGCAACCTAAGGGTTAACCTAGCTCAGGCTAATTTCATTAATTGACAACAGACGGCCTTATTTAAGCACCTCAGCAGCACAGTGTCTTTGCTGTCTGATCTGCAGCTTCTCCTGTGTTCCTGAACCTGAAACCTGTTGTATCCAGTTTGATTCCTGTTTGACCTCCTGGCTTGTCCCTCACCTCGCTTGTCTGCTGCCCGCCCTGACTTTGGCTTGTTTGTGACCACTCTTTGTCTTATCCTTGTCTGTTTATCTGCCACCGGATCCGGACCTGTTCACCTCCTGACAGGGCAACCCTGAGGACCGCGACCTGATGCTATACACGCAGCAAAATCCATCCTCACCATCTGAGGCTCTGGTGAAGACCGGTTGGCACTTCGATTCCACACCTCGGGTTAGCCTGCGTCTACTGCCTAGGTGACTCGTCTGTGCTCCATCCCTCGGTGAGCTAGAGGCTACCCTCTGCACGTCAGGCTCACCTCCAGAGTCCTGACAATGATATATTTTCCTCCTTATTTACTAATGATAGTAGCATAAGGATTTATAGTCAATATTAACTGAGAGATGGAAGTTCCGCTTTAGATAATGACAAAGTTATTGCCGAATAAACAGGCCCATGGCAGAAATGCTAAAATTTCTCTGGTCCTTTGGGGGGTGTACAGGTGTGAGCAGTGAAGTGGTTAGCTGGAGTTCTGCTTATATTTGTTAGTCAAGTCCATCTAAATTTGCTAGTTAATCTAGGGGACCTAGACGATGATGACTGGAATGACGCCCTTGAGTCTTGTACACTCGATTCTCTGACAGACTCACACAGATTTATATCGTGCAGAGGGCATATCTTACCCTAGTCAGAATAGCCAGGTTTGTCCGTTCCAAGTCCCACATTTGCCCCAAGTGTCTCCTGTCCCCGGGTACTTTCAGGCATATTCTGTGGCATTGCCCGTGCATCCAAGGTTTCTGGATGCAGGTGATCCAATTTCTCCATGACCGCATGGGTTCCCCGGTGTCAGCCGATTCTAAGCTGTGCCGACTGGGACTATTCCCTGATGAGGACATGGACAAGCACATGACACGTTTTTTACATGAAACCCTCTTTATTGCTAGAAAATTGATAGCCCGCACCTGGATCCAGCCGTCCCCTCCCACTCTGTCTGCCTGGAATCAATGCCACTCTTCCCTATAAGAGGGTGTTGTATGTTAACAGAGGATGTCTGAAACGATACCACAAAATTTTGGACAGGTGGCTGGAGGACTCCGTCACATGTTCCCCTTAAATTTCAGATCTGTACCAAGTTATACTGTTTAAGATTTTTTGTTTATCTGCTTGCCTAGCCCTAACTCTAATCTTCTGGTTATATGCTGCTACTTTTTGGTTCACCCACGGCTGCCATCATACGCTTCTACACTAATTACTTGGCTTCTTATGCACAGCACGGCAATTGCTTCGGCTTTGCCATCTCAATATGTATTGCTACATGTGTTCCTTCGTGTGTACTACTGTACTCTTATCTGTTGTATTTTTTCTTGATTTTTTGATTTTTGTTATTTACTGTACATGACTCAATAAAGTTTTGTTTGGTTAAAATAAAAATTTGCTAGTGAATCTAACACTACCCACTCCACAGGTTGACAATCCTGCTGTCCAAGGGTGGCTCCATTGCTCTTCCAAGAGAGTGTAGCCACCCAAAGAAGTGTGCTATTGGACAGATCACCAGATGAAAATAAACAAAAAAAAAAAAAAAAATCAACACACTGGTAAGCTACAACATATTCAATTTTGTTTTGGGGTTTAGCTATGCTGTATCTGTACTAGAAAAGGAACTTCCATGGCCTGTTTAGACTGTGAAGAAAAACTAGAGGGCACAAAACATATGGAACTGTACATGACCAAAGGGTGCATATGAAGAGCTATAACAAAAGAAACTATGTTAAAGTAGAAGATCACCTTAACACTAAAATCCCTGCATCTACAGACCTCCACGATCTAACACTAACCTATCTAGCCCTGTAAAGAAGTAAGTATACATACCTTTTTTGAAGCTGTTTTGACCCGATCCCACGCTGAGCTGTCAGCTGCAGCTTCGCTATGGAGGCGTATGCAGAAGACACAGCCGACAATGGAAGCCCCATAGTAAGTCTATGGGAGACATCACTCCCCATTTATTTCAGTCGCTGTCCTCTGTTTCCTCTGCAGCGCTTCCGCTACTCAAGCCCGGATCTGATTGGCTTCAAAAAAGGTATGTTTACTGATTTCTTATTTACAGGGCTAGATAGGTTAGTGTTAGATCGTGGATGTCTATTGAAGCAGGAATTTTAGTTTTTAGGTGGACTTACACTTTAAGTGGTCTAAAAAAATGCCTTAATGGGGTTGTCAATGAGTTATTTTGTGCTCAGGTACGGTTGAGATGTTTGTGAACATCACTTTTATATTCTACTACTCAAGCTAGATTCTGAACGAACTTTAAGCCTGGATCAAACATATCCTGTTGTGTTGGCCCAGCTATAATGGATGACACAAAAGCATGATCAAGCTTTGTTTGGTTTACTGAGGTTAGGCCAGGTTTGTAATAAGGCTACATAGAGTCTGACCTCCAAACAGGTGGGTTTAGCTGTGTCTTGCAATGTGTAAGGTAGTAGGCCTCATGCACACTGGGCGTTTTTACAGCTGCTGTTTTGGGCGTCAGGTGTTTTTTTTTGCAGCCAGTAAACTCCCAGCGTTTTTTTTTCAGAACTACTGCATTTGAAGTGGAGTTTTAACACTGAAAAACACAGAAAAGCTACTGGTCATTTATGAGAGTATAGTTTTGCTAAAAAACGCAAACGTGGAAAAACGCTAATGCAAAACTTGCTTTTTTCACGCGCCATCCTACAGCTAACGCTACTGGCCTTTTTATAACGTCCATTGTGCATAAGGCCTTAGGCTGATGCATCTTTGTGCTAGGAGGATCGATTAACCACTTGCCGACCGCCGCACGACTATTTACTGCGGCGGTCAGCCCCTCACAGGCAAAGCGACGTAGTACTACGTCGCTAGCCTGTAAGGCTTCTAGGGAGCGAGCGCGCGCCGCCGGAGGCGCGCTCCCGCTCCCGCGCGGTCACAGACCCCCTGCGCGTGTGCCCGGCGGACCCGATGTCCGCCGGGCACTCGCGATCGTCTGAAACAACGGAAGAAAGGCAGGTGGCTAATGTAAACAAAGCCGCCTGTCATTCTTCCCTGTGTAAGAATGGAGATCAGACGGTTCTACTATGTAGGACTGTTGATCTCTGTTCTTACACCAGTAGCCATGTCCAATCACAGTTAGAAGCACGCCCCTAGGACACACTTAACCCCTCCCTCTAGAATACAGTTAACCCCTTCACTGCCAGTGTCATTTTTACAGTAACAGTGCATATGTATAGCACTGATTACTGCAGTAATGTCACTGGTAACCCCAAAAGTGTCAAAAATGTCAGTCAAGGGTCCAATCTGTCCGCCGCAATGTCGCAGTCCCGCAAAAAAATCGCAGATCGCCGCCAGTACTTGTTAAAAAAAAAACAACAAAAATGACAAAAATCTTTCCCTTTGTTAGTAAACGCGATAACTTTTGCGCAAACCAATCAAAATAGGCTTTTTGTGTTTTTTTTTACCAAACATATGTAGCATAAAACAAATTGGCCGAAAATGTTAAAAAATTTTGATTTTTACATTTTTTTTGGGAATTTCATCTAAAAAAATGTGAAAAATATTGTTATTTTTGCAAAATTGACGCTCTTTTTTTGTTTATAGCGCATGATCAAAAAATCGCACAGGTGATCAAATACCACCAAAAGAAAGCTCTGTTTGTGGGGGAAAAAAGGACATCAATTTCGTTTAGGTACAGCGTTGCACGACCGCGCAATTGTCTGTTAAAGTCACGCTGAATCGCAAAATAGCCCCTGGTCAGGAAGGGGGTAAAATCTTCCGGGGGCTTAAGTGGTTAAGACCTGAGATTGCTAAGGCTGGGTTCGCACATATGCGAATTGGATGTGGGTTTCCCCGCATTCAATTCGCATGACAGGCGAGTGTGACCAGCTCTCAATGGAGCCGGTTCACACAGCTCCGGGGTGGCCATGGTCCACATTTGTGGGACTTTGGTTCTGATTCAGGTGTGAATTCAGGCAAAAATTCAGACCTGATTCGCACCTGAATTGGTGAACAGGGACGCACTGGGCCCCATGCTGTGAACCGCGGCATATGTGAACCCAGCCTTAGGGTTCCTAAAACCCTCCTCTGCTACATCTGACATCAGGGAGCTTGCCAGTCCTCTGATGTGTATATATCCCCCACATTCCTAATTGCATACATGTACATTGTACATTGTACCCAGAGGTACAACTAATATATACAATGTAAGACACTTTTAATAAATGCCTAGAGGTAACAATATCAGATAATATAATAGATTTGGTAATCTGGTTCACTAGATGCCTGCAAACAGCAAGGTTTCACAACTAGACTTCCAAATGAAACCAATAAAATAATACGGGATTGTTAACAAATTTCTATACAGCATTGTAACCCTTATTTTAACAATTACTGACCTGATGGACTAGCACTTAGGGATTTGTTTGTAAGACATTTGCCAAATACGCTATTATGGTCATTAAATGGATCTGAGGATAAATACTTATTTTATATGATCATCTGCTCCATCTAGTGGCCATAATTCAATATTTCCTGATTCTGAATGAATGAAAAACATTCAACATGGAGAAAAATTACATTCATTTTTGCCCCCATTCACACAGAATGAATGTACATGCAAGTTGCACAGGACAAAAATCTAAGATTTTTTTTTAATTTTTTTATTATAAATACAGATTTTGGAAAATACTTGCACTGTTGTAAACACTGTTGTAAGTCTCAAGGTAGAAAAAAGAAGAGACTTTTAGAACTGTATGTTAATTTTGATTATTCCAAAACAAGGCATATGGCTCAAAAGTTAGATCAGTGGCTTTGAAGGTAAGGGTGGAGTGATATGCTTGTGATAATATTTTGAAGGGAGCTTTTCTGATGAAATGTGAGAGGGGCGAATTCTACCCCAAAACTGTGGGATTGCATTTATGGATGAACCCACTTATTAACTGTACTTTATAAAAACAAGTAAGAAAATATGTTTGAATTTTTCTAATTTATAATAAAAATATTTCCAGTAAAAAATAATATACACTGCCTGGCCAAAAAAAAAAGTCGCCACCTGGAATTAACTAAGCAACTAACTAAACTAAGCATGCAGTAACTATCCTATTGGCTAGTTACTGCATGTGCCCAAAGAATGAGGTCAGCTGACTACCTAAATATACTGAATGACCAGGTTATTCCATCAATGGATTTTTTTTCCCTGATGGCACGGGCATATTCCAAGATGGCAATGCCAGGATTTATCGGGCTCAAATTGTGAAAGAGTGGTTCAGGGAGCATGAGACATTTTCACACATGGATTGGCCACCACAGAGTCCTGAACTTAACCCCATTGAGAATCTTTTGGATGTGCTGGAGAAGTCTTTGCGCAGTGGTCCAACTATCCCATCATCAATACAAGATCTTGGTGAAAACCTAATGCAACACTGGACGGAAATAAATCTTGTGACATTGCAGAAGCTTATCGAAACAATGCCACAACAAATGCATGCCATAATCAAAGCCAACAAAATATTAGAGTGTGTTACCTTTTTTTTTTGGTGGTGACTTTTTTTTTGGTCAGGCAGTGTATAATAATATGTACCGTTTGACAAAAATCTCAAAATCTAGAGATCAAACCATTTAACATTGATGGTGATTTTGATATGCTCTGGGATGGGCACCTTGACTGTTTTGGCCAGAAATACACTGGGAATACGTTTTTGAACCACCTTTACACTACTGACTCCAGTAGGAATATTTTATTGAAAAAATGATGTGAACAATTAACAAAATAAAAAGTGACAGAGAGGTGAGGATCATCAGAATATGTTAAAGGTGGACAAATACCCACATTTATCATTAAAGGCAGGTATCCTATAGGATAAATTGTAGGTTCTAAATGAGCTTTTAGGGCTACTAATCTTCTGAGAGAAAACATGTCATGGTATAGTTATGGGAACCTGACTTTATGCTACTTCCCTGGCTGTCACGCACATCATGTGATATCGCCAACCAATAAGTCACTGACCAGGATCAAACATACAGACAGTGAGGTCAAAATCTCACCTAAATACATGTTTGTGGTCAGAACCTTACTAAGAAAGGGTGTATTTATAAAAAATTTGCATGCTGTTCATCCATCAAATCTGTTTGTAAATTTGTTCTGTGCTATTAGGGTAAAATCGAATATTCTCAAGCTATATACTCTGCAGATTGAGAATGTATGAATGGGGAAAATAGTGCAATGTGGCCACTAAATGAGACTGACTATAACAGCAAATAGGTAAGCTCCTCAGCTCCATCTAGTGGCTATTATGTGGTATTTCCTGCATTCACACATTTAAAGTGGGAGTAAACTCCCATACATTCATTTTACATTAAGGCTTACCTATAGGTACTGTAAAAAGTGTAAATATCTCCTAAACATGCACCGTTTAGGAGATATTTACTGTACATGAAGTCGGTGTCATCATCGGGGCATGCGCTCTGAAGGAACGGACACCCGATTCGTTCATTTAGAGTCATGTGCCGTGGATGGTGACTCCTGCGTGCTCTGGCCACTCACACAGCTGGAGTCTGCGAACCCGGAAGGAAGAGGGGTGAAGATCGAAAGTCCTGTTTGCCTAGGTCAATTTTCAGCTTTCAAAATTACATTTTTTTCACACAAGTAGAGCTTTCTTTTGGTGGTATTTAATCACCGCTGGGTTTTCTATTTTTTTACTAAAAAAATAAAAAAAACTGAAAATTTTGAAAAAAAAAAAAAGTTTTTCTTAATTTCTGTCAGTAAATTTTGTAAATAGGTAGTTTTTCTCCTTCACTGATGTGCGCTGATGGGGTGGCACTGATAGGCTGCACTGATGGGCACTGATGAGGTGGCACTTATGGGCACTGATGAGTTGGCACTTATGGGCAATGATGAGGAGGCACGAATATGCTGCACTGATAGGTGGCACTGATATGCGACACTGATGAGCACTGATAGGTGGCACTGATAGCCGGAACTGGTGGGCACTGATAGGCGGCACTGGTGGGTGGCACTGATGGGCACTGCCGGATGGCACTGATGGGCACTGACAGACGACACTGATAGGCAGTGATGGGCAGCACAGATGGGCACTGACTGGCATCACTAATGGGCACTGATAGGTTACTGTGGGTACTGATTGATGTCACTGATGGGCATTGATTGGGCACTGTTTTGTGTCACTGATGGGCATTGATTGGGTACTATTTGGGCACTGTTGTAGTTTACTGTAATCAGGGCACTGATGATCAGTGCCCTGATCACCTTTCCTGGACTTCCCTCTGAGGAAGAGCCGCTGACCGGCTCTCCTCACAACACACTCTGACAGTGTGAGGCGAGGATAGCCGGTAAACGGCACTTCCTCATTTACATGTGGCCGGCTGTGATTGGACACAGCCGATCACATGGGTAAAGAGCCCCATCATTGGCTCTGTACCAAGATCGGGGTTGCGCCATGGTCCTAGGAGAACAGCGCAGTCACGATCGCTGCGCTGCGCGCCCCCGTCATCCCAGAATGAGAGCCGCACCGATCCGCCATCATTTGACGGTGGGCGGGCGGCAAGTGGTTAAGCTGCATAGAACATAGCATGAGAACATTGGATTTTGTCCCATTTGCACAGAATGAATTTACACGCAATGTTGATGGATGAACAGTAATGCAAATTCTTTATAAATACACCCCATAGTGATGTAATATGAGAGCTAGAAAAATAAGAATAAACTTTTAGATTGTAAGCTCTAACGAGCTGGGCCCTCTGATTGCCATATTGTCTCCCATGCATTTTGGGTGCAATCTGTTGGTGCTGTATAATAATAAGAAAATCTATCTATCTATATAGATAGATATAGATAGATAGATAGATAGATAGATAGATAGATAGATAGATAGATAGATAGATAGATAGATAGATAGATAGATAGAGAGAGAGATAGATAGAGAGAGAGATAGATAGATAGAGAGAGAGATAGATAGATAGAGAGAGAGATAGAGAGATAGATAGAGAGATAGATAGAGAGATAGATAGAGAGATAGAGAGAGAGATAGAGAGAGAGATAGAGAGAGAGATAGAGAGAGAGATAGAGAGAGAGATAGAGAGATAGATAGAGAGATAGATAGAGAGATAGAGAGATAGATAAGATAGATACTGTATAATAATATTAAAAATAAAAATATATATACTTATATATATTTTTATTTATTTTTTTCAAATGCTAGTACACTACTGAGCATATAACAGAATATTACAGATCTGCTAAGTATTTGTCTTTAGAGAGAAAATGTTCATCACTTACCCAATGTGCATAGAATAAGGAAAAAAAAAGCTATTAAGAGGTAACCAGAATCCTTTTTAGAATAAGAAAGAAGACTTCCTATGGTTGACCCCGATGTGTCACTTTCCACCTCTCGTCTTTGTGTGCCCACCTGTGCTACCTCCTGGTCATCTGGAAGGCCAGAATACATAGTTGTTTCCTGTCTGCAGGAGGGGAACTCTCCCATCTGTTTCCATGCAAAGAGGGTCAGAGCGGATGACAGCCAAGTCCACGACAAAAGACTCCAGAACCAGGCATCCTGTATGGGCTTTTCCTCTTCAGAAAACAGCAGCAATTTTATCATGGCATAAGAAGCAATGAGGTAGCACAGCAGAGTCATTGGCATAATAGATGCCCGTAGTCGTTGGGGACCATTCGCCCTGTTCCAGGATACACCTATGACAGCTCCAACACATAGACAGGTCCTCAGCAAAGTGGTTCCCCAGACATCCAGCATAGAGTGAAATATATTAAATTGCATCACATCTTCAAAAATACTTGCCTTTTTACAGCTGTATGTATACAGAACAGTGGATACAGTCAGGTCACAGAGTGTAAATGTAAGAGTAAAAAGCATAACATTGCAAGGCTTCATCTTTACCACCTAGGTGATTTTAGATCCAGGTAAGACGCATCTTCAGTGATATCCCTGTAAATGATGCCACCAGATATCTGATGGTAAAAAGATACAATAATATTCAATCAGCAAGGTCAGTAACTTAAAGAATACATTCCTTACATGTTATAATATAAAGCAGTAGTATATTTTTTTTTCCAAGAAAGTAGCTGCATTATCACGTAACCTCTAATTGTCTGAGCCTAGCCAGTCTCTCAAAATCTGTATGCCAGTAGAATGTTATCAGTACTCTGCAGAGTTGTATAAAGTACTCAAAACCCATACTTGAGTAAAAGTACAAGTGCTCGATCAAAAAGTGACTTGAGTAGAAGTAGAAGTGCTCGGTCAAAAAGTGACTTGAGTAGAAGTACTAAAGTATTCAACATTTTTTGTACTGAAGTATTGCAAGTAGTTTTTTTAAAAAATGTTGCTACTCAAGTACTGAAAGTAAAAGTACCAGTAGTTTTGAAAAAAAAAATTGCTACTCAAGTACTGAAAGTAAAAGTACAAGTACTGTGTTATGTAGTTATGAAAGAAAGAAGTCAAAAGTTTGAACATCATATTGTTTTTTATTATTTCAAATGCAGCTTTTATTTATACATACAGTAGCATTTATTTTCGTATGTGCTGATAATACACATGTTTTGAGCTTCATGAAACCTGCCATCTACTGTTCTGGCTAGGGATGCACCGAAATGAAAATTTTGGGCCGAAACCGAAACCGAAAATGCAGGACGCCCTTGGCCGAAAACCGAAAATTACTTTTTCCCCAAAAAAAATTTGAAATGGATAGAACAGGGGCATACACCAAAAACAGGTAGTGACGTACACCTGTCGCTGCCACCCTGTCACAGTATATGTACTGTGATGAGTTGGCAAGAGGTTAATTTAATTACCAATGGTATTTGTATTATGAAGCATGAGGGGTTAATGTATTGTCACTGCTGGTCACTCATCTAATAGTGATCGACCAGTGGCAGGTAATTAACCCCTTTGTGCTGCATTAGTGCAACCAGTGTTAATTAACACTGATACTGGTTGCACTAATGCAGCAAAAAAGGGTTAATTACCTGCCACTGGTTCTCATTCACACATAGACGTGCTGAGCTGACAGGGATGGATCACATTAGTTCTCTCTATAGCGGCCGCTCGCCCCGCCTGGTATAATTCATAATGCACAGATCGTAGTAGGGACGTCATTAAGAGGCGGACGGCCGGCCAGAGGCGGGACTTTTAAAACCTGCCCTGCGGTGCGCTGCGCCATCCTCCTTCCCCACGGCGGCCATATTTATTTTCGGCACTGTTAACCCATTATCGGCCGAAATTTCGGGGCATCCCTAATTCTGGCAGTGGTAATTTTTATAATAGTAACGAGTTAACTATGCAGCACAAAAAAAAATATCGGAGTAGAAGTATTGAAATCATTGAAAAAATGTAGCGAAGTAAAAGTGGAAGTAGGAGAAAAAAATTCTACTCTAGGAAAGTACAGATACCGCCTTTCGGTACTTAAGTACAGTAGTGAAGTAGTTCTACTTAGTTACTATACATCTCTGGTACTCTGCTTTGGGCAGGTGGAAGCATTTCCTCGGCTCTCCTTCCTGCACTGGTGACTCCGTAGTATTCTGACAGGTCATAGGTAGGTGCAAGGGAAAAGAGCTGTGTAATTGTGATGGATTTTAAAACTGGCTAGGCACAGACTGCAGGTAGAAGCAGGGGGATTTAGCTGTATAATGTTAACACACCGTCAAGAACATTAAGGCTACCATACACGTAAGGAGTTACACTACTGCATTATTCATGGGTCAGTATCTAAAGCTGGCCATACATGGAGTGGATTTTGCCTGGTTCCTGAAGACCTACCAAACTCCAAGACATAGGCGTCCCTGTTGGCACCCAACTACTCAACTTTCTTTGATCTGAAAATCAAAGGAGCTGGATAGAAAATTGTTGGCTGAACACTGGCAGCACCCAGTCAGCTGCCGCCATTATTCTGGGATTCTGATCACCAGGGGTGCCAAATGTCAGAGTATAATGACCAGAGATGCGGGTTCCTCCATCCAAACTATTTAACAGTGATGGGAGAATCAATAGCTTTTTCTTGTTCAGCTTGTGGGGCTAAAGTCCAAGAAGCATATGTGGACCTTGGAAACCAGAACCAGACATTGCCTGCTTTCTGAGAAGAAAGGACAATAAAGGCATTGAGTACTGCAAGTCCTTTAAAAGGTATTCAAGATCTGTAAACGTCACATATTACTTAGCATGCATACACTTATGTATCTAATGATTGATGTGCTTTAACAAGTTGAGTGCTTGACAGCTCTTTTATTTAGGAGTTTAGGAGTGGAAGTGTTTAAAAGTTCTAAACTTTTTTCGAAGAATTACTTTGCACCATTGCTCTTTGTGAAAATCTCCATATGCTTGCTTCATTTATGTCTGCTTTTGTGTTTAAGAACAATACCTCACACATGCCACGCATACATCGTCTTAGCACATGTACAACCAGTTTCAGATTAGGACAGGGAGGTACACATGGCGTGTAAACTGGCAACATTCATCACTACGGTGTGGGGGCCTTGAAATTGCTCATTACCAATGAGGAAACGATTTTGTTAAATGGTTAGGAGAAATTTGCTTCAAAAAAGATAATGAATCTAACAAGAGGCTGTTTTGTGGCACAAGAATAGGTCCAGCAACTTCCACAATCTCCAGGACCATTTCAAGCCCATTCCTTTCAAACCATCAAAAACCTTCTAAATTTCACCTTTCCCATTGACTCCAATGCATTTTGTCAAAATGCCAGGATTTTGCTTACAACATTTTAGGGAATTAAAAACTCTTGATTGCCATCATCAATATTTATTACTGTTTTTAGCACTGATTTTTAAGTACAGTATTATTACTCTTTCAATGGATTTGTAATGGACTAAATGCATGTACATACTACAGGCCATTTTCTAATTTTACGTTTTGCCTAGTATTACAGATATCAAATATAGGAGTAATACCTTGGATTTTTTTTTTAATTAAATAACTTTAACTAAACTTCTTTAGAATAGCAGTGGCTGTTAAATAAACAAATTTTCTCTGTGTAATTCTGTGGCCAATGAGTCAGCAGTGATGAATGATGAATGATGCATGATCAATGATGTAACAGCAGGCCATATGCTGATAAACTATGAGGCTGCACTTGTCTTCCATGATCACATTACCTACAGAAGCATACATTTTTAATAGGCAGAATAAATTCTGTTTCCTAGGTAGACCCAAGATGCAAAAGGAATGGACACTAATTTCAAAAGATAATATAAAGTAGGAATGAATAGGCACCAGGAATTTCAAGCCGCACACCCCCCCCCCCCCCTTCCATCCACCATGTTTTTTTTTATTCCACTCCTACCTTTTTCTACTGGTATAATGCAGAATTCACATATTCACCCAGTCAGCCAATCCAGCGCTGTCCTACTGTGATCTGCTACGCAGCTGTCACACTCTGGGTCCCACGCTGCCACCTTGGTCGCTGATGTCACCAGGTGTCGGGTGCCTCTTCCTGGCTCTGGCAACCTGGCCCCCTGATGATGTGCTCACAAGTTCCCTCACTTACAGCTGTATAAATAGAGCCTGAAGCATCCTGGTATATAAGATGTGCATATCTCAGGAGGCATTAGAGCACAGAAGATACACTATATTACCAAAAGTATTGAGATGCCTGCCTTTACACGCACATGGATTTTAATGGCATCCCAGTCTTAGTCCCCAGGGTTCCATATTGAGTTGGCCCACCCTTTGCAGCTATAACAGCTTCAACTCTTCTGGGAAGGCTGTCCACAAGGTTTAGGAGTGTGCCTATGGAAATGTTTGACCATTCTTTCAGAAGCACATGCGTGAGGTCAGGCACTGAAGTTGGACAATTCATCCTAAATCTGTTCTATCGGGTTGAGATCAGGACTCTGTGCAGGACAGTCAAGTTCCCCCACCCCAAATTCACTTATCCATGTCTTTATGGACCTTGCTTTGTGCACTGGTCCTAATCATTTGGTGGAGGGGGGATTATGATGTGGTGTTATTTTTCAGGGGTTGGGCTTGGCACCTTAGTTCCAGTAAAGGGAACTCTTAAGGCATCAGCATACCAAGACATTTTGGACAATTTCATGCTCCAAACTTTGTGGGAACAGTTTGGGGATGGCCCCTTCCTGTTCCCACATGACTTCACACCTAACCTCACAAATCCGCTTCTGGAAGAATGGTCAAACATTCTCATAGACACACTCCTAAACCTTGTGGACAGCCGTCCCAGAAGAGTTGAAGCTTTTATAGCTGCAAAGGGTGGGCCAAAATAATTATTGAACCCTACGGACTAAGACTGAGATGCCATTAAGTTCATGTGCGTGTAAAGGCAGATGTCCCGATACTTTTGATAACACAGTGTATCATTCTAACTTCAAGTGGCCAGCGGGAGCAGCTAACAAATAAACAGCAAACAAAAATTTTACATTTGCCATCCAATCAGATGCAGCCAGTATTTGGGTATTCTGACAGCCACAGGTGCCAGCTGTCAGAATGTCTGTATGTATGGTCAGCTTACACCAAGAACAAATATATAATATATTGCAATTTACCATTTCTTATATGTAGTGGGCTGCATTAATTTTCCTTTTTCAAGCTAAGTACATGCTCTGCAATTACAGAAAATAGATTGTTGGTCCTGCTGAAAATATTGTTTCCCTAAAACTTCCTGTGCACTGGTATGAAATGTTATTAGCCTTTATAGCGATCTGTGAACTACAGAACAACCCCTTCACCTATGTAATGGTGGTTAGCAGCGTGGGGGAGATTGTAGTCCAAATCAGGAGAGCAGCCTGGGTGGACATTGCTGTTCCCCTAAAGATATATTGCAGTGACTCTGAGTGAGCATTGTTATCCTAGGGCAGGAAGGTTGTAGTCACCGCATCTAAGGACTGTAAGCAGCAAAATATTAACCAACATTTTATTTATTTTAATATTCTTTCCTTGCCAAAACTTATTTTATTGAGTTTTAACATATTATACAAGGAGGTTTAGATGCAACAATATGAAAGTAACATCATAAAAGTACGGGTATAAAGATAATTACAAAAATAATGTAATATAATGAATACAATGTAGTTCAAAAATAGGTATAGCAAATAAGAAAATTCACCCTTGAAAATATCTAGAAAAGGATCAAAATCTAATATATCATAACCGACTAAGATGTGAAGCTTATTAAAGCACAACAATATAATGTTACATGTATAGAAAGCGTAGGTATAAATGTTGCTACCTGAACCACATGGAAAGAGTAAAAGAAGGGAAAAGAGGAGCAAGAAAAGTAAGAATAGGAAAAAGAAATAGGAATAAGAGAAAAAAAAAAGGATAGGGATAAGGTTAAAGATAATCCCCGGGATAATGTGCGACCTCAAGCGTTTAATATACATAAAAGAAGCTTGAATGTATAAATAACCAAGGCATCAATAAGGATTCATCAAAGTTTGAGGGTAAATAGTGTGTGACCCAAGGGCGCCAAATTTTCTCAAAGTTGCAAATTTTGTCACGAGTGATGGCTTTTATTTTGGCATGGATCACAGCTTAGTTAACTTTATGTTTGGCTTCAGCCATTATCAGCGTTGGGGATTTCCAGACTTTGGCGATGGTCTGTTTTACAGCCGTAGTGACTTGCAGAAGGAGTTTAAAGTGGGATCGGGTCAGGTTAGTCGATCTTAAATTTAGAAGTGCTATGGAGGGGTCAGGAGGGATGGGCTCTTCAAACAATGTAGAAAGTATATGGAATATTTCCTTTCAAAATTTTGTAACTACCGGGCAATCCCACCAAATATGTGAATGTGACCCAAGGGCAGTACAACCTCGGAAGCAAGATGCAGGGTAACTGGGGGTAAATTTTGCAATCATTGCAGGGACCAAATATTATCGTGTGAGTACTTTATTATTTGTTTATAATGCATCTGTATTTTGCAATGATGATTTTGTTACATCCCATATCTCATTCCAATCAGTTGTTTCTAACTTACGCCCAAAGTCAGACTCCCATTTAGCTACATAGATAGGGGATTCAGCATCAGGTTTGGCAATAAGTTGGGCATAAGTCGAAACCAGTCCTTTTGTGTAGGGATCACGTTTACATATGTCGTCAAAACAGGATAGATTATTGAGTCTAACTCCGTCTTGAATATATGGTATGAAAAAAATGTTTATTTGAAGGTATCTAAAGAGTTCTGATTTCGGAAGTACATGATTTTCACATAAAGTGGGGAATGATTTGATTGAGGTGGGAGACGTCAATTCTCAGAATCTAGTTAGATTAGAAGCAGAACATGCTAAAAAGGATTTAGGGGAGATCCAGTTAGTATAAAGAAAATGGTTTTTAAGAAATGATTGAAGTGGGATATGTGGGGATTGTAAACCGTACGTTAATTTGAATTTGTCCCAAAGAGCAAGAAGATGCTTGGTGATTGGGTTAGTGAGTTTTTTGCGAAATCTGACGGGCGCAACCACAAAAGGTTAGCCAGAGACAATGGATCGCAATCCACGGATTCTAACGTTACCCAAAGTGGGACTTCAGAGGTTGCGTGATATTTGGGTAGTTGTGCAAATTGGGCCGCATAGTAATAGGTAGTAAAATTGGGAAATTCGAGGCCACCTCTATTCTTAGGAAGGTATAGGGTGTGTTTCAGAAGTCAGGGTTTTGAAGAGCCCCAGACAAAAGTAGTTGCTTTGCTCTGTAAAATAAGTTTAGAGAGGTTAGTGGTGAGTGTAACACCTAGGTATGGCAGGTGAGAGAAGGACCATGAAAAAGGGAGGAATGCTTGTGCTTGTTGTAAATCAGAAGAGGATAGGGCTATGTTTAATGCCATAGATTTATGAGGGTTGATGGTTAGACCTGAAATCTGGGCAAAACATTCAAGTTTTCGGATGAGGTTAGGAGCTGAAATATGTGGGGAAGACATATAAATTAGGATATCATCAGCAAATAAACAAAGTTTATGTTGATGACCAGCAAGTTCAAGACCCTTAATTCAAGGATCAGAACGAATTGATTGGGCAGTGGGTTCTATAAGTAAAGCGAACAAAAGTGGGGTTGCTAAAACGTTTGCTAAGAGCTTGATGTCAAAATTGAGCAATGAAATACTGTAGGTCTATAGTTGGACCAAGATGAGTCATCAGAATGAGGTTTAGGAATTATTGAAACTATTGCCATCAAAGTCTCAGGCCAAAAAGAATGTCCATTAAGAAGAGAGTTAAATGCATTACTCGGAGGCAAAATATGTGCAAATTCCTTGTAGTATGTGGCTGAAAAACCATCCGGACCTGGACGTTTATTCAGCTTGAGAGCTTTAATAGCCAATAAGATTTCAGTAGTGGTAAAGGGGTTTTCAAGATTGTCCCGATCAGTCGAAGGTATAGCTGGTAGTGTTATTTGGGAAAAGAAGGAATCTGCCGCAGTCTGGTCTAAAGGGCCTTCCATTTTATATAGGGAGGCAAGGTTTTTCTGGAAAGTATGGATAATCTTTACAGGGTTACTAGAATATGTGTCTCAGGATAATTTAAATTTAATCAGTTTAGGAGGGCGATTTAGGTTTTTAAGTAGGGATAGACCGATTATCGGCGGCTGATATGCACTTTCCCTGATATATTGGTATTGGCCCTGGAACTGGCCGATATTGCCAATATTTTTGTGATGTCATTCTGCCTACTTAGGCCGCCTCCCTCGCCTTTGACAGCCTTGTCTGGAGTCGGGACTAGTCTCACGGGAGTGTATCACAGCCATACACCCACCCACAGCAGCCCGGTTCCAGCCAGCCACCCACCCACATTCACAGGCCCTGTACCAGCCAGCCAGCCTCCCACAGGCTCTGTACCAGCCAGCCACCCACAGGCCCTGTACCAGCCAGCCACAGGCACGGTACCAGCCAAGCACAGGCCCTGTACCAGCCAGCCACCCACAGCCCCTGTGCCAGCCACCCACCCACCACAGGGTGCCAGCCAGCCATCCAACACAGGGTGCCAGACAGCCAGCCAGCCACCCACCACATGGTGCCAGACAGCCAGCCACCCACAGACAGGGTGCCAGACAGTCAGCCACCTACACCCTGTACCAGCCGGCCACAGGCACTGTACCAGCCAGCAGCCCACAGGCCCTGTACCAGCCAGCCACCCACAGCCCCTGTGCCAGCCACCCACCTACCACAGGGTGCCAGCCAGCCACCCACCACAGGGTGCCAGCCAGCCAGCCACCCACCACAAGGTGCCAGACAGCAAGCCATCCACCACAGGGTGCCAGCCAGCCATCCACCACAGGGTGCCAGCAAGCCAGCCACCCACCACAGGGAGCCAGCCAGCCACCCACCACAGGGTGCCAGCCAGCCAGCCACCACAGGGTGCCAGCCAGCCACCCACCACAGGGTGCCAGCAAGCCAGCCATTAAGCATTAAACAAAAATGAACATGTTCAGTACCAGATTTGTGTCAAAAATTGTCTTTATTTTTCAAAACTTTAAATGTACAAAATATCGGCCCATATCGGCTGATACCGATACGTTGTGACCAAAATATCGGTATCGGTATTGGCCCTGAAAAAACCATATCGGTCTATCCCTATTTTTAAGGGTATGGGTTATAAGTGTATCAGATTTATTAGCTTTAAGATAGAACGTGTGTCAAGATTTACTTTAGATTTTATCAGCAGAGTCAGATAGAAATAGATCAAGCTGTGCTTTATCAAGTTGTAATCTAGTTGCGGGAGTAAGGTTTGATTGCGTGAGAAGAATTGAATTTATCCTCCAGTTTTTGTTGTAACTGACGTCTTTCTTTTTTAAGATAAGAGGCTTGGCAGATATAAGCTTCTCAGAGCACAGTTTTGTGAGCCCCCCAAAGTGTCAATGGGGAAACATCAGTGGTTGAGTTACTAGTTAAGTAGTCTTTCAGAGCTAATTTTAAATCAGCCGAGTGAGTTGGATGGTATAAAATAGTATCATTAATACACCATGTATAATCATGAGTTTTAGGGATCAAGGATGTTAGCGCAGTGCATACAGCACTATGATCAGTCAATATAAATGGGAGGATCAATGAAGAAATAAGCTCAGGAGTCATGCCTACTGTGATTAGTATATGATCAATTCGAGAAAAAGATTTATGAGGATGAGAGTAAACGGTGTATTGGTGTTGCATGGGGTTTGTCTCTAGCCAAGAATCTATCAAGGAGTATTGCTGGAGTAGTTGAAATAACGTCTTCCGGTGTTCTAAAATTTAGTCGGACCCGTGAAAATTCCGGACCCTCGTCACTTCCGGTCACTTCCGGTGATGCTACGTCACCACCAGCTGGTGCGACAGCTGTTGCGAGCCCTGGTGCGCATGCGCACAAGACATTTTCCAGGTCCGATTAAATTTTAAGACTTTGCTAACAGCTGACTGAGAGGAGGAGGGGCTGAGGTGGGACACACACACCGCCGCGGGAAAATTTTACAACACCGCCGCATCATCGAGCAAGGAACATGTTGATCGATCGACTTGGTACATTAAAGGGCCATACACACTATAAGATTTTCTGAAGACTTTTTCCTTCAGATTTACCTTTTCTATGTAGTGCAAGGGCCTGCCAGATTGCATACAAATTGAAAGTGTTTAGGTTTGACCTCAAGTCTTCAGAAAATCTTATAGTGTGTATGGCCCATTACAAGCCTACAATCGGCAGATCTGACGTTGGCCAACAATTTACGGCCAACAATCTGTGCGTGTGTACGTGGCTTTAGGATTTAAATAGTTATTCTACTTGTATTTTACATGTTAAATATTGAAATCGCTAGTTTGGCTTATGACTATGGAACACGAGGTCATAAGTTACATTTTTCTTGATCCCACCTTCCCATTTTCCACCCTATCCCTTATTCCCTTCTCCCTTCCCCCCACCCCATCTCCCTCTTCAAGGTGCTTATTTGACACAAGTTGCCAGCCAATCTCGGGGGTTTTATTATCTTCTGTATGTATATGAATAATGGCTGTTGTTGGTTTGAGAAGTTGTCACAGGCACCCCCTTTTTGTTTATCCTTGGACATACCTCCTCCTTTTGTTATTTGGAGGGCTTTCTCGGATAGTCATTTGGCCTCTGGGCTTGTGATTATCAGCCACCCAGCAGGCCGTTTCTACAAATTGTAAGAAATTTCAATAATTTATAGGATGTTTTGCTTTTTCCCTCTTTCTTTCACTACCCCCTCCTCTTTTTCTTGTGTACTTTTACCTCTCCCCGGGGTGTTATGACTTTGTAGCTCCTGTGTGCATTTAGTGCACATATTTATTTTTTGATTCTCCTATGGCTCCTTTGAATTTGCTTACTTTGAATGCACAAGGTCTTAGCATTCCACAAAAACGTACTAAAGCTTTTCGTTCCTTGGCATCTAAGAAAGCACACATAATATGTCTCCAGGAAACCAATTTTACTACAACATCAACTCATAAATACTTTGGCTCGCTATACCCTCAGGTTTTCACAGCTTCGGCTAAGACCAAGCAATGGGGGGGGGGGGGGGGGGGGTATTAGTGGCTTTCCACCGTACAACACCTTTTTCCCTCCTGGCATTGATCAAAGACCCTGAAGGGCGGTATCTCATACTTACAGGATATTTACTTGACTCTCCAATTACACTTATTTCTTACTATGCCCTAAACAAAACTCCATCCTCTTTTCTTGCACATCTATTCAAGTGATTGAAGCTCATAAATTAAGCACCCTTTTCATTTGTGGAGATTCGAACCAAGTCCTTTATCCATACTTGGATAAATTCCCCGCCCCCATTGTCTCTAGTCCCGGTGTTCTAAAATTTAGTCAGACCCGTGAAAATTCCAGACCCTCGTCACTTCCGTTCACTTCCGGTGATGCTACGTCAATCAACTTGGATACAACCAGGCTGCTGGGTTTTACCTGAGATTATTGAACAACAATAGAATGTTATAAATGAACAACACATTGAAAAAAATCCCAAAAAAGTGCTAAAGTGAAAAAAACGTATAAATATAAGTCCAATCTTGCATGAAAAAATATAGATTTAAATGCACAGTCACATGATAGGATCAGCAATAGGGATGCACCGAATATTCGGCGGCCGAACATTATTCGGCCGAAAATAGAAAAAATAGCACTTTCGGTGTTCGGCCGAATAAGTCAAAAGGCCGAATAATTTTGTGCCGAATAATAGGGCTGAACGATAGTCGATATGATATCGACTATCGTTCTGTGGCCGTAGGCGATATTCATATCGCCGAGGTCATGATATTTACAGGGGGAAGGGACTTGGAGGAGGACAGGAGGACTCTCAGACTTCCGTGAAGCCGGGACACTTCAGCGGTGAGCATACATTACATTACTCACTTGTGCACTGCAGCCCGCCCCACACATTCAGTGAGTCTTACTCTCCTCCCTAGTTTTTTCAATGGCACATTCAGGAAGCCAATCACGCCGTGATTAGCTGCACAGCGAACCAATCACGCGTGCCTGCACACCTGATTGGTTCCGCTGTGCCGCTACTCACGGCGTGATTGGCTTCCTGAATGTGCCATTGAAAAAACTAGGGAGGAGAGTAAGACTCACTGAATGTGTGGGGCGGGCTGCAGTGCACGAGTGAGTAATGTATGTATGCGGCTGTGCTCCTTTCCAGGCTACTACTAGTTCACCTCCAGCCTCCTACTACCACCACTATGACTGACTCTGTCACTGTATAATCTGATCGAGTCCACACTGACACTGACTGACTGTCACTGAGTAATTGATGTTACCACATTAACCCTGACCTGCCCAGTGCCCTGTATCTGCAATTAAAATTTACAAGGCTGCCTGCATGCTTCCTGATTTACATTCCCAGCATCCTTCCCAATCCCTACAGTGTCACTAACATTAACCCTATGGTACAAGGCTGCAGTGTGCACTGAATCCCATTCCCTACAGTAACATTTAGGGAGAGAGAGAGACATGAGAGGACAAGAGAGAGAGAGGACAAGAGAGAGAGAGAGAGAGACATGAGAGGACGAGAGAGAGAGAGAGAGAGAGAGAGAGAGACATGAGAGGACAAGAGAGAGAGAGGACAAGAGAGAGAGAGAGAGAGAGAGACATGAGAGGACAAGAGAGAGAGAGAGAGAGAGAGAGAGACATGAGAGGACAAGAGAGAGAGAGAGAGAGAGAGACATGAGAGGACAAGAGAGAGAGAGAGTGAGAGGACAAGAGAGAGAGAGAGAGAGAGACACGAGAGGACAAGAGAGAGGACAAAAAATTGGCAAAATAAATGGAAAAAATGCGAAACACCGCGTTCGGTATTCGGCCTTCGGCCAAACATTTTATTATTATTCGGCTTCGGCCAAGAATTTCATTTCGGTGCATCCCTAATCAGCAATATAAACATATTTATGAAAGCAAAAAGTTCAGTGCAAAGATGTGCACAAAAAATGGTGGTGACCTGAAAAAAGTGATCTTCTTAACTTTTCAAGTCACCACCAATTTTTTGTGCACATCTTTGCACTGAACTTTGTATATACATTTTTTTCACTTTAGCACTTTTTTGGACTTTCAACATCTTGTCTATAACACAGTATTCACATTTCATTGATGTTCATTTACTTTTGCTGCTTCACATTTTTTCTTAAGATTTTTTATAAGTTTTGTATATTACTTATCTTTGTCAGCTGGCGCCCCACCACAGCACAGAGATACACCTTTTTTATTTTTTTTACCTGCAATTATTGCTAGCGGCTGCTATAGCGGCTACCAATAATCACTGTCTTCTCCCAGTGGGGATGGCTTCCCCATACCCTGCCTGCCACGAGAAGACAATGGCTTGGCAGGAGCCAACCTGTGGTTGCAGGAAAGAAATTTGCTCAATGTTTGGCCGGCCTGAGGCTGGGTTCATACATACACTGTATTACCAAAAGTATTGGGACACCTGCCTTTACACGCACATGAAATTTAATGGCATCTCAGTCTTAGCTTGGAGGGTCCAATATTGAGTTGGCGCACTCTTTGCAGCTATAACAGCTTCAATTCTTCTGGGAAGGCTGTCCACAAGGTTTAGGAGTGTGTCTATGGGAATGTTTGACCATTCTTCCAGAAGCGCAATTGTGAGGTCAGGCACTGATGTTGGATAAGAAGACCTGGCTCACAGTCTCCGCTCAAATTCATCCCAAAGGTGTTCTGTTGGAGGTCCCAAAGGTGTTCTGTTGGAGGTCCCAAAGGTGTTCTGTTGGAGGTCCCAAAGGTGTTCTGTTGGAGGTCCCAAAGGTGTTCTGTCGGGTTGAGGTCAGGACACTGTGCAGGCCAGTCAAGTTCCTTCACCCCAAACTCGCTCATCCAAGTCTTTATGGACCTTGGTTTGTGCACTGGTGCGCAGTCATGTTGGAACAAGAAGGGGCCATCCCCAAGCTGTTCCCACAAAGCTGGGAGCATAAAATTGTCCAAAATGTCTGCTGATGCCTTAAGATTTCCCTTCACTGGAACTAAGGGGCCAAGCCCAACCCCTGAAAGACAACCCCAAACCATAATTCCCCTCCACCAAATGATTTGGACCAGTGCACAAAGCAAGGACCATAAAGACACGGATGAGTGATTTTCGGGTGGAGGAACTTGACTGGCCTGCATAGAGTTCTCACCTCAACCCGATAGAACACCTTTGGGATGAATTAGAGTGGAGACTGTGAGCCAGGCCTTCTCTCCAACATCAGTGCCTGACCTCACAAATGTGTTTCTGGAAGAATGGTCAAACATTCCCATAGACACACTCCTAAACCTTGTGGACAGCCTTCCCAGAAGAGTTGAAGCTGCTATAGCTGCAAACGGGTGGGCCAACTCAATACTGAACCTTACAGACTAAGACTGGGATGCCATTAAAGTTCATGTGCGTAAAAAAGTTCATGTGGTAACCTAGTGTATGCAGGTCGAGGAAGACATACCAAAAACAGATGCACGTGACTGATATTAATTGTTAATGGCACCCCTAGGCATTGGAAAACATGGCA
The DNA here is from genome assembly GCF_965119305.1 of Pelophylax lessonae. Lineage (NCBI taxonomy): Eukaryota > Metazoa > Chordata > Amphibia > Anura > Ranidae > Pelophylax > Pelophylax lessonae. The sequence continues at coordinate 233,858,137 of NC_138768.1, read as the reverse complement.
GGCGCCAACACCATGTGGTTCAATGCGGCCTTGTTTTCAGAAAAGGGTTGAGGGACTTTTTCCCCAAGTTTCTTGCAAGTACAGCAGCCTACTCAAATACATGGGCTACTGTGCCTGCGCAAATGTGACACCCACAACCTACATATGCATAAACCTAGACTTAGGACAAGCCTTTCATTTAACCACATAAGGACTGCCCCACGTACATTTACTGTGGCAGGGTGGCCCTTAAGTGCAAAATCACGTACCTGTACATGATTTTGTAGATGGGCTCAAGGGGGTGCCACCTGCGATCGTTCAGGAGAATGACGGAAAGGCGGTCTGCCTAGGTAAACAAGGCGGACTGCCGTTCTGTCAGACAAGAAGAGAGAGATCTTGTGTCCCTACTAATAAGGAGCACAGATCTCTATCTTCCTGCAGTCAGAAGGCTCTGAGGAAGAGGCTAAGCCTCGAAACACGTAAGCCTTTCCAGCTTCAGGGGACGGTACAGCCTTTGATCTTGATGCTGATGACAACGTACCTATTGGATATGCTTTTAACAAGAACTCGTTTGTGAGTATTATACCTTTTATTTGAATAAACCTTTTTTAGAGGATAATGCACTAGGCCGGTGTGCCCTTTTGTTTGTTTTTTCATTTTAGGTTAGAAAGCACTCCCTAGGAGCACACTTAACCCCTTGATTTCCCCTGATGTTAACCCCTTCCCTGCCAGTGTCATTTATACAGTAACAGTGCTTTTTTTTTTTTTAGCACTGATCACTGTATTGGTGTCACTGGTCCCCAAAAAGTGTTACTTAGTGTAAGATTAGTCCGCCGCAATGTTGTAGTCCCGCTAAAAATCGCTGATCGCTGCCATTACTAATAAAAAAAAAAATTAAAAGTCCATAAATCTATCCAATAGTTTGTAGACGCTATAACTTCGGAGCAAACCAATCAATAAATGCTTTTTGGGATTTGTTTTACCAAAAATATGTGGCAGAATACAAATTGGCCTAAACTAATAAAGAAACTAGATTTTTAAAAAAATTTTATTGGCTGTGTTTTATAGCAGAAGGTAAAAATATATATTTTTTTTTCAAAATTGTCTTTTTTTTTTGTTTATAGTGCAAAAAATAAAACCAGCAGAGGTGATCAAATACCACCAAAAGAAAGCTGTATTTGTGGGAAAAAAAAGGACATCCATTTTATTTGGGTACAGCGTCGCACGATTGCGCAATTGTCAGTTAAAGAAATGCAGTGCTGTGTCACAAAAAATGGCCGGGTCATTAAGGGGGATAAACTTTCCGGAGCTGAAGTGGTTAATGGGCTGCCCTAACACAACACACGGCAGTGTGAACCCAGGCGGTGATAATAGGGGGTGGAGTCTAATTTTTCCTGCTTCCTGAACGTCAATGCCACACAATTGTTATAAGGGCAAATTCGGCAGGCGCTGATGCTTTCCCACTGCCTCAATTGGCTTCTACTGAAATACGCCACAAACGCACTGTAAATGCCCATGGAATTACAATGCCTGTTTAGGGCGCTATTGCGGCTGCGGCGATCGCATGTAATTCGGAGCGCACTGCTCCTTCATTACATGCGATCTCATGTGTGGATGCGAATCCAGCCATACACTTTGTATGGCTGAATTCGCACTGTATCCGCACCAAACTCGCACAGGACCCTTTTTTCCAGCCGCATCAGGATCGGATCGCACAGTGGTTCACACTTGTGCGATCCGATCCTGTGCGAACTGTCAGATCGCACTGCGATATGCGATCAAACTGGGGGTGTCGTTAACATTTCATTGACACCCCCTGCGTATCACATATGGCAGTGTGAACTGCCAGATGTGCGGGTGAGATGCGGGAACAGGTTGCGAATTCGCAGCCTTCCCCCATCGCACAAGTGTGAACCGGCATTTAACCACTTTACCGCTGAGTACCGTAGTACTACTGCGGCAAAGTGGCTCTTGTAGGTCTGACGACGTAGACCTACGTCGCCAGACTCCTCCCCTGTAGGCGGCGCTCGCGCGCCGCCGGAGGCGCGCTCCCGCTGTTTTCATTCACAGCGGGAGTCGGGCCAGGGGAGGAGCGGCGGCGATCGCCGCTGCTCTGCCCCGATTGTCGGGGAATCCAGTTTGGAGATCCGCCCGCCTGTGTAAACAGAGCGGGCGGATCTCCTCAGTGACAGGGAGTGACAGATTGCAGTGTTCAGCATAGCTGGACATCCGATCTGTCCCTGGCTCACTCAGTCACCTCCCCCCACACACGTCAGTAAGCACCAGGCATACATTAACCCCTCCCTCTCCAATAAAATTAACCCCTTCCCTGCCAGTGTAATTTTTACAGTAACAGTGCATATTTATAGCACTGATTACTGCAGTAATGTCACTGGTACCCCCAAAAGTGTCAAAAATGTCAGTCAAGGGTCCGATCTGTCCGCAATGTCGCAGTCCCGCAAAAAAAAAATCGCAGATCGCCGCCATTACTCGTTAAAAAAAAAAAACACCAAAAATGACATAAATCTTTCCCTTTGTTAGTAAACGCAATAACTTTTGCGCAAAATACACTTATTGCGATTTTTTTTTTACCAAACATGAGTAGCAGAAAACAAATTGGCCAAAAATTTAAAAAAAATTGGTTTTTACATTTTTTTGGGGGGGAATTTCATATAAAAAAATGTTAAAAATATTGTTATTTTTTCAAAATAAACGCTCTTTTTTTGTTTATAGCGCAAAAAGTAAAAATCGCACAGGTGATCAAATACCACCAAAAGAAAGCTCTGTTTGTGGGAAAAAAAGGACGTCAATTTCGTTTGGGTACGGCGTCGCATGACCGCGCAACTGTCAGCTAAAGTCACACAGCGCCGAATCGCAAAAAGTGGCCCAGACGTAAGACAGCAAAATGCTCTAGTGGTAAAGTGGTTAAGTGTCAAAAGTGATTATTTTAACATTGTAAAAAAAAAATACAGAGCATTTGGGGAGTGTTGTTCAATGGTACCTGAATGCCGGTGTAACTGGCGCAATGCATCTGAAATGTTGATTACCATGCTAATGTGTGTTAAAGGCTGCTTAGCCGTAGCTAACTGAAAATCGCATCAATCACCTTGGATCCTAAACGGCGCATACACTATACAATCGGATTGTACAATCTCCTTTAGACCTACCATCAACTATGTAGAACAAGGACCTGCCTGATTTGATACAAATGAAATGGATTAAGTTTGTCCTCATATTACATATCTTTGGTAAATGTAAATATTGTTTGGCCAGCTTTAGACTACAGTAAGCGATATTTATCTATACAATGAGCCTCTGCTGTGTATGTGTGTGATTGGTGGAGTGCACTTTATTTGGCCCAGGCTAAACCTGCATCAGAGATCGTGCAGCGTAGGGTGCAATGTATCTGTCACAGGTAACAGCAAGGTCCTCCCCTGTCTGGGCCCTCCACACACACCGTGCGATCTATAGGACAGTGATGGGTGAGTGTGCGATCCTTACCTCCGCTCTGCGCAGACACTTCGGGTCCAGCAACCTGCAAGATGCAGCTGTCAGGACACAAGGACCCGCCCATCTCATGACAGCTGAGCCACGCCCACAGCTGTGCAGCACAGGCTGCCCTGGATGATGCTTTTCCTAAGCTCCGTGCTCTGATTAAAGAGACAGCACAGGGTAATAAGGGGAGCCTTTACCAGGGGGATCCGATGAGGATAGGAACAAGGTGCAAATAAAACTCAGCAACCTGGACCTTTATTTAAAATACAACCATACCTCTTTCTAAAATACAGCCCAGGCGTGGTTTATAATGAAATCATTGTGCACTAAGATATAGCAAGTAAAAGATATTACATAAGGGAAAACACACCAAACTGCGCACCTCCCAAGATGCACAGGCATTATGTGTCAGTAAAAATCCCCCCCCCCCTCCCCTCCAAAAGAAATGAACACTAATCTACATGCTTACCCCCTAAACATAAATCCCCCTCCTCCGAGTAAAAATCTGACATCTTGCTGAGATTCCCTCTGAATGCACAAATCTTTGTCCCCCTTATCCCCCCCTCCAAGGTCATATCTTCTCTCTCTCTCCAAATCCCCCCCTCCCCCAAAAAAATCACCCCTCCAAGCACAAATCCTCTCCTATCACTCCGAATCCCCCCTCCCAGCACACATTCTCCCCCCCATACTCCTCCTAGCATAAATCCTCTACCCTCAAATGTCCCCTCCAAGCACAAATCCTCTCCTATCACTCCGAATCCCCCCTCCCAGCACACATTCTCCCCCCCCCCCCCATACCCCTCCTAGCATAAATCCTCTACCCTCAAATGTCCCCTCCAAGGTCATATCTTCTCTTTCTCTCCAAATCCCCCCTCCCCCAAAAAAATCACCCCTCCTAGCATAAATCCTCTACCCTCAAATGTCCCCTCCAAGCACAAATCCTCTCCTATCACTCCGAATCCCCCCTCCCAGCACACATCCCCCCCCCCCCATACCCCTCCTAGCACAAACCCCCCCCCCCCCAAATTCTCCCTCCTAGCACAAGTCCTCTTCCCCACCCCCCCCCCAAAAACACAATTAGCCCCCCCATTTCACCATACCTGCACACACTCCTAATTTCCCCTCATAGAACAATTGTTAATCCCTGCCATCCTCCAAATTCCCCCTCTCGACCCAAAATCCCCACCCAAATCTCCCTGAGTTGCCCCCTCCCCGCCTCACATTTTACCACAGTGCCCAGGGCAGCCCTTGTCACAGCCCTGCTGTGTTCTGACTTCCTCTTAGATGGTGGCTACGTTCGTTCTCCATGGTCCCATTGTATGTAGGAAGGTAGCCACCCTTTCTTGCCCGCTCCCAGGATAGACTATGGACTGTGAGATTTGTAGGGTGCATAAAGCAGTGATCATGACTGCAACTAATGTGCACTACTTGTACTAAACCAATAGAAGGAAGGGGGAAAATTAGAGGTTCGGGAGCTCATACAGAACGTTACAAAGAGGCAAAAAAATGCATTAAGAGACAATGAGTGGGAGTAAATTCCTATGTATGAGAGAATTTCTCCTCTGAATCTGGATTTTAAGGGCAATTATTACACATGAAGTAAAAAAAAGATTATACATTTATTGAGAAATATTTAAAAATTGTTACAAAATCACATTATAAATGGAATCATATACAAAACACAATATCGCCAATTAGGATCACAATCAAGGGCACTCATGTGCCTGAATGAACTCGAAAGGGACCTAATACATCTCCAATTGGAGGGAATAGCCAACGCGTTTCGAATCTTAAATTAACTTGCAGTTCAATTCTTCTTCAGGGAAGATTATTGTCCCACCTCTGAAATAGGGGATAAAAACATTTAAGCTCATCACATATCCATCCTCAAATCTTAGATCCCCCAAGAAACACACATATAAAGCTACATTGCCACTAACCACGTATGTATCCATTGGCAGTATGGAAGGAGAGAACCCCCAAGGTTCTGCCATATATTCAAAGCATCTAAAAAGTCCAATTTTGCCAAAGATACCCCCCCCCCCCCTTATCCCTATCTTTGGCAAAATTGGACTTTTTAGATGCTTTGAATATATGACAGAACCTTGGTCCCTTTCGAGTTCATTCAGGCACATGAGTGCCCTTGATTGGGACCCTAATTGGTGATATTGTGTTTTGTATAGGATTCCATTAAAATCCAGATTCAGAGGAGAAATTCTCTTATATGTAATTGCTCTATGGGATGGTGGCAATTTTTTACCACCTCTGACCTGAGATGCTCTTTATAACTCCTATGTATGCTATTTACATATAGGTAAACCTATAATAAGGCTTACCTATAGGTAAAGTAACTATCTCCTAAATGTGCACTGTTTAGGAGATAGTTACTTCAGATGCAGCCTTTAGATGATGTCACCAGCGCATGCGCTCTGAAAGAATGGCATACCGGTGCCGTTCCTTCAGAGTCGTGCCGTAAACAGCCATGCGGGAGTGACGTCATTGCTAGATCGGCCAATCATATTGCCAAAGCCCACAAACCCAGAAAGAAGACTGGGTGAAGATGAAAGCGCTTTCAGCAGTAACAGTACGCCGCTGGAGGGCTTCGTTTTCAGATAAGTCTGTCATAATGTGCTAGTATGTGATGTAAACTGCCTGGTGCCTATTTTTTTTTTTTTTTTTTAAATATGGTTTACTATCACTTTAATGAAGAATAGATTACAGGGCCATTAGGTAGGGGATGTGTATAAATTATTTTTGGAGAATACCCGTCACTTTAAACTTAGGGCACATTTGCTACAGGCTAAATGGCAATGTTGCCGGATCATAAACATAAGCTACATCACTAACCTGATCTCAAGATATCAACCAAGCCGCTCTCTTCGGTCCTCCCAGGACCACAAGACCTTCTGCTCTCTAGCTCCCTTGTCATCACATCCCATGCTCGCCTCCAGGATTTCTCCAAAGCTTTTTCCATCCTTTGGAACTCCCTACCCCAATGTGTCCGACTGTCTCCTAATCAGCGGTGGCTGGTGCTCCATCGGTCAGGGGGCGTCAGGCGGACCTGGCCATGAACCCCCCCCCCCAATCACTCCAGAGTCCAGTCCACACCATATCCCCCCCTGGGCGCCAGTTCACTTATCTTGTTCCTCTGGAGTGACAGGCAGCGACGGCTTTCCCCTCAATCTCCTCCATGTCCCCTCTCGTCTCGGCGGCCATCTCCCCCCTCCTCCTCCGCCAATAGGATGCCTTCTCCTTTGGCCAATTGGGAAACAAGTCTTAGGACCCGCTTCCTGATTGGCCGGGAGGAGAATCAGTGTGGCAATAGCAAATATTCATTCGCTGTTGTCACACAACTGGGTGGGCTCAGGGCGCAGTGCTCTGCACCCCAAGCCCACCCTTTTTTGAAGCCTATTAGAGCCTCTGGCTCTAATCACGTGCTTAAAAAAAAACAAAAAAAAAAACCCTTATTGGAAACCATGCATCCGGCGCCCTGCATGTAGATTAGGGGTCCGGACACATGGATGAGGGGGGCGGCGCCCCTAATGGATGGGCCGCCACTGCTCCTAATCTATCCATCTTTAGACGATCCCTGAAAACCCTTCACTTTAAAGAAGCCTATCCGGCTTCAAACTAATACACAGTTTCACTTTTTCTATCAGCTCCTCCCCCACAGCTATATAAAAAAAGTGTAGCGCTAATAATGGTATATATTGAAAAAAAACCCCATGGTATAAACGCATAAACTCAATAAAGACAATGTGCAAAGTCCATAAAAAAGAGAGGAAAGTGAATCCAAAAATAAAAATATTGTGCTTGAGGAGAACCACAGGTCCCAGCATGCAGATGAAACCAATATATTCCTCACAACAAACGGGAAGAAGCCACCAGTGGAAAAAAAATAAATGGCTGCTTACCAGATACTAATTGGCCACCCAAATTAATGGGAAAGCCAAATACGCTTGTAGGGAGTAATCAGCCACCAGGGGCAAAATCCTTAGAAACAGCTATTGGGATGTACTTGCAGGGAGGCACATAGGAACCACATGAATGGAAAGGAATGACAAAAGCACATAGCATAATATCTAATTATTATCCCACCTCTTACCTGATTTGGATGTAAATACCCTCAAATTAAAGCTGAAAGTCTGCTGTTCAGTGATTGCAGTACTCTAGTCGACATCTCCCCAAGGTAATACCTAAAATCTGGCCTGTTAGTGGGCCCTGAGGACCACTGGTGTATAGAGCCAAAAAGATTAGAATTGTCGATGTCCCAATATCTATGGACCTGACTGTAGTTGGACTTTTGGACTAAATTTGCACAGTTTTTGCACTTTGTTTTTTATGGTTTCTGATATATTTTTTCTGTATTTATTTAGTTATTTGCACAGAGCACTTTATTATCATTATTGATAGAGTGTGTCTATTTAATTTGCATTATGTTTGATAAATCATTTATTGGCTTTTGAACTTGCACTGCTGATCGCATATATGATTGCGGTTAGTTTATATACATCATACGACCTCTAGTGGCTTGATGCAGCAGCAGTTCTAATTCAATTTGGTTACATTTTCTTTGGTGCGGGTGGGGGAGGGGCGGCAGAAATCACAGTCCTGCCCGGCGCCACACCTATCCCTATCAGAAAACATTTGTTGAACATGCGTGCCCCTGGCCTCATCTCGGGTATTTACGCATTGATGCCCGTCATCAGCATCCTGCACCTACATGTCTCGATGGGAGCAGGACCTCCAGTCCCCAATAGATCTGGAGGACTGAAGCAAGGCTTGGAAAACTGTTGCAAAATGCTCCTTTAATACAAATACACTTGAAGCTGCATATAAGGTCCTTTTCATCTGGTACTGGGTCCCTTCCCGAGTATATCATGCCTAGCCCAGAAGTATTAACAGTTGTAACTGTGAGCAAAGGGGAAATTGCCTGTGTACCTGGTGGTTCTGTTCAAGACTGGTGGGGTTTTGGTCCAGGATTTTCAGCCTGCTCCTGTCCCTGTTCCTGTTCCATCTAACGGTCCATGGGCATGCAAAGCTTATTGCATTGCCTGATACCCGGCTTATATGCGTCCCAGCAGAAGCTGGCCACTTACCCTTTTATCCCTGCCAAACGGACCATCACACAGGCCTGGAAGACCCTGCAACATTGCCTTCCAAGGGGTGAAGTCACACATGACTGCTTTGATGTTCCATGAGCAGATGTCCAGTATAGTGAATGACTCACAGTCTAAATTTCTCAAGATCTGGGAACCATGGGTCGCCTTGAATTTCCCTCTCCAATCGGCTTGTTAGGGCCTCATTTGATTGCTTCCGGCAGGACTTCCAAACACGAGTTATTTTCTCTTTCCCTTTCTCTAGGCTTTATCCCTTCCCTTCTCCCCGCTACATTCTTTCTGGCTTCTCTTTCTTTTCGTTTACACAAATGCCGTCCTCTGGGGTTGGTCGCAGAAGTTGGGCCACCCCTGGGGAAATTGTAAGTATTATCTGCATTATCTTTTCGATATTGATATTATTCCAAAAGTATAGAGTGGTTAATCGATGGTTGCCATGTTTGTAACTCTTACAGATTTTTCTGCAATACCTGACCACATCTGCATTTATTATTTTTTTATATTGATATTTTTTCAAAAGTATAGGAGTTGTTTATGGATGGTTGCCATGTTCGTACCTCGATTTTTCTGCAATACCTGACCACTTCTTAGCCCCTGCGTGGGCAATTTACATGCTTGCTTTTGATTTCCCACAAAGAACCAATAAATACATGGAAACAGAAAACATAAGTGGGCCAAATGTAAATGTAATGATCTGCACTATTCCTGTTCTAAATTTTTTCCCACTCTGCCCCTAAAGACTGCAGGACAGAGCAGGATTACCGACTTCCCAAACATCTGTTTCCCCTCAGTCACTACTTTTTTATTTCTTATTATTGTGTATGTTGATGCTTATACATTCATGTATTATATCAGTTAAAATAAATAATAATAAAAAAAAATTATATATATATATATATATATATATATATATATATATATATATATATATATATATATATATATATATATATATATATATACACACACACACACACACACACACACACACACACATATTTAAGAACACGCGCGCATACAAAGTTGTGTTCATAATCTTACATGCCCCCCTGGCGATTTTTGAAGAAAACACGAGTAAACAGTCTGAACACCTCCTTTTTTTTAAATGTGATTTAATTAAACTATTAGGCATCACAGAATAGCATAAAAATTAAACGAACCACAGTAATAAAGGCAATCCATAAAATGATCCTGATCAAATGTTTGCAAACCCTTAGGCTCCGTTCACATCTCACAATTTGGGACCAGGGGCAGAAATGACACGATTCTGCCCACAATCCCAAATTGCGGAAGAATACATGATGTGCTTTTGAGTGGCATTATTCTTTAGTGGCATCCCAAACGCAATGCGATTCTGCCATAATCACTACGCGATGCGATCGCAGTAAAATGCAAGTTTTAAAAACAAGCTACGTTTGTCGCCCAAATAGGAGCATGAGATACTTTTGGGACAATAAACGCGCATAGGGCAGCCCATGAAGTAATTGGGCTGCCCTATGTGTGACACATGAAATTGCTCAATCAAAAAGTGTGAATGCAGCCTTAGTTCTTGATTTTGTGTATTGTCCACTTTAGCAACAATGAGGATTTGCGATATTTTGTGATAATTGTGCATAAGGTCTTTATTTTTTCATTTGGTGAAGCTGGTCATTTGTCTTGCCAAAAAGCTTTTCGTTTCTGTCTTTGGTTGTTTTGCATAAACTGCATGTTTGAGATCAAAACCTTCACTTTTTTTTTATATTTATATTTCTGATTATATGCTACTTTTTTTACCATCAATTTTGATTACATTTCCTGTGCTGCTGTACTTCACACTCCCCAAAAACCAAGGAGATGCACCTCCATGCTTCACAGTAGGGATAGTGTGCTTGTCCCTTTAGGCCTCCTTGAATCTTGTCCAAAGAATAGCAGTGACGGTTGTAAGCTTATGGGTACCACTGTCTATGTGTTGACAGATTCTAACCAATCATGACAAACTCACTATCTGCTTGTGTTCGTACAGCACACAGTTCTTATTAAGGACATGCTGATAAACAAGACTCACTAGTGCTCCCTAAAACAGAAGCAAAGACTAGCACAAGCATTGGCTTGATCTCTCTTTTAAAAACATGAATAGTTAAACATACATGAAAAGATAAGTAATAAACACTTGTACATCTGCAGTACAGAAGAGGATGGAATTTGCAAGATGGAAAAATATGACGCTCGTAAAAAATAAAATGGCTTCTCTTGTGTAAAGGAAATGTCAGTTCAGTTGTCTTTTTCCACCACTACCAAATCTGGAGCAAAGACAGTTTGGAATTTGAAGGACACAGCATGATGTGGCTTAAACTTTTTGAAAGACTGCTCAGTAACCCCTCCAAACACCTCTTCTTCTCTTTGAAAGTCTGCAGACAGAGGGCTTTTCTGGCACTTCAGAACAGTTTTCCTTACTGGCTTTTCAGTGGAAGATATGTTGGACAGAACCTGCATAAGAAACGAAGAGGATGGTAATGGGATTTGATATAGTAAAAGAACTAGAACCTGGAACACACCTTCCACTTTTGTTTACCATTCCTATTAAATGAGTTGTAAAGGCAGAGGGTTTTTTTATCTTAATGTATTCTTTGCATATTTGCATTTATTTTATAACAGAAGCTAAGAAAAACTTTTTTTTCAACATTTTCATTCTTTTTTCGTTTGTTTTGCAAAACATTAAAAAACTCAGTGGTGATTAAATACCACCAAAAATAAAAAGCTTTATCTGTCTCAAAAAATAATACAAATTTGTAATGGATACAGTGTTGCATTACCACACAATTGTCATTCAAAGTGCTACAGCACTGAATGCTGAAAACTGGCCTGGGCAGGAAGAGGGTGAAAGTGCCCAGTATTGAGGTGGTTAATATCACTTTAAATACCTGACTTTTTACTTCCATGTAGCAGTTTTATTTTGTAGCATTATCTTGGATCAATAATGTAGTTTATTACAACATAGCTATACTGTATGTTAAAGATCAGAAGTAAAATGTGGCATATTTTACCCGGAAAGTCTCTTCCGTCACTGATAACTTTTTAAAATCTTAACTTTTTACATACACTTCACCCTTTTTGTAAAGACAATACCTACCATTTGTCTTACAGTCTCCCTTTGCTCCTGATTAGCGGAAACATACTGGTCTTGGTCTCCATTCACGGGGTATACTGCTATGTGTCCATTGGATTCTTCCACCTCATTCTATGAATACATATTGCATTAGTCTATTATACAGTATTACACATACATCATGTTTAGACCATAATATCAGATCTAGCTCAACTCTAGATGGCTTCTAAACCATGATCAAAATGGGTCAATGCCAATTTATTTTGCTTGCTAAGCAAATGGACAACATATATTTACATAGTTACATAGTTTGTGAGGTTGAAAAAAAGACATCAGTCCATCCAGTTCAACCTATGATGTGCTTGTGTTTTTCAACATTAAACCTCATCTGCCATGTAGTTGCCCACCCCATTATTTTGTTCAGGTCCGCTTGTAAGGTTTCCACATCCTGCATAGAAGATATTGGCATGCTTAATTTAGTATCATCCGCAAATACTGAGATTGTACTAGATATCCCCTCCTATAGATAATTTATGAATAAATTAAACAGGATTGGCACCAGGACAGAACCTTGGGGGACCCCACTTTCCACACCCACCCAATCCGAGTACTCCCCATTAATCACCACCCTCTGGACTCTCCCCTGGAGCCAGTTCTCAATCCAGGTACTCACCCTATGGTCCATACCTACCTTCCTTAGTTTGTACAGTAAGCGTTTGTGGGGAATGGTGTCAAAGGCCTTTGCAAAGTCCAGATACACCACAACCACAGGCTTACCTTTATCTAGGGGGCAGCTCACTTCATCGTAGAAGGTTAATAGTTTGGTTTGGCAAGAACGATTTTTCATGAATCCATGCTGATTACTACTAATAATACCATTTTCATTACTAAAGTCTTGTATGTGATCCCTTAACATCCCCTCCAAAATCTTGCAGACTACTGATTTTAGGCTAACTGGCCTATAGTTACCCGGGATATATCTCGGCCCTTTTTTAAATATTGGTATCAAGTTGGCTTTTTTCCAATCAGCTGGCACCATGCCTGTCAGTAGACTATCCTTAAAGATCAAGAATAATGGTCTGGCAATCACCTGGCTGAGCTCTTTAAGAACCCTCGGGTGCAAGCCATCCAGTCCCGGTGATTTATTTATGTTAAGTTTCTCTAGTTTAGTTCTAAATCTATCTTCCGTTAGCCATGGCGGTACTTCCTGAGGTGTATTATTTCGTTTAGCATTACAAGCCGAGTTAGTGTAGCCCCCCCCCGATTATTTTGTGAAGACTGAAGAGAAGAAATTATTTAACACTACTGCCTTTTCTCTGTCCTCTGTGGCCATATTTCCTTTGTCGTCTTTTATGGGGCCAATGTGTTCTGGCCTCGCTTTCTCAGTGTTTATATACTTAAAGAATTTCTTGGGGTTCTTTTTACTCTCTTCCACTATAAGTCTCTCCTGTTCTATTTTAGCCGCCTTGATTTCGTCTTTACATTTCTTATTACACTCTTTGTAATGCTTGAATGCTGCCAATGACCCCTCAGTCTTGTATTTTTTGAAGGCCTTTTCTTCAGTTTTAATATGCATTTTTATGGTGGAGTTTAGCCACCCAGGGTTCAGTTTTGCTCTTTTAAATTTATTCCCCTTTGGAATGCACTGGCCAATCCCTTTGTTTAGTATGCTCTTGAAGCACTCCCATTTTTCCTCCGTGTTCTTTGTTCCCACGGTTCTATACCATTTGATATTTTCTAGCAGAGAGCGCAGTTTTGGGAAATTGGCTCTTTTGAAATTCAGTGTCTTTATATTACCTTTGTGTTTCCTATTACTATGATTAATACTGAAACTAACTGACCTATGGTCACTGTTTCCTAAGTTGACCACTGTTTAAGGTTCTAGGTTCCAATAATCAGGTAGAAGAAATAAAATGATATCATAAACAAAATGTTATGTCTACTATACTTACTGTGCTACAGGCTTGGGAGTTCCTATTAAACATCAGAAAAAATGGTGTGTATTTTGTGACTGGGTTAATAGTTGTCCGGAACTGAAATAAAATGGAATCCAAGTAATTATCCCAGTCCGCTGCATGATCATTTACTGCTCTCCTGATTGAGGATTTCAGCACATCATAGGATTGGTCATCTAATCCGGTGTGTTCACAGGAATCTGTCACAGTCAGAGTTTGTGGTATATTCCACCTTTCACACAGTAGTCTGCTGACCTGGAATTAGAAGAAGGCCTCATCAAGGTTGCCTATAATTTAAACATGAGTATTAAGCAAACAATATTCCATTATACCAGTTTGTGAACAGTTTGTGGAAAAAGCAACAGTACAAAGTTAATATACAGAATTTCATAATAAATGTGGCCGAACCCACTATTGACTCCCTAGGGTAGATTTTAGCAATGGCTGTTCAAAGTATAGGGAAGACAGGTACCCCTTAAAGCAGAATTCCAGCCTCAAAACGAAATTTTTTTTTGGTTTACATACCTTGTTTTTAAAGAAAATATACTTACCTTCCTTCCTCTTCCTCCCTCTGCGGCCGTGGCCCGCACCGTGACTTCCTGCTTGCATAGACTCCTGGGAGCCGAGAGTCATCACTTCTGGTTCAGGCGCGTCATTCCCTGCTAAACAGCTTCTGGGCATGCCCAGAAGCTGTGCAGGAATGATGCACCTGCACCGGAAGTGAGGAGCAGGGCCACTGCAGGGCATTCTGGGACTCCGACGTCACGAAAGAGGACACGAAGAGGGACGCTCTGGCTTCGGCTGCCCACACCTGAGATGGCAGCGCTGGACAAGACATTTTCAAGGGAAGTATTTCTTCTAAAAGGTAAGTGAAACCGGAGACAGTTCAGAGGCTATCGTTGCTGAAATGCACTAGCCCTGACTACTGGTCCCGGGGGTATTTTTATCTAAATTTTTTTTTTCAGGCCGGAACTCCGCTTTAATAGACATTAGGCTTGCTTACAAATAATTGTAACAGAAACTAATAGTAATCTAAGTAATCCCACCCCCCCAGTTTACAGCTATCTGACTTAAAACCCAGGGTGCCTTTTTTTTTTTTTTTTTTTAATCAGCACAATAAAAAGTACTTACATTAATGAGAAGTGTCCCTTGTGCTGGTGGCTGCTGTCTTCCTCTTCCAGTGACTGTATTAACCCCTGCAGTGCCAAAAGATAACTGCTGCGGTGGGGTTTGGGGGGGGGGGGGGGGAGTAGAGGAAGGAAGATTTGAACTAAGACAGCAGCCACCAGCACAAGGGACACTTCTTGTTAAATGGACCCAAAGTACGGGTCCCTTGCGCTGATTTTAAAAAAAGAAATAAACTTGGGCTTTATTAAATTAAGTAAACTACTCACAAGAGAGTGTGTGAGTGTTCTTTTTGTGTGCTTTCTTTTCATACCTCCTCACAGAAGTCCCAGGACTGATTGCAGTAAATGGTTTTTGAAGCCCCAAATCTGTTTTTAAAAGAAGGGATATAATAATTCATTATTACAGTATTGAAAAAAAAAAACATATTAGCGGTGCAAAAAATACAAAATACTTGTAAATATTACAAAAGGCGCACAGATTTTTATACACAATAAGGCCTCCTTGACACATTACCGGCCTACAGCGGATTCCAGCGGCAAGAATGAATACTTGCTGCTGGGATTCCAGGTTTATTAGAACAGTGTCAGTTGCTCAGCATGTGCAAAGTGATGGCAGGCTGACAGGAGCTTTTGCTGTTCACATGTAGACACAGTTACATGCTGTTAAGGACTGGTGAGTGACCCTGGATGCAGAAAGATGCATCTAGGCTTGAACATCCATCCCTAACCACATGTACCTGCTAGCTGTGCAGCTACATGTGAACAGCAACAGCTCCTCTCAGCCTATCATTACTGTGTAAAGGCTGGGCACCAGTGGCTGCCTGTCGATAGGGGGCGCAGGGGCGCCGCCCCCCCCCCCCCCCAAAAAAAAAAGAAAGAAAAAAAGATTAAATAAAAAACAAAACAAAAAAAAATTGTCTATTTTTCACCCACTAGGGCCGTCGGACATAGTGCTGGGTATGGTGGGGTGGAGTTTTTGACCCCACCCTCGGCTGGCAGAGGCGCTGATTGGCGCTCTTCTGGGGGTCATCGGGGGCAGAGCAATTCGCCCCGACACTCCCCATTTTCAGGATGTTCTGGCTGTGATTGGTCCAGTCTCCAGCCTGGACCAATCATAGCAGACATCCCGGGTGACGTGGCGTGGTGCGTGCGTCAGTCACGCACCGTCCCGACGTCGCCTTCCCGCCCGCCGTCAGAGAAGAGGCAGTGGGCGGCACGCATCATGGAGGATTTGGAGGAAGAAGAGTCCGGTCGGAGGACACCGGTCCGACCGAGCCGCGGCGCCGTGGAGGAGGAAGAAGTCGACCCGACTCCCGAGCAGCACGGTCGCCAGGGAGACCGAGTCCCGAGCAGCACGCTAGGTACCAGAGGTATGAGGTAAGTGAAGTCTCGGGGGGGGGGGGGGGCACGCATTGAATGGGGACATGATGGTTAGGTGGTCACTGTGCATTGAATGGGGACATGCTGGTCAGGAGGTCACTGAGCATTAATGGGGACATGCTGGTCAGGAGGTCACTGTGCATTAATGGGGACATGCTGGTCAGGAGGTCACTGTGCATTAATGGGGACATGCTGGTCAGGAGGTCACTGTGCATTAATGGGGACATGCTGGTCAGGTGGTCACTGTGCATTGATGGGGACATGCTGGTCAGGTGGTCACTGTGCATTAATGGGGACATGCTGGTCAGGTGGTCACTGTGCATTAATGGGGACATGCTGGTCAGGTGGTCACTGTGCATTAATGGGGACATGCTGGTCAGGTGGTCACTGTGCATTAATGGGGACATGCTGGTCAGGTGGTCACTGTGCATTGATGGGGACATGCTGGTCAGGTGGTCACTGTGCATTGATGGGGACATGCTGGTCAGGTGGTCACTGTGCATTGATGGGGACATGCTGGTCAGGTTGTCACTGTGCATTGATGGGGACATGCTGGTCAGGTGGTCACTGTGCATTAATGGGGACATGCTGGTCAGGTGGTCACTGTGCATTAATGGGGACATGCTGGTCAGGTCACTGTGCATTAATGGGGACATGCTGGTCAGGTCACTGTGCATTAATGGGGACATGCTGGTCAGGTCACTGTGCATTAATGGGGACATGCTGGTCAGGTCACTGTGCATGGATGGGGGACATGCTGGTCAGGTCACTGTGCATTAACACTGTGCATTAATGGGGACATGCTGGTCAGGTCACTCTGCATTGATGGGGACATGCTGGTCAGGTGGTCACTGTGCATTGATGGGGACATGCTGGTCAGGTCACTGTGCATTAATGGGGACATGCTGGTCAGGTCACTGTGCATTGAATGGGGACATGCTGGTCAGGTGGTCACTGTGCACTGATGGGGACATGCTGGTCAGGTGGTCACTGTGCATTGATGGGGACATGCTGGTCAGGTGGTCACTGTGCATTAATGGGGACATGCTGGTCAAGTGGTCACTGTGCATTAATGGGGACATGCTGGTCAGGTGGTCACTGTGCATTAATGGGGACATGCTGGTCAGGTCACTGTGCATTAATGGGGACATGCTGGTCAGGTCACTGTACATTAATGGGGACATGCTGGTCAGGTCACTGTACATTAATGGGGACATGCTGGTCAGGTCACTGTGCATTAATGGGGACATGCTGGTCAGGTCACTGTACATTAATGGGGACATGCTGGTCAGGTCACTGTACATTAATGGGGACATGCTGGTCAGGTCACTGTGCATTAATGGGGACATGCTGGTCAGGTCACTGTGCATTAATGGGAACATGCTGGTCAGGTCACTGTGCTTAGAATGGGGACATGCTGGTCAGGTGGTCACTGTGCATTGATGGGGACATGCTGGTCAGGTGGTCACTGTGCATTGATGGGGACATGCTGGTCAGGTCACTGTGCATTGATGGGGGACATGCTGGTCAGGTCACTGTGCATTGATGGGGGACATGCTGGTCAGGTCACTGTGCATTGATGGGGGACATGCTGGTCACTGTGCATTGAATCGGGACACGCTGGTCAATCTTGAACCAACCTAATGATTGTTTGTTAAGTCACGCATTTTTTACCGCGTTTTTTGCCACAAAGCAATACCTATTACATTTTTTTTTTTGCGCCCCCCAAAAATTTTGAGCACCAGCCGCCACTGCTGGGCACCCATCGCTGTTTTCATAAACCTGTCATCCCAGCTGCAGAAATCTAATGATTCTTGTCTCATGATAGGCTTCCTTTAAGTTGGAAATAAAGTCTTGAAAAAGAAATAAAAAAATCTGGTTCCTGCAATTTAATGTCATAATGTGCTAATATGCATTGCACAAATGCAGAAAAGACTTACCTAAAAACAAATCTCTCCAGTGGCATGCTGTCAATGCTGACAGGGCTTTAATCTTCATCCAGTTTTATGGGCTCTGGCTGTTTGAATGCCCGAGCCACAATGACATCATTCCTATGCATGGGCATAGCAGCCACAGCCGTGGCACAGATCTCTGAATGGATGGCATACTCAGTATGCCGTCTCTTCAGAGTGCAGCGCCCACACACCAGTGATGTCACTGGCTGCAAGAAATTGTGAATATCTCCTAAAGGAGGTATTTCTTGTACCTACAGATAAGTTTTATTATAAAAACTAGAACATTTTATTAAGTTTTATTATGAGCTTACCTGGAGGTACAAGTCACCAATCAGTGTTTACTACAGCTTTAAGATGTGATCTTTAAGAGCATGATCAGTCCTGGGTCTTTCCAACGACACAGGTTCCTATTTGCATAGTTAGCTTGATTCATTTTCTTACAAATTTGCCTGAAGTGCAGGAAAGAACACTGCGGATTACTGCAATCAGTACAATTTACATACACACCTATAATAAACAGAGGCCAGCACTTTGGCTACAGATGCTGCATCATTTCTAGAGACTGCCATGGCTTCTGTCCACTTTGTGAAAAAGTCAGTTATCATTATTACATACGTACTGTCCTGAGAGCTTGGCGCAAATGGCCCTATAAAAACCAAAGAGAAAAAAATGTCAGAGTATACCATATACGACACTTAAATTATTATTATACAGGATTGATATAGAGCCGACAAAGAGCTGCACGATTCTGAATAAAATTAGATCACAATTTTTTTGCTTAGAATAAAGATCGCGATTCTCGGCGTAACATCATCTTTCCCATTATACAAAAAAATTGGGCTAACTTTACTGTTTAGTTTTTTTTTTTTTTTTAATTCAATAGTGTAATTTTTTTTCAAAAAAATGCATTTGAAAGACCGCTGCGCAAATACAGTGTGACATAAAATATTGCCACGACTGCCATTTTATTGTCTAGGGTCTCTGTTAAAAAAAAAAAAAAATATATATATATATATATATATATATATATATATATATATATATATATATATATATATATATATATATATATATAATGCTTGGGGGTTCCAAGTCATTTTCTAGCAAAAAATACTGATTTTAACTTGTAAGCACCAAGTGTCAGAAAAAGGCTTAGTCTTTAAGTGGTAAACTGCCTTTATTTACAGACCTTTCGAGCCGGTTCACACATACAGTATGCAATGACAGAAATCACATGCAATGTCTGTGCGATGCAAATTCAGCCATACAGATTGTATGGCTGAATTTGCATCGCATTCGGACACAACTCGCACAGGACCCTTTTTTGGGTCCGCACCAGAATCATGTCCAAACTGCAATATGCAAACTTATCTGGGGGTGTCGTTAACTGTGTATTGACACCACCAGCGAATCGCATATGGCAGTGTGAATTGCCCGCGAGTTTGAGTGCGATGCGAGAACCCGCAGTGGATTCAAGGGTTCCCGCATCGCATATGTGTGAACCGGGACTTCATCCCTTTGATCTAAAAGAACCAAAACAACGTAAAACATATTTATATTTATCTCCCAGTGCTTTACAATGTTGAAATACATTTGCTGGAGGCTCTTTTTTTTTCTTTGACAGCTGTGAGTAAGCAGAGAACAGCTCTGTATGAATTGTGGAAATGCCGAATTAAGATCGTGAGGGGGATGAATTGAAATTGTGATTTTTTAACGAATAATAGTGCAGCTCTACGCCGACAGTTTACGCAGCACTTTACAATATAAGGGCAGACATTACATTTACAATACAGTCTAATACAGGAGGAATCGGAGGGCCCTGCCCGTTAGAGCTTACAATCAAGAGGTCAAGAGATACAAAAAGGTGATAACTGTGGGCGATTGGCTGGTGGAGAAAATAAATGTACAGTTTTTAGGTTGGGGCCAGATAGGCCTCTCTGAGGAGATGAGTTTTCAGGGATTGTCTAAAAGTAGACAGTGTAGGAGATAGTCCGACAGATTTGGGTAGGGAGTTCCAGATGAAGAAACAGGCTCTGGAGAAGTCCTGAAGGCGGGCATGGTAGGAGGAAAAACAAAGCTAGAAAGCAGGACGTCTTGGGAGGAACAAAGAGAACGATTAGGTTGGTATTTTGAGACTAGGCTAGTTATGTAGCTGGGGGCTGAGTTGTGGATGGCTTTGTAAATTGTTGTTAGTATTTTGAATTTTATTTGTTATTTTATTTGTTGGGTAAGTGGAAGCCAGTGGGGGGATTGGCAGAGGGGGTAGCAGACACTGAGCAGTTGGAAAGGTGGAAGAGCCTGGCAGCAGCATTCATAACAGACTGAAGGGAGGATAACCAATGTAAGCGTAAGCCAATGAGAAGGGAGTTGCAGTAGTTGAGGCAAGAGAAGACCAGGGAGTGAATTAGAAGCTTTGTGGTGTCATTGGCTAGGAAAGGGCACATCTTGGAGATGTTGTGGGGGTTGAGGTGGCAAGCTTTGGACAGTAATTGGACGTTGGCCGAAAGGATAGTTCAGAGTTCAGGATTATACCTAGAACCTAAGCATGCGGGGACGGATTAATATTTGAGGCGCTGATTTTGACAGAGAAATCAGGGGAAGAGGCACGTGGGGGAGGAAATATTATGAGCTTGGTTTTGGATAGATTGAGTTTCAGGAAGTAGTGTGACAACCAAGCTGATATGTCTGTTTGTAAATTAGTGATGCGTGAGGAGACTGATGAAGTCTATAGTATTTCCCTATATTATCTATATAACAAAGTGTAGATTTCATTTCAATTACCAAGAACACTGGGCACCATTTGTATCTTTAATTGACCACATACAGTAAGCCCAATGTAGCTTCTTCAAAAACAAACCTTTGTGTAGAAAGAGAAACTGCATGTTTTTCACTGTGATGATTATGCACATATATATATATATATATATATATATATATATATATATATATATATATATATATAAAAAACTAAAAATAATTAATGTGTGGTCACTTCTTGTGTTCCTTCAGTTGAGCGGGTCTGAATCATGAAAACTCAATCCCCATTATATTAAAGAGCACAACAGGAGGAGCTACTGAGTTCAGTCTATGTACTGGGCAAGACGTACATATTTACAAAGTGTTTGGTCCTTGATTGCATATCTTTAACCACTTGCTGACCGCCCACCGCCTTTTTACTGAAGCAGGGAGGCTCGGCTGCGTCCAGTCACATAGTACTACGTGACTGGAGTGCATGTGGTTTTGGCGGCGCGAGCACGCTGCCAGAGCCTCTCTCCTGCTGTGTTTAGACACAGCAGGAGGCGGGCCACGGGAGGAGCAGCGGCGATTGCCGCTGCCCTCCCGCGATCATCCGAGAAAACGAGAGAAGACCCGCCTGCTTATGTAAACAAAGCAGGCGGATCTTCTGTCAGACAGGCATGGACAGATCTGCAGTTTCAGCTAAGCTAAAGCTGCGATCTGCCTGTGCCTATCACAGAACCCCCCCACACAGTAAGTAAGCATATTAGGCATACATTTAACCCCTTTGATCACCCCCAGTATTAACCCCTTCCCTGCCAGTGTAATTTATACAGTAACCGTGCATATTATTTAGCACTGATTACTGTATTAGGGTCACTGGTCCCCAAAAAGTGTCAAAAATGTCAGTTAGGGGTCCAATCTGTCCGCCGCAATGTCGTAGTCCCGCTAAAAATCGCAGATCGCCGCCATTACTAATAAACAAATAAATAAATAAAAAGTCCAAAAATCTATCCCGTAGTTTCTAAACGCTATAACTTTTGCGCAAACCAACTAAAATACGCTTTTTGGTATTTTTTACCAAGAATATGTATCAGAATACAAATTGGCCTAAACTGATAAAAAAAATAAATTTTTTTACATTTTTTTATTGGGAATGTTTTATAGCAGAAAGTAAAAAATATGGCGTTTTTTTCAAAATTGTCGCTCTTTTTTTGTTTATAGCGCAAATTTAAAAACCGCAGAGGTGATCAAATACCACCAAAAGAAAGCTCTATTTGTGGGAAAAAAAAGGACATCAATTGTATTTGGGTACAGCGTTGCATGACCGCAAAATTTTCCGTTAAAGTAACGCAGTGCCAAATCGCAAAAAATGGCCTGGTCATTAAGGGGGTAAATCCTTCCGGTCCAGAAGTGGTTAAGGGCCTATTGGGCATTGTGGGGTGCATTGTGGCAACGTGGGGAAAAAACGTGTTGCCACAATGTATAGCAAGACACCTGTTTATGTGCAACACCATTTATTGTAAATGGTACCCCAAAGCATTTTTACTGTAGAGCCCAACAAACACCACATATACTGTGTATTGTGGTGCACTGCTTTGGGTCAAACATCTGTTGTGGTGTATGGTGTAGTGAGTCCTGCGCTGTCTAAACTAGAGCGATAGCAGGGGTTTAAAGGAGACCCCAGATGCTGCTAGTACCGGAACTGGTGACCAAACAGTGTAAGATATATAAACGGTGGGGGGTACTGCGCTTCTGGGTAGGTGAACAATATTAAATAAATAAATAAACTATATCTGGTGTGTGTGCCTATCACAATATATATAGAAGAGAACTATACCATATAAATTAAGTCCATATTCATAGTAAACAATTTAAAATAAAAATAAAAGTGCAATACTCTAAAAACCACTTAATGTGCTGATGATGCTTTAGTGACAAATAAGGTGCTCGGGTGCATATATATAAAACCAAAGTGTCCTCAGTGCTTCACAAACATATTATATAACGGTCTGGGTGTAAACAAAGTCCAAAATAAATAAAAAAATGAATAAACAAATGTGTTCAAGTGGGTAAGTTAAGTCCACAGGTGCTACTCCTTCACCAAACACCGTGCTGCAAATAGTGGGGTGCTTCTCCTTATCCCCTCAGGGTGTTCTAGCCGCTCACCTTAAAGACTAAGGGTAAAAAGCCTCATCACTAATCCAGGGGGCTCCTCTCCAATTATATGCCGTACTCCACTAGGGTCAGATATCTGGGCTGCTGCGGATGATTTGGCTCCCTCTCCCTCTCCAGACTCTCCACAGTCACAATGGCTCTCAAAACAGAATACTCAAAATAGTGCAGTATGTCTGGATAACGGGTACTTTATTAAAATATCATTAAAACTACTCACATTTGCTGAGTACACAAAGCGCAAAAAGGATAGCGTCGGAGTGGGATCGCAGTCCTCACTTCCGCGATGTGCGTCACTTCCGGTCCGAACGTCCCTACGCGTTACGCCACTTCTGCGTCACGTGGCTTCTGCAGGGGTCTGTTTATTCATTTTTTTATTTATTTTGGACTTTGTTTACACCCAGACCGTTATATAATATGTTTGTGAAGCACTGAGGACACTTTGGTTTTATATATATGCACCCGAGCACCTTATTTGTCACTAAAGCATCATCAGCACATTAAGTGGTTTTTAGAGTATTGCACTTTTATTTTTATTTTAAATTGTTTACTATGAATATGGACTTAATTTATATGGTATAGTTCTCTTCTATATATATTGTGATAGGCACACACACCAGATATAGTTTATTTATTTAATATTGTTCACCTACCCAGAAGCGCAGTACCCCCCACCGTTTATATATCTGTTGTGGTGTGTTGTTAGCCTATTCATAGTGAATGGGCTGCCTTAACACAAGCACACATTATTACATGTGCATTAACGCTTTAAGTTGTTTATGCATCAATGGGCACTTACGGAAAGAGCTAAAAAATACACATTATTTCTATAGAAACCATTTTCCTGTTTAACAGGTTATTAGAAATTACTTTGCCATTTCAATTGGCAAAAGTTGTATTTTTGTAAAAAAAATAAATAAAAAATTAAATAAAAACAATTCAAAAGAAACCATTTGTTCCCTTTCAGGGGGTAAGAGATCGCATTACCGCGTTGATGTCTAACGAACAGATGTCTAGCATCCGCAACTACACTCATGCTATGGTCCTGAAAGTTTGGGAACCATGGCTGTCTAATGCCTTTCCTACTTTCCCCCTAAACCAGCTTGGGTCGCCTTTGACGGACGACCTCGATGTTCCCAGACCCTTACCTCTCCCCCCCCCCCCTCTAGGCCTTTAAACTGAGCCCCTCTTCCTCTCTAGCTTTCCTTATCCTCTCCCTGGCTCCCTACCCGTCAGGTGCACCTTCTCTCTTTTCTTAGCGCAATCTTTCTGCCTACCTTCCTCCAGCTTTCTGAACTATTCCTTCTTCTTAGCTCTGTATAGACTGTAAATTGCACCATTGTATGGTTTTTGATGGGCCTAGCGGATACCCTGTTGTTGTAGGGGACCTCCCTAGGATTCCTTGACCCTCCTGGCATTATGAAAAGGCACATCTCCTGTTGTTCATCAGTTGTTCTTTTTTTCATATTGCTGCATTTTGTCTATTTTTGTAAACTAACTTTTGTTACCACTGTCAACGCTAGCCCCTGCGTGGGCGGGACGATAGCATGTTAACTACTTGTTAAACCGAGTAAAAATTATTGAAACAGAAAAACAATTCAAAAGTTCCTTCCATGCAATTCCAGAGGCCAGGAGAAATTCATACCATGGAATGTTACTCCTAGGACTTCCCATGGATACTCCACTTTCACAGGTTTCAATTTTTTACAGGGGTACTTGTGATATTCGGCGTTCTGACAAGTTTCACATACTTTGATCTGCACCAGAAAACACAGAAATGCATATAAATAAACTTAACACTGTACTACGATTCTTGGATTTAAAAAGGTAGATTTCGGACAAACATGTTTTGTACTTATATTGATTCAGGGGAAACAGCCCACCTGCTGAACTTTTCTACTTTCCAACCTGGCATTCATCTTATGCATCTTCTGAATGAGCGGTCCACCTCCACCTACTTTTTTTTCACGGGATGTAAAAACTTACAGGCATGTAAATTTCTGCAGAATTTAATCCTCCAGAGAGGACAGAAATCGATAATTTTTAGAAGTGTATACAGGGCAGGCCCAAGACATTGTGCTGCCTGGGTCTAAAAATAAATGCCGCCCCTCCAAAAAAAAAAAAAATCACTGCCACCAAAAGGTCCACACAATTTTATTTTACATCATGATAATTAAAACTAAAATTACATTTATCAGGAGGTCAGATTTATATGCAACAGCACCTTGTCTATATGCACAATTATATGACTTACCATTATGTTCAATTCCAAACCACATACTCATCAGTTTGTACTATGGGCAGCAGTATGAGATGGGGAAATGCCGCCCGTAACGCGAGCGCAAACTGATGACACACAAAACTGCTGGGAAAAAAAAAAATCTTGGGCATCAATTTGCTGCCACTCTCAAAGTGCTGCCTGGGTCCAATGGACCCAGTGGGACCCATGGTAGGGCCGGCCCTGAGTGTATATATTAAAGTGAACCTGTACTTTGTCCAAGCAGAGCAAAGCAACAGAGTCGATTTAGTGATAGCATATTCTTTCCTTTGCTCCCTTATCATAAGTACCAGAAAATTCTGGATACTTGTGGGTATGGGGGGGGGGTGTAATTTACTGCTCTTCCTGCTACCTGCTAGAACTGGTGCTTGGGGACTCACACAACTCAATCACAGGGACAGGTAGTGAGTCCTCCAGTCCTGTGTAAGCTTCGAGTTGTGACTTGGGGTTACATAGGACTTCCTCTCCTTGATCCAAGAAAAGACAATAGAAACAGCAGGGGTGCAAAATGAAGGTAAGTATTGGGGTATTTATCCTCATGCGGTAGGTGCTTTTCCAATGAGTTGCACCAATCCAAACTGTATTTGCAGCCCACTTTTATTAAACAAACAGAAAGTTCACAAATATCAGTTGCCCATGCAGGAGTTTCCACCATCAACATGAAAAGACAATTGAAAATGCCAAGCCACCTAGCTCCCTTATTTGAAGCGTCGCTGCTCTTCTTACTAGGCCCTCTCAATGTATTGCCCAGCTCTTCTGGGTCATTTGGCTTGCTTAACCACTTGCCGACCGCCGCAAGTACATATACTGCGGCAGTCAGCCCCTCACAGGCAAATTGACGTATGGATACGTCACTAGCCTGTGAGGCTCTGGGAAGCGAGCGCGCGCCGCCGGAGGCGCGCTCCCGCTCGGTCACGGACCCCCCTGCGCGTGTGCCTAGCGGACCCGATGTCCACCGGGCACTCCCGATCGTCCGTGACAGCGGGAGAAAGGCAGGCGGCTGATGTAAACAAGCCGCCTGTCATTCTCCCCTGTGTAGGAATAGTGATCATACGGTTCTACTATGTAGGACCGTTGATCACTGTTCCTACAGCTCAAGCCACAGCCAATCACAGTTAGAATCACGCCCCTAGGGACATACACCCACCCTCCCTCTCAAATAAAGTTAACCCCTTCACTACCAATGTCATTTTACAGTAACAGTGCATATGTATAGCATTGATTACTGTAGTAATGTCACTGGTAACCCCAAAAGTGTCAAAAATGTCAGTCAAGGGTCTGATCTGTCCGCCCCAATGTCGCAGTCCTGCAAAAAAAATCGCAGATCGCCGCCATTACGCGTAAAAAAAAAAAAAAACAACAAAAATCTTTCCCTTTGTTAGTAAAAGCGATAACTTTTGCGCAAACCAATCAAAATACGCTTTTTGCGATTTTTTTTACCAAACATATGTAGTATAAAACAAATTGGCCGAAAATGTTAAAAAATTTTGATTTTTAAATTTTTTTTGGGGAATTTCATATAAAAAAAATGTGAAAAATATTGTTATTTTTGCAAAATTTACTCTCTTTTTTTGTTTATAGCGCATGATCAAAAAAATCGCACAGGTGATCAAATACCACCAAAAGAAAGCTCTGTTTGTGGGAAAAAAAGGACGTCAAATTCGTTTAGGTACAGCGTCGCACGACCGCGCAATTGTCCGTTAAAGTCACGCAGGGCCGAATCACAAAATACCCACTGGTCAGGAAGGGGGTAAAATCTTCCGGGGCATAAGTGGTTAAAGGGTAACTCAACTTTCGTGGGGAAAAAAAAATAGCAAATTAAAAAAAAAAAAAACCTTTCCTTTTCAATCTGTACCTTTGTGATTTTCTGTAAAGTGCAATTCAATACGGCTACCTGAAGGTGTTCTGTACACAGAATGTGTACAGAACGCCCCCCAGAGACATCATTTCCTGCTTGTGTGATTGGCTTTCTGATTTTCCCAGAAGTCTGCACTAAGATACAAGTCAGATTTTAGGCATCCCCTGCAACAAAAAATTAATTTTTGGTGAGATACTCCCAGTAAGAAATCACTTCTAAAGGGATGCAGACCCAGCAACTTGCTCAATAGAGCCCAGCAGGTGCAGCAGCTAAATTATATTTTTATAACACCACTCCCATTAGATCCACTTTCCACATGGACACAGAAAACCACGCAGGGAGTTCTTCAGAATAACAAAAAGGTAGAAATCTGCAACAAAGTTTGTTAAAATCCCTGCAATGTACATAGATCGCCCAGAGGGGAGTGTTTCTTTTCACAACAAAAGTGTAGCTACTCCTTAACATTTAGTCGCAGTGCCCTGATGCATAGCCCCTTCTCCAGAGTCTCTGGATAGGGGTTCTCCTGACACCCCAATAAGAGCCCACCTAACTCCTGGAACAAGACCTTCTGTCTGGGGCTCCTCTGACCCCTGGGTGAGGACTTCTGTCTTCCAACTGGGAGCTCTGAGCTATCCCTAGGCTTGAGTATATAATGACCTTGCACACCTATGTACTCAGACAGGCTGCAAGCACGTGGTAAAATCTGGACACAAGATTTACAATTCTGTCCCACTCAATACACTCTGGAACCTTCAAGCTCCAGGCTCCGATCTAGAAATACAGAATCCAGAGAAAAGAAAAAAACACAGCTTTCTTCTCTCAGAAATGATAGTCTGGACCTTCACATTAACCCTACATGCCAATTCTGTGTCATATTCTCCTACATTTTCACCATGGCAAGGTCTCGTATCACAGTATATGTAATACAGATCATGTGACTATTCTCATTATCAACTTTTTAACCTCTTGGCACTGACCACACGCAAATATTCGGCCTCTCGACGGATTGGCCTATTAGCATGCAATATTTCAAAAACAGCTGTGCCAAGAGCACGCGTCCTGCGCGCTCCCGGCACAGTTACTGGAGGCTAACTCCAAACCAACACTCCACTCTCCTGTGCTTGAATGTGGGCCTCAGGGCTTTGATGTTAGTTATCCAAGATAGCGCTTGCTTTGCTGCCCTCCCAAGACTGGGGTTTTCCGGATAGGCTAGGAACAAGAAAAAACACAGGGTACACCAGCCTAGCGCATTACCTCAAAAATAAAACGGCTTTATTAAAAGTATCAGTAAGCAGCCAGAAGATCTGAATATCCAGGATCCAACAGGTTCACAGAAACTCGTGTATGGCAATCCGGAAAAGATAAATAAAACGATCTAATGCTCTCCGCTTAATTAAGGACATTTATTAAAGTAAAAAATAAAGCATATTTTTTACTTTAATAAATGTCCTTAATTAAGCGGAGAGCATTAGATCGTTTTATTTATCTTTTCCGGATTGCCATACACGAGTTTCTGTGAACCTGTTGGATCCTGGATATTCAGATCTTCTGGCTGCTTACTGATACAAAGTGTTGTGACCCCTAGTGGTCGAATACAGGAGGTGAGAGGCTGTATTATCTGTGGTGGAGGAGTCACGTTTGCAGTGTCGTTTTAAATATACCTGTTTTTCACTTTGGAAATCAGCTTTTAAGGACTTTATGATTTATGATCCACATGCTTTTTATTGTGCATTTTATACATTTTAATGTGAATGATTTTATGCACTATTTGTAATTTTATAGCGCTGCACTTTATTTTCTTTTACTGCATATTATAGGTTTTGGTAGGTTTGACCTATCCTGGTGTACAGCTGCTTACCCATCCATTTGATTTTAAGCGCTGAATTTTTATTTTTATTGTTTATTAAAAGTAAGTGCAAATTCATACTCACAAACAAAGATAATATAAAAGCATATCAACAATATTGTTGCAGCATCTGGGTTGTCGCGTCACAGTAATGAAGTCCTTGCAGAGACTGGCTAACGCGTTTCAAGGACCTGTCTCTTCCTCAGGGGCTCTGAGGAAGAGGCAGGTCCTCGAAAAGCATTAGCCAGTCGCTGCAAGGACTTCATTACTGTAACGCAACATCCCAGATGGTGCAACAATAATGTTGATATGCTTTTATATTATCTTCGTTTGTGAGGATGAATTTGCACTTACTTTTAATAAAGCCGATTTATTTTCAGGTAATGCACTAGGCCGGGGCGCCTCCTGTTTTTTCTTGTTACTGGAGGCTAACGGTAGGCTCCCAATGGGTGCTTGCGATAAGGAGCTTTCCGATCATGTGACTGCTGTGACGGCCAATCATGGCAGTCACGTGATGTTAACACCGTCTCCCAGTATCCTAAACCCCTTAAAGGGCTGGGAGACACCGGCTCCAAGGGGTTAAAGCAGAATCAAACCCTCCTAACAGCCAAACCCATATGGAAGAAAAATATTTCCAATATATTTAGGGAAAAAAATTTAGAAATATATTGAATATGGCCAAAATTGTAGCATTTCAAATATATTTCCAATATATTTGGGAAAAATAAATACATTTTTTTTATAAATATATTTTAAATATATTTTTTCTTCCATGTGGGAAGAATCTGCAATATTAGTATTTGTTTAAACTAGAGATCGACCGATTATCGGCAAAGCCGATATATATCGAGGGCCGATATAGACTTTGCCCGATATATCGGAATCGGCTTTTTATTTACCGATATTGCTGATATTTCAGGGAAAGTGCTTGTACCGGGGTGATGCCTGCAGCTAGAGGTATACCGATACCCGATGACCAAAATATCGGTATCGGCGGTAAAAAAATGATATCGGTCGATCACTAGTTTAAACTGCAGTTGCCATGGTGCTCCACATGTGATCAGTCAAGACACCAGCAATTTGATGGCTTGACAGTTGGTTTAAGAGCACAAACACCTGTGGCAGATATCATTAATAGCATACCTTGAATGTAACAGTTTTGGGAAACCGTTAAATTTGATGGGTTTAGTTCCACTTGAACTCTAGCTTAAAAAAAAAACCTCTTTTGACAGATAGAATGGCTTGCCTGTGTATGACCATTTCCAATTCAAAGCACATACTTACTTACCCAATCTATTACATCCTTTACTACACCAAGCCAGTAATATCTGCTTTGAATCCTGTTCACAGTTTTCTTCTGACCTAAGTGATGCCCAGACTCTGTTAGATGGCTCTCTAGGAAGATATGATGTCTTTTTTCTGGATCCACAACTACTTCTCTCTTTTCTTCCTTTTTTGGGCCAACATAGTACAAGCAGCCACCTGAACAAAAAAAAAGAGCAGTTTACCCAACCCCAATAAGAACTGAACAGAGTCATGAATACTTTTGCAAGTAAAACAGTAAACATATATGTATTTCCTACTATAGGCAATTACCAAGTAAAGTCACTTTTGCGGTACTTGGCATGCCAGAACCACCAGACCTGAGCTAATGGGGTCCAAAAGTGGAAACAGTACTATCCATGTGTTCTGGTTCAATGAGGGCCAAATGACTGTTTTAACTACCCATGGGCTGGGGTATTCCTTTTCAGGTCTGTCATGTAACTGCTGGATCACCTCAAAGTCCTAGCTTCATTTGCAGAGGATTGTTTGTCTTGAAAAGCATCCAGTCCCCTCAACTACTGAAAGCGGAGTTCCACCCAAAAGTGGAAGCTATGCTTATCTGTCTCCCCAACCCCCCCCCCCTTCGGTGCCACATTTGGCAACTTTCGGCGGGGAGTGGGTACCTGTTTCTGACCGCCGCCGGGTGATTCAGAGAGTGTAGTGCACTTCGCGCATGCGCAGTAGGGAATCGACTGTAAAGCTGCAAGGTTTCACCTTACAGGCTATGCCAGTGGCAGCACCCGAGAGCCGATGGAAACATTTGCTGGGGTGCCGACATTGCTGGATTTCAGGACAGGTAAGTGACACAATATTAAAAGTCAGCAGCTCCGGAGAATTTTTCCATGGGGGGGGGGGGGGGGTGGAGCACCGCTTTAAACTTACAGTTGAGGGTCAATGTTCAACTCTGTCTTTTTATACCCTCCAACAATTCTACAAAAATATCTACCTACTTCATGTATTTGTTCTGTCTTTCTCATTTATTATTTTTTATTATTATACAGATTTTATATAGTGCCAACGGTTTACGCAGCATTTTCAATCTAAAGAGGGACAGCATAATAATTTACAATATAGTTCAATACAAAAGGAATAGGAGGGCCCTGCTCATGGAGCTTACAATCGAAAGGGAGGGGGAGGTGGTACAAAAGGTAGTGGCTGAGGGGTATTATCTGATGGAGGGTACTCCATTACAGATCCTAGGTAGAGGATTCCCTGAATAAGTGTGTTTTCAAGGATCGCCTAAAGGCGGACAGGGTAATAGCTGACCAGACATACTGGGGCAGGGAGTTCCAGAGGATGGGAGAGGCTCTGGAGAAGTCCTCGAGGCGAGCGTGGGAGGAAGTAACAAGGGAGCGAGAGAGTAGGAGGTCCTGGGAGAAACAGAGAGGACTATGTATTTATTAGATACAGGATTTCTGAGGTGTCAGTACCTTTCCTTTTCATTTTGCAGCACTGTGATTTTCTGTAAAGTGCAATGCAATATGGCTACCTGAATGTGTTCAAAATTCCCCCCAGAAACAGAATTTCCTGCTAGTGTGATTGGCTTACTGATTTTCCCAGAAGTCTGCACTAAGTTACAAATCAAATTCCAGGCGTCCCCTACAACAAAAATGTCATTTTTTGTAAGATACTCCCAGTAGGAAATCACATCTAAAGGGATGCAGACCTTGCAATTTTCCTCATTAGAGCCCTGCAGGTGCAGCAGCTGGTTAATAATTATGATAATTATTTTTTGTAGTTATTAAAGACAGGATTTTTGAGGTATCAGTATGTTACATCCAAAGCAATATCTGCCCATTTGTCCTTAACATAGATCATTTATTTATATTATTATAAAACCATCATCAAATAACAGGTTAAAGCCTAAGACCCCGTTCACACTGGGGCGACCTGGTCGCACGACAGGTTGCCGTAGGTCGCCTGCCATAGAGAAGCTGTGGACCCGTTCTAATAGGAGCGACAGAAGTCGCTCCGACTTAGAAAAAGGGTCCGGAGCTTCTTTGGGGCGACCTGCATTGACTTCAATGTTATGAAGTCCGCGCCGGCCGCTCCGAGCTGCGCCCCGCGACCTGTGAGGTCGCCCCGGCAAGTAGCATCGCCCCAGTGTGAACGGGGTCTAAAGGTATCTAAAACAAAACAAAAAAAAACAGCACAAAGGGCATTACTTATCTTCAGAGAGATATGTTCCTTGTGAAGAGGAGTCCTCCTTTTGACGAAAAATCTTCCTTATGTGATCCTAGCTGCTGCTCCATTCATAGAATACGTATTACAGGGTCCATGAATGAAACACAATCTATGAATGAAGGATGAGTGGATGATTGAAAGGTCCCCCTCCATTCATAGAATGAGTTTTATTTTTAGATGCTGCAGTATGGCTTCTATGAATGGAGGAGCTGGACGGAAAGAAAAGGCATATTGATTGAGAACCTGTGGCAGCTCCCATAGTTCTATTAACACCCATCACACTGTAATTTTACAGCGGTGGGTGGGAAGAAGATTTTGGGAAAAGGACACATCACCACGAGGGACTGCACACATCTCACTAAAGGTAAGCAATGTCCTTTGTGCTGATTTTTTATTTTAGATAAACTTAGGCTCCTCAAACATGGTACATGTCTTTTTCCAGTATTACAGTATTCCATTACACATGCCATTTACCATTCATAGTACATTCTGAGATATACGTTAACTGACTGCCTATTGCAGAATATACCACAAAGTTCACAGATAAATGCTCTCCATGCAGCCACCATTCATCTGTGAACTTTGTGGTATATTTTGTGATAGACAGTCTGTCTAGACCATGGGTGTCCAACCTTTTGGCTTCTCTGGGCCACATTGAGTGTAGAGAAATTTTCTCGGGCCGCATATAAAATATTAACTATAGTTAAGGTATATGAGTAATAAAACGCAGCCGCGCCCTTCCCACGCTGCCGTGCCCCCCCCCCCCCCCAGCACTAATTTAACACAACTAGAGGATGATCCCTTCCGAGGCAGCCTCTGCCTACAGTTAGTTGGCAGCTGCTGTGGCCGTGCCCCCGACCGCCTTCCTTCCTCCCCAGCAAAAAAAAAATTTTTTTTTGCACCTGTCCTGGCATGGTGGCCAGACACTATAGCATTCTGTATAAGACCTGGGGGCAACCGGGTACCGGTCATCCCTTATGCACACCTGGGGTCCATTGAGGTCTACCGGTTCCATGGTCCTACCCGGATGTTCTGTGGTTGTTCGGAGAGGAATTTGGACGCTTTACTTGTTCCTGGTGACTGACTTCGCACGCCTGTTTGACCTTCCGTAACAGGGGGTCCAACTGTCCGGTAAGGGTACACCCTTTATTGTTTGTGTGATTTCTGCCAGAAACTCCATTTGCAAGATTGTTGTTGGATTTGCGGCCACATTTTCAGCATCTGAATCTTTCCTCTACATGGAATTATGGACTTTGGCTCACCTCTGTATATTTAATTAGTTAGTTACTCAATTTAGTGGCGCTGTACCATCTTTACATTACAAATGACTGGATATTGCTTTGCATGTAACATGCTGACATCCCAAAAAATCTGTAGCTAGTAACTTTGTTTGTATGCATTGTGCAAATAAAATGAGGTTGATTAGGGGGACCCACCACAAACTGTCTGAAAAAAGTGTGTCCACATTTCAGGTTTAAAAAAAAAAAAAAAAAGTTTTTTTTTTTTTTTTTTTAGATATGCACCAAAACATATCAGGAGAAAGTGGTGTTATCTGCATTTTGCCGATAAGAGAAAAAGGTGCCGATAATGGCACTGAAAATGCACACGATTTTACCACAATTTTACTGTGCTTATGGTGTGTTTTTCACAGGTCATTTTACTCAAAAACCGCATCAAAAACGTAACATTGGTGCGTTTTCAATGCATTTCAATGAGGAGGTGCATTTTTGGTGCGGTTTTCAAACTGACCAAAAATGCAGCAAGCAGGATTTTTAACAGCACAATGGAAGTGCAATGGACCAGTGTGAAGACATCCATACAGGTGCATCTCATAAAATTAGAATATCATCAAAAAGTTCATTTTTTTCAGTAATTCAATTCAAAAAGTATAAGGCTCCTTTCACACACTCCGTCCGTTGGACGGCGTCCGTTTTTCTCAGCGGGGGATCGAGCCGCCGATCCCCCGCTGAGCAGAAGGATGACAGCTGTGTCTCCGTGCTGTGTGCGGAGACACAGCTGTCAGTTCCCCATGCATCTCTATGGGGAAAATCGGATGGGAACGGACCATCGGTCCGTTCTCATCTGATGCCATCCGATCCGATCCGCTGGACAAATGGAAAATAGGGTTTACATCCGTCCAGATTTGACGGATCGGATGTCAGTGGACATGTCTCCACTGCCATCTGATGCCCCATAGGAATGCATGGGGGGACCGTTCAGATCCGCCAAAAAAACGGACAGGCGGATCTGAACGGTCCGCCTGTGTGAAAGGGGTCTAACTCATTTATTTTATATAGATGTTTTACACACAGAGTGATATATTTCAAGCATTTCTTTCTTTTAATTTTGATGATTATGGCTTACAGCTAATGAAAACCCAAAATTCAGTATCTCGGAAAATTTGAATATTACATAAGACCAATTACAAAAAAAGATTTTGAATACAGAAATGTTGGCTTACTGAAAAGTATGTACATGTACAGTAAAGAATGCACTCAATACTTGGTCAGAGCTCCTTTTGCATGAATTACTGCATCAATGCGGCGTGACATGAAGGCGATCAGCCTGTGGCACTGCTGAGGTGTTATGGAAGCCCAGGTTGCTTTAATAGTGGCTTTCAGCTCATCTGCATTGTTGGGTCTGGTGTATTTCATTGTCCTCTTAACAATACCCCACAGATTCTCTATGGGGTTTAGGTCAGGTGAGTTTTCTGGCCAATCAAGCGCAGTGATACCATGATCATTAAACCAGGTATTGGTACTTTTGGCAGTGTGGGAAGGTGCCAAGTCCTGCTGGAAAATGAAATCAGTATCCCCATAAAGCTGGTCAGCAGAGAGAAGCATGAAGTGCTCTAGAATTCCCTGGTAGAGAGCTGCACTGACTTTGGACTTAATAAAACACAGTGGGCCAACACCAGCAGATGACATGGCTCCCCAAGTCATCACTGACTGTGGAAACTTCACACTGGACCTCATGCAACTTGGATTCTGTGTCCCTTCACTCTTCCTCCAGACTCCGGGACTGTGATTTCCAAATAAAATGCAAAATTTTCCACGGTCAGTGATGATTTGGGGAGCCATGTCATCTGCTGGTTTTGGTCCACTTTGTTTTATTAAGTCCAAAGTCAGTGCAGCTCTCTACCAGGAAATTCTAGAGCACTTCATGCTTCCCTCTGCTGACCAACTTTATGGAAAAGCTGATTTCATTTTCCAGCAGGACTTGGCACCACCCCACACTGCCAAAAGTACCAATACCTGGTTTAATGATCATGTTATCACCGCGCATGATTGGCCAAAGAGAATCTGTGGGGTATTGTCAAGAGGAAGATGAGAGACACCAGACCCAACAATGCAGACGAGCTGAAGGCCTCTATCAAAACAACCTGGGCTTCTATAACACCTCAGCAGTGCCACAGGCTGATCACCTCCATGTAATGCCGCATTGATGCAGTAATTCATGCAAAAGGAGCCTCGAAGTATTGAGTGCATACTATACTGTATATGGACATACTTTTCAGTAAGCCAACATTTCTGTATTTTTTTGTTATTAGTCTTATGTAATATTCTAATTTTCTGAGATACTGAATTTTGGGTTCTCACTAGCTGTAAGCCATAATCATCAAAATTAAAACTAAAATAAATTACCTTTTTGATGATATTCTAAATTTTATAAGATGCATCTGTAGAATTTATAGGTATCCATTTTTCTTGAGCTTTTCTTGTGCTAAAGATGCCAATAATGGCCGGCAAAAAATTCATATTAATTTAAATTCATGATATCGATTAAAAAGTTGAATATAATACAATTATACATAAAAAAATATATATATTTTTTAAAAACTGTCATTTACGGTTTCCAGCCAAGTGCATCCTGCATTTTTGATTTGGATACCAAAATTTCCATTCGGTGCACCTCTAGTTTTTTTTTTTATATTGCATACATAGTCTTATCTTCCTAATGAGAACAGACAGCAATAAAAACCTGGCAGAGGTTGTAAATCTTTAAAATCTAAAGAATTCTGGCTGGAGTTAGAGAAGAATTATCACCAGAGTTTTTAAATCCTTTGTGGAATCTCTTGGGGGACTAAAGCCCCGTACACACGCGCCGATAATTGGCCGAGAATTTTCGGCCAACGTCCGATCGGCCGATTTTCGGCTTGTTAGTATGATGCTTCCGACTCCGATTTTTTCGGCCGAAAAAAATCTGGTGTGCAGGCTATAAAATTTTTGTTGGCCGTCAACACAACTGCCGATTTTCCGTCAGTCAGTACAGATTTCGGCAGACAAAAATCTGATGAGCAAGACTGGGCATGCTCAGAGAAGAAAAAACACACGGAAAGTAAACCAGCACATGACATCACTTCTGAAGTAGATTTTTGTTGGCCGAGAAAATTCGTGTGCAGTCTAGGCACATTCCAACCAACAAAACACCACTCTGGATAAAAGTCGGACGATCGGTCGGCCGATAATCGTTGCGTGTGTACGAGGCATAAGTGCATGGAGACAAGGTGACAACTAGGGATTAGCTCAAATATGTCCTAGTCTGAACCCACCTAAGTGATACCGCCAGGAAGCTGGAACTGTACTGGGCCCCGCAGCTGCAAATATAAAAGGGCCGTGTATACACGGGCCCCAGCTGCTTATGATTGCTTTTGTACAATGACAGACTCCCGGCAGGGTATTACAATATTGTATAATGATGCAGCGCCTGCATCATTACATGATATTGTAAAGCCCCTTTCACACTGGCGGAGTCTGTCAGCTCAGTGGGGGATCTCTCCACTGATCTCCGCTGAGAAGGCAGATGACAGGTCCCTGTCTGCTCTGCTGATGCATAGTGGATACAGACACAGCCCGCTGTTCTATATGGGATGCCAGATAGAAACAGACAACGGCCTGTCTGTTTCCATCCGACTGTCATCCAATCCACCAGACGAATGGAGAAGTTATCCCCATCCATAGGTTTTTAGTGGACAGGATGGGATTGGATGTCTGCTCCCATAGAGGGCAATGGGTGGTCCGATCATGTCCACCTAAAAAACTGAAAGGTGGACCCCATTCATCCAGCTGTGTGAAAGGGGCCTAAGTCTTTAGTAGGCATGGGCTCGGGCGCATTCGAGATCCCACCTGCCCGATCCTGCCATGAAGCTGACACTGCATACAGCTAATCACAGACATTTCCCGGTCCGCAGCTGCACAGATCGGGAAACGTCTCACTGCCTGTGTTTAGCGGTGTGCAGTGTCGGCTTCCTGGCAGGATCGGGCAGGTGGGATATCAAACACGCCCGAGTTGATCTCTAGTCTTTAGGTTTGGGTATATCAAACTTTGTTTGCCAGCAGCCAAACGTGTTATCACAGTGCAGATTAATTACAATACATTTATTATTTCCTGGTAGGGTAATTTTGGTGGGTGTAGACTAGGATCCATATACACATCTGAGCTCATCCCCAGTGACAACGCAGTTGCACAACTGAAAGCTTGTTGTCACTCTATAATAGGAAGCGTCTGAACAAGGACCTCATGAAAGTCATTCCTTTATTTTAAGCTGCAGATTTAAAATGAAATGAAGATGTTAAAGCATCTATGAGCTGTTTGTGATTGGTAATACGCCTATTCTGGGGGGGGGGGGGCATTGCCCCCAGACATAGAAATAATATCATCTGACCTTCTAGGATAAACTTGCGGGCATATCTTTTCAGGTTTTTCTTCTTGATGGAGCAGAAAGAAGATGGAAATGAGCCTTCAGCCAGCAGTCTGTAAATATCTTCCAGTTTATTGGGACTGGACTCCACCACCTCCTCTGCCACCTGTAGGGGCTCCATGGTCAGCCTGGTGTAGCTGTGACATGAGAACCTGGAGATGGACAGCTGACTGCTATAGCACCCCCTGATCCTCCATCATGCCAGCTCCAGGAACTCAATACCTACGATAGAAAATGTATCAACTGAAAGACTCCATAGTCCTGTACAGCCTGCCCCAATCCACACAGTGGGAACAGTTTCCTGGGGACTTGATTAACTGTGACACAAGCTAAGGGTCCGTGTCACACTTCCAAACTTCAATACAGTGTACACAGCACTACAGTACACTGCTGCCGCAGGACAGCGCCTGTATTTACAGACGATCCCTAAACGTAGAGGGACGCGTCTATCACGTGGCCGGAAGTAGAGAGAGCTGTGTGTCTGGAGGAGTTCTGATTGGGCAGTTGTGTGGACTCCGTCCAGTGACAGCTCTGTGCCATGGCACACGGCTCCAGAGGAGTCTCCTATTCCTGTGCCTGCTTCTACACTGACAACATTTTCATACATCAATACCAAATGCATGTCAGCTTCACAGATGAGGAGCAATTCACCCAGGAATATCACAAGGTATTCTCCTCCTATTACCTACCGCTGATTTAACCCTTTCTTCTCAAAGCAGACACCCTGGAGAATAAAATAGTCATAGTGACATTGCTTTATGGCACATGATATTGGAGCAATGTTTTAGTGCACTTATCTTAATTTTAGGGCACACAAATGCAATATATTACCTATTTTTTTAGTAAAATATTAAAGGTGAGGTCACACCGAATAAATAGATACACAACATGTCCAACCTTACAATCACCTTAGCTGGTGAAATGGCGACAATGCTATTTATCCTACATTTTCTATAGCCAGCTTAAAAAACGCCCCTACAGGTCATCAGTTGAGAGCAGGGGTCTCCAAACTTTCTAAACAAAGGGCCAGTTTACTGTCCTTCACAATTTGTGAGAGGGACGGAATGGCCAGTGAGAGTAGAAAATGCCCTGGCATCAATGGCAGTAAAAATGCCCCATCATTGGTATTAGTGGAAGGAATAGTGCCCCATCATTGGTGTCAGTGGGAGGAATAATGCCCCATTATGGGTATCAGGGAAAGAAATGGTGCCCGATCATTAGTGTCAGTGTGAGGAATAGTGTCCCATCACTGGCATCAGTGGATGGAATAATGCCCCATCAGTGGGAGGAATAGTGCCCCATTATTGGTGTCAGTGCAAAGAACAATGCCCCATCATTGGTATCAGTGGGAGGAATAATGCCGCATCATTGGTGTCAGTGGGAGGAATAATGCCGCATCATTGGTGTCAGTGGGAGGAATAATGCCGCATCATTGGTATCAGTGGGAGGAATAATGCCGCATCATTGGTATCAGTGGGAGGAATAATGCCGCATCATTGGTATCAGTGGGAGGAATAATGTCCCATTATTGGTATCAGGGGAAGAAATGGTGCCCCATCATTGGTATCAGTGGGAGGAATAGTTCCCAATTATTGGTATCAGGTGAAGAAATGGTGTCCCATCATTGGTGTCAGTGAAAAGAATAGTGCCCCATCATTGGTGTCAGTGCAATGAATAGTACCCCATCATTGATATCAGTGGAGAAATAGTGCCCCATCATATTTGTATCAGTGGGAGGAATAGTGCCCCATTGTTGGTATTAAGGGAAGAAATGGTGCCCCATCATTGGTGTCATAAGAAGGATTAGTGCCCCATCATTGGTATCAGTGGGAGGAATAATGCCGCATCATTGGTGTCAGTGGGAGGAATAATGCCGCATCATTGGTGTCAGTGGGAGGAATAATGCCGCATCATTGGTATCAGTGGGAGGAATAATGCCGCATCATTGGTATCAGTGGGAGGAATAATGCCGCATCATTGGTATCAGTGGGAGGAATAATGCCGCATCATTGGTATCAGTGGGAGGAATAGTGCCCTATTGTTGGTATCCGGAAGAAATGGTGCCCCATTGTTGATATCATTGCAGGGAATAGTGCCCCATCATTTATATCAGTGCAGACAATAGTGCCCCATCATTGGTGTTAGTGCAAAGAATAGTGCCACATCATTATTATCAGTAGGAGGAATAGTGCCCCATTGTTGGTACCAGGAGAAGAAGTGGAGTGCCATCATTGATGTCAATGCAAGAAATAATGCCGCATCATTGGTATCAGTGGGAGGAATAATGCCGCATCATTGGTATCAGTGGGAGGAATAGTGCCCTATTGTTGGTATCCGGAAGAAATGGTGCCCCATTGTTGATATCATTGCAGGGAATAGTGCCCCATCATTTATATCAGTGCAGACAATAGTGCCCCATCATTGGTGTTAGTGCAAAGAATAGTGCCACATCATTATTATCAGTAGGAGGAATAGTGCCCCATTGTTGGTACCAGGAGAAGAAGTGGAGTGCCATCATTGATGTCAATGCAAGAAATAATGCTGCATCATTAGTATCAGTGGGAGGAATAGTGCCCCATTGTTGGTATCAGTGGGAGCAATAGTGCCCCATTGTTGGTATCAGGGGAAGAAATGGTGTGCCAATCATTGGTGTCAGTGGGAGAAATAGTGCCTCATCATTGATGTCAGTGCAAGAAATAGTGCTGCATCATTGTTGTCAGTGGGAGGAATAGTGTCCCATCATTGGTGTCAGTGGGAGGAATCATGCCCCATTGTTGTATCAGGGTAAGAAATGGTGCCCCATCATTGGTGTCAGTGGGATGAAGAGTGCCCCATCATTGGTGTTAGTGCAAGGAATAGTGTCCCATCATTGGTGTCAGTGGGAGGAATGGTGCCCCATTGGTATCAGGGGAGGAAATGGTGCCCCATCATTTGTGTCAGTGCAAAGAATAGTGCCCTGTCATTGATGTCAGTGCAAAGAATAGCTCCCTATCATTGGTGTCAATGGGAGGAATAATG
This sequence comes from Pelophylax lessonae, assembly GCF_965119305.1. NCBI lineage: Eukaryota > Metazoa > Chordata > Amphibia > Anura > Ranidae > Pelophylax > Pelophylax lessonae. The sequence continues at coordinate 233,816,925 of NC_138768.1, read as the reverse complement.
CCCATAATTTGTATTAGTGGGAGGAATAGTGCCCCATCATTGGTATCAATGGGAGGAACAGTGCCCCATCATTGGTGTCAGTGCAATAAAAAAGTACCCCATTATTGGTGTCAGTGCAAGGAATAGTGCCGCATCATTGGTATCAGTGGGAGGAATAGTGCCCTATTGTTGGTATCAGGAAGAAATGGTGCCCCATTGTTGATATCAGTGCAAGGAATAGTGCCCCATCATTGGTGTCAGTGGGAGGAATAATGCCCCATTGTTGGTATCAGGGGAAGAAATGGTTCCCCCATCATTGGTGTCAGTGGGATGGAGAGTGCCCCATTGTTGGTATCAGGGGAAGAAATGGTGCCCCATCATTGGTGTCAGTGCAAAGAATAGTGCCCTGCCATTGATGTCAGTGTAAAGAATAGTTCTCCATCATTGGTGTCAGTGGGAGAAATAGTGCAAATAGTGCCCCATCATTGGTGTCAATGGGAGGAATAGTGCCCCATCATATTGGTATCAGTGAGAGGAATAGTGCCCCATTGTTGGTGACAGTGGGGGGAATAGTGCCCCATCATTGGTGTCAGTGCAAGGAATAGTGCCCCATCATTGGTGTCAGTGCGAGGAATAGTGCCCCATCATTGGTGTCAGTGCGAGGAATAGTGCCCCATCATTGGTGTCAGTGTAAGGAATAGTGCCCTACCATTGGTGTCAGTGAGAGGTATAGTGCCCCATCATTGGTGTCAGTGAGAGGTATAGTGCCCCATCATTGGTGTCAGTGTAAGGAATAGTGCCTCATCATTGGTATCCGTGTGATGAATAGTGCCCTACCAGCCATACCCACCCTACCAGGTGGGTATGGCTGTCTACTGCTGTCCCCCAGGCGGGTATGGCTGGCTGCTGCTGTCCCCCAGGCAGGTATGGCTGGCTACTGCTGTCTCCCAGGCGGGTATGGCTGGCTACTGCTGTCCCCCAGGCGGGTATGGCTGGCTACTACTGTCTCCCAGGCGGGTATGGCTGGCTGCTACTGTCCCCCAGGCAGGTATGACTGGCTACTGCTGTCCCCCAGGCGGGTATTGCTGGCTGCTGCTGTCCCCCAGGCGGGTATGGCTGGCTACTGCTGTCCCCCAGGCGGGTATGGCTGGCTACTGCTGTCCCCCAGGCGGGTATGGCTGGCTGCTGCTGTCCCCCAGGCAGGTATGGCTGGCTGCTGCTGTCCCCAGCTGGGTATGGCTGGCTGCTACTGTCCCCCAGGCAGGCATGGCTGGCTGCTGTTGACCCCAGGCGGGTATGGCTGGCTGCTGCTGTCCCCCAGGTGGGTATGGCTGGCTGCTGCTGTCCCCCAGGCGGGTATGGCTGGCTGCTGCTGTCCCCCAGGCGGGTATGGCTGGCTGCTGCTGTCCCCCAGGCGGGTATGGCTGGCTGCTGCTGTCCCCCAGGCGGGTATGGCTGGCTGCTGCTGTCCCCCAGGCGGGTATGGCTGGCTGCTGCTGTCCCCCAGGTGGGTATAGCTGGCTACTGCTGTCCCCCAGGCGGGTATGGCTGGCTGCTGCTGTCCTCCAGGCGGGTATGACTGGCTACTGCTGTCCCCCAGGCGGGTATGGCTGGCTGCTGCTGTCCCCCAGGCGGGTATGGCTGGCTACTGGCTATACTGTGTATATATATATATATATATATATATATATATATATAATTTACATAAAAAGTACAGTAAAACTGCAGGAAAGGGCACTGGGGGGCAATGTAATGTGTTTTTTTTTTTTTATTTTGAATGAAATCAGTGTGTTTGGTGTGTTTTACATTCGAATTTGCTGCCGGTTCCACCCCCCGGCGGACGTCACGTCGTCGGAGACGGAAGCCGGGGCTCGCAGACGATCGGGAGGAAGCTCCGCCGCCGCATACCGCCTGCATTCTTCGCTGGATCCCGGAGAAAAGGTAAGTAAAACCTCTTCCAGAATCCAGCGATCTTCCTAGCGCTACCCCGAGTGTGACTCAGGGTTACCGCTTTTGGCTCTAAAATCTAACCCCGAGTCACGCTCGGGAATACCGCTAGGAAGGTTAAACTGTCCATGCAGTTTGTTTTCAGATTGTGCAATCTCAATCTCAATTAGATCTACCATCAACTAGTAGTACAAGGGTCTTTCGGATTTAATGCAAACTAAATAGATCACATGAAGATTGTGCAATCAGATTGTATAGTGTATGGCCAGTCTAAGGAAACGTTTTCTTTAAAGCCCAACTCCAGGAATTAGACAAAATCTACCCTTGCAGCCTTGTTAAGTCTAGGGGGTACAGGAATTAGGAGAAATACCTGAAGTACCGCTAGCTATGTGACTGATCCCGCAAAGCCTCCCCTTAACCACTTGCCGACCGCCGCACGACTATCTACGTCGGCGGTCAGCCCCTCACAGGCAAACTAACGTAGGGCTACGTTGTTTGCTTGTGAGGGTCTAGGGAGCGAGCGCGCGCCCCCCGGGGCGCGCTCCCGCTCCCGCGTGGTCACGGACCCCCCCGCGCGTGTGACCAGCGGACCCGATGTCCGCCGGTCACTCGGCGATCGGCGGGGGAGAGGGAGAATGTCAGGCAGCTTGTGTAAACAAACTGCCTGTCATTCTCCTCGCTGCAAAGACACTGATAAAACGGATCTGGTATGTAGATCCGTTGATCAGTGTCCTTACAGCTAGAGCCACAGCCAATCACAGTAGAAACCACGCCCCTAGGGACACACACAGCCCCTCCCTTCCAAATAAAGTTAACCCCTTCACTACCAGTGTATTTTTACAGTAACAGTGCATATGTATAGCACTGATTACTGTAGAAATGTCACTGGTAACCCCAAAAGTGCCAAAAATGTCAGTCAAGGGTCCGATCTGTCCGCCGCAATGTCGCAGTACCGCAAAAAAAATCGCAGATCGCCGCCATTACGCGTTAAAAAAAAAAACAACAAAAATGACAAAAATCTTTCCCTTTGTTAGTAAACGCGATAACTTTTGCGCAAACCAATCAAAATACGCTTTTTGCGATTTTTTTTACCAAACATAGGTAGCATAAAATAAATTGGCCGAAAATTTTTAAAAATTTTGATTTTTACATTTTTTTTTGGGGGAATTTCATATAAAAAAATGTGAAAAATATTGCTATTTTTGCAAAATTGACGCTCTTTTTTTGTTTATAGCGCGTGATCAAAAAATCGCACAGGTGATCAAATACCACCAAAAGAAAGCTCTGTTTGTGGGAAAAAAAGGACGTCAAATTCGTTTAGGTACAGCGTCGCACGACCGCGCAATTGTGCGTTAAATTCACGCAGTGCCGAATCGCAAAATACCCCCTGGTCGGAATGGGGGTAAAATCTTCCGGGGCTTAAGTGGTTAATGCGCTTCCAGCTACGATCACACATCTGCCTCCTCCACTCCACATACAATGCAGGGTTAATAGGAGTGGGGGCTGGGGAATGATAGGATTCTCTTCCCCATGGACTAGTGGTCTACTTTACAATTTACAGTTTCATACAATTGGTATGTTAAGTGAAAATCTATTTTTTCTGAAGAATGCTTTGTATGAAGGATGAGTCATGTTATTATGGCAAAGAGGGTTGGCAATTCCTATTAATACTCCACTGTGTCACACAGGCATTGCTGAGCAGAGGATGTCGTACTCCTGAGAAGCTTGCAGAAGTTCTGAAAACGGTATGGCAAAGCAAAAATGTATAAAATTATTGATATACTATATATATAGCCTATATACTACATATGTATATACTGCATGTGCAGTGGATATAAAAAGTCTACACACCCCTGGGAAAATGTCAGGTTTCTGTGATGTAAAAAAATGAGACATAGATGAATCATTTCAGAACTTTTTCCACCTTTAATCTTGAAATCTTTTGGGGAAGGGGGGGGGGGATATAAATAAAAAATGAAAATAATGCGGTTGCATAAGTGTGCACACCCTCTTATAACTGGATGTAGCTGTGTTCAAATTTAAGCAATCACATTCAAACTCACGTTAAATAGGAGTCAGTGCACACCTGCCATCATTTAAAGTGCCTCTGATTAACCCCAAATAAAGTTTAGCTGTTCTAGTAGGTCTTTCCTGACATTTTCTTAGTCACATCCTACAGCAAAAGCCATGCAAGAGAGCTTCCAAAGCATCAGAGGGATCTCATTGCTAAAAGGTAACAGTCAGGAGAAGGGTACAAAATAATTTCTAAGGCATAGATATACCATGGAAGACAGTAAAGACAGTCATCAAATGGAAAAAATATGGCACAACAGTGACATTACCAAGAACTGGACGTCCCTCCAAAATGGATGAAAAGACGAGAAGAAAACTGGTCAGGGAGGCTGCCAAGAGGCCTACAGAAACATTAAAGGAGCTGCAGGAATATCTGGCAAGTACTGGCTGTGTGGTACAAAATCCCCCATATTCTTCATATGTCTGGGCTATGGGGTATAGTGGCAAGACAGACGTTTTGTTATGACGAAAAACATCCAAGCCCGGCTAAAACACATCTGAAGTCACCGAAAAACATGTGGGAAAATGGGTTATGGTCTGATGAAACCAAGGTTGACCTAACTTTTTGGCCATAATTCCAAAATATATGTTTGGCGCAAAAACAACACTGCACATCACCAAAAGAACACCATACCAACAGTGAAGCATGGTGGAGGCAGCCTCATGCTTTGGGTCTGTTTTTCTTTAGCTGGAACAGGGCCTTAGTCAAGGTAGAGGGAATTATGAACAGTTCCAGATACCAGTCAATATTGGCACAAAACCTTCAGCTGCGAGAAAGCTGAACATGAAGAGAATCTTTATCTTTTAGCCTGACAACGACCCAAAGCATACATCCAAATCAACAAAGTAATGGCTTCAACAGAAAGAGATTAAAGTTTTGGAATGGCCCAGACCTGAATCTGATTGAAAATCTGTGGGGTGATCTGAAGAGGGCTGTGCACAGGAGATGCCCTCGCAATCTGACAGATTTGGAGTGTTTTTACAAAGAAGAGTGGGCAAATATTGGCAAGTCAAGATGTGCCATGCTGATAGACCCATACCCAAAAAAGACCACTTGCCGACCAGCCGCCACCTATATACAGCGGCATGTTCCCACAAATCAGTGTACCTGTACGGCGGTTCGCAGGAGCAATCCTTGGGGCATCCATGCGCGCTTATTCACCAGCGGGGAGGCTGAAGCACGGGGCCAGCAGCTGCAATTGCCGCCGGGCACCCGCGATCGCTCCCTGTAGCGAGAGAACGGCAGTCTGCTGTTGTAAACACAGCAGACCATTGTTCTCTCAGTAATCATCACAGGACTCCTGTGTTCCTCCTATTTAGGAACACATGTTCATGTAATGATTCCTTAAGCCCATCCCCCCACAGTTAGAAACACCCCCTAGGCATATATTTAACCCTTTGATCGCCCCTCGGTTAACCCCTTCCCTGTCAGTGTCATTAGTACAGTAACAGTGCATATTTTTAGCACTGTTTACTGTAGTAATGTCACTGGTCCCTCCCAAAAGTGTCAAAAACATCAGTTAGGGGTCCGATCTATTCGTCCCAATGTATGTAGTATTGTATGTGACTTTGCTTGACTTAACTTGTTTTTTGTTTTTTTTTTTGTAAATAAGATTTCTCCATTTTTGATTTGAATGGAAATCCATAGGTCAGTTCTACCCTAAACTGGAGCTCTAGAAACAGAAGAGCTTTTCAATCTACTATACATTATGAATAAACATAAAAGTGTAGCGCTAAAAATATTGATGATCACAATAATGATAAATAGTGTCCAAATGAATGGAAAAAACTACTAATCACAATAATGTGTATAAAGGAAAAAAAAGGGGGAGAAAAAAAAAAAAGGAAGTGTCCAAATGAATGAGTCCCAATATAAATGGTGTAAAATGAAGTCATAAATCCACGTGCACAATATTCCAAGAAGTGATTCAACCGTGACACCCCGGGTATGTGAAGGAAGGGAACACCTCGGTGATGGAATATGTTAAGCAGTTTACCAGATTTCCTTGGCTGCTCAGCTTAATGAGTCAGCCTCTCCCAGCTGTTAATCAAGACCACTGAAGATCTGGTGTTAGATGAATACTTTATCGATGCAAGTAGACCACCTCTCAAGAAGTATGTAAGGGATCAGTATGGGATTGGTGCTCCTCAATATTTTTCATCAAGCATAAATGAATATGTAGGAAGAAAAGAAGGCGAAGCCCATAGCGTAATCCCGTTTAAAAAATATTATTCTACTTTATTAAAAAATATTACTCACAATATATCAAGAATGAACAGGCTTGTCAAATCGCTAGAACAGGGGATGAAGGTGCGGCGTCCCGCGAACAGTCCCAAGTAGCAAAGGATAATGAAGGCCGGCTAATTTCCAGGGGGCGTGTGGACGTTGCGTCTGAGCAGCCAAGGAAATCTGGTAAGCTGCTTAACATATTCCATCACCGAGGTGTTCCCTTCCTTCACATACCCGGGGTGTCACGGTTGAATCACTTTTTGGAATATTGTGCACGTGGATTTATGACTTCATTTTACACCATTTATATTGGGACTCATTCATTTGGACACTTCCCTTTTTTTTTTTTCTCCCCCTTTTTTTTCCTTTATACACATTATTGTGATTAGTAGTTTTTTCCATTCATTTGGACACTATTTATCATTATTGTGATCATCAATATTTTTAGCGCTACACTTTTATGTTTGTTAATTTGAGTCACTGTTGGTTGATTTTGTGTTGGCTGCTGATATTTATTTATCATTTATTTATCATATTAGCGCGGAAATTTTTCTATCTTTTATATACATTATGAATGCAGATTAGAACACAGCAAACTGCATTGAATCGCTTTTGGTGTGAATAGGCCCCAGCTCTTTCAAAGGGGCGAACTATATAATTTCAGTTTAGGTTAAAGATGAACTCCAGGCATGGTACATTTTTACATATTTACATTAGAGCAGCTTGTGCCAATGTAAATATATATATATATATATTCCATATCTAGCTGATGCCCCTGAAAGGTGAAAATCACTTGTAGTAGACACCTCTGCTTGCTTTGGGGTCCCATGCAGATAGATTGTGAACACAGGAGGTTGGCAGCACAGCACGGCGCCTTCAGAGAATGCTTTGCACTTTCTGAATGAATTCAAAGTTTTCTCTGATTGGATGTGGTGGAGAGCCAGAGCGGTAATGATGCTCTCCTCACCTCTACAAATCAGAGAACTCTTTGCAAAATTTGATAATTGGTTTATGGTTAGAAAATCCACCAACAGAAAGCTATATCTTTCTAAAAAAAAAATAAAAAAAAAATAAATAAATAAATTATTTTGAATACAGTGTTTCAGTACCGAGTCATTGTCATTCAAGCTACAACAGCACCAAAAATGGCGAGAACAGGAATGGGGGGTGGGGGGGGGGGGTAACTATACTCACCTTGGCTCCAGCCATGCGGTGTCCCCGAGCAACCTGGACGGAGATGACCCAGAAATGCGACATTTTGTACAGTGAGCTGTACGTTTGCAGATTACTGTACAAGGGTGGACAGGCAGGTAAATAACTTAAATGCAGAAGAGAAAAAGCATTAAAATTCCTGCGTGTTTCCTCATCTTTAATTCTGGCCTAAAGTTCGACTTTAAGGAGCAACTCCTCTGTTTTTTTCCTTTTCATTGGAAGGTTACCTAATGATTGCAACACTCCTCCTCTCTCCAATACCATAAAGCCTCGTACACACTACTAGTTTTTTTTTCATTCTAAAAAAACTGGCAGCTCAGGAGAAGTTGCTGTACTAACTTTGCAATGTTAGTACAGCGATCTCCCCTGCTGTGTAATGTGTTCTGACAGGGGGATGCCCCCCCCCCCCTTTCCAGTCAGCACTCTCAGCTATTGGCCGGTCGGCAGACCTCTCTTGGTCATCCTAGTTCGGCCGGCTTTTGTCAGACTGGCTGCAGTACACATGGGCCAAATGTCGTCTGGTTTCTATTGAACTGGCCAATGCCGTCTGACATTCGGCCCGTGTGTGCGAGGCTTAACAAACAGAGCCCAGATAAACTATTACACTGCTTTTTTACCTATGGAGCTCAAAGATGTAGTTCAAAAGCAACGTAATAATAAAAATACACATATATACCCATATACAAACATATCTGAATGAACCAATACCAAGGATTTAGCTGATTGCGGGCGGCACAGTGGTGTAGTGGTTAGCACTTTCACCTAGCAGCAAGAGGGTCGCTGGTTCGAATCCCAACCACGACACTACCTGCCTGGAGTTTGCATGTTTTCCCTGTGCCTGCGTGGGTTTCCTCCGGGTACTCCGGTTTCCTCCCACACTCCAAAGACATGCTGGTAGGTTAATTGGATCCTGTATAAAAAAAAAAAAAAATTGGCACTACTGTGTATGTATGAATGTGAGTTAGGGACCTTAGATTATAAGCTCCTTGAGGGTAGGGACTGATGTGAATGTACAATGTATATGTAAAGCGCTGTGTAAATTGACAGCGCTATATAAGAACCTGAAATAAATAATAAATTGCAGTGCACACTGAGGAAAGCACATCTCAGTGGCTCACATACACCAGATACTCTCAGGTCCTTTGCTGACACAATAGTTACAAAGTAAAACAAAAGATCTGGCAGATATTCCTATTTCTATGTATCAATCTGCAGATTGTAACAAGTAGAATGTCTCACAGTCTAGAACGCAAGGAAGCCCAAGAATGTAGTTTCCTATTTCTCTGTAGTGAGGACTGGTTACCATAAGAAGGCACTGCCCTTGTAAACTGCATGCAAGTGCCTAATAATATTAACGGTACCCCAAACACAGTTTGTTTTGCGGGCGCCAAATTGCATGATTCCGCAGTACCACGCAGTTAAGGTGGCGCAGCTTTTAAAAGGTATTGTAGGCACTACTTTTCTGGTGCGATTTGCAGCTTTTTCAAATGAATGGGCTGCAAAATCACACCACACAGGAACACATGGGGAATTGCACGGGAGAGCGATTTGCGCTCCTGTGCGATCCCAGTGTGAACTGGCCCTAAAAGCAGGGACATTTCTGTTTCAGAACACATCAGACTCTGTGACCTATCTCAGTGCATTTATTTACTATTTAGGCCTCATGCACACTGAGCTTAAAAAAAATGCTATTGTAACAGGCATTGAGTATTTTGTTTTTCAGCCTGCAAAAACCCTTCTATGTAAAATGTATTAGAAGAGGAAGGTTTAGGCCCCTTTCACACAGGGGGCCCGTTTTTCTCAGGGGGGGATCGATCCGCTGATCCCCCACTGAGCAGGAGGATGACAGCTGTCAGTTCCCCATGCATCTCAATGGGGGAATTTGATGGGAACGGAACGTCGGTCCGTTCTCATCCGATCCGCTGGACAGATGGTAAATAGTGTTTCCATCCGTCCAGATTTGACGGATCGGATGTCAGCGGACATGTCTCCGCTGACATCCGATGCCTCATAGGGATGCATGGGGGGGACCGTTCAGATCCGCAAAAAAAACGGATAGGCGGATCTAAATGGTCCGCCTGTGTGAAAGAGCCCTTACAGGCTTATAAAAATCCTACCGAAGGCGCATTCAGGTGAGGAGCTGAAGAGCAAAAAAAATTGCGGAAAGCATTTAAATGCACATAAACACTAGAGTTTAAGCATTTATTAATTCCAAAGGCCAGAATAAATTAGAATTGACCAATAGAATGCATTAGGCCTCTTGCACACTGCACCCTAAAAATGCTCAGTACAGCTTTTTTTCTCTTACGTCCTCCGACAGTCGCCGCCATCTTCATATTCGTCACAATGGGTATTAGACTTTGCTCCGTAGGAGTAGCTAGGCAACAGAATATGTCAATATTAAAGCTTTTAACATATCCCCACCCCAGGGGGTGGTCCCCTCAGTCTATACCCTCCTGCTTCCTGTTTCCTACTTCAGTTTCAATGTCTAGCTTGTCAGGAGTAGCTGGATGTCTCTATGCTGGGGCATTTTGTCTCAGCCTCTCTCTTCTTTTTTGATTTTTGTTTGAGTTTTTTCTCTCTCTTTACTTAGCTGTTATTTTTGTCAGCATTAGTTAGTTCTTCTGATGAAGAGGATTCATGCGGGCTGGGTCTCGGGCTGATCCCCCTGGTCGCAGGTTGTGGGTCAGTGACTTCCCAGCCTGCCATCGAGCGTTCAGCCAGGTAACGCTCCTGGCGCAATGAACGACCCATCCCTGTTCGGTGCAGGGATGCTATGGTGAGGTGGCTACCTCACTGGACGCTGTGCGGTTTCTCAACCCCATTTTTTGCTGCGTCCTGGATGCGACTCTCCCTGTCACATGTGCAGTGGCTTGTTCGCTTGTGCGGGTCCCCCACGCCATCTAGGAGGTAAGTGTATCTGTGTGGGGACCTGTCTGTCTGGGGGGTGTCAGTCTGGGACTGTGTTACCCTGCCTGTGTTCACACTGTTAAGTTCCCTATCTCTCTGGCTGCATGCTGTGGGCTGCGAGGAGGGGGGGGGGATGTGCTGCACTATCTGTGTCAGACTGTGAATGTGTGAACGGCTGTGTGCTGTGGGGCATGTTTATTTCATGTTTGGGGCACATTACAGCGACCGCTGCGGCGGTCCGCCATGTTTTAATACTGTGGTGTGTTTTCTCCACTTCACTGAGGTGGAGGAGCGGCGTTTTCGGCGCCAAACGGCGCCATTTTGGCAGCGCTCATTCCGGCCGCATGGTCTCACTGCTGGCGGCCATTTTCTTGTAGCCTTCCATAGGCTTTCATAGAGCGCCCTGTGTTGCATCGCTTCCTTTCCCTGGGCGCACCGATCGAGGCAGCAGCAGCAGCAGCGGTGGTTTTTACAGGTTTTTACCTCCCTGTCCCTATTTCCTTGCCTGAGTTGAGTTTTTTCTCCCTGTGGGGGGTTTAAAATTGTGTTAGTGTGTGTGTGCGGTGGGCAGTGCTCGCCGCGCTTGTTTAAGGGGCTGTTAACCCTTTATTCTCCAGCATGGTATTGGGGCAATGGATTCTCAGGAAAGCAAATTTCCTGCCACTTTGGTGGGTGACCAAGGGACTGCTGTTTCCCCCCCAGGGGGGGATTTTGGCTGCGGTTGTGGCTAACATTGCTGCTCAGGTGCAAATGCTTGTGGCTGCTCGATCCACAAAACGACCCAGAGTTTCAATCTCCTCTGATCAGAGGGTGATGGTGATGGGGCTGCTATAGCTGGGGTCTCCTTATCGGGGTCCCGTTCCTCCCTGGATCTTGTGGGGTCCGAGGTGGAGGCTGAGGTAGAAGGGATGGATAATTCTCCCCCTGGCTCGCCTGAAGAGCTTGCACTCATGGATGAATTGATTGCTTTTATCAAGCAAACACTGCGTTTACAGGATGGACCATGTCCTCCTGCTGCCCTGGCAGCTTATGGAACGCAGAAAAGACGCATGACATCGCAGGTCTTTTCTTGCACTGATGATTTTCAGCGCGCTGTTAAGGGACAATGGCGCAATATACGCGAGCCCTTTGCTGTACCAAGTAGGTTCAGGCTGCGGTATCCTTTCACGCCCGCTACTGATGAGCGGTGGTGTGCGCCACCACCGGTGGATCACGCGGTGGCGGTTTTGAATAAGTCCACTGCGATTCCTGCAGAGGACACCCCGGTGTTCCGGGATGCTGCGGACAGGAGGCTGGAGTCTCTTGCCCGTCATACTTACTCTATTACGGGTTCTATGCTAAAGGCTCTATTTGCTTCGCTTATGACAGCCCAGGCTGTAGCGAATTGGACGCAGGTACTCAGGCGCGTCCTGGTGGCTGATTCAGCCTCACCGGCGACATTGGATTTGGTGGATCAAATCCATCAGGGTGTCATGTATTTGTGTGATGCGGACTTGGATATAGTACCGTTGGCTGCACGTGTACACAGTGTGGCGGTGTTGTCTCGCCGCCAATCTGCCCTATGATGGATCTCGCCTTTTTGGAGAATCCTTGGATACACTGATAAAGGGGATCACGGGTGGTAAGAGCACGCTCTTGCCCCGATCCCGCAAGGCTAAGGTTGCTCATGGTAAGAAGCATGCTTCTTTTGGGCCCTCTCGGGGGTCCTTTCGTGCCTTTCGGGCGCACTATAAGGGCAAGCTGTTCAATGGTCAAGGCTCCCAAAAGAACCCGTGGTCAGGTTACCAGAAGTCCAGCCAGTCCGGACCCGCTGCCCATAACAATGCGGCCTGCAGGGGCGTCCTCACCCAGTTCTGGGGTGGGGGGATGCTTGCTCGGTTTTTCTTCAACCCTGGTTGGCCCGTTTTCGGGACAGGTGGGTTCAGGAAATTGTTCGTTCTGGCTACAAGATCGAGTTTTCTCTCTCGGCCGGAGAGCAGATTTTTTCCTCAGGTGGTTCCGGTGCCTCCTCGGGACAGATTTCGGGGGTTTCTCTTCCACTCTGTTCACTGTGCCCAGGAAGGAGGGCAGGGTACGTCCAATTCTGGACTTGCAGGCTCTGAACCGCTTTTTGCGGGTTCGCAAGTTCCGCATGGAATCCCTGCGGTCGGTGGTGGCTGCCCTGGTTCCGGGGGAATTCATGGCTTCCATCGACTTGAAGGATGCGTGCCTTCACATCCCGTTTTTCGAGGGTCGCCAGAGGTACCTTCGATTCGCCATTGCGGAGGATCACTCCAATTCGTGGCGTTACCTTTTGGTCTCGCTTCGGCTCCACGGTTTTTCGCCAGGGTGCTTGCACCGGTTTCTGGTTTGTTGAAAGCCCAGGGCATCTATGTCCTGGGGTATCTGGAAGATATTCTGGTTCGGTCTGCGACCAGCCAGGGTCTGGAGGAGGACCTGTCCATCACGATGCTGACTCTACAGGAGTTTGGTTGGACGATGATTTTCCAAAGTCGACGCTGTGTCCGTCGATTCGTCTTCCCTACCTGGGAATGATTCTGGACTCGGTCCGGGCGAAGATCTTCCTACCAGACAACAAACTCAGGACTCTTCAGGAAGAAGTCAGGTCCCTTAGGGACGTTCCGTGCTCGTCACTCCGGACGTGCTTGAGATGTCTGGGATTGATGGTCTCGGCTTTCGAGGCGATTCCCTTCGCCCAGTTTCACACGCGGGGTCTCCAAGCGGAGATCCTGTCCAGGTGGGACGGGCGACCGCAATCTCTGGATCTCCAGATTTCGTTGGGCCATCGCACCAGAAGAGATCTTCTGTGGTGGCTCCAGTCCCCGGCGGTGTCGGGGGGCAAGTCTTTTCGTCCTCTCTCATGGACGGTGGTCACCTCGGATGCCAGCCTGTTGGGCTGGGGTGGTGTTCTGGGCGTTCTGTCTGCCCAGGGAACTTGGTCGGAGGAGGTTTCCTCCCTTCCGATCAACATTCTGGAATTGCGTGCGGTGAATCTCTGCCTTCAACGTTGGCTGGACGGGCTACAGGGCTGTCCGGTTCGGGTGCAGACGGACAATGCCACGGCGGTGGCTTACGTCAATCGCCAAGGGGGCACCAAGAGAGCCCGAGCGGCTCGGGAAGTGGCCGACATTCTGTCTTGGGCCGAGACACACGTCCCGGCGATATCGGCGGTTCACATTCCGGGGGTGGAGAACTGGCAGGCGGATTATCTGAAGCCGCCAGTCCCTGGACCAGGGGGAATGGTCCTTCCACCCGGATGTCTTCCAGATGTGGTGCCCGAAGTGGGGTTTTCCGGAGGTAGACCTGTTCGCGTCTCGTCTGAACAGCAAGGTGAAAAGATTCGTGGCAAGGCCGCGCGATCCTCGGGCAGACGCGTCAGACGCGTTGGTAGCTCCGTGGCATCAGTACCGACTGATGTATGCGTTTTCACCGTTTCAATGGCTGTCCAGGTTCCTTCGCAGGTTGAACTCGGAACCAGAACACAGTGATTCTTGTGGCACCGGACTGGCCTCGCCGGTCCTGGTGCGCAGACCTCGTGCATTTGGCGATCGACGCCCCGTGGCGTCTGCCTCTTCGAGAAGATCTCCGGTCTCAAGGGCTGATATTCCATCCTGCTTTACAGTCACTGGCTTTGACGGCCTGGCTGTTGAAACCGAGGTCCTGAGGGATAGGGGTCTCTCCCCTGAGGTCATTCACACTTCGATCGACGCGAGGAAATTTTCCTCGGGGAAGGTCTATTACCGTACTTGGAAGGCCTATTTTGCCTGGTGTGAGTCCAGGGGGTTTTCACCTCGCCCGTACTCGGTGTCTAGGGTGTTGTCCTTCCTTCGAAAGGTTGTTGCCAGCGTTTGGCGCTGGCTACGATCAAGGGTCAGGTGTCTGCGATGGCCGTTCTCTTGGCATCTAACTCCTTGGTTGGCACTTTTGTTCAGGGGCATCTGGTCCCTCCTAGGAGGGTGCCTCTGCCTCCTTGGGACTGGAATCTTGTTCTGTCCGTGTTACAACATGGTCCTTTTGAACAGATCAGGTAGATCTCGTTGTCTAGGTTGTCCAAGAAGGTCACCTTTTTTTGGTGGCGATCACTTCGGCTCGCAGAGTGTCGGAGCTGGCAGCTTGTCCTGCAAATGTCCGTATCTGGTCACTCACTTGGTTGAGGTGGTCTTGCGACCTAACCCTTCTTTTTTTCCGAAGAGGGTTTCGGAATTTCACCTCAATGAGGACATTGTCTTGCCTTCGTCTTGCGCGAAGTCTAAACATCCGATGGAGGTGGAGTTGCACTCCTTGGATGTTGTTCGGGCGATTAGGATTTACCTAAAATCGTCTGAATCTTTTCGCAAGTCGGATTCTTGTTTGTCCTTCCGGGGGTCCTCGGAAGGGCGTAGCGGCGTCGGCTTCTGCCGTCGCCAATTGGTTCAGACAGGCCATTGAACAGGCCTATGCTTTGCAGGGAAAAGTTTCCCCTATGCCTGTGAAGGCGCACTCTGCCAGATCTCTGAGTACGTCTTGGGCCTGTCGTCATGGGGCTTCTGTGGCCCGGGTGTGTAAGGCGGCGACTTGGTCGACCGTGCACACCTTCACTCTATTCTACGGAGTGGATGTTCAAGCATCGGCAGATGCTTCCTTTGGCCGCAAGGTTCTTAGTGCGGCGGTTCCTTAGGGTCCCTTGTTTTGGACCTTTGGGCTGTTTGGGATTTCTTTTTATCCCTGGGTTATTTGTTTTTTTCCTGGGTTATTGCTCCCGTTGAGCAAGTTTTTTCTCATGTTGCCCAGCTGGTTTCCTTACTTTGGTAAGGTTACTTTCTTTGATGTGGAAACTGCGTTGCCTTTAGGCGCGGCTGCGTTTCCCACCCCTCATGTTTGCACTGCTTTGGGACGTCCCCATTGTGACGAATATGAAGATGGCGGCGACTGTCGGAGGACGTAAGAGAAAACTGAATTTTTGTAAAATCTTACCTGTAAAATTCCTTTCTCTGAGTCCTCCGACAGTCGCCGCCCCCGCCCCTCTTTTGGGGTTTAGGTACTCTACTGCTATTCCACTGAAACTGAAGTAGGAAACAGGAAGCAGGAGGGTATAGACTGAGGGGACCACCCCCTGGGGTGGGGATATGTTAAAAGCTTTAATATTGACATATTCTGTTGCCTAGCTACTCCTACGGAGCAAAGTCTAATACCCATTGTGACGAATATGAAGATGGCGGCGACTGTCGGAGGACTCAGAGAAAGGAATTTTACAGGTAAGATTTTACAAAAATTCAGTTTTTTTTATGAGCTAAAATAGAGCCCATTCATTCTTAATGTGCCTATGCACACAGGCGCGTTAATGAGCGCCACGTATTCTTCAGTAAGAACAAAATAGAAAAATCTGCATTTTTGGACAGTAATTTATGCCTAATAGACGCATTTGCACGCAAATACATGCAAATGTGATCAAATGAACGCACACGATCATACTGTTGATCTGAAAAAAAGTTTTCATATTCAGAGAAACGAATTTGCGCGAACGCATGTGCGCTCAAATGCGTACTTTTCAATAAGACAAAAATTACGGCTGAAAAGGGAGATGCTCAAACAGGAGTATCGTGTGTAAGAGGCCTAAAAGCTCAAACTCTAGACGCACCTAAACGTGTGCAGTTAGCAGCTTTTATCGAGTTTTTAAGCAGCTTTTTCCTACCAGGAGATCTGGCAATCAGAGGGGCTTAAACAGATGCCCTATGTGACATGCTTATGTTTTAAATAAAATAACAGGGTAGAACATATAGTATTATTGTTACTGACAAATACGTTTTGTCTATTTATGCTCACTAATGCAAAGTTACACCGATCAGCCATAACATTATGACCGCCCACCTAATAATGAGCATGGCGCCCATTTTGCTAAAACAGCCCTGACCCATTGAGGCATGGACACCAAAGTAACATCCACATGAATGGCAGGACCCAAGGTTTACCAGCAGTACATTGCCCAAAGCATCACACTGCTTCTGCCGACTTGCCTTCTTTTAACGCATCCTGGTGCATCCGGGATTCATCAGACCAGGCCACCTTCTTCCACTGCTCCATAGTCCAGTTCTGATGATCATGGACCATTGTAGAAGCTTTTGGCTGTGGACACGGGTCACCATGGGCTTTGCAGCCCCATACACAACACACTGTGATGCCCATTTTTTTTCTGCTTTCACCACATCAACTTTATGGACAACATGTTCACTTTCTGCCTAATATATCCCACCAATTTTCAGATGCCTGTGTAACAAGATATTCCCTTTACCTGTCAGTGGTCATAATGTTATGGTTAATCAGTGTATACCAAGAAGGCCACAAGGGATTGCATAGAGCAGGGGTGTCAAACTAAAATTCTTCTCGGGCCGCATCAGCATTATGATTGCCTTCAAAGGGCTGGTTGAATCTGTAAGACTAGTTGTCCAGAGCACCCCACCATCAGAAGTCAAGAGTTCCCCACCCTCCCTTACAGCACAGTACATCCCCACTTACCTTGTGCTGCTGCTGGGAAGAAGCTGGGGCATTGCGGGGGAAGCAGAGAGTGCAGGGTCTAGAGGAGGACCAAAAGAGGGCTGGAACTCTCCTGCAGCTGCAGGAGAGGTGTGAAGGCCACATGAAAAGGCCTGGAGGGCCGGATTCGGCCCGCGGGCCTTGTGTTTGACACCTGTGGCATAGAGGGCTGTATCTACGTGATCACAGGGTTCATATATGTATAGTTTAGCAGCTGAGCCACATTGGTACATATACAATTGAAGGAAACCTGTGCTGAGAATATATGCAGGCCGCTATCACTGTACTCTCTGAAAATGCTAGTTGCCTGGCCATGTGGATTCGAATACTTCAATACTTTTGTCAGTGACCTGGAAAAAGTGTGGCTGTCAGTTCTGACTTTCTTCTGGCTTCATTAGCTGCATGTTTGTTCTGGTCAGTTACACAGAAATTCTTGAAGCCAAGCCAAAGAACGTCAGGCAGCTAGCATTTTCTGAAGAAAGTGAGCAATTGCTGGCTCTAAATTTCTTTCTTTACATGTTTACTATATTATGCATTGCCTAGGTGACAACCATGGAAAATGAAATGCTTCCAAATCTTTGGACCTTTGTGTCAAGAAAGGAATCCCCCCTTCCCCACCCTCTTTATGAGAAAGAGCATGACCCGCAGCTTACTGTCACTTACAATCACACGGAGAGCTAAGTTTGCCTTCCTAGTTACGGTCTGTTTGGGCATCATTGTTATAGTTGCCTGGTGGAACTGCAATACTAAAGCTCACCATCAGGCGGAGCTCCAGGCCAGGGAAAAGCAACATGAGGGTTGTGGGACTGGGAGAATTTTTAAAAGGCAATAAAATTGCAAAGCAATGATGCTTAGTACCACAGGAATTTCAGTTTTATTTTTGTCAGGGATGTGACATAAAACATAATTCAGGCTAAAATTTAAAAAAATATTGTTTTAAACGGCATAAAGAAGTTTATATTGACAACATGCCTGCATTTCTATTAAACGACTTTTTCCTGGTCAGATTAGCCCTCTTGTAAATGTTTTTGCACTCATGCCATTGTAGTAAGTCCATTCTGCTATTAGGTAGGATATTTAATTAAAGGTTTAGCTACAGTATACGTTGTTGACTCCTTGGCTTTATATTAGCAGTTCTAGTGCAGTCATATTCATTGAATAGGTTCAGGCCAGGGACTGGTATGTAGCCCGGAATTAAATAAAAAAAAAAAAAACAAGTCTTGAGGCTTTTCAGGCAGGTATTTTGCTTTTTGACATATGACTTGTGTTGTTTTATAGAATTACTATTTCCCCAGGTAAAGAAAGAAGTTGAAAGAAGAATGAAATTAGCTGAGGAGTTAATGCAAAGAAAATCAGACATTGCACTCCATTATAAACCATTGCATCCAGAGTTGTATGTCTTGCAGGTAAGTCTGAATATAAATTTGTAGTATGTTTCCAGAAGTGCTTCAATGCTCGACACCATATATTCACGTAAATCCATGTCACTAAATGCCCAGAAAAGCACATGAGCTTCTTTTGGTCATTATCACACACATTGTTCGGTCCCAATAGATTTTAGTGGGAATATGTAAAAAGTGGGCAATTTCCTGCCTAACAAACATCTGTGCCTCCTGGTAAATGCACAAAAAATGCTCACGAATCACATAACCATTTTCAGGTGTGAATCCAGTAATGAACAGGGGTGGAGAGAGAGGGAACAAATCTTAGCATCCCAATAAATGACATTTTAAAAAGGGCTCATAAAGTGTTAAAAGCAAATGCACATTTTTAAATTGTGGTTAATTGTCTCTTTCTCACCTTTGCTTTTTAAAGGAGTCCTTTTTATCTGCAGACTTTTTGGAAGCTGTCCGTTTTTGCCAGGCTCCCCATGCTAGTCTGGACGGTCTATTAAACCTCCTTGATTCCATTCCAGGTATTGTTAAATCTAAATCTCCATAGACCGATTGTATGTAGTAAAAATAACAGAGGCATATGGGCAGAAGATGTTTCGCCCCCAGAAGTTTGCAAAAGTGTTAGGAAAGACATAATGCCAAGCAACGGAGTGAAGATGCAAGACTTGCTCCCGGCCTTGCTGATTTAAAGTGGAACTAAAGTTTGGCTTTAATTTGCTGTGAGCAGGCATGCTTTATATTGCAGTTATTTGCAGAAGAGACATGCAATACCTTTTCTGCTATAAGCTACACATACCTGCCTGATCATAGCGATCC
Source organism: Pelophylax lessonae (assembly GCF_965119305.1). Taxonomy (NCBI): domain Eukaryota; kingdom Metazoa; phylum Chordata; class Amphibia; order Anura; family Ranidae; genus Pelophylax; species Pelophylax lessonae. The sequence goes on along the minus strand of NC_138768.1, from coordinate 233,797,854 downwards.
CATGCACAGCTCAGCTTACAGCTGCCGGGCTGGTTCTGTGTGGTGGGATGACTAGTTGTTGGGCTTGCGCAGGTGTAATGTCATTCAATAAAGAGGCCAGAAAACTGGCACACAGGAGAAAATGCTGACACTGGAGGGACCGTTGGAAAGATGGGTATCTCTTTCTTTAGTTCCGCTTCAAAAAATTGCTGCTTGCACTTATTAAAAATGGAGTAGTTTGATGAATAGATCAGTTTGCTCCAACAGAAACCCATATCTAAACGCAGAAACACATTTTTTATATGTTGCAGTTCATCAGTCCTTATATGTAGTGGCTGCACTCATTTTCATTTTTTTTTCAGGCTTTTTTTCCCTTTGTTTTTAAAGCCAAAGTAATGCTACTCTAGGTGAGTGATGGGCTCTTACATGTTGTGAACTGGAACCCAAGGTGCTGCACATCCCATCTGTGAGATTCAGTAACATGCACAAATCCGGAATATTGCTGCCCTCCTTGGTATCTTTATTGAAGCATTAAAATTATATCAGAGGTACGACAGGGACATTAAAAGGTGACACGTTTCGTGTTAAAATCAGTGCTTACTCAAACCTCATGGGAGGTTTGAGTAAGCGCTGAAATTAGCGCGAAACACATCGCCTTTTAGTGTTGCCATCATACCTGTGATGTCATTTTAAACAAATCCAGTAAGTGAGTTGGCAACTCCAAATCCATATAGAAAATATATTTGTTGCATGAAAAGAGTATACAGGAAAGCTAACATGTTTCGGCAAACCGCCTTGATCACAGCTATATGGATTTGGAGTTGCCGGATCATTTACTGGATTTGTTTGCTCACTTATTGTCTGAAGGACATCGAAGCCAGAGCACCCATCTGTGGATCCCATCTATGAATTTTATTCAGAGGTTCCCCTGTTCAGAGTTGCATCTGTTGTTTAGATGTCATTTTAAAACTTCAATAAAGATACCAAGGAGGGCAGCAATATTCTGGATTTGTGCATGTTACTGAATCATCCTTTTTTTTTTTACCTGATGATCCTGCCAGTAACACACTCAGTTTCCTAGGCTGACAAGGACCCTTTTAAAAAAAATCTGTTTATTGATGACATATCATCATATGTACAGGATTTCAAAGAGCCAGTAATGATACGACCAGATGACGTAAGCATTTGTGGCAAGAAACTAACATTAAAACATTACTTGAAAACATACCCAGTGTCTTATGCATTTCTTCTTCACATTTTCAAAAAGAATACAAAACATGTCTAGTAGTACAAATTGCTGCATTCCTCATGCCAGCAGTCGATTCAATGGATATGAACTAAATTGCCTTGAGATGCCTTTAAAAGAGGCATCCAGATAACTCAGTAATAATATGTAAGCGCTATATACTTCTGTCTGGATTTATCTTTGAATGCACCATTTGTAAGGATAAATCATCTTGTAATAAGCTTTTGTCCTGTAGAAGGAAATGGAGCACATCTCAGATTGCAGGCCGCCTTCTTGGGCTGAAAATAGTATAGCAGCAAGGTTGATGTATATTCAAAACCACATCCTCCCCCACAAACTTACTTTAGATGTATGGGTATATATATATATATATATATATATATATATATAAAGGGGTCAACATGCTATAGTACAATTATAAAAGCAATAGACCCAAAGTGCTTACAGTGCTCAAAATGTTTAATGAAAATATCTCAAAATATCAGTGCTTGTGAAAAAATGTCCATAAGTGTTAGCGAATGACGAGTCTGTGTGTGCAACAGCCACCTTCGCACTTGTAGACCAATGCTCACCTTAATCGCTAGAGCTTTAAATCATTAAATGTCAGACACGCATGGTCCCCTTTATGGGCGGGACAGGCTGTATCTGAGAATGACAATTTACTCCACCGAATGGTTCACCACAGATTCATAAATGAAGCTGAAAAAGAAAAAAATAGGAAATCCATATTGTTCTCCATTTGTATAAAAGCAACCATAAAAACTTTTATCAAAATGCACTCACATTTTAAAATCAAGTCATACTTTACACTGATTATACCAAAGAGCAGTGACAGCTTTCACCTCTCGCCATTTATGTGTAAACACTGCCTGAGATCTATTGTCTAAAAACTGGCTTCTGCTTTCCTTCTCTCGTCTGGAAAAGAAAAGTGACAGGTCTCAGTGCTCCGCCTACGCGTTGTGTCATCAAACTCTTTAGGCTTCTTTGGCTTTAGAGGTAGTTCCTGTTAGCTGATATTGGGAGATCTTCGGTGCTCATTGAAGAACTACTACAGATCACAGTCTAAAACAGAGGAATAATTACACATAGAGGGGAATTTACTAAAAACAGCCAGAATCTGGAGCATTTGTCCATGGCAACCAAACAGCTTCTGTCTTTCATTTTCAATCCCTGCAAATTAATGGAATTTCTTAACAGACCCCAGGTCACTAGAACGAGTGTCCCCATCGGAAGATTTACCCTCTAGCACTTTTCTGGGGACAACCCAAAATTTTGGATTTTCTTTTACTTTTGATGATAATTGTAAAAAGGAAAAATAGAGAGGGTGAATCCCCTTCAATGGGGGCACACCCAGCAATAAAAACTGACAGGTGTTCTAATCCATCTGCACTCTATACAAAACTAAAAAACAACTTTTGCCTTTAGTTATACTTCAAAGCTTTATTCTATCATGCAACCAAACCAACAGAAAACATTTATTATAGTGCAGCATTCCAATTCTTAGATGTGATGGTTGCATTAGTTTTCTTTTTTAGGCTTTTTTTCCCCTTTATTTTCACCCAGTGGTCTAGCCAGAAAGTCTGTTGTTTTTCAACAGAACAAGCTGTCCTGCAGATGTAGCAGTTGGAGGGTTGGGACAAACCATTTAACAATGACAGGGGTGCTTATGATGATCAGCTTTTATTTGTTTATGTAAAACCTTTATCCCAAAAGAAAACTGTTACTGTGCCCTTAAAAAGACGGTATGCGTTTTTAATGTGTTCTTGGTGCATTTTCTGGTTTCCTTACTCCCAGACTGCACCTATGAAACATGAGAATGTAATTTAAAAAAATGCACCAAAAACACACACCTCAGTGTGTTTTTGATGCGTTCCTATTGACTTACAAGGATGCATAATGGAGGATTTTTTAAAATGCAGTGCACCTGAAGCGCAGTGATGTGAACAGTTACATAGGATTTCAAAGGGACTATTTTTCATGTGCCTTTGTCGCACTGCAAAGCTGCTTTTTAATGTGACAACAGATCCTAAAGTGTTCCCTGAAGCTTGTCCTGAGTTTTTTAGTGAATATAAATCTGCTAGTTCATCTAGCATTACCCTCCCCCAAGACTGACAATGCTGCTGTCCAAGGGTCTCTCTGTTGCTCCTTCATCCAGAGTGCAGGCACCCTGATACAGGAGGCGTGTTACTGGCCAGATCACCAGGTAAAAAGAGAGGGGAAAAAGCCTAAAAAAAGAAAACTAATGCAACCATCACATCTAATGATTGGTAAGCTGCAATATTTAACATTTTTAGTTTTGGAATTAATACCACTTTAGGTTTTGTAAAATCCTTGCAGTGTTTCTGAAATTAAAATATGCCTCCTATACATTAAACTGTTGTATTTTTTCATAGATAAAAGGATATATCGACTCCCTGTATTTGTTCCACAGTTTTGTAAAGACTTTGTGGAAGAGCTTGAACATTTTGAAAGATCACCACTGGCGAAAGGACGCCCAAACACTATGAATAATTATGGGGTACTTACAGTTTTTATATTTCACGATCCATCTTATGGTTTGCATTGAGCCTATTGAACGAGTGCTGCCTTGTCAAGCACCTGCCACCTCTCATCATTGAGCTGGTCCTTGCCTTTCAAATAGGGGTCAGAAATCGAATGACCTCTTTTAAAAGAGTAGAAGTGTCCTTAAAATACTATATGTGCTGTACAACTAACGTTTATTAATATATAACAAGTAGCAAGGGCCCCAGAGGGTTAATATTCACCAGGGGGAATATTCAATGCTGCAGCTGGTATGTTGTGTGGCTCTACAGATCCATGCAGTGCTGATGCGCCAATCTTGGTGCATTGCACTGTTCCCTTTTTTTAAAACAAACTTTATAGAGTTGTTACACAGACATCTCATAACGTTCAATTGCCAGCCACCCAATGCGAGGCAGTGGATTGCCTTGCACTGTACAGTACTCTTTTTCACTGCACACCACCGCATGTGATGTGAACTGAGCAGATAGGGAGACAAGGCATTTGCTTTGTCATGCGGTTGGACTGCGCTGGTATAGCCGCCCAACAAAGTCCCATTGCATGTGGTGTGAATGTACTTTACCCTAAATGACAGACTCGGCTACCTAATATGTCTACAGAGGAATGGGATGATATATGCTCCTCACATATGATTTCACCAGTGGTTAGTAAGAAATGTATTCAATTGTATATTATACACCAAACATACCTGTAACGGACCCGGTACTTAGGAAGAGTATGTCCGCCGTATAAGCTTCCCTTGCCTGATACCAGCACAATTCAAGATTCCTTAGCCCACCCAATCACTTGTCGGGACATCAGTGTAGGGTGGTAAGACGCATAAGACTTTTTATTCAAATACTGACACAATATACACTCTGGGACAATCCCCCCTCCCCTTTAGCAGCCAATCCACATACACATATACATCCCGAAATAGGTAGATCCCAATGCAGACAGAAACAATAGAACAATGGGATACAGACACTTAACAATACCAAACCCCATCCCACCTCAAACTAGTCATGGTCTATGAGACACGCCTACAATATTCTTTCAACCCAAACCACACATATAGAACCAAGATAACAGGGGTAAAACGAAATGCTGAGTCCGGTGTGGTTGTACAGTGAGTCTGATTAGTGAAGACCCAACTGGGGTTCTTGGTCACCCTGTACCCCTAATATACACAGGGTGACTTACACATAGGAGGGGCCGGGGAAGATTGACAAGGAGTTTTTCTGACCTCTCTAAGATAATCTGGGTGCCACAAGCCCTCTGCCCAAAGTGACTGCCATCACAATACCTATCTCCTGTTTGACTATACAAATGGAATGTATGGCTTCACCCAAACTGTATACAATGTAATGAACCCCAGACAGATTTCATGCACATGGTTTGGGGTTATCAGATTATATATAACTTTTGTCAGAAAGCTAAACTGTGCTCACTAGCTTACTGCAACTCCCTCTTTCCTGTATACCTGACATTTGTTTATTTGGTATACAAGATGAAGAATATTCACCACAATATACTAGAATATTCTTATGAGGAAGTTTGTTTATGGCTCATAAAGCCATAGCTATTAAATGTCCAACCTGTCCAACCTTTACTACTGTAGCCCAGTGATTAGAGATAACCTTATGATAAAGCTATATATGTGAATAGAAACTGTCCCCCAAAATTCCATAAAATTTGGGACCTATGTTGTAACTCTACTTTCGCCTTAAGTTTGGGGTAAGCTCCCCAGCCTTACGGTTATAACAACCTCTTGGCAACTTATTTTGGAATTTATGTATATAGCAAAAGCACACAAGAGACTGTCACTATTCCTCCTATTTATTTAATGAACCATATTTGGACTTGTAACTATAAATGCACTTCCATACTTCTGAAAAAAATAAAAAAACTTAGTTACAGCAACTGGCAGGTACCAAGCGTTTAGATTATTATACATATGGTGATGACTAAGTGCTAAAGTAAGTGGCATTTACTGTAGTCATGTACACTTGTTGCAGAATTTTTATGCATTCAGTCTTTAAACATTGGTTATAATTTCCAAGCTACTTTTCTTGTTGCATTCGTTTTCCCTGACACTTGCCATAGACAGAAGGATTTATTCAAATTTAGCAGGCCAGGACCTCAAAAACTTCAAAATGTAGGTTTGGTGCAACAGAAACTATAAATTGTATCTCTAGTTTTGGATGAAATTGTGAAGGTTTAGAGATGAAAATACCTTTGTTTTACAATATCTATAAGAAAAAATACAGTTAACTAGAATCAAGGATCAAGCCCCCTGCTAAATATAGGTCAGATGCAGAGCGTACAATCACAGCGGGGAAGTCGTACCATTGAAAAAGACTAAACAAAATGTATATCTAAAAAAAATTGACTGAGAAGGACAAATAATTCACATGGTGAAGTGTGAATAACAGGTGTACAGAGCAACATGGAACAAATTGCCCGAACCTATGGTAAAAGGAATATTGATGTGGCCTAGTAAAATACAATGGGGAGCAAGAGAAGAGAGACCAAAGGTGGTCAGGAAGAGAAGGAAAAAAAAGAAAAGAGCTAAAGACATAGGAAAGAGAAACAAGGTAAAGGCGAATCTTTGGGACCGAAAAGGTAGCTGGTAGAATGGTACTAAAAATAGGGATATAGAAGGGCTATTTGCCAAGGGAGTGTACAGAGTTCGACCTTCAGGAAAGGACTTGGGGAAGTACAGTATTTCACAAAAGTAAGTACACCCCTCACATTTTTGTAAATATTTCATTCTGGCACCTCATGGCAAAGAACTCTCTGAGGATCTGAAAAAAAGAATCATTGCTCTACATAAAGATGCCCTAGGCTATAAAAAGATTGCCAAGACCCTAAAACTGAGCTGCAGCATGGTGGCCAAGACCAAACAGCAGTTTAACAGGACAGGTTCCTGTAATGTTCTGGTACCTTTGGGTACCCTAATTACTCTTTCATAAGTGTATGCGCCCCACCATTCTCTTTTGGTAAGGTGCGCATTCACCTTTAAGACTGATGCTGTCATCACTGAGCGCCGGACTGGATGGCTATTTAGATCGCCGGCTCTCACTCACATGTGTTCATTCAAACTGCTTTGTGCCTTGATGCTAACCTGTCTTGAAGCTCTCATGCTTGCAAGCATACCTCGCTGTCAGAACCACGCTGCGCTGATCCCTGTATCCCGCTACCGGATCATCCGCTCTTGCCGAACCTCTCCTCTGCCACATTGCTATTAGTGATAAGTACCCCACAGGGGAAACCTCTATAACCTTCATACTAAAGCTTACACTATCTAGCTCTGCATACTAAGGACTATTACTACATCTGGATTATCTAAGATTGCTAGCTCTTGAGCCTACTACCACCTGTTCTTGCACTGGGTTGATCTCTCCTGTATGTCCACCTGCTACTCTGTCATCTGCTACCATACATGATTGCTAAACCTATCTGCATCCCATCTGCTACTATCTCACTTTCAAGAACATTTCCTTTCAAGTGTCTGTCATCTACCATCTCTACCCAACCTGTCTCTTCAGCCTATCATCACTGTGTTACTATATACATAAGTCACTCTAGGAAACATCTTATTGAGTGTGTGTATTTACTTGCTGAATTGAGATCATCCACACATGATGAGTCATTGGGAGTTGGGATTGGTGTCTCAGCGTTTCTCTACATGACTACTGAAGTGGAATATTTCTGCAGCTGAAAATCCACATCATACATAAAACGCAGGAGCGTTACAGATTGAACGAACACCAAATGGATTCAGTAGAAATAACCACTCAGATGACACAATTAAAACAGTAAGTAACTGCGTTAATACACGCACTTGCTGAATTAAAAGAAGACAATCAGGCTCTGTCGCAGCAGGTAATTAGACTGACACAACTTACCACTGCTCAGTCCCCTGAACCCAAAATAAATCCTCCTTTGGTATTTACAGGCGATCGCAAAAAATTTCGCGAATTTAAAAACGCATGTGAGTTACTTTTCTTGCTAAAACCCCGTACCTACCTTACTGATCACATTAAGGTTTGTACTATTATTTCTTACCTAACAGGCGATCCTCGGGCCTGGGCAGACTCTCTTTTTGAGAAAAGCGATCAGCTTCTCAACTCCTATGCCTTGTTCCTAGCAGAACTCACTAGCCTATATGATGATCCCAATAGGCAGAGTACTGCCGATCTTCAATTAAGATCCTTGAAACAAGGTGGGAGACCTGTAGAAGACTTTGTCGCAGAATTCAAGAGATGGACCCTTGATTCAGAATGGAATGATGCACCTCTGAAAACCCAATTTAGGCTTGGCCTATCAGAGGCCGTTAAAGACGAGCTCGCCCGAGCGGATCTGCCAAAAACCCTGGATGCATTGATACAACTCAGTATCACCATAGATAGAAGACTACGAGAAAGAAAGGCTGAGAAAATGGGAATGCCATTATCCAGTTCTTCTCGGATTTCGGCCGTTGACCCCGTTCCTATGGAGGTAGGAACCATACGCCCACCTCTATCAACTATGGAAAGAGCCAGAAGACGATCTGGTAATCTCTGCTTGTACTGTGCATCCCCGGATCACAAGATAAACGTCTGTCCCCTAGTCTACAAAAAGAAGGGTGAGTGTTCACATGTCCTCCTAGGGGGATTGACAACTTCAATCACTAACCCTTACCTTTCTGTTTGCTTAACATTACAGTGGGACCAGAACAGGATTACTACTAAGGCCATGATTGACACAGGATCTTGTGGAAATTATATTGACATACGTTTTGCTGCTTTAAATAAAGTTCCTATTATTTCTAAACTTAAACCTGTCTCAGTGAGTCTTATCAACGGTGTTCCTTTATCCTCTGGTCCGATCACTGATCAGACACAGGCACTCCTAGTCACTACTAACGGGTCTCATATGGAGACCACTACCTTCGATCTAATACCTTCACCCCACTTTCCCATTGTTTTGGGACTTCCCTGGTTGCACACACATCAACCAACCATAGATTGGAAGGAACGGACCCTGACCTTCCTCTCTTGCTATTGCGAGGGTACGTGTAACCTCCCGTCTTTCGGGAAGATCCTGTCGGTGGTGACAGATGAGATTGCACCACTATGTTATCAGGATCTCTCTGAGGTTTTTCTTGAGAAAAATGCTCAAGCACTACCTCCCCATCGAGACTATGATTGTAGCATTGATCTACTCCCAAATAGCAAATTGCCGTTCGGTCATGTTTATCCTCTTTCACAGGATGAACTTTCCCATCTCAAAAAATATTTGGATGAGAATTTGGAAAAAGGTTTTATTAGACCTTCCACTTCTTCCACAGCAGCAGGACTCTTTTTTGTCCGCAATAAGGACTCAAGTCTCAGGCCTATCATCGACTATAGGCAATTGAATGCTATTACAATAAAAGATCGCTATCCTCTACCGCTTATCCCTGAGCTCATTGAGCAGGTGCGTGGAGCTACCTATTTTTCAAAATTGGACCTGAAAGGAGCATACAATCTCATTCGAATCCGTGATGGACACGAGTGGAAGACTGCATTCAGAACCAGATACGGATTGTTTGAATATCTTGTAATGCCATTCGGGCTATGCAACGCCCCTGCAGTTTTTCAACGATTTATAAACGATATTTTCAGAGACTTACTAGATGTCTGTGTTGTGGTATATCTGGACGATATACTTATATATTCACGATCCCTGTCTGAACACATAAGACATGTAAGACTAGTATTATCGAGATTGCTTGCACACAACCTTTATGTGAAACTGAAAAAATGCTTGTTTCATAAAGAAGAGGTACTGTTTCTAGACTACATCATATCCAAAACAGGAATCGAGATGGACATGAGTAAGATATCCTGCATTCAGGATTGGCCTACACCAACCACACGCAAGGCGCTACAGCGATTCCTTGGATTTTCGAATTTCTACAGGAAGTTCATTAGAAACTTCTCTGCCATTGTGAGACCCCTCACACAGCTCACTAGCATTAAAAAAACATTCAAATGGTCAGATGAAGCAAATAAAGCTTTTCACCTGTTAAAGACAAGGTTTACTTCTGCTCCCATACTACGCCATCCAGACCCATCCCTCCAATACATTCTGGAAGTAGATGCGTCAAACATGGCAGTAGGAGCAATACTCTCCCAACGACCAACTCACACTTCACCACTTCATCCAGTCGCCTTTTTTTCTAAATCCCTAAGCAGTCCAGAGATAAATTACCCCGTGGGTGAAAAGGAACTGCTTGCTATAAAATTGGCTCTGGAGAATTGGCGACATCTACTCGAAGGCACCCAATTACCAATACTTATATACACGGACCATAAAAATCTCCAATATCTTCAGACTAACAAAACTCTCTCGCACCGACAGGTACGATGGTCACTATTCTTTCTAAGGTTTAACTTCCTAGTGACCTACACACCTGCAGATAAGAACAAAAAGGCGGATGCACTATCACGACTAACTGAAGAAAACTACTTCGAAATCCCTTCCGTTCCTATAATACCTCACAAACGCATTATTGGAGTTGTCCGTTCCTTGAAGGAAGAGGTTTTGCATGGTATAAGTTTGGATTCACCCCCACCACAACTAAATACTGATGCAGAAGGCTTCCTCTACTACAACGACAAACTTTACATACCACCTACCATACGCACCAAGATCTTGGAATTATCGCATGATGTGCCTATGGCAGGACATATGGGTATGACAAAGACTCTTAATCTGATTACCAGGCAATTCTGGTGGCCTGACATGAAAACATCTATACAAAAATTCGTCTCTTCATGCAATGTCTGTGCCAGGTCCAAAATTGACACTACGAGACCATCCGGTCTACTATGCAGTCTACCAATACCCCAAACTCCATGGGAATTTGTGTCCTTGGACTTTATAGTGGAATTGCCTCCTTCCAAAGGATTTAATACCATCTTAGTGTCAGTGGACCATCTGACAAAAATGGCACATTTCATTGCTATTCGCAGACTACCTTCGTCCAAACAAACGGCAGAACTCCTGATGAAACATGTCTTTAAGTTACATGGTATCCCAAAAACTCTTCTGTCTGACCGTGGATCACAATTTATTTCCAAGTTCTGGCAAGAACTATGTCACATACTACGGATCGAGCGGAAGCTCACTTCTCCTTACCATCCGCAGACCAACGGACAGACTGAAAGAGTCAACCAATGCATCGAGCAATATTTACGTTGTTACACTTCTTACCAACAGGATAATTGGGTGGATCTTCTCCCTCTGGCAGAATTTGCCTACAACAACGCAACCCACAGTACGACCAAGCAGACTCCGTTCTACTTGAACTATGGGTTTCATCCCTCTATTCTTCCACCACGCATCCTTCCTTCAAATAACCCAGTAGCTTCAGACTATCTTACCCAAATAAAGGACTCTCTGGGTTTGCTTAATACTACCATTGCACACGCTCATAGTCAACAAAAGAAGTACTATGATCTTCGCAGAAGACCTTCTCCTCAGTACGCTATCGGGGACCTCGTTTGGCTCTCAACAAAAAATTTAAGACTGAAAATCCCTAGCAAAAAGCTTGGACCTCTGTTCTTGGGACCTTTCCCAATCAAGAAACTTATTGGAAAAGCTGCAGTACAGCTTACATTGCCAATAGACCTCAAAATACATCCCATTTTCCATGTGTCGCTACTGAAGCCCCATGTTCCTGACCAAGGAATAAGGCCTACTATCCCACCTCCTCCTCCTGCACAAGTTGAAGGTGGAGAAGAATATATGAGATAAAAGAGATTCTGGATTCTCGTATCCACAGAGGAAGACTTCAGTACTTGGTTCGATGGAAGAACTATGGGCCCCAAGACGACACCTGGCTAAACACCTCTGACATACATGCCTCTAGATTAATCCGCAATTTTCATGCAAAGTACCCAGACAAACCAGCTCCAGAGGCCTTCAGGAGCCGGCCTTAAGGGGGGGGGGGTACTGTAATGTTCTGGTACCTTTTGGGTACCCTAATTACTCTTTCATAAGTGTATGCGCCCCACCATTCTCTTTTGGTAAGGTGCGCATACACCTTTAAGACTGATGCTGTCATCACTGAGCGCCGGACTGGATGGCTATTTAGATCGCCGGCTCTCACTCACATGTGTTCGTTCAAACTGCTTTGTGCCTTGATGCTAACCTGTCTTGAAGCTCTCATGCTTGCAAGCATACCTCGCTGTCGGAACCACGCTGCGCTGATCCCTATATCCCGCTACCGGATCATCCGCTCTTGCCGAACCTCTCCTCTGCCACATTGCTATTAGTGATAAGTACCCCACAGGGGAAACCTCTATAACCTTCATACTAAAGCTTACACTATCTAGCTCTGCATACTAAGGACTATTACTACATCTGCATTATCTAAGATTGCTAGCTCTTGAGCCTACTACCACCTGTTCTTGCACTGGGTTGATCTCTCCTGTATGTCCACCTGCTACTCTGTCATCTGCTACCATACATGATTGCTAAACCTATCTGCATCCCATCTGCTACTATCTCACTTTCAAGAACATTTCCTTTCAAGTGTCTGTCATCTACCATCTCTACCCAACCTGTCTCTTCAGCCTATCATCACTGTGTTACTATATACATAAGTCACTCTAGGAAACATCTTATTGAGTGTGTGTATTTACTTGCTGAATTGAGATCATCCACACATGAGTCATTGGGAGTTTGGATTGGTGTCTCAGCGTTTCTCTACATGACTACTGAAGTGGAATATTTCTGCAGCTGAAAATCCACATCATACATAAAACGCAGGAGCGTTACAGTTCCACTCAGAACAGGCCACGCCATGGTCGACAAGTTGGCTGCACGTGCTCAGCGTTATATCCAGAGGATGTCTTTGGGAAATAGATGTAGGAGTGCTGTCAGCATTGCTGCAGAGGTTTAAGGGGTGGGGGGGTCAGTCTGTCAGCACTCAGACCATACGCCACATACTACATCAAACTGGTCTACATGGCTGTCGTCCCAGAAGGAAGCCTCTTCCAAAGATGATGCACAAGAAAGCCCGCAAACAATTTGCTGAAGACAAGCAGACTAAGGAAATTGATTATCCGAACCATGTCCTGTGGTCTGATGAGACCAAGATAAACTTATTTTGTTCAGATGGTGTCAAGCGTGTGCATGTGTGGCAGCAACCAGGTGAGGAGTACAAAGACAAGTGTGTCTTGCCTACAGTCAAGCATGGTGGTGGGAGTGTCCTCGTCTGGGGCTACATGAGTGCTGCCGACACTGGGGAGCTACATTGAGGGAATCATGAGTGCCAACATGTACTGTGACATACTGAAGCAGAGAATGATCCCTCCCTTTGGAAACTGGGCCTCAGGGCAGTGTTCCAACATAACAACCCCAAACACCTCCAAGACCACCACTGCCTTGCTAACGAAGCTGAGGGTAAAGGTGATGGACTGGCCAAGCATGCCTCCAGACCTAAACCCTATTGAGCATCTGTGGGGCATCCTCAAATGAAAGGTGGAGGAGCGCAATGTCTCTAACATACACCAGCTTCGTGATTTCGCCATGGAGGAGTAGAAGAGGACTCCAGTGGCCACATGCGAAGCTCTGGTGAACTCCATGTCCAAGAGGGTTAAGGCAATGCTGGAAAATAAAGGTGGCCACACAAAATATTGACACATTGGGCCCAATTTGTACATTTTCAATTAGCGGTGTACTCACTTTTGTTGCCAGTGGTTTAGACATTAAAGGCTGTGTGTTGAGTTATTTTGAGGGTACTCTCACTACTTTACAGCACTACTTTACTTGTAGCAAAGTGTCATTTCTTCAGTGTTGTCACATAAAAAGATATAATAAAATATTTACAAAAATGTGAGAGGTGTACTCACTTTTGTGAGTTACTGTACTATAGGGTTACTGGACTGTCAAATGTGAAGACCAAGAGGGCACAGTCAGTGAACCACCAGGGGGGTGATATTTGCAGTTGGGAAGGTTTAGACCTTTTGTCACCACCTTATTTGTCTTGGTGACCATTTTCCCAGAAACAAAGCGAGGGGAAATCCAAAAATATAGAAGTGTGTCCAGAACAAAAAGGAAGAGCAAATCTTCCAATTGAGACACCTGTTCAAGGGACAGCTTGAAAAGACGGAAATTCCTCTCACTTTGGGAGATTTCCTCCTAACTTCCTGCTGCATCTCTGGGACAGGAAGTGAATGGAAATCTCCCTAACGCTACATAGAAAGTAAAAAAAATAACCTAACTGGGGTTTAAAGCAGTTCTTAGATGTTGTGGCTGTCTTTGGTTGTTTTTTTTTTAGGCTTTCTTTCCTTTATTTTCACCTGGTGTTCTGGTCTAGTAAGTGTGATGTTTTTCAAAAAAACAAGTTCACTTGCAGATGTAGCAGTTAGAGGGATGGGATAAGCCAGTTACCACTGACAGCAGTGCTTACAATGATTAGCTTTTATGTATTTTATCCCAAAAGGAAAAATAACTATTGCCGTAACTGATTATTAAGTGTTAGCTGGAGTTTGACTTCAGTTTGTTAGTGTATCTAACTCTGCTAGTACTTGTAACACTCCCCTCCCCTCCCCCCAGATTAACAATTATGCTGTCCAAAGCTCCCTCTGCTCTTTCATCCAGAGTGGAGGTACTCGAATACAGGAGGTGGGTTACTGGCCAGATCACTAGGTGAAAACAGAGGGGAAAAAAGTAGGGATTGACTGATTATCGGCAAAGCCGATATATCGAGGGCCGATCTGCACTTTCCCTGATATATCAGAATCAGCCCCTGAGGTTACCGATATTGCCGATATTTCGGAAAAGTGCATGTACCAGAGTGATGCCTGCAGCTAGGGGCATCGCCCCAGTACCGGCGTTCATAGCCGACGGTTGGCTGTCTTGTAATGACAATCAATGCGGCTGAGAAGCCGCTCGGCTGTCATTACAAGGAGCGGGAGGGGACGCCCCCCTCCCGCCACCTTCCGCGCTCGCCCGGGTCTCCCATCCCACCAGGAGACCCGGGCATCCTACCTGCATGGCCGCTGAAGACCCAATCGAAGCCGCATTTGGCTCTGATCCAGTTTCCATGTAAAAACCTAGAAGTGACGTCGTAACATCACTTCCGGGTACTCTGCGCCAAATTCCAAAAAATGACAGCATTCAAAACAGCCAAACTTGGCGTCTTGAATGCTTTTAAGTGCAGAGGAGGGATTTGGGGTCTTTTAGACCCCCAGATCCCTCCACAAGAGTACCTGTAAAAATAAAAAATATGTATTTTTTTAAATATTGGCAGATATCGGCCGATACCGATATGCGATGACCAAAATATCGGTATCGGCAATAAAAAAATCAGAGTTAGAACTTACCGGTAACTCTGTTTCCAGGAGTCTTCCAGGACAGCCCTTGAGAGATGGAACTCCTCCTACTGGACCGGAAACACATTGCCATCAGCTCTTTAAAAGGCGGTCCCTCAGGCACCTGGTCAGTTTTATCCAAGAACCGAAGGACGGAGCTGAAAAATAGTTAAAAAAAAACATAGTATGGAACAGTACATCAATTCATTTTAATTAATGTAGAAAAAAGGGTGAGAACCTGCTGTCCTGGAAGACTCCTGGAAACAGAGTTACCGGTAAGTTTTAACTCTGATTTTTCTCGTCTTCCAGGACAGCCCTTGGGAGGATTAACAAGTACTCACCCAGTTCCTTTTAGGGGGGACCACTGCTTGGAGGATCTTCCTTCCAAACACCTGATCCTGGCTACCCAAAATATCCAGACGGTAGTGTCGGATGAATGTTGAGATGCTTGACCACGTTGCGGCCTTGTAAATCTGTTCAGGGGTAGCACCGGCTCTTTCTGTCCAAGATGTGGCTAATGCCCTTGTGGAGTGCGCTTTAAGTCCCTCTGGTGGATTCAAGTGCAAGACTTTGTATCCCTCTGAAATAGCCATCTTAATCCATCTGGCTATAGTCCCCTTCGAAGCCTGCTTCCCCTTCCGTTTTCCTGAGAACAGGATAAACAGGGTCGCTGATGTTCTGAAGCTTCTTGTTGCTTCTAGGTAGGCTATAAGGCACCTTCTGACATCCAAATGGTGTAGTTGTTCTTCTTTTTCATTGGATGGTCTATTGCAGAAGGAGTGTAGTATTATGTCTTGGCTTCTGTGAAAGGTAGAGGCGACCTTGGGTATAAAAGTCTGGTCGGTCCTGAGAATGACCCTATCCTCAAGAATCTGTAGGAAGGGCTCTCTAACTGAAAGGGCTTGTAGTTCGCTAATTCTTCGAGCAGAAGTTATAGCGACAAGAAAAACGGTTTTTAGGGTAATCAATCTTAAGGAGGCCTCTGATAATGGCTCAAAGGGTTCCTTAATGAGCGCCCTTAATACGGTAGACAAGTCCTAAGTCGGAAACTTACGACAAGGTACTGGTCTAAGTCTAGAGACTGCTTTGCAGAATCTGCTAATGAGGGGATCCTGTTGTAAGGAAAACTGGTAAATAAACTGATAGGGCAGCAATCTGTACCTTAATAGTACTTAAGGACAGGCCCTTGTCAATACCCTCCTGTAAAAATTCTAAAATTGTAGGTGAGTCTGACTCTTCTTTTTTAAATTGTGCTAGCCACAAGTTGAACCTCCTCCAGACTTTCTGGTAAATAGCTCTTGTGACTGGCTTTCGGCTCTGTAGCAAGGTCTTGATTACCTTGTCAGAGAGCCCTTTTGATCTTAAGATCTCTGATTCAGATACCAAGCTGCCAAGTTTAGCATGGCTGGCTTGGGATGAAGTACTGGTCTCTGCGATAGCAGGTTCCGGTTGGGGGTTAACATCCAGGGTTGTTGATCCATCAGGGATAGTAGCAGTGAGAACCAGGCCCTTTTCAGCCAAAATGGGGCGATCAGGATTAAGGCAGTGTGCTCTGTCCTGAATTTTGCTAGGATTCTTGGGATTAGAAAAAGAGGGGGGAAGGCGTAGCATAGCCTCAAAGTCCATGCGGTCTGAAACGCATCTACTGCCATCAGCTGATCTCGAGGATTGAGCGAGCAAAAATCTGGTAGCTTGGTGTTCGCTCTGTTGGCAAATAAATCGATCTCTGGATAACCCCATCTGGATGTTATCTGTGAGAAGACTCCAGGGTCTAAAGACCACTCCTCCTGTGAGATCAGTTGTCTGCTCAAAAAATCCGCAAGATTGTTCTGAGTGTCCTTGAGGTGTACAGCTGAGAGGGACTCCAAATTCTGCTCTGCCCAGTGAAAGATTTCCTGTGCTACCTTCATCAAGGTGGGACTTCTGGTCCCTCCCTGCTTGTTTAGGTATGCCACGGAAGTTATATTGTCTGACCTCACTTGTACATGCTGGCCCTTGAGTTGCTCCTGGAAGGCTGCGATTCCCCTCGCTACGGCCTTCAATTCCTTGAAATTGGACGAATTGTGTCTCTCTGAACAAGACCAGACTCCCTGTGTCCACTGACTCCCTAAATGGGCTCCCCATCCCCAGCTGCTGGCATCCGTTGTCAGGATGCATGAAATCTGAACTGTCCATGACAGTCCCTTGTTTAGGTTGTTCTGGTTTCTCCACCACCATAGCTCTTGTTTGTCTCTTGTTTTACCCCTGCTGGGAGAAGAACCTTTTCCTCTAGGTCTCTCTTCCCGAGGTTCTGTAGGAGAAAAGACTGAAGTGGTCTCTGATGGAATCTGGCCCACTTTACTGCTGGAATGGAAGCGATCATGAGTCCTAGGACCGACATAATTTCTCTTATCGATTTTGGAAGGTTGGTTTGCATTTCTGCTGTCCTTTGGTCTATGCGCCTGATCTTCTCCTCTGGAAGCATCATCACTTGTTCTCTGGAGCGGATGATATATCCCAGGAACACTATCTCCTGTGAGGGTATGAGGCTTGACTTCTCGACACTGACTATCCAACCTAGATGGGTAAGCCATTCTTGAGCCACTACTAGATCCTTGATCAGTTTCTTCTTGGTAGGAGCCATGAACAGTAGGTCGTCTAGATAAGGGATTAAGGTTATGGCCTGATTAAGGGGGGCCAGAGCCTCTGCTAGGATCTTTGAAAATTGTGATTTTGGGATTTTGGCCAGGAGGGTTAAAGAGCACATTTGCCCTTGGTTTCCCTTTCTGGCCTGTCCAGTGCGTTTTCGGTCTTCCCCTATCCGGTTGACCTCGGTCCTCCCTGGCTTGTCCCCTATAGGGACGAAAAGTCTTTCTCTGAAAGGACTTCTTCTTGAATGGAAAGGTTTTCTTTCTATCTGCCGTCCGTTCCAGGGCTTCGTCCAATTGTGGACCCAAAAGGAATTTTCCCGAAAAAGGGAAGCTGCATAACCGTAGCTTTGAGGCTGTGTCTCCAGACCAGGTCTTGAGCCATAGTGCTCTTCTGGCTGAGACAGAAAGTGCAGCTGATCTGGCTGACAGCTTTACTGCTTCTGCTGAAGCATCAGAGATACTGCCTTAAAGAGCATAGGGAAGGATTTTAGCAGTTCTTCCCTAGAGGTACCTGCCGTCAGGTGTTCCTGCAGCTGCTTTAGCCATAATTCAAAAATAAAAACTTTTCTGTGCCTCCCTGCTTCACTGAAAAGGCCTTAAGGACTCTTCAGTGCTTCACCCCTCTCCAACCAACCACTATGCTGCTTACAATTCACAGGAAAAAGATACTGGCAAGTGCCAGCCTACCTGTGATGAGCCGGTGACTGTCTCCCCTGCGGTGTGTGGAGCTTCCATCCTTGCGTTGGATCGCGCTCTGCTGTAGGCATCTTGCAGCCCCTGCTGTTCGCCTTTTACACCGGCTCCGGCCCTCCCCTTCCTCTCTGCGCCAGGAAGCCGGAACCGTGACCTCCGGCGCACATCGATGACGACACCGCCGCCGGAAGTGACCCCCTGCGTCTTCCGGTTAACTTTTGCATACAGCAAGGCCGCCGGCCGGCTCCGCTGCATTCACCGCTTGGTGTGCGGTCATCGCTGCCCTCTCCCTTGCCGGGCACTGGAGAGAGGGGGGACGGGGAACTCCAACGCCTGTGGAGGGAACCCAAGGCCATGCTGCTCCTGCTGAGGCTTCCTAGCCGAAGGTGAGGGACCCAAGGCTGCCTGGTAGTGTACTCTCCTGCCAGCCCTGAGATATGGAGCTCATCCAGCCCTCTAAAAGTTGGTTTCTCCTGGCAACATGTCTCCTCCGGAGTGAGGAAACACAAAAAACTGACCAGGTGCCTGAGGGACCACCTTTTAAAGAGCTGATGGCAATGTGTTTCCGGTCCAGTAGGAGGAGCTCCATCTCTCAAGGGCTGTCCTGGAAGACGACTGGGGAAAAATGATATCGGTCGATCACTAGAAGAAAGCCTAAAAAAGACAACTAATGCAGCCACCACATCTAAAGGTTGGTAAGCTGTTATACTGTACATTAATTTTTTTTTGTTTTGGGTTTAATACCACTTTAATTACCCCTTCCCTATGCTATCCAAAACTATAAAGCTGATGATGTTCATGTTTCAGTCTCACCTCCAGTCACCAGTTGTAACACATTTGACTTCTCTTTTAAAGAAGAAGTATCACTTTTTTACAGTATTCAGTTCTTGATGTAATTCTTTTTCCCATCTTCCCAGGTGCCCTGTAACGGTAGTTGTGATGTCAGACAGGTGCTCCCACCTCGGCGCAAGCCTGTCTAACACTGCAACTAGCAAGCAGAAACATGAAAGCTGCTTCGCTAGGGAGAACCTGTCTCTGGCTCCCATCACTTGCACTAGGCAAGCACCGATCAGAGGAAAGCAGAGGGAGAAGATGCATGTCAGCTAGCAAAGCAACCATCTCCTTGCTAGTTGTGATGTTAAATGACCTTGTGCTGAGGGCGGCGTGGTGAGGGGCACGCACACTTTGTTACAGGGCACCTAGGATGATGAGACTTACATGTACTTTATCTTATTGGGAACTGAATACTGTAACAACGAAGAAAGTACTACTTGTTCTTTAAGAGCTAGGTGGGCATAGTGGAAATGCGGGCAGAAATGCACGTTTCTGCCTGCGTTTCTGCAAATGCAGGAAAACAGTGCTGCAACTCACTTGCAGTGCCATTATTTCTTAAAGGCACCCCAAACACGGGTAGCAGTTGCATGCTTTGCCATGTGATTTCCACGTGACAAAACGTGTGGAAAACGTGCAACCCAAAACGCCCTTGGCTTATGTGAAATTTTTTTTTTTTTCATACATCTGTGTGCATTAAGCCTTTTATCTGTGTGTGCAGTGGATTTAATTGTTTTTTTCTGCCCATAGGTCCTTCTGGATGAGCTTGGCTTAGATGATTCGTTCATTACTCCCTTGCGTGAGAAATACCTCCGGCCTTTGGTCTCTGTCTTGTATCCAGACTGGGGAGGCAGCTGCCTGGACAGCCACAAAGCCTTTGTAGTACAGTACTCCTTGGATAAAGACTTAGATCTCAGCTGTCACTACGACAACTCTGAGGTTACTCTAAATGTTTCCCTGGGAAAAGAGTTCACTGATGGAAACCTTTATTTTTCAGAAATGAGACAGGTAAAACTCCTGCTAAACTATCTTTGCAGTTCATACTTTTTTTTTTTTTTTTATACAGAACAGTTTAGAAGGTGTATATCCCTAATCCTTTAGACATGCCCCCAGGCAGAGATAGACTTGTCACTGTGTGATTGACTTTTTTTTCCTGGTCATTGTAGCTTTCCTTCTCTCAGGGCTGTGTTGTGTTACCAGGGGTGTCAAACTAAAATTCTTCTCGGGCCGCATCAGCATTATGATTGCATTCAAAGGGCCGGTTGAATTTGTAAGACTAGTTGTCCAGCGAACCCCACCCCCTCTTACATCAGATGTCAAGAGCCCCCCACCATCAGAAGTCAAGAGTTCCCCACCCTCCCTTACAGCACAGTACACCCCAACTTACCTTGTGCTGCTGCTGGGAAGATGCTGGGGCATTGTGGGGGAAGCAGAGAGTGCAGGGTCTATAGAGGAGGACCAAAAGAGGGCTGGAACTCTCCTGCAGCTGCAGGAAAGGTGTGAGGGCCACATGAAATGGCCTGAAGGGCCGGATTCGACCCGCGGGCCTTGTGTTTGACACCTGTGTGTTACACTGTGTGTATGGTGCTTTTTTGCAAACAGCAGCACTGGCACTGTTCTCTATTAGGATGGTACTCGCCAGTTATGTCACATGTTTGCAGTACTACTACTGTCACACAATTGTAGGAGTAAAACCAGCTATAATCATCTTGTATGCTGAGTGATATACAGCAGGTAAAATAAGTATTGAACGTGTCACCATTTTTCTAGGTAAATATGTTTCTAAAGGTGCTATTGACATGAAACGTTCACCACAGGTCGGTAACAACCCATGCAATCCATACACACAAAGAAATCAAAACAAATAAGTTCAGAACTTAAGTTATGTGTAATAAAATGGAATGACACAAGGAAAAAGTATTGAACACATGAAGAGACGGGGGTGCAAAAAAAGGCATGGAAAGCCAAGACACCAGCGGAAATCAATTATTAATTAGAAAGCAATCCTGGCCCTTGTCATTGCAAGTGATACCAGTTGGTTCAGTCCCAACTGATTGCCTATAAAAAGGTGTCTCATTACCAAGGTGTCACACAACAAGCATCTCATGATGGGTAAAAGCAAAGAGCTCTCTCAAGACCTTTGCAAACTTATTGTTGCAAAGCATACTGATGGAATTGGTTTCAGAATTTCTAAACTAAAGTGAGCACTGTTGGGACCATAATCTAGAAGTGGAAAGAACACAATTTCATAACCATAAACCAGCCACGACCAGGTGCTCCTTGCAAGGTTTCTGACAGAGGAGTAAAAAGAATTATCAGAAGAGTTGTCCAAGAGCCAAGGACCACTTGTGGAGAGCTTCAGAAATACCTGGAATTTGCAGGTACAATTGTTTCAAAGAAAACAATACAACCACGCAAGACTCCATTGCTGAAGAAAAAAGCATGTTGAAACTTTTTTTTAAAGTTTGCTGCACAACATTTAGACAAGCCTTTGAAATACTGGGAGAATATAGTCTGGTCAGATGAGACCAAAATAGAACTGTTTGGATGCCATAAAACACACCATCTTTGGAGTTCAAATGGCACTACACATCACCCCAAAAACACCATACCAACAGTGAAGTTTGAAGGTGGTAACATCATGGTGTGGGTCTGTTTTCAGCATATGGTACTGGCAAACTTCATGTCATTGTAGGAAGGGTGAAAGTACCAAGACATTCTTGATAAAAATGTGTTGCCATCTACCAGGATGATGAAGATGAAACGAGGGTGGACATTTCAGCAAGACTATGATCCCGAACACAAAGCCAAGGAAATTCTCAATTGGTTTCAAGTAAAATAAAGCTGCTAGAATTTCCCACCCAATCACCTGACTTGAATCTAATAGAAAATCTATGGAAAGAACTAAAGATCAGAGTTCATAGCAGAGGCCCACAGAACCTTCAAGATTTGAAGTTTTTGGGTGGAAGAATGGGCCAAAATCACACCTGAGCAATGCATGTGACTAGTTTCTCCATACAGGAGGCATCTTAAAGCTGTCATTACCAACAAAGGATTTTGTACAAAGTATTAAATAAAGATCAGTTAGCGTGTTTAATACTTTTTCCCTGTGTCATTCCTTTTTATTACACATAACTTTATTTCTGAACGTATTTGTTTTGGTTTCTTTGTATGTATGGATTGCATGGGTTGTAATCGACATGTAGTGACATTTTTTGTCAATAGCACCTTTAGAAATATATTTACTGCCAGTCCTGCTTTTCAATTAAAACTGACCTCACTAAGCAGGAGAGCACACAATGGTCAGTTCTCTAGCTTTGCTTGGAACTCAGCCTTCTCTCCTCCAATGATTAGACTTGCCCTGACATGCCCCCGCGGCACAGCCATTCACTGGGAATCTCGGTGTGCTGTTGTTTCTCCTCTCCCCAGCTCTTATGTAATGGAGAACAAAGGGAATGTGATTATTTATAAAAAAAGGGAAAAAAAGGTAATTAAAATGTTTTTTAAATCTATACAAATAGGTTTTGCCTTTCATTTCTATTTTAAACGGAATGGGTTGTTTTACAAGGTGATTGTAAGATCGTAGAAATTGTAATGAGTGTATTGAGTTTTAAACAGGACCCACATAAAAAATATGATCTGATTGTACAATGTATGTGCAATTTATTTTAGATGTAGTATGAGTGTCTACCTAAAAAAAATTCCTGACAAATAGACCTAATAATAATAATAGACTTACACTACATAGTTGTTAAAACTGAATTGTTCTCTGACGATTAGCATGCAAGTTGCTGAATGGTTTCAACATTTTTGGGGATTGAGCTTGTTGAAGGTCTTTCTGATCTCTTGCCATCTTCCACTGATGTTCTCCCGCACTTGAAGTGTGTGTGCCACTCAAAACAACATGAACGACTCATTGCAGGATCGCCGTAAACATGCCGAATCATGTCAAACGTCTCTGTGGCAGCTTTGCCCAGTTTCATGCAGAATTTCACATTTGCTTTTTGTTCTAACTTGCTATCCATGAAATACATACCTGCCAACTGTCCCGTTTTTCCCGGGACAATCCCGGCAAATAGGAGCCTGTCCCGGGTATTTTACAGTGTCCCTGTTAATCAGAGACAATGTAAATCACAAAAAAAAAAAAATTTGTGCCACACAGTGTCGCTCTCACCCCAGCTAGGAGTTGTAGTTCTGGCAGCAGGTTGTCTCTCTCTCTGTGCCCGCTCACTCTTCCCGCCTGTTGCAAATTTAACGTGTCACCGAAGGCAGGGTGTCAGCATGGTGCACTTTCCAAAATCCGCCAGCAGGGGGAGGCAGAGCACCTTCCGACAAGCTGGAGGCCTGTTAATTGATACATATATATAGTTTTCTAGCTCTAGATAAATGTGTGTACATATCCGTGTATGTGTATGTGTGTGCATATATATATATATATATATGTATATATATATATTGCTCAAAAAAATGAAAACAGACCTCAATCCTCAATGGGAAAAATCTCATGCTGGATATCTATACTTGGTATGTGTTAGGATAATATGGACTGGGTAATGTGTTAGGATCTATACTGGTATGGACTATACTGGTATTGACTGTGTAATGTGTTAGGATGGTATGGACTGGGTAATGTGTTAGGATCTATACTGGTATGGACTGGGTAATGTGTTAGGATCTATACTGGTATGGACTGGGTAATGTGTTAGGATCTATACTGGTATGGACTGGGTAATGTGTTAGAATCTATACTGGTATGGACTGGGTAATGTGTTAGGATCTATACTGGTATGGACTGGGTAATGTGTTAGGATCTATACTGGTATGGACTGGGTAATGTGTTAGAATCTATACTGGTATGGACTGGGTAATGTGTTAGGATCTATACTGGTATGGACTGGGTAATGTGTTAGGAAGGAAAGGATGCTACATTGTTTTATGTAAATGAAAATTATCACCCTACAGAGGGCTGAATTCAAAGACAGGTGAATAAAGTGTGAAATGTGCTCAGGTGTGACCATACAAAAAATGGAATATGTAAATCTAAATAAAGTATTAGGTGTAAATAAGTACAATAAAACCTAATTATACCAGATAGTATAATCATACTTATTTACACCTTGCACTTTATTTATATTTCCATATTACATTTTTTGTATGGTCACACCTGAGCACATTTCACACTTTAGAATTGCAGGGAATTGTGATGAGAATTTTAAACTTTAGGCAGAAGTAGTGCAGTAGAATGGGAGAATTATTCCAACTCTGCTACTTTGGCCTTAAGTTTTCAATTTCCTGTAATTCTCTTTATGAAGTAGACCCTATAATCTGATAAGTAGGCAGAGATTAATTATGCGGAGTGGGCGGAGCTTCGGGGAAGTGGGTGTGGTAAGTAATTGATAGCTGTGCTGCAAAGTGTCCCTGGAAATTTTTTTCAAATGTTGGCAACTATGGAAATAGCAGACGTGGTAACGCACATGGTCAGAAAAGCACCAGTTGACAGCTTTTGATGTACACAGGGTGATGTCTTTTGGCACACTGACTTAGGAAGGTTGGTGCTCCCTATGACTGTGCATGTAGCCTTGTGCTGCCATCTGTTGGCGCGTTACAAAATAGTCTCAAAACTTTTTGATACCACCTGGTAGAAGTGTCCTTGCGACCAATATTAGTGTGCAATGAAGATCATAGCTTCAACCCTTTCACTGCTAGGTCCATGCGTCTGATGGCTACAGCACTGGGGTCATGTGTAAAACTGACAAGCAGACTCCTGCCTGTCAGGTGGAAGCATTCAGGTGGCTGTGCTACTACCCAATTGCTTCCACACGCCCCCCCCCCCCCCCCACGCACGTGCCTTCGCCATGTATCCTGGGCTCCGCTTGCCCATCTGCGGGCCTGTGACTGACATGGCGGGTGCCGGCAGGTGGAGGGGAGGGAGAAGAGCGGACACAGTCCTCTCTCCTCCTTGTTGGTGACACGGAAAGCAACGTGTATGACATCACTTTCCCTGGCTAACATAGCCGGGAAGGAATGTATTGTAATGCGATCTGCATTGCAATACATTCAGTGGAGCCCAAAGGAGACATGCAGGGTCTTTTAGACTCTGCATGTCTCATTAAAAGAACCTGTCACCAAAAAATCATTAAATAGGGGACTCTTTGTCCCCTATGTGATGGAAAAAAAAGCTAAGCAAAAAAAAAAAATGTTTTTTATTGGAAAACAATAAAGTTACACTCAAGCACATAAATTTCCACCCCCAAAAAATGTTGAGGCCCCCCACCCCTACATATACGCACATACAAAGGTAAACGCACTCGTTAGGGGCACCTACGCGTGAAATCGCTGATTGCAATACCCATGTTAAATATCGCTGCGCATGCCAGAGTGAGAGGAATAATTCTAGCACAAGACCTCCTCTGTAACAATAAACTGATAAGCTATAGGGGGCTTTTGAAGCGTCACCTATAGAAAAAACAGGGTATTGAAGTTTGTTGCCATTTCACGGGCCCACGCAAATTTAAAGTTTGGCATGTTGGGTATCTATTTACTTGCTACAACCTCGTCTTTTACATTTTACCAAAAAATCGGAGTAATTTATTGCGTATGTTTGCCCTAAAATTCACTTTAGTGTGTGTTTTGACTGAAAATTTGCTAGACCTAGACCATTGCGGTAATATTGTGTGACTTAAAAAATAGGAACTACCACTATTTTATTCTCTATGGTGTCTGATTTCAGAAAATATATAATGTTTGGGAGTTTATAGTAATCTTCAGGCCTAAATGATTTTTTAAACATCTGTGCAAAAAATGCAGAAATAGCTCGGGCAGCGAAAAGGTTAATTTGTATACAGTAAACCCCCCTCCATTGCGGGGGTTACGTTCCAGCTGCGAAAAGTGAAAATCCGCGAAATAGAAAAAGCCTATTAAAATGCATTGTAGGCATGTTTTTTTTATTGTCACTGTATGCGTAAAAGCATTTTAAGGTCTTTAAACACACTTTTAAAACAATAGAAACTCATTTAAACACATAAAAGATACTGAGAGACATAGCAAGAGCTATGGAAAACACAAAAATATTTCATTTTGAATGATTTATATAGTAAAATAACATTACAAAAAAAAACGCAATATACCGGGACCGCAAAAACTGAACCGCGATGGAGCGGGGGTATACTCTATAAATAATATTGTATTTAAGTCATAAAATGCATGGCAGTCTTTTCAATCTGCTTAGGTCTAACGCAAAAATATTCAAATTTTTCAAATGCTGCATACAAACTCATCCAAAAGTGAGGAATACTTTGGTCCTATATTAGCTCATTAAAATATTCTTCCACCAGATTTTTTAATAGTTTAATAAGGTTGTAACATACGTGGCCAGTTTTACTGGATTCAAGCTGCTAATTTCAGACCAGGAAAAGATGGGAGGAAAAATCCCCCTAGTGGGGACACAACCGAAGAAAAATAAAAAACATTATAGCCTGCTGTTTGAAATTAAATATCAGTTTTCATTCTAATGACCCTGGTAAACAGATGAAGACGTTTTTTTGTACTGCTAATTGGAGGCAGATAGAGATCAGTTTTCTATTGATCAAACTGCTAAAGATGATTGGCTCATATAGGTCATTTCTTAATTCTTCTTTTCAATATTAGGTTACCAGTTCTGAATGCTAAATCCCTAAATTGACTATAGTAAAAATCATTTGTCTTCCATTCAGGTCCCAGTCAATGAAAGAAGATATACAGAAGTTGAGCATCTTATTGGTCAGGGAATTTTGCACAGGGGGCAGCAGATTCATGGAGCCCTCCCGATTACTTCAGGAGAACGTTGGAATCTTATTTTATGGATGAGAGCGTCATCAGTACGTAACAAACGATGTCCCATGTGTGACAAGGAACCTAAGCTTATAGAGACTGTTGGACAAGGAGATGGATTTACAGTGAAAGAAGAAGAAATCAAGGTGGAGAACGTAGATGTGTGTGCTGTATTGTAAAGTTATTGTACAAAATAAAATATTTTTATCTGAACATTGTAAGCTTTAATCATGGTTACAGGTTCATGGCTGGGGTCTGCTGTGTCCCTGTTCAGGTGTGAATCAGGTCCGAATTTTTTACTGAATTTGCACCTGAATCGGACCAGAAGACACACAGGACTCTTTTTCAATGAGGACCGCGGCTGCCCCTAACCTGTGTGACTTGATGAGTACCACAGGCAGGAGAAACAGTAATTCTCCTAAAAGAGTCAAATAGGGACACTTAGAGCCCATGCACATTTAGGCGATCCGACTTCGGGGGGCGACCTGTGAAGTCGCGTGCACCGCGACTTGCAGGGACTTCACATGATGGAAGTCTATGCAAGTCGCTCCCAGGTAGCCCCAAAGTAGTACAGGACCCTTTTTCTAAGTCGGAGTGACTTGTGTCGCTCCTATTAGAACGGGTCCTGTACTACTCAATGGACCGCGACCGACCGCGACTTGTCAGGCTGACAAGTCGCGCTAGTCTGAATGGGCTCTAAAGATAATGATGTATAAACTTTATTAATTGGAACAAAAATACACTCAGATGACTCAGAGTATAACACATACCATGATATTAAAAGACATAGAAGATAAAAACACAATGGGATTTGCTGCAGCAAATCGGGTATGTATAAAGTGCAAATCTAGGGGTATAGATGTATAAAAGGGGGAACAAGCCGTTCTCCAAAACATTAACCAGTCCCAGAGAGAAAAAAAATATCTTGCACTGATTAAGTAAAGGAATGTAGGTTAAGGTGAATCCCACAACTAAAGAGGTACAGCTGAAGATGGTATAATGTGGAGCAGGAAAGGTGGTATAGTGGCTGGAGTGCTGGGGCTGACCAATGGGGGCGCCTCAGTGGCGGCAGTCCAAATAATTGTATGGTGAAGCAAAGGTATGGCAGTCCTGAGCTTAAAAGCTGGTTACTCCATATTAGGAAGGCAATGTGAGAAGGCACAGACAGCTCTGTTTGATGAGAGTAGGGGCACAGTACCTCATAAGATGGTGGGGGCTGTCCCGTTTTGCTGTCAGGTAGTAAGAAATCCCGAAGTGCTGCTGCAGAATAGCGGTGGATGCTGCCCGGCCGAACGCTCCCTTACTTTCTCCTTGGCTCAGACGAGCGTGTCTCGGAGGGGGCGGGCTTGCGGCCCAACGTTACTCCGGACGTGGGTGGCGGCTTGTGTTCACAGCGGCCATAGGGCAAGTGTTCACCGGAATCCCAGATTGTACAGTCAGAATGATGCGGTGCTGACGCGTTTCACCAGCCAATCGCTGGTTTCCTCAGAGCTCTGTGTGACTTGGCTCCATTAAGAGCCAGTCACGAAAATGCGCACATAGGTTCCCACACACATATGTAAACAGTGATTGCAACATACATGTGAGGTATCATCATGGTGAGAGCAATAATTCTAGTGCCAGAGATCACGTTTAACTCTTCACAGGTAACCTGTAAAAGATTTTAAAGTGTCACCTATGGAGATTTTTTAGGTACAGTAGTCTGTTGCCATTTCACAGGCATGCAAAATTTTAAATCTTGACATCATTTGGTATCTGTTTACCCAGCACAACATCATTTTTTATAGTTTTTCAAAAACAAGTATTATATTGTGTTTTTGTGTGCACTAAAATTCATTAAAGTGCATTTTGTCCTGAACATTTGCATTTCATACACTCTGTGCAAATACTGTGCAACATAACAAAAACTGCAATGATCATCATTTTATTGTCCAGGGCCTCTGCTTTCAGAAAATATATATAGCTTGGGGCTTCTAAGTACTTTTCTAGCAAAAAAATGCTTATATTAACGTGTGTGAGAAATAACATAATTGGCTCTCTGGGCCAGGTGGCTACTGTGGTGGTGGTCGCGGTGTCTGGAGGAGGAATTGGAGCGTCTCCTCGGATGCCTGCTCCTGGAGGGAGACTCGCGGCGTCTGGATCTAGATGACGAGTGACGTTGCAGGCCTGGCAGGGTCCCTATCCTAATGCGTAGCAGACCTAGAAGAGCTTTGGGAAGAAGAGAAAGCGGAGGGGAAAATGAACAGCATGCAGAGTGACGATAAACCTCCCAGGACTGAACCGGCACCCACCTGTTACGAGAGGGCTGGCCACAAGAGGGCGGTGACGCAGGGTCAGTAGCCGAGGACTGGGGAAGGAAAGGGCAACAGAGGGTCATTCTAGGGTGAACCACAGCTAGCCCTCCCATGCCACCCCTCCATATACCTGGGGAGAGAAGCAGCAGGCTTGGGGAAGCTGTCGCAGTGCCCACAGGACTCCCTGAGGGAACTGAGGCTGATAAATCTTCTGCATGAGTGACATCATCCCTGCACAGGTGCTGTAACGGCCGCGATCGCGGGGCCGAGCGACCACTCATGCGCGAGTCAAGGTTTGGTTCTGCCCGCGGCACCTGCGCATGCGCGAAACCAGGCCTTTTTCTCGTCCGTGGTCCCGCGCGTGCACCCCGGCCAACGGAGCAGGAAGAAGCGGCGGCGGCCTGGAACGCAGAAGCATTCCAGCCGCCATGAGAGGCCAGAAAAACACTAGAGCCAGTGAAAAAAGACAAACAGATGATAAGACATAGAGGACTGCTATGGAGTGGGGGCAGAATCTTCAGACCCTGCCAGGGCTTACGCACAATACAGCGTCCTGCACACCACGCAGAGCCAGGGGATGCCATTGCAACTCACCTGCCCATGGCTGGGCCCTGGCAGACACAGACACCGAAATCCAATCTGGAGCGGGCAGGACGCTAATCTTTAAAAGGTATTACAACATTCATTGGAGGAGGACAAAAAAAGAACACAGTCACGGTCCAAAGGCTGAAATCTATGGGAGGGTCCTATAACCTAGGAGAGGAGGCAGGGTTAACCCACACGTAGGCTGCCATGGAGTCTGTCAAGAAATATAATATTTTTACATCCTAATATAAGTAACTGCTTCTGTCCTTATTTCAGCTACCTTTAACCCCGCTTTAGGTTCAGTTTTAAAAAGGGATTTGGAGAAGGCTGAGAGCAATGAAGCTACTTTTTTTTAAGTTAAAGTGTTATCAAAAGCTAACTTGGACTCCTTCTAAAAACATTCCCTCCCCCTCCTCCTACCTATCCTGCATACCCTATATAAAAAAGATATGTGTACTTACCTATTTTTAAGCAGCTCCGGTCTGGGAATGTGATCCTGCAGCTAGGTCCCTTTTGAAAGGGAGAACTTGACAACAGCTGTGAATTCCTATAAGCTTCAAAGTCCTAGCCTTTGATGGCGCTTACTCCTCTCCCCTGCAGCAGCTGTTCACTGACACAGGGGAGGCGGAGCTGCTGGATTACATGACCGGACTGGAGTGGTTTTGAAATAGGTAAGTACACACATCTTTTTTATACAGGTTAGAAAGGATAGGTAGGAGGAATTTTTTTTAATACCAACCACTTGCTGACCGCCTTACGTATAAATACAGCCGCAGAGTGGCTCTCCTGTGCCGGATCATGTACCTAGTATGTGATCCAGCACTTCTGGGTAGTGTAGATTAGACACAGCACAAGCCAATCAGTGGGTGCCAGCCAATGGATGATCGTCGGCACATGCTGATCGGCGAGGAGGAAGACTAGAGAGAGCTCGTGTATGTAATCAATACAGAGTTCTGTCTTGTCAGTGGGGATGTGGCAGTTTTTGCTTCTCTGTAAAGCAGGGAATAAAAACCATCACATCCCTTAGTGAAAGCACCTCACAATAAACCAGGGCTGGCCTTAGGTGTTCAGACGCCCTGTGCGAGCCAATCTTGTGGCGCCCTCATCCTCAACCCTCGCCCCCTGGTCACCTAAACATACACAAAGAGGAAAAAAAAAATTGTAACAAATAAGAGAGAGATGCATGGTACAGGAGATGCAGGGGCTGCAGGCATGGTACAGGGGCTGCAGGCCTTGTGCAGGAGATGCAGGGGCTGCGGCCATGGTGCAGGGGCTGCAGGCATGATACAGGGGCTGCGGGCCTTGTGCAGGAGATGCAGGGGCTGCGGCCATGGTACAGGAGATGCATGGGCTGCAGGTATGGTACAGGGGCTGTGGCCATGGTACAGGAGATGCAGGGGCTGCGTGCCTTGTGCAGGAGATGCAGGGGCTGCGTGCCTTGTGCAGGAGATGCAGGGGCTGCGGGCCTTGTGCAGGAGATGCAGGGGCTGCGGCCATGGTACAGGAGATGCAGGGGCTGCGGCCATGGTACAGGAGATGCAGGGGCTGCGCCATGGTACAGGAGATGCAGGGGCTGCAGGCATGGTACAGGGGCTGTGGGCCTTGTGCAGGAGATGCAGGGGCTGCGGCCATGGTACAGGAGATGCAGGGGCTGCAGGCATGGTACAGGGGCTGTGGGCCTTGGTACAGGAGATGCAGGGGCTGCGGCCATGGTACAGGGGCTGCGGGCCTGGTGCAGGAGATGCAGGGGCTGCAGGCATGGTGCAGGAGATGCAGGGGCCGTGGGCATGGCGCAAGAGATGCAGGGGCTGCAGGCATGGTACAGGGGCTGTGGGCCTTGTGCAGGAGATGCAGGGGCTGCGGCCATGGTACAGGGGCTGCGGGCCTGGTGCAGGAGATGCAGGGGCTGCAGGCATGGTGCAGGAGATGCAGGGGCCGTGGGCATGGTGCAAGAGATGCAGGGGCTGCAGGCATGGTACAGGGGCTGTGGGCCTTGTGCAGGAGATGCAGGGGCTGCGGCCATGGTACAGGAGATGCAGGGGCTGCAGGCATGGTACAGGGGCTGTGGGCCTTGGTACAGGAGATGCAGGGGCTGCGGCCATGGTACAGGGGCTGCTGGCCTGGTGCAGGAGATGCAGGGGCTGCGGGCATGGTGTAGGAGATGCAGGGGCCGTGGGCATGGTGCCAGAGATGCAGGGGCTGCGGGCATGGTGCAGGAGATGCAGGGGCTGCAGGCATGGCGCAGGAGATGCAGGGGCTGCGGGCATGATGCAGGGGCTGCGGGCCTGGTGCAGGAGATGCAGGGGCCGTGGGCATGGTGCAAGAGATGTAGGGGCTGCGGGCATGGTGCAGGAGATGCAGGGGCTGCAGGCATGGTACAGGGGCTGTGGGCCTTGGTACAGGAGATGCAGGGGCTGCGGCCATGGTACAGGGGCTGCGGGCAGGGTGTAGGAGATGCAGGGGCCGTGGGCATGGTGCCAGAGATGCAGGGGCTGCGGGCAGAGGCGGCTCTAGGCTCAGTGAGGCCTAAGGCAAAACTTGGACATGAGGCCCCACTCATGCCCAAAATGGGAAAAATAATTCAAGCGATAAAAATTAACTGTATAAATTGCATATATTAAGAGCCTTAACCTTTTGTACTATGAACTTGACAACAGCTGTGAATTCCTATAAGCTTCAAAGTCCTAGCCTTTGATGGCGCTTACTCCTCTCCCCTGCAGCAGCTGTTCACTGACACAGGGGAGGCGGAGCTGCTGGATTACATGACCGGACTGGAGTGGTTTTGAAATAGGTAAGTACACACATCTTTTTTATACAGGTTAGAAAGGATAGGTAGGAGGAATTTTTTTTAATACCAACCACTTGCTGACCGCCTTACGTATAAATACAGCCACAGAGTGGCTCTCCTGTGCCGGATCATGTACCTAGTATGTGATCCAGCACTTCTGGGTAGTGTAGATTAGACACAGCACAAGCCAATCAGTGGGTGCCAGCCAATGGATGATCGTCGGCACATGCTGATCGGCGAGGAGGAAGACTGGAGAGAGCTTGTGTATGCAATCAATACAGAGTTCTGTCTTGTCAGTGGGGATGTGGCAGTTTTTGCTTCTCTGTAAAGCAGGGAATAAAAACCATCACATCCCTTAGTGAAAGCACCTCCCAATAAACCAGGGCTGGCCTTAGGTGTTCAGACGCCCTGTGCGAGCCAATCTTGTGGCGCCCTCATCCTCAACCCTCGCCCCCTGGTCACCTAAACATACACAAAGAGGAAAAAAAAATTGTAACAAATAAGAGAGAGATGCATGGTACAGGAGATGCAGGGGCTGCAGGCATGGTACAGGGGCTGCGGGCCTTGTGCAGGAGATGCAGGGGCTGCGGCCATGGTGCAGGGGCTGCAGGCATGATACAGGGGCTGCGGGCCTTGTGCAGGAGATGCAGGGGCTGCGGCCATGGTACAGGAGATGCATGGGCTGCATGTATGGTACAGGGGCTGTGGCCATGGTACAGGAGATGCAGGGGCTGCGGGCCTTGTGCAGGAGATGCAGGGGCTGCGGGCCTTGTGCAGGAGATGCAGGGGCTGCGGGCCTTGTGCAGGAGATGCAGGGGCTGCGGCCATGGTACAGGAGATGCAGGGGCTGCGGCCATGGTACAGGAGATGCAGGGGCTGCGGCCATGGTACAGGGGCTGTGGGCCTTGTGCAGGAGATGCAGGGGCTGCGGCCATGGTACAGGAGATGCAGGGGCTGCAGGCATGGTACAGGGGCTGTGGGCCTTGGTACAGGAGATGCAGGGGCTGCGGCCATGGTACAGGGGCTGCGGGCCTGGTGCAGGAGATGCAGGGGCTGCAGGCATTGTGCAGGAGATGCAGGGGCCGTGGGCATGGTGCAAGAGATGCAGGGGCTGAGAGCATGGTGCAGGGGCTGCAGGCATGGTGCAGGAGATGCAGGGGCTGCAGGCATGGTACAGGGGCTGTGGGCCTTGGTACAGGAGATGCAGGGGCTGTGGCCATGGTACAGGGGCTGCGGGCCTGGTGAAGGAGATGCAGGGGCTGCAGGCATGGTGCAGGAGATGCAGGGGCCGTGGGCATGGTGCAAGAGATGCAGGGGCTGCAGGCATGGTACAGGGGCTGTGGGCCTTGTGCAGGAGATGCAGGGGCTGCAGGCATGGTGCAGGAGATGCAGGGGCCGTGGGCATGGTGCAAGAGATGCAGGGGCTGTGGGCATGGTGCAGGGGCTGCAGGCATG
The DNA here is from genome assembly GCF_965119305.1 of Pelophylax lessonae. Classification (NCBI taxonomy): domain Eukaryota; kingdom Metazoa; phylum Chordata; class Amphibia; order Anura; family Ranidae; genus Pelophylax; species Pelophylax lessonae. Next base: position 233,763,670 of record NC_138768.1, on the reverse strand, counting down.
GTGCAGGAAATGCAGGGGCTGCAGGCATGGTACAGGGGCTGTGGGCCTTGGTACAGGAGATGCAGGGGCTGTGGCCATGGTACAGGGGCTGCGGGCCTGGTGCAGGAGATGCAGGGGCTGCAGGCATGGTGCAGGAGATGCAGGGGCCGTGGGCATAGTGCAAGAGATGCAGGGGCTGCAGGCATGGTACAGGGGCTGTGGGCCTTGTGCAGGAGATGCAGGGGCTGCGGCCATGGTACAGGGGCTGCGGGCCTGGTGCAGGAGATGCAGGGGCTACAGGCATGGTGCAGGAGATGCAGGGGCCGTGGGCATGGTGCAAGAGATGCAGGGGCTGCAGGCATGGTACAGGGGCTGTGGGCCTTGTGCAGGAGATGCAGGGGCTGCGGCCATAGTACAGGAGATGCAGGGGCTGCAGGCATGGTACAGGGGCTGTGGGCCTTGGTACAGGAGATGCAGGGGCTGCGGCCATGGTACAGGGGCTGCGGGCCTGGTGCAGGAGATGCAGGGGCTGCAGGCATGGTGCAGGAGATGCAGGGGCCGTGGGCATGGTGCCAGAGATGCAGGGGCTGCGGGCATGGTGTAGGAGATGCAGGGGCCGTGGGCATGGTGCCAGAGATGCAGGGGCTGCGGGCATGGTGCAGGAGATGCAGGGGCTGCAGGCATGGCGCAGGAGATGCAGGGGCTGCGGGCATGATGCAGGGGCTGCGGGCCTGGTGCAGGAGATGCAGGGGCCGTGGGCATGGTGCAAGAGATGCAGGGGCTGCGGGCATGGTGCAAGAGATGCAGGGGCTGCTGGCATGGTACAGGGGCTGTGGGCCTTGGTACAGGAGATGCAGGGGCTGCGGCCATGGTACAGGGGCTGCGGGCAGGGTGTAGGAGATGCAGGGGCCGTGGGCATGGTGCCAGAGATGCAGGGGCTGCGGGCAGAGGCGGCTCTAGGCTTAGTGAGGCCTAAGGCAAAACTTGGACATGAGGCCCCACTCATGCCCAAAATGGGAAAAATAATTCAAGCGATAAAAATTAACTGTATAAATTGCATATATTAAGAGCCTTAACCTTTTGTACTATGAATTCACAGTTTCTAGAATTTTCTCTAACCAATTCTTCTTTAATCAAAGATCATTAAACATTGGGTATGTATGTATATGTATATATATATATGCATATATATATGTCTGCTCTTACATCACAGTCCCCAGCATTTCCCTATAGGTCATGGTTCCCTGAGTCCCTCCTTACATCAGAGTTCAGTGTCCCCCCCTTACATAAGAGTTCTCCTTTAAATCAGATTCCCCCCAGCATCTCCTCCTTACATTAGAGTCCACAGAATTCCTCTTTACATTAGAGTCCCCCTCTTAAATCAAATTTCATAGAGTCCCCTTTACATCAGAGTCTCCAGAGTTTCCCCCTTACACTGTAAGAGGGAACTTTGAAGACTCTGAAGTAAGGGGAGTTGATATGAGGGGACTCTGGTGTAGAAGGGAACTCTGTGGTCACCAAAGCTTCCCCTTGCATCAGAGTTTCCAGAGACCCCCTTACACTTCCCTTCCTTAATCCGCCACAGTCTAGGGCACGACAAGTCCCACTGCAGAAGGCTGCCATACCTGAGTCCCCACAGAGGACACTGTAAATTCCAGTATATTGCACTGCCATTCCTCCCTGAGGAATGGAAGCCTGCTATGCTTGGACTCATGCTGCTCTCTGTAGGGGACTGAGGAACTACTTCCTGCTATGCTAAGACTTGTAGTGCCCTCTATGGGGACTAAGGCATGGCAGCCTGCTATTCTGGAACTTGTAGTGCCCTCTGTAAAGGGACTGAGGATTCCTCAGTCCTCCACATTCTAGGGCACTATAAGTCCCAGCATAGTAGGCTGTCATTCCTTAGTCCCTCCCCTCATAGCTGGGGGGGGGGGGGAACAACAGAGTTAAACATCTAAAGGACAACTCCAACCAAAACTACCAATAATGTACAGAGTCCATACGTATGCTATGTAATGTCACATCCCCGCTAACCCTCACCTTCCACTTCAGGTGCTGTCATTGTGTAGGGCAAAGGGCTCCAGTTCCACCATGTTTGGCTTTGATGTCAGATATGCAGGACTGGCTCAGCTCCACTCTCTTCCCTGGCAACTGACTCTGGCATCAAGGGGGGCCTCTCCTCCTCCCCCAGCCACCCAGGGGCCTTTTCCTTCTCCCCCAGCCACCCAGGGGCCCTCTTCTTCTCCTCCAGCCACTCAGAGGCCCTCTCCTTCTTCTCCTCCAGCCACCCAGGGTCCCTCTCCTTCTCCTCCTCCAGCCACCCAGGGTCCCTCTCCTTCTCCTCCAGCCACCCAGGGTCCTTCTCCCCCAGCCACCCAGGGTCCTTCTCCCCCAGCCACCCAGGGTCCTTCTCCCCCAGCCACCCAGGGTCCTTCTCCCCCAGCCACCCAGGGGCCCTCTCCTTCTCCCCCAGCCACCCAGGGACCCTCTCCTTTTTCCCTAGCCACCCAGGAACCCTCTCCTTCTCTTCCAGCCACCCTCTCCTCCCCCAGCCACCCAGTTCCTTCTTCTTCTCCTCTTCCTCCACCAACCATTCTAAGACTCTTCCAACTTCCCTGGGGCTACTCACCCCCTTTGCATAGTAGACACCACAAATCTATGACCAGCCTGCAGAGTGACAAGTCGGGGCCTGATTACCTGTATGTTCCTGGGCCAGGGTAGAGCTCTCCTCCCAGAGCAACAACTGATGATAGCAGAGTGAGCTGACCGGGCAGTCACTGCCTACTGATGCAGGTACACGCCCTGCGATTCCTCCACATTTTAGGATTACATGATCAGATGGCCAATCCCCAGGCAGAGATGGCAGGGTAAGTGCCAGCGGACAACAGACACCTGGCAGCCGCAGTGAAGGGACTGCAGCACACTGCTGCAACTTTTATATCTGAGGATTTAAAACAATCTTTTATTTGGGAGATTTCCCTGACTGTGCCCTTCTAAATGTTGTCGCTCCGCCACTGGTTGTGAGGCCCCTGTAGGTGCGAGGCCTTAGGCGACCGCCTAATTTGCCTAATTAGAGAGCCGCCTATGGCTGTGGGCATGGTTCAGGAGATGCAGGGGCTGCAGGCATGGCGCAGGAGATGCAGGGGCTGCGGGCATGATGCAGGGGCTGCGGGCCTGGTGCAGGAGATGCAGGGGCCGTGGGCATGGTGCAAGAGATGCAGGGTCTGCGGGCATGGTGCAGGAGATGCAATCGTCAGTTAAAGTAACGCAGTGCCAAAAAGAAAAAATGGGCTGGTCATGAAGGGGGGGTAAATCTTCCGGAGGGCACGTGGCTAATCAATGTTAGCCTTTTCTTCCAGATTTTAGTGTCACGTTAACAGTATATGAGGTGTTAATGCAGATAAAACAATAAAATAAATCCCTCTGCGGGCTGACTTTATATTGCTAGTTGTATGAACAGCCGCCTACACACTTGTCCAAAGGCCCTCCAATAAAGACCCGGAACTAAAGACACAGGAACTGTTGCAGACGGACGCATATAAGAGTTGCACCGCGGATAGAACAGGTAAATAATGTGAGCATACAAAAAGCTCGTAGTGTCTGTGGGTTCTCATGCCGCATCGCATGCTGACCGCAGACTCAGTGTTCGCAGGGGGAGAGGGAGAGTGAAATGAATTATGAGTGCAATTCCCGAGCAGCTCTCCGATTAGAGCGCTGCGTGGTCGGAGCTGGCAGAGTGATACGCATGCGCGGTGCTGCTTACCAGAGCAGAAAGGGAAGAAGGGGTCCAGTGAAGTGCCTGTGATAATGTATATAGTGACACACACTGCACGCCACAAGCCTCCATGTGCAACAAGTGGGATAAAGCAGTGTCTGGTCCTCACACACAGTATTGGTACATTATCTGAGGAAATCACACAGGGGCTCACAGACACCATTTTGAATTCTGTCAGGGAGCGGCACTGAACGTGTCGTTGGCTGTGTCCAATTCCTGACACTGGCACAGGCTGGTACATGAAAGTGTCCACACTAAACCTTCCTCCTCGGGGTGCCCTCACACTGACAGGGGCATGGCCCAGGAGTTTTGTATTGGGGTGGTCACTTGCCTGATGAAGGGGTCCTGCGTCGCCCCTGAAACATCGCTACATATATGATGTGTGACCACGGAATAAAGCTTTGGACCTCTTCGAGGAATCCTTGGTGTGCTGGTGACATTTCTTCACTTTGATTATTCATGGTTTCCAACCTATAGTCATTACAGCATCACTGAACTGACGGTTATCTTGAATGTGTGTGGGGAACGTTGCGTTTCGAGTTCCACATCAGGTACACTTTACCTTTAATTGACAGCACACTGCAGTGGACAGATCCATGGCCGCTATTTAGTCCAATAACTGCTTCGGAATCCGCCCACTGTTGTGCACCTTCAATCACAGGCAAGGCAAATCTAAGTGTTCCACATCAGGCTCCATTCTCCCAACAGGCGCAGTGGACCTGAATTCGAGTTGTCGGGTGGGCGGACTGAGAGTAGTTCAGTGTCAGGTCTGCCTTGTGTGTGATTGACAGCTGATCTTAGTGGGCACATTCCAAAGCCACTATTGGATTGAACAGCTGCTATTGATTCGCCCACTGTCAATCACAGGCAAGGAGGACCTGATGGGGAACACGTCTCTCAGAGTGCCCCAGCAGGTTCCACAAGCTGTCAATTTAGTGTGACTTTCCTCAATAGTTGCTAGACCATGAGCGGTCTTCATCTTAGCAACCAATGAAGTAAATCTAAAACACATTGAAACATAATAATAAAGTGAAGAACACATGACACCCCCTCCCTGTGTTCACTGACTTTGAGTTGGTCTTAATTACACAGCACAAGTGGTTAGTACTTCCACCTGAAAGCACTAGGGTCATTGGTTCAAATCACAACCAGGGCACTACCTGTCTGGAGTTTGCATGTTCTTCCTGTGCTTGTGTGGGTTACCCCTGGGTACTCCTGTTTCTTCCCACACTCCAAAGACATGCTGGTAGGTTTCATTGGCTATACAAACAAATGGCCACTGCCCCCACCTATAACCGGCATTTGCAGCAAGGAGCACATAGAAGGGCAACGCATGCAAAACAAAACCAGACAAAGTCCCTGCTCAACTTACCGACCAGCTTTCAATCAACCGAATTATCCTAACAGGTTTAGTTTGCACACATTTGCAAATACACGCATAAGCTACAATGCCCCATCAAGGCACCCCGGTATTATCTGCAGTCCTAACTCTAAATTGTGAGAGCCTGCACAGTGGTAGAACATGTATTATAATCGATAGGCAGAGAGCAGGTGAGCCTGGAGGGAACCCACCCCTCCTTAAAGGCACAGGGCCACACTGGACCCCCCCCAGCACATAGCACAATGGCAGCAAAGGTGTTCAATGCATCCCCCCACCAATATTTTAACATTACAAACAAATGTCCACTGCCCCTATCTATAACTGGCCTTTTCAGCAAGGAGCACATGAAAGGGCAACGCATGCAAAACAAAACCAGAGACATTTCTGTTGAAATGTGAGTGAGTGCTATGTGCTGGGTGTCCAGTGCGCCCCTGTGCCTTTAACCACTTAAGCCCCGGAAGATTTTACCCCCATTCCGACCAGGGGGTATTTTGCGATTCGGCACTGCGTGACTTTAACGGAGAATTGCGCGGTCGTGCGACGCTGTACCTAAACGAATTTGGCGTCCTTTTTTTCCCACAAACAGAGCTTTCTTTTGGCGGTATTTGATCACCTGTGCGATTTTTTGATCACGCGCTATAAACAAAAAAAGAGCGTTCATTTTGCAAAAATAGCAATATTTTTCCCTTTTTTTTATATGAAATTCCCCCAAAAAAAAATGTAAAAATCAAAATTTTTTAAAATTTTCGGCCAATTTGTTTTATGCTACCTATGTTTGGTAAAAAAAATCGGAAAAAGCGTATTTTGATTGGTTTGCGCAAAAGTTATTGCGTTTACTAACTAAGGGAAAGATTTTTGTCATTTTTGTTGTTTTTTTTTTTAACGCGTAATGGCGGCGATCTGCGATTTTTTTTGCGGTACTGCGACATTGCGGCGGACAGATCGGACCCTTGACTGACATTTTTGACAATTTTGGGGTTACCAGTGACATTTCTACAGTAATCAGTGCTATACATATGCACTGTTACTGTAAAAATACACTGGTAGTGAAGGGGTTAACTTTATTTGAGAGGGAGGGGCTGTGTGTGTCCCTAGGGGCGTGATTCTAACTGTGATTGGCTGGGGCTTCAGCTGTATGCAGAGTGATCAACGGATCTACATAGTAGATCCAGATGATCAGCTCTCATACAGCGAGGAGAATGACAGGCAGCTTGTTTACACAAGCTGCCTGACTTTCTCCCTCTCCCCCGCCGATCGCCGAGTGGCCGGCGGACATCGGGTCCGCCGGTCACACGCGCGGGGGGGGTCCGTGACCACTCGGGAGCGGGAGCGCGCCTCCGGGGGCGCGCGCTCGCTCCCTAGACCCTCACAAGCTAGTGACGTAGCCCTACGTCACTTTGCCTGTGAGGGGCTGACCGCCGACGTAGATAGTCGTGCGGCGGTCGGCAAGTGGTTAAGGAGGGGTAGGCTCACCTGCCCTCTACCTATCCATTATAATGCTTGTGCTTGCTCTTGAAATCTAGAGTTAGGACTACAGATACCGGGGTGGCTTGACAGGGTTCTGTAGCTTACGCATGTATTTGCAGATGTGTGCAGATTAAACCCCTGTTTTTAACGCATACTGTTAGGGCTCTTTCACATGGCCGTTTCGCTTGTCCGCAAATCATCCTATTTTTTTGCGGATGATTTGCGGACATAATGCAAGTCTATGGCATTGAAGATGTCAGCGGAATACCATCCGCTGACACCCGATTTTCCTCCTTTCAGTTCTGTTCCGTTTTTTGGAATGGAACAGAACCCTATTTTTTCATCCGTGTAAAAAACGGAAAGGAAGGAAAATCGGATGTCAGCGGTGTCATCCGCTGACATCCGCAATGCCCATAGACTTACATTATGTCCGCATATCATCCGCAAACGGATGGGATGATATGCGGGCACACGGAGCGGATGACACAAATGTCATCCGCTCCCTGAAAAAAAAAGGTCCCGCAGCGGAGAAAAGCAGCGGAGCGGCCGTCTGAAAGAGCCCTTAGACAGGTCAATTCAGTTGGTTGCAGGCTGGTCAGTAAGTTGGGCTGGGAATTTCTCTGGTCTTTTTTTGCATAGGTTAATTGGCTACTGTCTAAATTAGCCCTAGTAGGGTAAGGGACTGATATGAATGTACAATATATATGTGTAAAGTGCTGCCTAAATTGACATCCCTATATAAGTATCTGTAATAAATAAATAATAAATATCCGCCAGTTTGTTTATTTGTGAACTGGCATTAATTCTGGAATCTCTAAGCCATAGTGACAGATTCTATTGTAATTCATAAATAAATATATTTGAATGCAGATTTGTTTGCATCGATCATGGATGACACTGGGACAAAGAAGAAATATCGTAGTAGGAATCCTCATCTATCTCACCACAAGTCAGTGAAAAAGAAATCTGCATCAAGGCACAGGGGTGATAGCAGCAGTCCTTCACCTACAAGAAGGCGGTCAACCCTCTCCAAATACAATCCCGAGGTTTTGAGGAAAGGTTTGTCACACAACTACCCTGAGCAGGGTGACCTTAACCTGTACTAGGGATAAAGTACAAAATCTGATGTGTAAAAATTGTTTTATAGTTTCGTTGACCTTTAATCTGCTCTTTCCTCTTTATTTTGGTAGAAAGGAAGCGTGGAAAGAGGAAGTTGAGTATATCATCTTCTTCATCCTCCTCCTCCTCACCAAAAAGAAAGAAGAAGAAAAAGAAGGATGCAAAATCATTGTCATCATCGTCATCGTCATCTTCATCATCATCTACTTCTTCAGATAGCTCCAGCTCATCATCTTCCTCTTCAGATGAATCTAGTGACAGTTCTAAACACAAGAGACATCACAAAAAGAAAAAGCACAGGAAGGGTAAAAAGAAAAAGAAGTTGAAAAAGAAAAGCAAAAAAGCCATAAAGAAGAGCTTGTCTAAAGTGAAAGCTCAGGAGTCCAAGAGCCGAACAGAAGAACCCCATCAGGGACCAATGTTAGAGTTGCATCAGGAGTCTTTGGAAGAAATTGGTCCAGGTGAAATGATTATGTGCACACAGGCATAGTTTATACATTTCTGTTGAGCTGTAGTCACCTGTGCTCAGAAAATGCTTTGTAGGAGTGAGGATCAAAGGATGTTGTTTGAAGAACATAATACAGTAACCTCTCTAAAGGGCTCCAACATGATTGCAGAGATTAGAGATAGTGGGTATGGCGTTGCTCTTTTCATGTGATGGGTGTGTGTTTCAATTAGTTGTTAAAAAGTGCTTAGTGCTTTGTGCTACTCCATAAAACAACATGTTAAGTAAATTAAAAAATACACTTAATAATAAGTTGATGTGTTGGCTGGTGTTCTGTTAAGGCTACATTCACACCTGAGCGTAGCGTTTTCGCGTGCTTTTTACTGCGATTTTTACCGGGATTTACAGGCGTTTTTTGTGCAGGCGTTTTTAGATTGAATAGAGACCAATGGAAAACGCCTGTAATCTGCCCAAAAAGAAGCTCATGTACTTTTTTGAGCGTTGGGCGTTTTGCCCACAGCGTCAAAACGCTCAGATGTGAACAGGGGCCATTGAAATGAATAGGATTTGTCTTGTTGGGCGATTTGAGAGCTGATCCTAGAGCAGAAAAACTCCCCAAAAACGCCCCAAAACGCCTACATGTGAACGGAGCCTAAACCAAAAAGTGAGCAAATAATTTCATAACATGTGAAAAAATCAACAGCTGAATACGTATACAGTTATTCAAATTAATAAAGTGACAGGTGTGCTTTTGTAAACCAAATATAGTAAGCATTAAACTCTGTATAGTGGTAAATATTACCAATTTATGAACAGCAAATATAATAACCACTAAACTCTATTGTGGTAAAAGTGACCAATCTATAAGCAATTAAGTCCTGTATGACATTACACAGATCCACATTGGTATATATCCTTTCTCCTTCACAGTTAGCCCATTTAGTTGGAATTCAGTGAGCTTTGAAAGCAAGATGTACGAGCCGCTCCTGATTTACGTCGTACTGATGAAACGCCTAGGACGGAGCTTCCAGCGTCATTGTGTCACTTCCTGTTTGGTCCATGGAGCAAATGAGCATCCTGGACTTCCTGCTTTTCAAAGCTCACTGAATTACAGCTTAATGGGCTAACTGTGGGAAGGAGAAAGGATATATACCAACGTGGATCTGTGTCCTGTCATACAGCAGCATAGCTGTGAATGCAAGATACCCCTTGAGGGGAGAGCTCTCTGGTGAGTGCAGTGGCATAAGGGGAGCACAGAGTGGAACACCTGCACTAATATATATTTGTTAAAAGCACAAATAAAGAGCAACTGTCGCCTTCATTCTTGAATCCTTGTCTTTTAATATATATGGACTGATTAACGATACCAGGACTTGATTGCTTATAGATTGGTCACTTTTACCACTATAGAGTTTAGTGGTTATTATATTTGCTGTTCATTAATTGGTCTCATTTGCCACTACAGAGTTCAAGGCTTACTATATTTGGTCCACAAAAGCACCTGTCACTTTATTAACTGTCAATGTATTCAATTGTTGATTTTTTGCACATATTATGAAATTAATGTTTGCTCACTTTTTGGTTTAACCGAACACCAGTCACCACATCAACTTATTACTAATTTTCATTTTTTTTTTCTTAAAATGGACGTCATCGCTCCCATGAATCAATGAGACGGCACCGGCCCCGCTCGTCACTTCCGGTGCGACGCCGCATTCCCTACTAAACAGCTTCTGGGCATGCCCAGAAGCTGTGTAGGAATGCGGCACCGCACCGGAAGTGACGAGAGGGGCGGGTGCAGGCGCAATCTGGGAGAAGACGACACGGAAGAGGACGTAGAAGAGGATCGCACTGGCTTCAGCTGCCCACAACAGAGATGGCAACGCTGGAGAAGAAATTTTATAAGTGAGTATTTCTTCTTGCAGGTAAGTGCGAACTGGGACAGATCAGAGGCTAGCCATTGTGGAATGTACTAGCCCTCACTGTCACGGTATGTTCATTGAAAAAATGTTTTTGTGCCCGGAATTCCGCTTTAACATGTTGGTTTATGGAGTAGCACAAAGCACTTTTAACAACTAATTGAAACACACACCCATCACATGAAAAGAGCAACGCCATACCCACTATCTCTTTAATCTTTTTTTATATAGACTCTACCTAGGTAGTTGTCTTAGTGGAGGCAGCAGCTCCTACTACAGCACTCAATAAACCATCTGTGCGGAACACTCCTAAATTTTTCTCTAATAATTGCAGAGCTTCTCTACACAATTCAGTTCAGCCTCTTTTTTTCAATTGTCCTGCAGCTGAGAGTAATGCAATGCAATGTGGGGATTTGTAAGAATGGGCGTGTAAATAAATCAGTTTATTAATGATTTTTAGGCTCTATTAACACTAACGCTCCTCCAAAGTTGCACGATTTCCACGATTTCGACTTTGAATGTGACTTTGATCCAACTCTACACTCTCTGGATCAAAGTTGTATCAGAGCAGTGCAGGCACCTTTTTAAAGTTGCTACAGCTTAAGGGCGCACTAATTTGAACGGTTGCCATTGAAAAGAATGGTCTGTGACTTGTCATGCAACTGTGATGTCCAAAGTCGCATGACAAGACACACAAGTGTGAATAGAGCCTTAAGGAGAATCTGAGTAGATTCTGTAGTGACATGGTCACCAGTTCCTCATCAGCTTGTGGTGGCATAATATTTTTAGACAGCATGGTGTATGTCTGAGAAAGCCCATTAAATTAACCATTTGACCTCCGGAAGATTTAACTGCATTATTTTAACTGACAATCGTGCGGTCATGCAACGTTGTACCCAAAAAAAAAATGATATAATTTGTTTTCCACAAAAAGAGCTTTTTTGGTTGTATTTGATCACCACTGCGTTTTTTTATTTTTTTACACTACATAAACAAAAATACACCGACAGTTTTGAAAAAGGAAAAAATTATATATATATTATTTACTTTCTGCTATAAAGCATAGCCAATAAAAAAAAAAAAAATACAATAAAAAAAATTGAAAAAAAAATCAAATTTCTTCATAAATTTAGGCCAATATCTATTCTGCTACATATTTTTGGTAAAAAAAAAAATCCCAATAAGCGTATATTAATTGGTTTGTGCAAAAGTTATAGCGTATACAAACTGTGGTGTGTGTGTGTGTGTATGTATGCATGTATATGTGTGTATGGTATATGTGTGTGTGTGTGTGTGTGTGTGTGTGTGTGTATATATATATATATATATATATATATATATATATATATATATATATATGTTGGAATTAAATTTTTTTTTATACTAGTAATGGCGGCGATCAGCGACTTATAGTGGGACTGCAATATTTTGGCGGACAGTCGGACACTAACTGACACTTCGTGGGAACCAGTGCATTAATACAGGGATTAGTGCGAAAAATATGCACTGTCACTGTATTAAGGACACTGGCTGGAAAGGGGTTAAACATCTAGGCAATTAAAGGGTTAACTGTGTGCCTAGCCAGTGTTTTACTGTAATATGTGTGCTGCTTTTACGCAGGGAAGTGATGGATTTTATTGCCTGCTTTCTAGGGACACAAAATCCATCCCTCCCCCCCCCCCCCCTGTCAGAACGGAGATCGGCCTTGTTTACATAGGCAGATCTCCGTTCTGTGTGTCTCCCTGATGGTTAGCGGATGGTGGCGGACATCCAGTGCCTGACACCCACAGATCGACTTCTGCTGTGAGTAATCACAGCAGAAGTCACTTTCTGTTAAAGGAAGTGAAAAGTAATTTCCCCACTGGTACACAGACAGCAAAAAATAACCTGGCAGGGTGTTTTAACCTTTACCCTGCTCTATCCAAAACAAAAAAAAATGTACATACACTTTATTATGATAAGTCAACAGTTGACTCTTTATGGCTACCACACTGTAAATGCCAGCAAAGTAACATACTTAAAAATATTACAACCGGCATCAAGGTTAAATCTTTACATGGTAAATAATTGGTGAGGTTAAAAAAAGACACCAGTCAATCCAGTTAAACTATGGTGTGTGTGTATGTGTTTATGTCAATAGTACATTGTATATCCCTGTATGTTGTGCTTGTTAAAGAGGAGCTCCAGGCACCTATCAAAAAAATAAAAGTCAGCAGCTACAAAAAGTGTACCTGCTGACTTTTAAAAAACAGCCACTCACCTGTCCCATGGTCCAGCGGTGAGCTCACCATAGCCGTCTTTATGCCCTGTCCCCCCTCAGCAGCGCCGTCATCTTCACTATGGGCACCTGGCTGTGACAGTTTGCGTCTTCACAGCCGGGTGCCCACTGCGCATGCGCGAGTCACGCTACACATCCTGAATGGTGGATGCAGTCCTCTGGGACCTGTCAATGTCCTAGAACAGTGGTCCTCCACTCCGGTCCTCCCCACTAACAGGCCAGATTTTAAGTATTATCTTGGGGAGATGCAGACTAGAATACTGCAATCACTGAGCAGCAAATTATATCACCTGGGATGTATTTCAGTTATCTTGCAAACCTGGCCTGTTAGTGGGCCCTGAGGACCAGGGTTGAGGACCACTGTCCTAGAAGACTGCAGGGGGGAGGGAGGGAGGAGTGCCTGTCCCGCCCACTCCTCAAAAGTGCCAGTTGTGCAAGAGGAGTCCTTAACCACCTCCTTACCGCTTGACGTCCTATGACATCCAGGGCTTTAAGTGGGGATGTTCAGCCGCTTGATCATTCTAACAGGGGGCGGGAGGGGACCCCTCCCAGGGGACCCTTCCCGCTGCCCTCTGGTGCTTCTACCAGCTCACCCATGCGATTGGTGAGCCGGAGAAGGAATCCGCCAGCGGCAGAAGTACACTATAGAGACTGCCCTGAGAGTCATAGAGACTAGATGGTCCCTGGCAGTATCTATGGCTCTCGGAGACACGTGCACGACGTTATGTTATCACATTCGGCCTGGCAGTTGTCAATACTGCCGTGATCTTGGCTGCATAGCCAAAATCTTTTTTTTGTTTTTTATTTTTTTTATTTCAGGTTTTCTAGTCTGTAGGAGAGATCTGAGGTCTTATTGACCCAAGATCTCTCCATAAAGAGGACCTGTCAAGCAATATTCCTATTACAAGGGATGTTTACATTTCTTGTAATAGGAATAAAAGTGATTGAAAAAAAATAGAATAAAGGGAAAATGTAAAAATAAAAAAATTTAAATAAACAATAAAAAAATGTAACGTGCCCCCGTCCTCGCATGCTCACACGCAGAAGCGAACGCATGCTTATGTCATGGCCACATATGTAAATGGTGTTCAATCCATACATGTGAGGTATCGCCCCGAACGTTAGAGCGAGAGCAACAATTGTAGCACAAGACCTCCACTGTAACTCTAAACAGATAACCTGTAAAAACTTTTAAAGCATTGCCTTTGGAGATTTTTAGGTACCGAAGTTTGGTGTCATTCCACGAGTGTGCGCAATTTTAAAGCGTGACTTGTTAGGTATCTATTTACTCGACGTAACATCATATTTCACATTTATACAAAAAAATGTGGGCTAACTTTAGTGTTTTGGGTTTTTTTAATTTAAAAAAATGATTTTTTTTTTCCCAAAAAAATGCATTTGAAATATTTCTGCGCAAATACCGTGTGACATAAAAAGTTGTAATGACCACCATTTTATTCCCCTACTTTCTTACTGTGTATATATTTGAAGTATTTCTTGGGTTTGTTTTTTTTTTTTTTTTTTACTCTCCTCTGCTATGTGCCTTTTGTGCTGCCCTGATTGCGCTCTTACATTTCTTTTTGTATTCTTTGTATTGTTTGAATGCTGACAATGACCCCTCAGCCTTGTATTTTTTGGAGGCCTTTTCTTTTGCTTTCATATGCATTTTTACATTAGAGTTTGGCCACCCTGGATTAATTTGAGCTCTTTTATACTTGAAATGCACCGGCCAATACCTTTATTTAGTATGCTCTTATAGCTCTCCCATTTTCCTCCGTGTTCTTTGTTCCTAGGCTTTTATCCCATTTAATATTGTCTAGCAAAGAGCACAGTTTAGGGAAGTTGACTCTTTTTTAAAATTAGGTGTCCTTGTATTCACCTTGTGCTTCTTATTTCTGTGATTTATACTGAAACTAATTGACCTTTGGTTGCTGTTTCTTAAGTTGCCCCTTTTTTTCCACATCTGCAATCTTATCTGTATTGTTAGCTATTAGTATGTTCAATGGCTCTTAGGCTGGCCATACACTATACAATTTTCTTGTTCAACTTTCCTTTAGATTTACCAAAACCATGTAATATAGGGTCAAACCTAAACACTTTCAATTTGTATGCAGTCAGGCAGGCCCATGCACTACATAGTTTAAGGTAAATCTAAAGGAAATTGAATAAGAAAATTGTATAGTGTATGGCCAGCCTTAAGAGCTGCAATGAATGTAGAGTGTTTTGTGCTCGGCCTTTCTGTCAGATTGTTTACCTGAATTGATACCTTATGATTGGTTGTACAATTGTAACTCTTTAATTAACAGCGTTGACCGATGTGCAGAAGAGCCGTATTCAAGCAATGAAGCCAATGACGAAGGAGGAGTGGGATGCACGGCAGAGTGTTATCCGAAAAGTCGTGGATCCTGAAACCGGTAGAACAAGGTATGGGGCTTATGTAATTTTCATCTTTGTACTGTAGTAAGTTGTATTCTAGTAGAGATGAATGCAGCAGTTTTAACTGGGTTCAGATCCACGTTTTAATCAGGAAAAAATGTGAAATGGGGGGACTTCTCCTTTACCATTGAAACTAATCTAGTACACGAGTCATATATGCTGATACCCTCTAAGGCTAGGATCACATTAATGCATGTTTTGCACGGGCATCAACACAGGTAAAAGGTCCCTGAACCATTTCTGGAATCGCAACCCGTGTTGCGTTCCTTTTTGGATTAATGGCACCCGCACGCATCCAGGGTATTTTTCTGTGTGAGCGGTTGCCGCTGCGGGAACAGGTGCGGACCCCCAAGCGGAACAACCCACATAGAATTGAACTTGGGTTTAGTGAATGGTTATGAGTGTGCTCTGTTAAAGTGGTTGTAAACGTCAGACATGAAATATGAACAAAGCATATCCCTCTATGTGTACTTGTCTTAATCCAGAGCACTGAGTGTGATTTCTGTCTCCTGCCTTGTTCCTCTGCTATCAGCGTGAGTCACTTCTGACAAGTTTTCCTGACACCAAGAGGTGACAGGGAAGGAAGCTCCAGCACACAGCCTGTGATTGATAGCCTCAACTCTGTTGATGTGTGCTGTGTGAAGGAGGGTGTGTCACTTCCCTCCAATCAGCACTCACTGAGCTTTGCAGAGTGTAACTTCAGCTCTGTGCCCCCTGTCTGAAAGCTCAGAAAAGCTGTATAAATTCTGTACTTTGAGCAGCTCAGGATAAAAGAGGGCTGCAGATAATATGGTACAACTTATGTTGGAGGTTTTTTTTTATCTCTGTGTATCATCAGAGGCCAGTCACTTCACTGGATATACAGTATGTAAGGGTTTACTACCACTTTAATATTAGATCAGATAGTTTCAGTGAGGATTCATCATCATTCACCGTTTAGCCTGGGGCTTATGGTCATTTGGATCTTCCACATGATTAGCACCACTACTGGTGTTTGCACACCCCCTCCTTTGATTTCTGACACCTTTCTTGAAGCAAGTAAGCTATTTTTTTTCTTTTATTTTCCTCCCTCCTTCTTGTAGCACCTGGGTGGTATTCACGTAGCAGGGTGGCCTCATACTGGCACACTGTTGTGAGTAGGCAAAAAGGACTTTTTTTTTAAATTCTTATTAAAAAAGAAGAGCAAATTGCACATCAAGGATTAAGCTGAAATGATTCACTCTGCTCTTATTTTTTGGTTGGATATAGATGAGCACACAGGGGATTATTTATCCTGCTGTTACATGGAGGGGTGCTGGAACATGCCACAGTGCCCATCCAACAGCAAAGCTGCTTTTTCCTCTCAAAGGATGGGGACCTGCTTGCAGTAAGATTTCCCAACAAGTATAATACTGTGCTTCCCTAACTTTTTACATTTGTATTAGTGGAATTCTAAGCCTACATTTGTATTAGTGGAATTCTAAGCCTTAGTCCAAAATGTAAGACGTTTGTTACAATTTAGCCGGTGGATTGTCGTCAAAAATCGTAGTGTTTTAGCAGGGTGTTTGTGCTTACTAAAAACGCTAAGCATTTCTCTGACATGTCAAGAAAGTTGCAGTGATATGTAACTGTACTAATCAGACACATCAATGAAAATTTCCCTCGCATATCTATCTTGGGATGGTTTTACAGAGGTTGGTTTTCAGCTAATGAATTGAATATTCCCCATTAGGATGAAGTTCCACTTTAACAAAGCCTTTGTTTGGAAGCCGTTACTATTGGGGTCAGACCATGGACCCTTGGCCTAGGGCACCATTACTACTGAGGGTGGCATAGAGGTAAACTCCAAGCATTTTGCAGGATCATTTTGCAGAGCATCAGTGGATGTCCTATGAGCTCTGTTCCAGCTGGCATCATGGGGAGGCATTGCATATTAGTGCCTTCCCTGCCACATAGCAGAACATCAACCAGAAAGGGCGCTTGCTGGGGAGTAAAGTTTTGGTTCTTCTTCCCCTGATGGGATGGGAGCTACTCTTCGCTTATGGTGTATCACTTTATGTATCACTATATAAAATACCTCAGCAGCGGAACACCTAATTTATAGTCCATATGGGTTATAATAGCGACCTGAAACATTCAAATAAAGGAGCAGCACTTAAAAACAATAAACCATAATAAAGTGCAAAATCCAAAAGAGGTTGCACAATTTGGTTTTTGCACTTTCAGTTTTTTTGGTTTAGCGCTGCACCTTTATTTGGTTATTTCAGCTTGTCTTCTTTCCCTGTCACTAGAGAGAAGAAGAATGGGAAGTAACAGGTTTCAGTAGGCATCTGTGCTGGTAGGTCTGAAAAGTATTTAGAAGGAAGGGGGGTATCTCTACTAGACACAGCCCTATGCAAGTTCCCCGTCTGCCCTCCTGCAAAGCACCCCCAATCTCCCACAATCCTCCAGACAGCCTTCTACAGAGCCTCCAAGCTTGATTCAGAGCTCCCAGCCTTCTCCTAAGCCTTTACTCACCACATTGCTTCTCTAATAACTCCCAGATCACCCCATTAGGTTCCAGCAAAGCCTCTTGCACACCTTAGTAAACCCAATGTTTTTTGTCCCACTGACACCAATGTTTTTCTGCATAATAGTTTTTATTGATGTTTTCAAATGACAAAAAATAAATAAAATAGAACAAGAAAAAAAAATTCCAGTACTTGAGAATGCAGAAGAACTTGTTTTGAAACATGAGCCAAGAAGATAGAGAACTGTTCCCAGTATGACACGAGAGTGGCTATTAGACTTTTTCAGCAGTGTATAGCCTGATAGGCATACATTTGGCATTCATATAACATTCCTTTAGTACTACAAACACATATAGTAATCTTGGTAAAGAATAAATAGGAAATGATCTGAAGCATCACAGCAACCATCTCCATCCCTAATATTGTATACAAAAAGGGGGCATGGGGATAGCGGGACTTTAAATGAGGTAGGTTGCTGTTACAAATCTCCAAATGGAAATAAAGTAGTTTCAATATATTCATTTATTTTTTGCTGCACGGTAAAAATAAATCCTGCAGCAATAGTCCGTAAATAAAATAAATAAAATCTACATATTCATAGTACAAATACAGACAATCCAGGTATGGACATATAAAAGATAAGGAATTGTTTTGCTAGGCATATAACCATAATAAATAGATATATAATAGCAGATAAAAATATCATACAACGGCTTATATATATATATCATCAAATACATAGCAGGGATACATCCAGTGGCTCAAGGGCTCTTTCATAGGTAATACATAATCCATATCCTGATAAATCTTCATATTTCATATTTAATGGCTCTACGCGTTTCGTGGGATTATCATCCACTCTTCAGGAGCTTGGTGTACATTTTATATTAAAAACACAAAAAGTCGCAGAAAAAAATCGCATCATCTCCCGTCGCTGGGTGCACTGTGTGGGTATACGCCTGATCCGGGGCTGAGGTGGGTAAACGCCAGATGGTCCAAAAAAGTGGGGGTGGGGGAAAGAGGAAGACAAAAATCCCACAAAGGAAATGGAGGAACCAGTGATTTCATCACATCAGTGACCAAGTAATCAATAACAAAGAGATGTGAAACAAGAAGCAACCGTGCTACAGGGATAGTCCTAGTGCAGTCATAGCAGGAAAGGACTATCCCTGTAGCACGGTTGCTTCTTATCCTGAAGATTTATCAGGATATGGATTATGTATAACCTATGAAAGAGCCCTTGAGCCACTGGATGTATCCCTGCTATGTATTTGATGATATATATATAAGCCGTTGTATGATATTTTTATCTGCTATTATATATCTATTTATTATGGTTATATGCCTAGCAAAACAATTCCTTATCTTTTATATGTCCATACCTGGATTGTCTGTATTTGTACTATGAATATGTAGATTTTATTTATTTTATTTACGGACTATTGCTGCAGGATTTATTTTTACCGTGCAGCAAAAAATAAATGAATATATTGAAACTACTTTATTTCCATTTGGAGATTTGTAACAGCAACCTACCTCATTTAAAGCCCCGCTATCCCCATGCCCCCTTTTTGTATACATATAGTAATCTTGTTGCAGAGTTGGGTTTTCATGAGCTCTTCATTGGGCTGTGCAGAAAGAAAGGATGAATGTGTGTGTAAGGAGTGGTATCAGTGGTCATCCAATAGCTTGCAGAGTGTCTCAAGGGTGTTGAGGTGTGTGGCAGAGGAAGCCGAGTTGACAACCATAAGGTCTTGCTCCAGTTGCTACTAGATGGTGAACCGGAAGGTGGTGCTGAAGGGGTTTGTGGAAATGTGCAGGGTAAGGAAACAAACCAGTTTGGGAATGTGTGAAGAATGTAGGTGGAAAGGGGATTTGAAGAAAAATCAAAGGTATTAGAAGAGGGGAGAAGGACTTAAAGAGAGCTCCACAATGGTACAGTGATTAGAACAGCCCTCAAAGTGTGGGGCTGCCTCGGGAGCCATTTTCCCAGCGTTCGCCCTGGGGAAGACAGAGGAGAGGAAGAGGAAAGCCGGCCGGATCATCACAGAGCGGGGATCGCCCCGCTGTAACAGCTTTCATTTTAATTGCTGGGGCTCGCCGTCACACACAGTCCTGCCTCTTGGATCGGCTCCTATTATAGACGTCACACGTCCCAGCATTGGACCAGTGTTCTGTCTATCAAAGGAGGCAGTGCTGTGTGTGACAGCGAGGGCCCGGCAATTCAAATGAAAGCTGTTACAGCGGAGCCTCCCCTGCACAGGTGAGGCTGCATTGACGGGCAAAGGTGAGGCTGCCTTGACGGGCACAGGTGAGGTTGCATTGAGGAGCACACATTAGGTTGCATTAACCTCCCTGGCGGTATGATTCTTTTGGATTTTAGGTGCTGAAAGCGGTACCATTATTTTAGGTGCTGAAAGCATGTAATTCTTGTGAATGAGCAGCCCAAACCAACTGTATACATTTATTATACATATTATATATATATATATATGTATGTATACATATATTATATATATATTATATATATATATATATATAATGTATACAGTTGGTTTGGGCTGCTCATTCACAAGAATTACGTGTGTATATATATATATATATATATATATATATATATATATATATATATATATATAAAATATGTGTGTGTATATATATATATATATATATATGTATATGTGTATATATATACGCATATATATATATATATATACTGTATATATATATGTATATATATCTACATATATTTACATAAAAAGTACAGTAAAACTGCAGGAAAGGGCACTGGGGGGTAATGTAATGTGATTTTATTTTATTTTGAAAGATATCAGTGTGTTTGGTGCATTTTACATTCGAATTTGCCGCCGGTTCCACCCCCCGGCAGACGTCACGTCGCCGGAGACGGAAGCCGGGGCTCGCAGACGATCGGGAGAGAGCTCCGCCGCCGCACACCGCTCGCAGTCTTCGCTGGATCCCGGAGAAAAGGTAAGTAAAACCTCCTCCAGCATCCAGCGATCTTCTTAGCGCTACCCCGAGTGTGACTCGGGGTTACCGCTTTTGGCACTAAAATCTTACCCCGAGTCACACTCGGGAATACCGCTAGGAAGGTTAATAGGCACAGGAGAGGTGGCATTGATGGGCACTGATCAGGCTGCATTGATGGGCACAGTTGAGATTACATTGATGGGCACTGGAGAGGGTGCATTGATGGACACAGGTGAGGCTTCATTGATGGGCACAAATGAGGCTGCATTGATGGGCACTGATCAGGCTGCATTGATGGGCACAGGTGAGGCTGCAATGATGGACGCAGGTGAGGCTGCATTGATGGACACAGGTGAGGCAGCATTGATGGGCACAGGGGAGGCTGCATAGATGGGCACTGATCAGACTGCATTGATGGGCACTGGTGAGGCTGCATTGATGGGCACTGATCAGGCTGCACTGATGAGGCTTCACTGATGGGCACTGGTGAGGTTGCACCGATGGGCACTCATGAGGCGGCACTGATAAGCTTTACTGTTAATGTTGCACTGATGGGCATTGATAGGCTGCATTGGTAGGCACTGATGAGGCTGCACTGATGGGCACTGATAAAGTTATTATTAATACTTATTTTTGTAACTTCTGCATTCATACAAAAACATTTAACATTGTAATTTTTTAGATAATTTATTAGGGCGTTTAGGGGGGGGGGGGTTAGGGGCAGGGTAGGGGTTGGGTGGGTCAGCTGATGGCGAGTAACCCTTAAGGCCTGGCTAGTAGCTCAGGATTTTAAATTTTGAGCCCTGGATTAGAGAATGGGGGTGCCATCTAGAGGTGGCTGAAATTCCAGTGTTATAAACAAAGTGGAGAAGCTATTGCAGTCAAAGATGAGTGCCCCCAACTGGCAAGGTTCTGCCATGCTTGCATCAGATGACATTACCTAATTATGGGCATCAGTGAACTTGTGTTCTTCCATGTAGATAAAGTCGAGGTGAGGATTATTAAAGTGGTACTAAACCGCATAAAAACAAAAAAAGGCATCATACATGGGCGTTTACTCCCACTTTAAAATTTCTATTTATTTCGTCCAAGGAGTACACATGTTCCAAACAGAGCCAACACTAACGTGTATCAGCCTCTATCAAGGCCCTACTCATAGTTCAGTGGACTTCGGGTGCATCCAGCTCTTTTGATTTTTTTTTTTTTAACTGTTCTTTTGCAATATGACAAAGCTCTTCCATGTCGGCTATTTTGTTCAACCTGATGTACCATTCTTTCTGGCTTGAATATTGGAGTTACCACCAGTGGATGGGAATATATTACCTGGCAGCATTGATCATGTGCATAGAGAGTAATTTTCTGTAATGCTTTTTGGCTACAAAGGAGATATTGAGCTGTTTTAAAATCCGGCGTGTTCCCAACACTATGGTGTTGTACAGTGTAGTGTTGTACAGTGTGGTGTACCGTTGTCTAAGAAGCTATAAGATAGGGGCGGCGCCACCTTATATGAAGTAAAATACCTTCACCTTTATTGCAACTCCAACATCTATCAAGTGGAGAAGGTGAGAAATTCTGGAGAACTTATCTGACATGTGTGGGCGTAAGTAGAGAACATGATAGTGTAAAATATGAGATCAAACATCTTTGGGGGGTGGGGGGTCAAATGGGTTCACAACCACTCTGGGGTCATGCATTTTGAATTGGCAGCGTGTGATTGGTCAGAAAATGTCTTATTTGCAGATATGACCCCCTAAAATTGGTTCAGTTTTTGTGTACTTTAACCCCATTGCCATTCTGTCTCCCATCCAAAATGTTGATAGACTCAGAGTCGAGATTGGAACCTTTTGGTTATTGACAAAGTTCGGTGACATTCCTGGTTGTCTAGGCATTATTTTTTACCTCCAAAAAATGTTGGAACATTCTTCCTACCACTTACCACTAATGCCAGGATATTTTTTCTCTTGCTGACCACAAATACTAGGGCATTTTTTTTGTCCTCTTACTGATCACCAATGCCTGGGTATTTTCCTTTCAGGTACACCAAACAGGTGGTGTTGGGGGTCTAGGTGACCCCTAAGTATAGGGTACATGTGTGTACCGGGAAGAGGTGTTGAGCTGGGGTTGGAGGAAATGTACAGGGTGAAAGCAAAAAGGTGGAAGGTGATAAGGGAGCTTGAAGAAAACCCAAAGGTATTGGAAAAGCTGGAGGGACCGGAAGATGGCTTCACAGTGCTATGGGGATTTGAGTATGGGGGCGCCATCTGGATTTTCCTTCTTACTGACCACAGAGACCAGATTATTTTTTACCTCTCAATGACCACTGGCTTTGGAGCATTTTTTCCTCCTACTGGCTGCTGCTTTTTTGCCTTATTTCTTGGGTCACGAATATGTGAATTATGACTGCTGGGTTCTGTACATCATACTGCGCATTACAAATTCTGGAGCACTACACTGATGACCACTCTCTCATGGTCTTATATTGACCTTATATTGACAAGGTCTAAGAAGGTGAGAGAGTGCCCACAGGGGTTGGTAGAGGTTCTCACTGGGATACAATTTATAGCAGTTTTTCTCTGGCGAAAGATTGGATATTTAAAGAATTTTGGACACTTTATTTTTAATGTGGTGATAACACTGAATAATGGACACTTGATTAAAGTTTTTTTATATGAGGTTTGTGATCACATTTTGATACACAGCACTGTGGTTTGAATAAGCAATTTTTTCATATGGACGCTTTACAAGGTGTGTCCAGAAAGTAATGAAAATGATATTCTAAAACCTATTTTATTGACAAAGTTTTACAATTGAACATTGTCTCCTTTAAAGTATGCACCTTGTGAGTGTACACAACGCTCCCAGTGATTTTTCCATTCTTCATAGCATTCCTGGAAGTCTTCAAGTGGGATGGCATTCAGAGCCTGCATAGTTTGACTTTTGATTTGCCTGTTTGAGCTTTCTTGGGGCGAGGTAACGTGGGTGTATGCCATTCTGAACTTTGTTTCTTCTTTTCGGGATCCTACTCAAACACCCAGGATTCATGTCCTATGATCACTAGACAAAAAAATAAGGCTCTCTTTCCAAACGGGCCAACAGGTCTTGGCAAGCAAGTTTACGGTGTTCCCTTTAATCAGGTGGCAAGTTCAGGTGGCAAGTTCTTTGGAACAAGTTTTGCACACACTTTTCTCACGTTCAAATCCTGAGTCACGATTTCATGAACAATTGACTTAGTTATTCCGGTTTCCCCTGCAATCATTCTGATAGTGAGGCATTTGTCATGGTTGAGAACAGACCTCACTGAATTCACATTCTGTTCCGTTTTTGACTAAGCGGGCATCCTGATCTTTGTTTGTCTTTAGCACCTTCTCGTCCTTCCCTGAAAGCCTTGTGCCATCAGTATACTTATGCAGATGATAACGCAGCTTCTCCATAAGCTTTCCTCACCATTTCCAAAATGATGCACTTTTACTTCATTTTACACAACATTTTATTGTGTACCGCTGTTCCAAACACGCATTTTTCTTAATACAAGGCACTTGAACAGGATGTCACAAAAAAGAATGTCTTGATTCTGACAGGAGTGGAATGCAACTGATCAGTGTTGTGTAATGTATACCTGGCACCTCACCTTAAGTGACCTTAGCCAGCTACTTCCTTCACAGAGCCCCTCTCAAACATAGGAACTTCATTCTCATTTTATTCTGGACACGCCTAGTATATGTATTTTATATTTAGTACAATTTACTTCATTGTGGTAGTTGTCATTTTTGTAGTGGATTCAAGTTTATGTTTTATGATGTCAGGGCAACATTTCTTTAATTGAAACATACTGTAAACAGCTGAACACTGTATGCTGACCAGTGCTTTCTGTACATTTGCCACTGCAAAGTTTTCTAATTCAAGTAACACAAGCAACTGTTTTGTGTAAGGTGCAACCATAGCAGCCGGGTGTTGCTTTGATTGCTTGTGTCACTTTAGTACTGATTGCTTGAGATGATTGTAGCCCTATTAGTGCACTTTTAACAAAAACTGAGGACTGTCCGTGATACCTTTTTTTATTTATTTAGTACTGTTTGGACCTTGAAGAAGGGGGTACATCCCAAAAGCTTGTGATAAAAATTTGGATGTTAGTAAAAAAAAAATAATGTTCAGTTTTAAATTGTTTCTGTATTAATTCTAATCTTTGCAGACTTGTTTCTTCTTGTGCCAGTACAGTACCAATTGTGTCTTTCTGAACATATCTGTGTAAGTACAGTACAGATATTTCTGGTTGTGTCAGTACAGTACAGATTGTGTAGTGTTGTGTAGTGGCACAGTACTGATGTTTCTGGTTGTGTCAGTACAGTACAGATTGTGTAGTGTTGTGTAGTGGCACAGTACTGATATTTCTGGTTGTGTCAGTACAGTACAGATTGTGTAGTGTTGTGTAGTGGCACAGTACTGATGTTTTTTGGTTGTGTCAGTACAGTACGTATTGTGTAATGACATGGTACTGATGTTTCTGGTTATGTCAGTACAGCAGTCCTCGAAATTTCCACTCGCCTGCTCGCATTAGGCAAGTGGAAACAAGGTGAGGGCGAGTATGGGAACCCCCCCAAGGCAGAGCATCTCAGTACTGCTGCTTGTGTGGGCAGGATCGGTGTACTGCTTCGATTTATGGGATGAATAGGAGAATGGGGCCAATGGGGATCGGAGCAAAACACGTATCCGCCTACACAAGTAGCAGTGGTAAGATCGTGGCTGGATCTAGGGGGTTGCTGGGGTGGGCTTGACCCCCCCAGATGTCAGTTGCACTTCCGAAAGCCCTCCACCACCGCTGACACTGCGCTGGCAGTCTCCCATCCCTGCATGGTACTTGCTTGAGCACAGGCAGTGAGAGCTTCTCCTCCCCATCAGCTACGATATTCACAGTGTATAGCAGGCTACTGCAAATTGAGCTACCGTTTCAAGTCTGACTAGGGAATTTCACAGGTCAGAATTGTAACACAGAGGCCAGCTAGCTATTGCTACACTGTGCACATCTTGTCTGTGTAAGGGAATCGGATTTAGGCTCCAGGGTGTGCTGTGTGGGGAGCAGGAGATCTTAAGGCTTGTACACTATAAGAAAATTGGGAGAGAATTTTCATCCAAAGAACTTTTGTAAGATTTTCGTATAGTGTGTACACAACTTTCTACAGCCAATTCCGACCTTCTAAGCGCAAATTTCTGAAGAGGCCAGCTCCAAAATTTTTCTCACACGGGAACAGAATGAACGATTTTCCTCCCTGGAGGTATGATTCTTTCGGATTTTAGGTGCTGAAAGCGGTACCATTATTTTGCATGTAATTCTTAAGAATGAGCAGCCCAAACCAACTATTTACATATGATTTTTTTACTGTGCGTTCTTCTTTATAACATCTCGGGTATGATAAAGTTTGAAACAAAAAATCATAAATTATAATATAATAAAAAACTATAAATAAGTTAAAGTATGTATGTATGTATGTATACATATATACATATCGCACATCGCCGGGATACATCGCTGGATCCCGGTGAC
This sequence comes from Pelophylax lessonae, assembly GCF_965119305.1. NCBI lineage: Eukaryota > Metazoa > Chordata > Amphibia > Anura > Ranidae > Pelophylax > Pelophylax lessonae. Next base: position 233,737,855 of record NC_138768.1, on the reverse strand, counting down.
AAGGTAAGTAACCCCTCTACCAGGATCTAGCAATCTTCCTAGCGGTACCCCGAGTGTGGCTCAGGGTTACCGCTTTTGGCACTGAAATTTAACCCCGAGCCAAGCTCAGGAATACCGCTAGGAAGGTTAATGTGTACCAATTTTCTGTGAGAAAAATCAAACGAAAGACTGTGCGTGATCAGAAACAATAAAAAAAAAGCTTTTGACGTATGAGAATTTTTTTTTCATTGGTTCCAATTTGCTGTGAAATGAGGAAAATTGGGCGATCATTCACAATGATTCCTGTACTGTACTCTACCATCCTACCCGTCCTGTGCTGTGCCCTCCTGCCCTCCCTGGACTGTGCCCTCCTTCCCACCCTATACTGTGCCCTCCTGCCTGCCCTGTACTTTGTTCTTTAACCACTCTGTACTTGGCCCTCCTGCCCATCTTGTACTTTGTCCTGTAAACCCTCTGTACTGTATCATTTAGTGAGATAATTTACGAGGGCATGTTTAGAGGCGGAATTAGGGGCAGGCAGGGTAGCGGTTGGGTGATGCAACTGGTGGCGAGTAACTCTTTTTAAGGCCAGGACTTCAAATTTTGAGCCCTGAGTTCAGTACTGATGTTTCTGGTTTTATTGGTACAGTACAGATTGTGTACTTGCAGAGTACTGATGTTTCTGGTTGTGTTGGTACAGCACAAATTGTGTAGTAGCAGAGTACTGATGTTTTTGGCTGTGTCGGTACAGTACAGATTGTGTAGTGGCACAGTACTAATATATCTGGCTGTCCGTACACTAAGTGTTGTGAAGTGGCACCATACTGATGTTTTTGGCTGTGTCGGTACAGTACAGATTGTGTAGTGGCAGAGTACTGATGTTTATAGTTGTGCTGGTACACTACAGATTGTGTACAGTACACAGTTTCCCCCGATATTCCCCGATATTTCGGAAGGTGCTTATACCGGAGTGATGCCTGCAGCCAGAGGCATCAACCCGGTACCGGCCTCCAAAGCCCACGGTCGGCTGTCTTGTAATGACAACCGATGCGGCTGCTCCCGCCGCTCGCCGGGTCTCCAGTCCCACTGGGAAACCCGGGCAACCAGCCTGCACGGCCGACTGAAAAGACCCGATCAAAGCCGGATTTGGCTCTGATCGGGTCTCCATGCAAAAAGCCGGAAGGGATGTCATGACATCCCTTCTGGGTACTCGGCGCCAGATTTTAAAAAATGACAGCATTCAAATCAGCCAAACTTGGCGCTTTGAATGCTTTAAGTGCAAGTAAAAAAAAAAAAAAAACTAATTTATATTGGCCGATACAGATACGCGATGACCAAAATATCAGTATCGGCAATGAGAAAACGATATCGGTCGATCCCTAGTACAGATTGTGTAGTGGCACAGTGCTGATGTTTCTGGTTGTGTCGTACAGTACGGATTGTGTAGTGGCACAGTACTGATGTTTCTGGTTGTGTTGGTACAGTACAGATTGTGTAGTGGCACAGTACTGATGTTTATAGTTGTGTCAGTACAGTACGGATTGTGTAGTGGCACAGTAATGATGTTTCTGGTTGTGTCGATACAGTACGGATTGTGTAGTGGCACAGTACTGATGTTTCTGGTTGTGTCGGTACAGTACGGATTGTGTAGTGGCACAGTACTGATGTTTCTGGTTGTGTCGGTACAGTACGGATTGTGTAGTGGCACATTACTGATGTTTCTGGTTGTGTCGGTACAGTACGGATTGTGTAGTGGCACAGTAGTGATGTTTCTGGTTGTGTCGGTACAGTACGGATTGTGTAGTGGCACATTACTGATGTTTCTGGTTGTGTCGGTACAGTACGGATTGTGTAGTGGCACAGTACTGATGTTTCTGGTTGGTCGGTACAGTACGGATTGTGTAGTGGCACATTACTGATGTTTCTGGTTGTGTCGGTACAGTACGGATTGTGTAGTGGCACAGTACTGATGTTTCTGGTTGTGTCGGTACAGTACGGATTGTGTAGTGGCACATTACTGATGTTTCTGGTTGTGTCGGTACAGTACGGATTGTGTAGTAGCACAGTACTGATGTTTCTGGTTGTGTCGGTACAGTACGGATTGTGTAGTGGCACAGTACTGATGTTTCTGGTTGTGTCGGTACAGTACGGATTGTGTAGTGGCACAGTACTGAGGTTTCTGGTTGTGTCAGTACAGTACAGATTGTGTAGTGGCACAGTGCTGATGTTGTCAATGCAGACATGTTTGGTTTTGGTTTTGATGCTTTGTAAGGATGCTGATGATCTTGCTAATATATTATTGTAAGTCTTGGTAAATTCCTTTTCATGTTTTATGCTGCCTGTGTTCAGTTTACTGAAGTCAGATTGCCGAATTCTGATTGGTTGTTTGGAGTTACTATGATTACACTGTGCTCATTACTTTACACTGCACTAACCTGGATTGGGGTCTTGTGGACTTCCAGGACATTATATATCAAGCAGCAAAAGAAAGCAAATCTAACATAACGCATCCTCTCCCGCGTTTACTCATATTAATTGGGAGAAGCTGCAGTTAGTCACACAGAGCTGACTGACAGATAGATAGATGTGTAAGGAATGGTGTCACTGAGTAATGTGAAGACTACACTTGATGAATGTGTGTGTGTGTGATAGGTGTAGATTCTACTCAGAAGAAATGACCCACTTTCAGCAGGAAATATCAGACTAATGAAAATTAGATAGCACAAGCAGGATCCTAAAATAGAGCAGAACTTGGCAGGATTGTGGCACATTCTGATCTAAAGGGCAAAGACCAATCAACCATTCTCATTCATTAAATGTGTCCTCTACTCCCCTCTCTCTCTTCATCCCAAGGTTTCTGTATGCTCATTAAAAACCGCCTTCTTTCCAGATGAACACATCATGTACACATGTACGCTAAACATCTGTCACACGCTGCGGTGTAAGGGCTTGTACCCCAAATATAAGAGGCAGCTGTATTAAAGTGAACGTATGTACTTCATTGGAGCCTATATCAAGAATAAAGATCTTTCATGCATAGCAGGTAAAATTAATGTTCAGTATGTTATTTGTGTCTAATCCAGGCTTATTAAAGGAGATGGTGAAGTACTGGAAGAAATTGTGAGCAGGGACAGGCACAGAGAGATCAATAAGGTATGTATATTGGAATTCCTTTGAAAAATTGCACTAGATCTGCTTAAGTTTAGTGTCTAATAGAGACTTGGACAGCATATGGCAGATGTCTCTTCACCTGATGATTCATAGAATATCTCATATAGAGACACATTTTCCTACTTTATACTGCACTTGACAGTACAGTTTAAAAAAAAGCAGATTGGCTTGCTTCCATTCGGAATGGCAATGGTATATCATGTGAAATAGATGTGGCCACATCCAAGATTAAAGATTGAAATCCTTATACGTGTGGGTGGAAGTAAAATGCATGGGACCACTATGTTTCTTGGAACTTACTGTCAGATCAACTGCTTAACAAATGCTAAAATCACTTTGTTTGCATTTGTTAAGCATCAGGATATGTCTGATAGCCATTCCTAATGTTGGAAAAGAACTCAAGAAATAGTAGGGAACCAATTGCTTTATAAGTGCCCTAATTAATTAAATTGGGGAAAGCTGGAGTGAGCACAAACAGTGATGTACAGGCCGACTGCCATAAAATACTGCAGGAGGCACCCCAGTATCCCCTAAAAATGAGGCATGTCAAATGCCTGGATGTTTAGCATAAAAAGTAAACTATCAACTGGGTCTAATTGTCTCTGAACCTGTGGTACCAGATTGTCATGTTTATTTTTTAAGGGTGTTTTTTTAAACTTTGAGCTTTTGAGGATTGCTTTTCCAAACTTGTCCTCAGGCTCCACTTATATTACATTATGCAAACCGAGTAGGACAAGTGTGAGGTTGCAGGTATGGCATGTATTATTGTGGGGATCTGAGGACAGGTTTGGGAACTACTATTTTTGAGTTTAAAGGGAATTTTTAATCTAAATGCAAAAATCAAATGTAGTCAGAGTACACATCTGACTTTACCTCTTATACAGTGATAGATTAAACATTGCCTGTGAATACGTTTATTGTATCCTTTCCTACAGCAAGCTACAGCAAACGATGGGCTGACTTTCCAAATGAGGTCTGGGATACTCTAATGGCTTAAAGAATTTCCATCCTCAGTCTTTGTGGTGAAGGCAGGCTGATGTTCAAATTCTTCTTACTGGACTACTGGGCTTGATGTCATGAATCTATGGTATTATCATGGAAAAGTAACTTAATTTTTTTATTTTTCTGATGGAAATTAATTGGCAGGGTTATATTATACTGTGTATATAAAAATAAACAGATGTGAAAAAAAAATCAGTGGATTGTGTTATTTTATATAGGTATTGGATTCATAGTTTGAGTGCTGACATTCTTTACAATGTGTGGCATTTTTGAAAGACTCTGTTTGATCTGCGTTTTGCCATTCAAGTCATTTCAAAGCACCCAAATGCATCATGTGAGAATTTTCCCCAATGCACTGCTGTTGTGAGCAGGTCCCATTAGAAGTAAATTTTTCCCTCCATGCCAAGTGACTATATTTAAAATGCATGCATCCAGCATAAATGACCCTTACTCTTTGAACATGTAGAGGTGGTAGGTAGTTTAGAGCAGTGCTCCTCAACCTTTTTATCGCCGCGGACCGGTCAACGTTTGATAATTTTTCTGTGGCCCGCTGAGGGGGGGGAGGCGACGTCAATGCAGAATGCCCACAGCGTGCCCCCAATCAATGCACATTGCCCACAGCATGTCCCCAATCAATGCACAGTGCCCACAGCATGCCCCCAATCAATGCACAGTGCCCACAGCATGCCCCCATTCAAGGCACAGTGCCCACAGCATGCCCCCATTCAAGGCACAGTGGCCACAGCATGCCCCCAATCAATGCACAGTGGCCACAGCATGCCCCCAATCAATGCACAGTGGCCACAGCATGCCCCCAATCAATGCACAGTGCCCACAGCATGCCCTCAATGAATGCAGAGATGCCAGTGTGCCCCCATTCAATGCAGAGAGACCAGCGTTCCCCACTTTCAATGCAGAGACGCCAGTGTTCCCCCGCGAGACCAGTGCACTTACCTCACAGCAGCTTCTCTTCAGTCCTCCCGCCTCCTCCTCGGCCAATGGCATGAGTTTTGCCTTTCGGCCAATCAGGAAGCGGGAGGACCCGCTCCCTGATTGGCCAGGAGGAGGATTCCGTGTGACAATAGCGAATTTTCATTCGCTATTGTCACACAATGGGCGGGCTTGTGGTGCAGAGTGTTCTGTGCCCTGGCCGCCACAGTAAAATAATTTATAGTTCCTCAGGCGGCCCGGTACCGTTTGATCCACGGACCGGTACCGGTTTGCGGCCCGGGGGTTGGGGAACACTGGTTTAGAGAGATAGTATAATGGTTTTGTGCCTTTTTTTCGTTTTTAACCACTTTAAGACTGGAGGATTTGGCTGCTCAATGACCAGGCCCTATTTTGCGATTCGGCACTGTGTTAATTTAACGGACAATTGCACGGTTGTGCGACACTGTACCGAAACAAAATTGACGTCCTTTTTTTCCCACAAACAAAGCTTTCTTTTGGTGGTATTTGATCACCTGTGCGATTTTTATTTTTTGCGCTATAAACAAAAAAAGAGCGACAGTTTTGAAAAAATAACAATATTTTTCACATTCTTTTACATGAAATTCTCAAAAGAAAAAGTAAAAATCAAAACTTTTTAACATTTTAGGCCAATTTGTTTTCTGCTACATATTTTTGGTAAAAAAATTGCAATAAGCGTATTTTGATTGGTTTACGCAAATGTTATTGCGTCTACTAACTACGGGAGGATTTATGTCATTTTTATTGTTTTTTTTTTTACTAGTAATAGTAGCGATCTGCGATTTTTTGCGAGACTGCGACATTGCGGTGCACAGATCAGACCCCTAACTGACAATTTTGACACTTTTCGTGGGGTACCAGTGACATTACTACAGTAATCAGTGCTAAAAATATGTACTGTTACTGTAAAAATGACACTGGCAGGGAAGGGGTTAACTGTACTGGTGATCAAGGGGTTAAATGTGACCCTAGGGGCGTGATTCTAACTGTAGAGGGACGTGGCTTGTGAGATCATCACAGAGACATGCGATATAGCAGGATCACATAGCCTCTGTAAACATCTAAGGGAGAATGACAGACAGCTGTCCTTCTCTGTCAGCGGCGGGAAATCGCGAGTGGCCGGCGGCCATCGGAGCCGCCGGTCACACGCACTGGCTCCCCAGCTGACGAGTGGGGGCTCGCCCCCTAGAGCCTCCTGAGAGAGCGATGTAATACTATGTCACTTTGCCCAGGAGTGGCTGCCTGCCGCAGTAAAACTGAGGTGGGCGGTCGCTAAGTGGTTAATATATAAACTCCTGTAGTGCCCCCCCTTCCTTCCAGTGCTCTTTGCTGACAGGGCTGAGTAAAGCTGGCCATAGATGGATAGAATTTCAAATGCAAATTTAAAGGAAATGTCTTAGAAAAAATCGTATGAAAATTCTCAGAACATTTGATTTTGGAATTAATGGATTTTACCAAACGAAAATCGCATTCGGGTTACAAATTTGTTTGAGAACAATTTTCCATCCTGTCCTTCAAGTTTTCTCATCAGTGCGGTTTAAAATGACCTTTGATTTTTACCCACTGATTAGAAAAGCAAATGAACTTTCTTAGAACCTTCTTTCCCCAATAATTTTTCCTCAAAATTCTCTCCAGCTACGGCCAGCTTAACAGTCACACCTCTCAGGACAAGTGACCTCAGACAGACCTTTATTCTAGGTGTGTGTGTGAATTAAGCCTAGTACGTACTATGAGAAAATTGGATGAAGGATTATCTGAATACTGATAGAACTAGTCTATTCTCATTGGATGGCACGATCGCGGAAACTGGCCGACTAGATTCCGTGCTCCGCGCCCCCGAACCTCGGAATCAAACGGCTGTTGTGGAAACTGCTAGGCATCTGGGGGTGTGCACCGCACACTGAAACATAAACAGAAATACTGCTCCCAGCCAAAAGCCTCCCCCGTCACAGAAAGGGGCAAGTCACTCACCCACATTACGTGTATGGGATGGGTATAAGCATGATGGATTTTCTATCCAGATTGCTTCTCCGATGGGGCTTGGCACTCATTTCTGGGCACATCCTCTCTACCCTTTATGTTTTTTTTGCCCTTGAGCCACAGTCAGCAATGTCTGAACTATACCATTTTGCACTCTTAGGCCCCTTTCACACTGTCCGTCTGTCGGATGGACTCCGTTTATCCCCCGCTGAGCAGGAGGATGACAGGTGTGTCTCTGCGCTGTGTGCGGAGAAACACAGCTGTCAGTTCCCCATACATCTCTATGGGGTAATCGGATGGGAACGGACCGTCATTCCGTTGTCATCTGATCCACTGGACGGATGGAAAATAGGGTTTCCATCCTTCCAGATTTGACAGATCGGATCGGATGACAGCGGACATGTCTCAGTTGACATCCGATGCCCCATCGGGATGCATGGGGGGACCGTTCAGATCCGCCAAAAAAAACGGACAGGCAGATCTGAACGGTCCGCCTGTGTGAAAGAGCCCTTACCGTTTTCATTATTATCACCCTTTTCGGATGGCCTGGTTGCCGTTGCAGAGTGATCTGTCTCACAGTCAGTTCCCCACCCCGAGTTCTGTGATTTGGGATGGGTGGCCTTGGAAGGGGGGCAACCTAACCTCCCCAAAACTGTATAATACTTTTTCTGTATCTTGTTGTATGTGCCTTTTTATAGTACTTTATGTTCAGTGCTTCAATTCCTTACTGTTATCTATATTGTATAAAATAGCTAACCGGGTTCCCGTGGACCACTGCTCCCCCAATGAGACGGTACTTGACTTGGACCAAGGAACTAAAAAGTTGGCAAAAGTCTGGGTCCGGGTGGCTTCACGGGACCTTATTATAGAAAATTGGCGAATGTTTTAGCCCCCCATTTGACGTCTATGTACAGCTCAGGTAAAAATGGTCAGAACTTTTCGCCTAATCTTCTAACATAGTCATGCTATCAAAAGATCACTCCTCATGGACCAATTTTAGGCCCATGTTTCTTATCAATATTCATATGAAAATTCTCACTGGCCAATCATCTAAACTCATTCCTTCCTCGATTAATCAAAGAAAACCAGGTCGGTTTTGTTCCACAACAGCAGGCAGGGGACGCTATCAGACGAATCATACAGCTGCTCTTATCACTTGATGTGACCAAGGCATTTGACACCCTGTCGTGGCCTTACCCTTTGTCTGTGCTCTATGGCACTATGGCTTTGGTACTTTAATATTTAAGTTGGTTAGCGGCGCTATACGATTCCCCCCCAGGCTACAATCAAATGTTATGGGTTTGAATCTTCTCTCTTTCTCATTAGGAGGGGTACACGTCAGGGCTGCCCACTCTCACTGCTCCCATTTATCTTAGCCTTGCAACCCTTGGTGGAGGCAGTTCGGTCCCATCAAGATATAAGGCGCATCGAAGCTGCAAGCTCAGCTCATAAGATCTCCTTATTCGTCAACGATATTTTGATGACTCTTACAACACCTAAAGTTTCTTTGCCTAATTTACTATCGCTTCTAGACACATTTGCATCCCTTTCTGGTTTGCATGTTAACCCTACCAAGTCTAAAGCACTGTCAGCTAATCTTTCACCCCCTGAACTACCTGCTTTGAAAACAGCTTTTCCGTTTCAATGGCTTTCTTCCTTACCATACTTAGGAATCCGGCTGACCCCCAGGTATGATGGATTATATCAGACCGACTTCCCACCCCTATTTAGAAAATTGACTGACATGCTCTCCTCCTGGTCTCATTTCCCATTATCGTGGTTTGGCAAAATCGCTGCAGTTCGTGTGTCTTATCTCCTGAAACTTCTATAATTCTTTCAAGTATTGCCAGTCTCAATCCCATTGTATATTATGTGCACACACCAGCACAAGCTTTTGAAATGTATTTGGGGTTCTACGCATCCCCGAATTATTAAGTAGGTTCTATATGCTTGTATGATGAACAGCGGCTTCTTGGTCCCTAATTTTTATTATAGTGAATTATAGCCCCATTATCTCACCTTCATGAAACATACCAATTACCATTGTGGGCCACTATTGACCTGGTGAATTTTCACCCTATCCCCATTTCCTCCTTGCCTTTGCTCCCCCCTATACACCACCCGACTACGTTCGAACCATGCTTAACTCATTCTCTTCGTTTGTGGGACTCAATTATATTTTGGGCGGGCTTGATTTCCCCTCACCTGCCCTTACTTCGCTTTACCTATTGCCCATTGTGTCCCCCTAGCTATGAAAATCCTAAGCAATTTTCTTGGCGGATCGATAATGGATCATTGATATTAATTCCCTATTCACCCCCACAATAAAAAATACCCTTTGAAGCTCTTAGATCTTCTCATGATATAACCCTACGTGAACATTACAGTTACCTACAACTGGTAGGTGTGGCTTGATGTCGGAGCGAGCAGACGTGTAGGCCAGAGGCTCCAGGCTCTATCAATTCTATCCTGCAGGCATCCTGTGTCCTATCTTCGCCCTAAAGGCACTGTGCCTTTCCTCACCACACTGGGCAGCGATATTTACCGATATGATGGTGCAATTCAGGCCGCCTACATCCATATCCATGGCGGAGCAGCTCGCTCGATTCCGCAGGCAAGATGGTGCCGATCCCTCCACCAGGCCTGATGACAAGTTCCAGCCATCCTTCTCTGCGTTACCATCTAACTCCAGGGTGAGTGCAAATACTATGGCTATCTCCCCCTCTCCTGCTTATCCTCTCTCACCCCAGGCCTTCCTTTTGAATACCATGAATGGCCCTGTGTCTGACTCTCCTCATCCTGAACCTACACTGGCACATATTATGATGGCTATACAGGATTGCAAAGTTTCTCTCGCTGCTCAGATAGAAATCCTGCATATGGATTTTTCCCTTTTAAAGCAAGTTGTGATCAGGGAACCAAAGAAAAAGCCAAATTATACCAATATTATACAAATTATACATGCAACACTGTACCCAAATGAAATTGACGTCCTTTTTTTCCCACAAACAGAGCTTTCTTTTGGTGGTATTTGATCACCTGTGCGATTTTTACTTTTTGTGCTATAAACAAAAAAAGAGCGACAATTTTGAAAAAATAACAATATTTATCAAATTTTTTTTATATGAAATTCCCAAAAAAAAAAAAGTAAAAATCTAAATTTTTTAACATTTTAGGCCAATTGGTTTTCTGGTACATATGTTTGGTAAAAAAAAATTGCAATAGGCGTATTTTGATTGGTTTGCGCAAAAGTTATTGCGTTTACTAACTACGGGAAAGATTGATGTCATTTTTATTGTTTTTTTTTTTACTAGTAATGGCGGCGATCTGCGTTTTTTTTTTTTTTTTGCGGGACTGCGACATTGCGGCGGACAGATCAGACCCTTGACGGACATTTTTGACACTTTTGGGGGTACCAGTGACATTACTGCAGTAATCAGTGCTATACATATGCACTGTTACCATAAAAATGACACTGGCAGGGAAGGGGTTAACTTTATTTGTGATCAAGGGGTTAAATGTATCCCTAGGGGCGTGATTCTAACTGTGGGGGGGTGTGGCTTGTGATGTAACCACAGAGACATATGATCCTACATAGCAGGATTGTGTAGTCTCTGCAGTTACACCAGGGAGAATGACAGGTGGCTTTGTTTACATTAGCCGCCTGCCTTTCTCCCTCTCCAGCGGGAGATCGCGAGTGACCGGCGGACGTCGGAGCTGCCGGTCACTCGCGCGGGGATGTTAGTGAACGAGCGGGGGCGGGAGTGCGCCTCTGGCGGCGCGCGCTCGCCCCCTAGAGGCTCGTGGGCGAGCGACACAGCCCTACGTCGTTTTTCCCAGTAGGGGCTGACTTCCGCAGTAAATAGTCGTGCGGCGGTCGGCAAGTGGAATCGTGGAATGTCAGGGGGCTGAACTCACCTCATAAGCTGTCCTTAGTCTTTTCTTTTCTTCAAAAATATAAACCCCACATAATCTGTCTTCAAGAGACGCATCTTATTGATATGAAGGTTCAAGCCCTTACATGCTCCTGGTTAGCAAATCCTTATCACGCCACCCACTCCACTTATTACAGAGGAGCTTCTATTCTAGTCACTTGAAGCCGAAACTCTACAGGTTAAAACGGACCCTGAGGGGAGGTTTGTTATACTTACCCTGCGGATTCTAGCGGGGACATTTACACTGGTGAATTTCTATGCCCTTCATTTTCACCGGACGTACTTTCTAAATTATTACTATTACTTCTTTCTAGGATAACCGATCTCATACTCTACATTGGTGATTTAAATGCCGTTTTAGACCCTGCCATGGACCGCTTGGGGGGTGTGGGCAGACCATATCCATCATTTACTGACTGGGCACGGATTTATGAGGTGTGGCGGTGGAAGCATCCGGAGCTGTATCAGTACTCCTGTCACTCTGATTCTTTCCACACCATGTCACATATAGATCTAGCAGTTGCCATGGATGCCACACTTCCCCTTGTGTCTCAGGTGTCCTATTTACCTAGAGGTGTGTCTGATCATGCTCCCCTTCAGTTAACATCCTTCTTCTCCCTGGCTCCAGTACAGCCCCCTGGCGCTTGAACCCCCAGTGGCTGGAGGATGAGTTGGTGCGGGGGGAGTGTAGGGAGGGTATAGTGAATTTCTGGAATACGAATATGGGTACTGCTGACCCCTCTATTGAGTGGGAGGCATTTAAGGCTATGCTGCGGGGCACCTTTGTGGCAATCACGGGAGTGCTACGCAAGAATGCTCAGCGGCATACTGAGGAGTTGGAGGGTACTATGCTGGAAGCAGAATCTGCTTATATTGCTACACCTGGCTCTGATACACAGGTCACCTGGCTTTAGAAATGTAGAAAGTATGCGCTCTGCCTGCTGGACCTCACTAAAAAATGAGAGCTCCATGTAACACAAAAAATATTTGAGCATGGTAACAAAGCAGGTCGGCTACTGGCAGGGCCGGACTGGCCTACCGGGATACCGGGAGATTTCCCGGTGGGCCGCCGGCCCTGGGGCCGCTACCGCCGCTTTAAGATGGGGCCGGCGCCGGCCGCTACCGCCTCTTTAAGATGGGGCCGGCCGCTACCGCCGCTTTAAGATGGGCAGGCTCCAGCGACGGATCTTCTTCTACACCAGCCAGCCGATGTGAGCGTCACACGTCACATCCGGCGGAGGCGGGGGCGGATCATCATCATCATTCATCACCTGCATCGCTGAATGATGGCGCCTATCCCTCCCCCAGCAGCAGCAGCAATGCGTCATCATCGCAGGAGGACACTCAGGACAGGACAGTGTGAGGCTGAGCGGAGCAGCAGAACCTGAGCTGCCACATGTAAACAGTGCCATATGTAAACAGCCGTCAGCCAGGTAAGAGTAAATGCCTGGGGCGGGGGGCTAATACAATGCTGACCCCCTAATACAATGCTGACCTCCGAATACTGCTGACCCCCTAATACTATGCTGACCCCCAAATATACTGCTGACCCTCTAATACTGCTGACCCCCTAATACTGCTGACCCCCTAATACTGCTGAGCCCCTAATACTGCTGAGCCCCTAATACAATGCTGACCCCCTAATACAGCTGACCCCCTAATACAATGCTGACCTCCTAATACTGCTGACCCCCTAATACTGCTGACCCCCTAATACAATGCTGACCTCCTAATACTGCTGACCCTCTAATACTGCTGACCCCCTAATACAGCTGACCCCCTAATACAATGCTGACCCCCTAATACAATGCTGACCTCCTAATACTGCTGACCCCCTAATACAATGCTGACCCCCTAATACAGCTGACCCCCTAATACAATGCTGACCTCCTAATACTGCTGACCCCCTAATACTATGCTGACCCCCTAATAAACTGCTGAGCCCCTAATACTGCTGAGCCCCTAATACAATGCTGACCCCCTTATACTGCTGACCCCCTAATACAGCTGACCCCCTAATACAGCTGACCCCCTAATACAATGCTGACCCCCTAATATACTGCTGACCCCCTAATACTGCTGACCCCCTAATACACTGCTGAACCCCTAATACTATGCTGACCCCCTAATACAATGCTGACCTCCTAATACTGCTGAACCCCTAATACTATGCTGAGCCCCTAATACAATGCTGACCTGCTAATACTGCTGACCCCCTAATACTATGCTGACCCCCTAATATACTGCTGACCCTCTAATACTGCTGAGCCCCTAATACAATGCTGACCCCCTAATACAGCTGACCCCCCTAATACAATGCTGACCTCCTAATACTGCTGACCCCCTAATACTGCTGACCCTCTAATACAATGCTGACCCTCTAATACTGCTGAGCCCCTAATACAATGCTGAGCCCCTAATACAATGCTGAGCCCCTAATACTGCTGACCCCCTAATACAGCTGACCCCCTAATACAATGCTGACCTCCTAATACTGCTGACCCCATAATACAATGCTGACCCCCTAATACTGCTGACCCCCTAATACACTGCTGAGCCCCTAATACTGCTGACCCCCTAATACAATGCTGACCCCCTAATACAGCTGACCCCCTAATATACTGCTGACCCTCTAATACTGCTGACCCCCTAATACTGCTGACCCCCTAATACAATGCTGACCTCCTAATACTGCTGAACCCCTAATACTATGCTGACCCTCTAATACTGCTGACCCCCTAATATACTGCTGACCCCCTAATACTGCTGACCCCCTAATACAATGCTGACCTCCTAATACTGCTGAACCCCTAATACTATGCTGAGCCCCTAATACTATGCTGACATCCTAATACTGCTGACCCCCTAATACTATGCTGACCCCCTAATACAATGCTGACCTCCTAATACTGCTGAACCCCTAATACTATGCTGACCCCCTAATATACTGCTGACCCCCTAATACTGCTGACCCCCTAATACAATGCTGACCTCCTAATACTGCTGAACCCCTAATACTATGCTGAGCCCCTAATACAATGCTGACCTCCTAATACTGCTGACCCCCTAATATACTGCTGACCCTCTAATACTGCTGAGCCCCTAATACAATGCTGACCCCCTAATACAGCTGACCTCCTAATACAATGCTGACCTCCTAATACTGCTGACCCCCTAATACAATGCTGACCCCCTAATATACTGCTGACCCTCTAATACTGCTGAGCCCCTAATACAATGCTGACCCCCTAATACAATGCTGACCCTCTAATACTGCTGACCCTCTAATACTGCTGACCCTCTAATACTGCTGACCCCCTAATACAATGCTGACCTCCTAATACTATGCTGACCCCCTAATACTATGCTGACCCCCTAATATACTGCTGACCCTCTAATACTGCTGACCCTCTAATACTGCTGACCCCCTAATACAGCTGACCCCCTAATACACTGCTGACCCCCTAATATACTGCTGACCTCCTAATACAATGCTGACCCCCTAATACAATGCTGACCCCCTATTACAGTGCTAACCTCCTAATATACTGCTGACCCCCTAATACTGCTGACCCCCTAATACAATGCTGACCCCCTAATACTATGCTGACCCTCTAATACTGCTGACCCCCTAATACTGCTGACCCCCTAATACAATACTGACCCCCCCTGCCCCCTCCACCTAATGCAATGGTGACCCTCCTTGCCCCTCCCCCTAATACGATGTGGATTCCCCCTCCCCTAATACAATGCTGTTCCCCCCTAGCCCCTCCTCCTAATACAATGCTGCTCCCCTGGCCCCCTCCCCCTAATAAAATGCTGACCGCCTCCCTCCCCCTAATAAAATTCTGACCCCCCCTCCCCCTACATTTGGGGGGAGGGGGGGGAGGTGGCGCATCAGCATTGTATTAGGGGGTCAGCATTGTATTAGGGGGTCAGCATTGTATTAGGGGGAGGGGGCCGGGGGGGATCAGCAGTGTATTGGATAGTGGGAAGGGGGGTCTGCAATGTATTAGTGGCGAGGGGGGTCTGCAATGTATTAGATAGTGGGGAGGGGGGGTCAGCAGTGTATTAGATAGCGTTGAGGGGGGTCAGCAGTGTATTAGATAGTGGGGAGGGGGGGTCAGCAGTGTATTAGATAGCTTTGAGGGGGGTCAGCAGTGTATTAGATAGTGGGGAAAGGGGTCAGCGGTGTATTAGATAGTGGGGAAGGGGGCCAGCGGTGTATTAGATGGTGGGGAAGGGGGTCAGCGGTGTATTAGATAGTGGGGAAGGGGGTCAGCAGTGTATTAGATAGTGGGGAAGGGGGTCAGCGGTGTATTAGATAGTGGGGAAGGGGGCCAGCGGTGTATTAGATAGTGGGGAAGGGGTCAGCAGTGTATTAGCTAGTGGGGAAGGGGGCCAGTAGTGTATTAGATAGTGGGGAAGGGGGGGCCTGCTGGGCTGTTCCTAGAGCCTGTGGCCTCCCAGCTGCGCTGTCCTTAATTCTGTATGAGTGGTAGGGAGCCAGAGAGTGCTAAATGTCCGTTGGTTAGGGGCGCAAATTACTTGCCTTGCCTTGGGTGCTGACAACCCATGCTACGCCACTGGGGCTGGTATAATAATGCTGTGGGGCTGGTATGAAATTATTTCCAGGGCTGGTTTTTATTCCCAGTCCGGCCCTGGCTACTGGCATACTTGACCAGACTAGATCGCACCCCTATGTCTATCCCCAGAATACTAACTTACCAGGGCCAGATTAGTGATGTTCCACAGGACATAACAGAACTAGAGTCCAATACAAAGAGGAGCAGCTACTTGTCACAAGTGTCTCTCCCCGTCCTAGTTGATAATACAAGGAAGGAGCTTGATTCACCCCTCTCTGTGGAGGAAATTGCATTGGCCATTACACAGTTACCGGCCCACAAGACGCCTGGACTGGATGGATATCCAGCTGAATGGTGTGCCCAATTTAAACACCTATTGAGCCCAATTCTGTTACGCACTTATAACAAAGCCCTTGAGGCAGGAATTCTTCCCCCTACCATACGTGAAGCCTTCATTATCTTACTTCTAAAGCCACGTAATCCTCTTAAATGTGAATCTTATTGTCCCATTTCCCTTAATAATGTTGACACCAAAATACTAGTTAAAGTATTAGCTGGCCATTTGAATAAGGTGGTTGCGGAATTGGTACAAAGCGGCCAGGGAGGTTTCATTCCTTGCCGTTCCACTAGAATGAATATAAGGAGACTGTTTCACAATTTGCAGTGTCCACACGACTATCCTCCCACTCGTGTTATAGCCTCTTTAGACACTCGCAATGCCTTTGATAGTGTGGAATGGCCATATCTGTTTAGTGTGTTACAGCTGTGTGGCTTTGGTCCCGGTATTCTGGGGTGGATACAACTCTTTTAAACATCCCCGGTAGCCTGTATGCAGGTTAATTCCCAAATATCCGATTCCTTTTCAATGGCTAGGGGCACTAGGCAAGGTTGCCCATTGTCGCCCCTTCTAGTTGCACTTGCAATGGAACCACTTGCAATACGTGTGCTTAGCTCCCGCTTGATTAAAGGCCTCCCCATTGGACCCATAGAAGAAAACATTTCACTATATGCTGATGATACACTAGTAGTCTACCTAGCTGATCCTCATGACTCTCTTAATAATCTGTTGCTTGAAATTAACACATTTGGTGATTACTCTGGCTTTCAATGAATTGGGATAAGTCTATTCTTTTTCCACTAGATCGGGATGGTATTCCCAAAATTCACCCGGACTCCAGACTATAGGTTGTTTCCTCATTTAGATACCTGGTAGTTGTGATCCAGTTGCCTTTACCCTCCTACATTAGCAATAACTTTTGCCCTCTGCTGACTCAGCTGCAATTACAAACCAAGCGGTGGCTGCATCTGCCTTTGGACCTCATGGGAAGGGCCAATGTTATCAAGTTGATCTACCTCCCTAAACTTCTTTATGTTATGACCAACTCAACATGCAAAATTTCCAAATCAATTTTTAAACGTATTGACATAATCTGCACAGCATTCCTGTGGAGTGGCCATTCACCTAGAGTGGCAATGGAGACACTGCGACTCCCTGCCCGGCTGGCGGGACTGGCATTCCCCAACTTTTACCTATACTATTTGGAATCCCAGTTGGTTCCCATTAATGATTTGCTGCACCCAGATTCAGCCAATGCCTGTACTACTACAGAGGGGGCTATTGCCTCCTCTATGGAAACTCTCCATAATATTATATATAGGGGGCGCACTCTGGATCTACATCCCTAGTCCTGTTTCAATATGTATTAGCTACAATTTTCAAAGACTCATGGTCCAGATCCTCCAATAGTCCATTATGGTTTATTCCCAATCTCAGAGAGTTATATGTTTTGCCTGACCCACAGCGGTGGTATTCTAGGGGAGTTAAATACCTGTGCCCCTCATATACCTCACAGGGGTTAAAATCCTTTCACCAGATGTGCACGGACTTTGATTTACCCCGCACATATCTCTTCTATTATTATCAACTAATGCCCCATACACACGTGCAGATTATCTGCAGACTTTTGTCTGCAGACTTACCTTTTCTATGTAGTGCAAGGGCCTGCCGGATTGCATACAAATTGAAAGTGTTTAGGTTTGACCTCATATTATATGGTTTTGGTAAGTCTGCAGACAAAAGTCTGCAGATAATCTGCACGTGTGTATGGGGCATTAGACATGCATTGCGTGCGCAGTTTGGTTCATTGGAGCAGTGTTTCTCAACTCCGGTCCTCAGGCACACTAAAAGGCCAGATTTTGGCCTCTTTCACACGGAGCGGACCGTATTTCGATCCACTCCGGCACTTTTTTTTTTTTTTTTACGGACGCGGATGACACTTGTGTCATCCGGTCCGTATGTCCGCATATCATCCCATCCGTTTGTGG
This sequence comes from Pelophylax lessonae, assembly GCF_965119305.1. Lineage (NCBI taxonomy): Eukaryota > Metazoa > Chordata > Amphibia > Anura > Ranidae > Pelophylax > Pelophylax lessonae. The sequence continues at coordinate 233,719,908 of NC_138768.1, read as the reverse complement.
ATGATATACGGACATAATGTATGTCTATGGGATTGCGGATGACACCGCTGACATCCTATTTTGCGTCCTTTCCGTTTTTTAAACGGAAGAAAAATAGGGTTCTGTTCCGTTCCAAAAAACGGAACAGAATTGAAAGGACGCAAATCGGATGTCAGCGGATGGTCATCCACTGACATCCGCAATCCCATTGACATGCATTATGTCCACGTGAAAGAGGCCTTAAAGTATTACCTTGGGGAGATGCAGAGTAGAATACTGCAATCACTGAGCAGAAAATTATATTATCTGTGATGTATTTCAGTTTTCTTGCAAACCTGGCCTGTTAAGCCCCGTACACACGTACCGATCGTCGGTCAAACGATCGGCCGTCTTTTGTCCAGGGCTGTTGTGTCTGTTGAAAACTGCAAAAGACTGCACACGAATTTTGTCGGCCAACAACAGCCGACTGCAGAAGTGATGTCATGTGATGGTTAACTTTCCTTGTCTTTTTTCTTTTCTGAGCATGCCCAGTCTTGCAAATCTGCTGTCTGTCGGCCGAAATCTGTACTGACTGGCGAACAATCGGCCGTTCTGGTGTTGGCCAACAAAAATTTTAATGCTTGCACGACGGATTCTGTTCGGCTGAAAATGCGCTGTCGGAAGCATCATACTAACAAGCCTACAATCGGCCGATCGGTCGTCGGCCGAATATTTACGGCCAACAATCAGTACGTGTGTACGGGGCATTAGTGTGCCCTGAGGACCGGAGTTGAGAAACACTGCATTGGAGAACCCTATTCAGATGCCTCCCATGGAGAAAATGCTGAGACATCCTGACCCTCCAAGCTTATTTCTACGTATTATGCTGCTCTTTTTGCTGATTCTAAAGCTGGATACACACTATACAACTTTTGTTGTTAGATTTCCTTTAGATTTACCTTCAACTATGTAATACAAGGGCCTGCCGGATTGCATACAAATTGAAAGTGTATAGATTTGACCTCCTATTATATGGTTTTGGTAAATCTAAAGGAAAAAAATCTAAAGACAATTGGATAGTGTGTATGGCCCATTACTCTAGATTCCAAACTGTGCAGGCTAAATGTGTAGATGGATATTCTCCTCAGTGATACATATGGTACTTCAGTGATATCCTCTAGAGATCGCATTATACATCTTAAAATTTTCCACCATTCACATCTCACTCCTGCTAGACTTTTTAAGATGGGATTATCTCAGTCGGCCGAGTGTTTTAGGGGTTGCGGTTGGGATGCCGACTATCTCCACTGCTTCTGGACGTGTCCTTTAGTCCACGAGTTCTGGAGAGACAAACTCTTTCATTTCATCTGCACTGGGTCTGCCAAACATTGTGAACCCTAAAAACTGTCTGCTGGGTATCTTTTGGGATCTGGCCATCCCTTCTAGTGCTAAAAGACTGCTCCGTATTCTTTACTTTTATCCAAAGAAGTCCCTACCATTATCATGGAAGGGATCGATATCTTTAACAAGATGTCTGTGGTTAAAACTGGTCAATGACACTTCCGCTGTAGAAGCTTACCTTGGAGAATAGGAAAAGAAATAAAACATTTCACAAAATATGGGATCGGTGGATTGCCTCTCCTCTGACCCTTTCTCCTGAATTGCCACGAGTATAAAAATGTGTTTATACATCATTACCTATATGTCACACTTTGACAAATGGCATACTTGCTTATGGTGAAACTGTAGGGGAAGTTGTGTACATTCTGTGTAATCACTGACTATAAACTGCACATAGATAACCTTGCAGGTGAGAGGAGCGGAGAGAGAAATTGTTTATTGATGGGGCTGTTTTTTTTTTTTTTTTAATTGTGGTTTGTTTGTACATTGCACACTGCGTTGTGCTAGTGTTGTGTAATCTGTTTTAAAAAATTAATAAACATATCTTTAAAAAAAAAAAAAAACAGTTACCTACAACTCAAGCATTTTCTTTAACAACTTATAAAATCACGTCCCACTCCATACACGTGTAGTAATATTTCCAGACATTGGGCCTGACTGAGGTGGGTCTGCCATTGTTACCGGAAACACTTCCAACATATTTAAGTTGAAAACCCAAGTGTGAGAATTGAGACGATGACCATTCCGGCATCTTTGGTTTGTGTTGTTTATTGAGGATTTGGCTGCTCAAAGACCAGGGCCTATTTTGCGATTCGGCACTGCGTGACTTTAACGGACAATTGGGCGGTCGTGCGACGCTGTACCCAAATGAAATTGACGTCCTTTTTTTCCCACAAACAGAGCTTTCTTTTGGTGGTATTTGATCACCTGTGCAATTTTTACTTTTTGCGCTGTAAAAAAAAAAAAGAGCGACAATTTTGAAAAAATAATATTTTTCACATTTTTTTACATGAAATTCCCCCCAAAAAAATGTAAAAATCCAAATTTTTTAACATTTTTGGCCAATTTGTTTTCTGCTACATATTTTTGGTGAAAAAAAATCGCAATAAGCATATTTTGATTGGTTTGCGCAAAAGTTATTGCGTTTACTAACTAAGGGAAAGATTTATGTCATTTTTATTGTTTTGTTTTTTTTTAAACTAGTAATGGCGGTGATCTGCAATTTTTTTTGCGGGACTGCGACTTTGCGGCGGATAGATCGGACCCTTGACTGACATTTTTGGCGGACAGATCGGACCTATGACTGACATTTTTGACACTTTTGGGGGTACCAGTGACATTACTACAGTAATCAGTGCTATATATATGCACTGTTACTGTAAAAATGACACTGGCAGGGAAGTGGTTCACTTTATTATACATCCAGGGGTTAAGTGTGTCCCTAGGGGTGTGCTTCTAACTGTAAAGGGGCGTGGCTTTTGATGTAACCAAAGAGACATATGATCCTACATTGCAGGATCGTATGATCTCTGCAATTTCACCAGGGAGAATGACAGGTGGCTTTGTTTACATTAGCCGCCTGCCTTTCTCCCTCTCCAGCGGGAGATCGCGAGTGACCGGCGAACATCGGAGCAGCCGGTCACTCGCGCTGGGATGGCAGTGAACGAGCGGGGGCGGAAGCGCACCTCCGGTGGCACGCGCTCGGCCCCTATTGGCTCGCAGGCGAGTGACGTACCCAACGTCACTTTGCCCAGGGGGGGCTGACCGCCGCAGTATATGTACTTGCAGCGGTCGGCAAGTGGTTAACTGGGACACATTGTAGAAATATGCCTGTTAGCGCTGTCCTGACGCCAGCTAAATGCCGACCAGCGCTTCCTGACGCTTTTAAATACTTGTTCTGCTGAAAGTGCTAAAACTTTGATTTTAACTCCTTGGTTAACTCAGAAGATCCAGGACTGTAATGATCCTTGACTCTTGACACTCTGTCTAGCTCAAAAGTCCTGTGTATGACACCCTCCAGCCCTTCACTGACTGAGGTAGCTCCTTGTAACTGCTTGTACTGCTGCAACTCTTAACACTGCACACTTAACTCTTCGCTGGCGCCCCCTCTACACTTTGGGGTCCTTTCACTAGGCAACCCCCTTTACACTTCAGGGTCCTTTCCCTAGGCAACCCCCTTTACACTTGCAGGCTCTAGGATCCCTGGGACCTTTAACGGAGTGGTCCCCTCTACACTAGGCAGACCCCAGGGGCAGTTCACAGTACTCACGACCTTGGAAGGCTTTCCTGGAACTGAACCCCTCTTTCTCCACTGGTCCTTGGCACACCGGATCCTCTCTGCAGCTCAGCTCTGCCTTCTGGATACTCAGGCAGCCACCCAAGACACCCGATCCTTCTGACAGGAGGAGAGACAGCCGTACTCCCTACTGGGACTCTGCGTCATGCGTTTCCCTCAAAATTATACCCACTCCCAGAAACCTCTGTGGCAGAATCTGCCTTCTAGAGTAGATACAAGCCTGAATGGGCCACTGATTGGATTTCCTCCACTGCCCAATGAGAATCCTCTCACAGAGCCAGTGGGGAGACTCCCCTCTCAGTAACCACACCTGGGAGACATGACAGCCAAGCTGAAATCATGGCCCTGCTGTTAGGCAGCCAAGGCCCATTATACTTTTACCTAGCACCTACCTGTAGGGTGCTACACACGTAAACCCCTTTAGAGAGCATTTGCAGAGCCCGACCCCATTCCCAAGGGGTGATTATCTCTTTCAGAAAACCCCCAGTGCAGCCTTATCACCTACAATAGGAGAAAGATATGGGGAGACAGCTAGATCCAGAGGACTAGCAGATCAGGACCATAGCCCTTTCAAAAAGTTCTAAAAATGTCCTTATAGTGGAGAACGCCTACAATGTACGATATAGATGGTATTATACACCAGGTAGGCTGGCCCGATTTATTCCATCTTATTCTCCTCTTTGCTTCCGGGATGTTCTCAGTTTATACCCATCTTTGTAATATGTTTCGTACTAATATTAAAAGGGACCCGTACAGGGCCATTTTTTGTAAACCAATTGCAGAATTGCTACATCCAGAACGCTAATTGGCTTTACATATTTTTACTTCATCTTTTAAGTTGACTATAGCAAAGGCTTGGAAACCCCCTGCACTTAGCTTTGAGGCAGTTAAGAACCGTATGAATTATATCATGGTAAATGAGAAACCGACGGCTTTGGTTTTGGACACTCATGATAAATTCCTCAGGTTCTGGCCACCAGAACTATAACATATACCCAACCTTCTAGATTTGATAACAAGCTTCTCTTGATTTAAGTGATTCCCTGTCTCTAACCCGGTAGGACTCATCCCCTTCTTCTCTTCCTGGCTTTTTTCCTTTTCCTTTCTCTTCTAATTCAAGCTTTCATTCTAGTTCTTCTCTAATGTATAACTGCCTTTATTGCCCACCAGACCGATCTACAGTATCTCACAAAAGTACACCCCTCACATTTTTGTAAATATTTTATTATATTTTTTCATGTGACAACACTGAAGAAATGACAATTTGCTACAATGTAAAGTAGTGAGTGTACAGCTTGTATAACAGTGTAAGTTTGCTGTCCCCTCAAAATAACTCAACACACAGCAGCCATTAATGTCTAAAAATGTGAGAGGTGTACTCACTTATGTGAGATACTGTAAATTTACAACCACTGTCTATGAGATTAAATGCTTTGTATTCTTCAATATCCTGCTTGGGTGACTTTGTTTTAGGCTCGTTTTCCACTATTGCGACTTGCTGTGCGACTTGACACATGTCAAGTCGCACAGCAAGTCAAAAGCCATTCATTTCTATTTGGCCCGTTTTCACTGCCGCGACTTGAGTTGCGGCGACTTGAAAAGTAATTTGTGCACTACTTTTGGGCCGACTTCAGTGCGACTTCCCTCTATAATGAGGGACAAGTCTCACTGAAAGCCGCGAACAAGTGTACACTACAGAGTCGCGCTAGAAGTAGCGCGACTCTGTAGCCGCAGCAGTGGAAACCGAGCCTTAGTCCACTGTATACTGCAATCCTGAATTTTAGGCTTTTTCCATTAGGACTTATAGATTTTAGTTTTCTTTTTTACGTTATACTAAAGTTGGAAATTATGTAACAGTTTTGATGCATTACTTTGTCTGGATTTTCACTTACACTATATAATAAATATATGGTGTAACCATCTCTTTGTTTGACTAATTAGTTAAACTGAATATTAATATAATTATTTTGTAAAAGAACTATTCTTTTTTGGTACCTGTTGCTCTGCAGAGGTTTATTTAGGTAGGCCATACACAAAGCAAATTTATTTTTCCTGCAACCACGGGGGAAGCCGCCCCCCATCGGGAGAAGACAGTGATTATTGCTAGCGGTTATACCAGCTGCTAGCGATAATCATATGTAAAATCTGGCAGGCTGGTTGTACCCAAGTTGATCAATACATCAACTTGGTACATTCAGCCCGCCCATACATGGTTCCAACTGGCCGAGATTCGAACCGTCTATGGCCACCCCACACAGCTTCTGTAATAGTAATATCACAAAACTAGAATTCTCTGACAAAAAACGTTTTTTTGCCTTTTATGTGGAACCATTAGCAACAATTCTCTGCCATTGACCTGGAAAAAACATGCAGATCAGAAGCTGTGACTTCATATGGTGTATGCTTGTTCCAGGCCAGTCCCTAAGATTATAGTAATTCAGAGACTGCCAGTAAATGGCCATGCCAGCATGCATATTTTTGATAAGATGGGTTTCTTTTAGTCTCAGTCCTATTGTACTAGTCCAGCCATGATTTTTACATGACTAATCACTGGTACTCAGTGGCGGCCGGCTGATAGGGGGGCGCAGGGGCGCCGCCCCCCCCCCCCCAAAAAAAAAGATTAGAAAAAAAATCAATTTTTTTGCCCGCCTCATTGGTGCCTATGGGGGGGGGGGGGTGGGGTTTTCCACCCGGTAGAGGTGCCGATTGGGGCGTAACTGTGGCGCAGAGCACCCCCCTTTTGTGATGTCTTGGATCATGATTGGTCCAGACTCCAGCCTGGACCAATCATGATTCAGGACATCCATGCTGACCTCGTTGGGGGCGGTGCCGGTGCGTGCATCAGTCACTCACCGTCACCGCCCGGTCACCTTCCCGCCGCCGAAGAGTCAAGAAGCCGGCGCCGCTCACCTTCCCACCACCCGCCGCAGAAGTGGAGAGGCCGAGAGGGAGAAGCGCCGCTCACCTTCCCGCCGCCCGCCGCCGAACGAAGAAGAGGAGAGGGAGAAGCCGCTCTCACCTTCCCGCCGGTTCCCGCAGAACGAAGAGGACGGAGTCGGAGGAGAAGCTGCCGTGACTCACAGGGCTCTAGCGGCCTCCAAGTAAATGCACTGCTCTGTCGGGCACGCACGCTAAACTCTGCATTGGGGACATGTATACTGTACATTCCATTGATGGGGGCACGCACGCTAAACTCTGCATTGGGGACATGTATACTGTTCATTCCATTGATGGGGGCACGCACGCTAAACTCTGCATTGGGGACATGTACACTGTTCATTCCATTGATGGGGGCACGCACGCTAAACTCTGCATTGGGGACATGTATGCTGTTCATTCCATTGATGGGGGCACGCACGCTAAACTCTGCATTGGGGACATGTACACTGTTCATTCCATTGATGGGGGCACGCACGCTAAACTCTGCATTGGGAACATGTATGCTGTTCATTCCATTGATGGGGGCACGCACGCTAAACTCTGCATTGGAGACATGTACACTGTTCATTCCATTTATGGGGGCACGCACACTAAACTCTGCATTGGGGACATGTATACTGTTCATTCCATTGATGGAGGCACGCATGCTAAACTCTGCATTGGGGACATGTACACTGTTCATTCCATTGATAGGGGCACGCACGCTAAACTCTGCATTGGGGACATGTGTACACTGTTCAATGCATTGAAGGGGGCACGCACGCTGATCTCTGCATTGGGGACATGTACGCTGGTCACTGCATTGGGGGCATGGTATGCTGGTCACTGCATTGGGGGCATGTACGCTGGTTACTGCATTGGGGGCATGTACGCTGGTCACTGCATTGGGGACATGTACGCTGGTCACTGCATTGAAGGGGGCACGCACGCTGATCTCTGCATTGGGGGCATGGTATGCTGGTCACTGCATTGGGGGCATGTACGCTGGTCACTGCATTGGGGGCATGGTACGCTGGTCACTGCATTGGGGGCATGTACGCTGGTCACTGCATTGGGGGCATGTACGCTGGTCACTGCATTGGGGACATGTACGCTGGTCACTGCATTGAAGGGGGCACGCACGCTGATCTCTGCATTGGGGGCATGGTATGCTGGTCACTGCATTGGGGGCATGTACGCTGGTCACTGCATTGGGGGCATGGTACGCTGGTCACTGCATTGGGTGCATGTACGCTGGTCACTGCATTGGGGGCATGTACGCTGGTCACTGCATTGGGTGCATGTACGCTGATCACTGCATTGGGGGCATGTAAACTGGTCACTGCATTGAAGGGGGCATGCACGCTGATCTCTGCATTGGGGACATGTACGCTGGTCACTGCATTGAAGGGGGCACGCACGCTGATCTCTGCATTGCGGGCATGGTATGCTGGTCACTGCATTGGGGGCATGTACGCTGGTCACTGCATTGGGGGCATGGTACGCTGGTCACTGCATTGGGGGCATGTACGCTGGTCACTGCATTGGGGGCATGTACGCTGATCACTGCATTGGGGGCATGTAAACTGGTCACTGCATTGAAGGGGGCACGCACGCTGATCTCTGCATTGGGGGCATGTACGCTGGTCACTGCATTGGGGGCACGCACGCTTATCTCTGCATTGGGGGCATGTACGCTGGTCACTACATTGAAAGGGGCATGTATACTGGTCACTACATTGAAAGGGGCATGTATACTGGTCACTACATTGAAAGGGGGCATGTATGCTGGTCACTACATTGAAAGGGGGCATGTATGCTGGTCACTGCATTGAAAGGGGGCATGTACGCTGGTCACTGCATTGAGAGGGGGCATGTACACTTGTCACTGCATTGAAAGGGGGCCTGTACTGGGGGGGTTTGTGCTAGGGGGCCTGTACTGTGGGATTAGTGCTAGGGGGCCTGTACTGTGGGATTAGTGCTAGGGGGCCTGTACTGTGGGGTTTGTGCAAGGGGGCCTGTACTGTGGGATTAGTGCTTGGGGGTCTGTACTGTGGGGTTTGTGCTAGAGGGCCTGTACTGTGGGGTTTGTGTTAGGGGGCCTGTACTGTGGGGTTTGTGCTAGGGGGCCTGTACTGTGGGATTAGTGCTAGGGGGCATGTACTGTGGGATTAGTGCTAGGGGGCATGTACTGTTGGATTAGTGCTAGGGGGTCTGTACTGTGGGATTAGTGCTTGGGGGTCTGTACTGTGGGGTTTGTGCTAGGGGGCCTGTACTGTGGGGTTTGTGTTAGGGGGTCTGTACTGTGAGGTTTGTGCTAGGGGGACTGTACTGTGGGGTTTGTGCTAGGGGGCCTGTACTGTGGGGTTTGTGTTAGGGGGTCTGTACTGTGGGGTTTGTGCTAGGGGGCCTGTACTGTGGGATTAGTGCTAGGGGGTCTGTACTGTGGGGTTTGTGCTAGAGGGCCTGTACTGTGAGGTTTGTGTTAGGGGGCATGTACTGTGGGGTTTGTGCTAGGGGGCCTGTACTGTGGGGTTTGTGCTAGAGGGCCTGTACTGTGGGGTTTGTGCTAGGGGGACTGTGCTGTGGGGTTTGTGCTAGGGGGCCTGTACTGTGAGGTTTGTGTTAGGGGGTCTGTACTGTGAGGTTTGTGCTAGGGGGACTGTACTGTGGGTTTTGTGCTAGGGGTCCTGTACTGTGGGGTTTGTGTTAGGGGGTCTGTACTGTGGGTTTTGTGCTAGGGGGTCTCTACTGTGGGGTTTGTGCCACTCTCAGTCCATGTATCCCATAATAGGATGTCTCTCACAGTATATCCCATAATAGTGCCCCTGCTCCCTATTATGGGATATACTAGTACTGATGGACCCCTTAATATGTGATATATTGGGAGAATTTGTTCACACAAGCAAAATACAGGGGACAAAACAGGTGGAGTCTATAAGGGATGGGGCTTCTGAGAAATGGGAGGGGTCAAAATGGAAGGGCGGGGTCTTGCGCCCCACCATCTTAAAACTTCACCAGCCGCCACTGCTGGTACTATGTTCATTCTAAGTCTTCGCTTAACTTATTATGAGAGTATAGAGTTCTATAAGGAGTCCCAGCGCAGACAGGATAGCACAATTTACACGTTTCTAGTAATAAAATTCCAGTTAGCTGGCACAGAGGCAGGAAGAAAGTGTTTAACGTATTCTCGGTTTCTTAGTTACTGAGAGGATGAGCTGAGCACTTTTAAGTATTTACAGAAGGGTTCTTGCTGCCGAGAATTGCTTTTGGTTTGTCGGCTGGGGAACATTTAGGGTAACTCAGTATTGAAGCAAGACACCAAGTCACTTCCAGTGACACAGATGTTTGGAGGATGTGTATTCTGTCATAAACAATCAGCCTCTCACTCCAGGATCTAGCCTCTCTGCTGTAAAAAAAAAAAAAAAAAACTCCAAACTCATATCTTGGCAAGATGTAGTGGAGCCTGTCAGCACCTCATTGTGGGTGATGCAGCAGGGTTAGTGCGGTTTACAAAGTGAGTTTAAAAAAAAAATCAGTAAACAAGGCTACAAAACAAATTCCTAAATTTATGACTGTGGTTTTTAAAAAAATAAAAAGAGCTATGTTGTAAAAAGTAAATCATATCTCTGTATGGAAGATCTTGCAGAAGAAAGCACTATAAAGCAGGATAGCCCATCAACTCTATGATGAAAACCTTTTAACCACTATCCTCCTCTTCTACTAAAGTATCACTTTAAAGGCTCCAGTTTTTTTTAAGCTGAAAAAACGCTGGATAAAAAACACTGGTCATAGCGTTTTATTACAGTTCCTTCTAAAAACAGCTTCTAGGAGCTTAAAAATGCTAGTGCACATGGAGCCTAAATGAGGGTCTGTGACATACTTTTTTTTTTTAGGTGTGTAAAGTTGTAGTCATGTGACTGTTGCAGGGCTCCTTCCTTGTCTAGCAGAGTCTAGCTATGAGAGGAGATCTCTGGCACATATGTCATTGATGAGTGCAGCTGCTTGCAAAGCATCCAGCAAGGTGTCAGCCAAAAAGAAAGCTAAAGGGGGCGGCATTTCCATGATGCCCATACTAGGATGGAAGGTGCTGGGTGGGTTATGGTGGTCATTACACAGCCTGAAAATAAAGGCCTGGTTTAGGTCTTCTATTAACATTTACACCTACACACCCCTGTTAAAATGTCAGGTTTCTGTGATGTAAAAAGTCAAAGGTAAATCATTTCAGAACTTTTTCCACCTTTAACCACTTTACCACTGGAGGATTTTCCTGCTTTACGTCCAGGCCAAGGTAAAGTCGGCAAGTGGTTAACCACTTGCCGACCGCTCACATGGAGACTACTGCGGCAGAGTGGCTCTCCTGGGTCCAGCGACGTAGACCTATGTCGCTGGACTCTGCCCCTGATGGCGGCGCGCGCGAGCCGCTGGAGGCTCGCTCCCGCTGTATTCGGACACAGCGGGAGTCGGGCCAGGGGAGGAGAAGCGGTGATCACCGCCGCTCTTCTCCGATCGTTGGGGACAGAGTGAGGAAATCCGCCCACTTGTGTAAACAAAGCGGGCGGATCTCCTCTGTGACAGGCAGGGACAGATGACCGGATTCAGCATAGCTGAACCTGCGATCTGGGTCTGTGTCACACAATCCCCTCCCCCCACACACGTCAGTAAGCATGAGGCATACATTTAACCCCTTAATCACCAACAGTGTTAACCCCTTCCCTGCCAGTGTCATTATTACAGTAACAGTGCATATTTATAGCACTGATTACTGTAGTCAGGGCCGGCCTTTGGGGTGTGAGAGCTGTGCGGCCGCACAGGGCGCCATGGGCAACAAGGGCGCCGCGCGGCCATCACAGCTCGCAGAAGATCAGGCGATTCAGGCCGCACAGGGGGAGGTAAGCGGCGACCGCGGCCTCGACAGGGTTAACACAGGCCGCGGCCGCCCCTTACCTCCCGCTGTGCGGCTGTGCCTCGGTCACCTCACCTACCGCTGCAGCCTGTCTGAGGCGAGCTGTGTATTACATACAGCTCAGCCTCCGATCCACGCACGGTGACAGATCCCTCCTCCCTGTAGGGATCGTCAGCTCCTCCTCGCCCCACCCTTCTCCTCCTTTTCCCGCCCCGCCCACACTCCCCGGGGATGTGTGGGCGGGAAGTTTAAAGAAAAGTGCAGACAGCGAGAGGTAAGGTAAGTGAGGTCTCCTTCAAAAAAATGTTAGAGGGGTCTCTGATGGGGGGAGCTCTGTGTGAGGGGGGCTCTCTGATGTGGGGGGCTCTGTGTGAGGGGAGCTTTGTAAGGGGGGCTGTGTGTGGGGGGGGCTCTGATGTAAGGGGGCTTTTTGTGGGGGGGTCTGTGATGTAAGGGGGGCTCTGGTGTGGGGGTGGGCTCTGATGTAAGGGGGCTTTGTGTGGGGGTCTGTGATGTAAGGGGGCTCTCTGATTTGGGGGGCTCTGTGTATGTGGGGGGCTCTGATGTAAGGGGGCTTTTTGTGGGGGGTCTAATGTAAGGGGGGCTCTCTGATGTGGGGGGCTCTGTGTGTGGGGGGGGCTCTGATGTAAGGGGGCTTTGTGTGGGGGGTCTGTGATGTAAGGGGGGCTCTCTGATGTGGGGGGCTCTGTGTGGGGGGGCTCTGATGTAAGGGGGCTTTTTGTGGGGGGTCTAGTGTAAGGGGGCTCTCTGATGTGGGGGCTCTGTGTGTGGGGGGGCTCTGATGTAAGGGGGCTTTGTGTGGGGGGTCTGTGATGTAAGGGGGGCTCTCTGATTTGGGGGGCTCTGCGTGGGGGGGGGCTCTGATGTAAGGGGGCTTTGTGTGGGGGGTCTGTGATGTAAGGGGGGCTCTCTGATGTGGGGGGGGCTATGTGTGGGGGGGCTCTGAAGTAAGGGGGCTTTTTGTGGGGGTCTAATGTAAGGGGGGCTCTTATGTAAGGGGGCTTGGTGTGGGGGGTCTGTGATGTAAGGGGGCTCTCTGATGTGGGGGGCTCTGATGTAAGGGGTCTGTGTGGGGGGTCTGTGATGTAAGGGGGGCTCTGTGTGGGGGGAGCTCTGATGTAAGGGGGTCTCTGATGTGGGGGGCTCTGATGTAAGGGGGCTTTGTGTGGGGGGTCTGTGATGTAAGGGGGGCTCTGTGTGGGGGAGCTCTGATGTAAGGGGGCTTTTTGTGGGGGGTCTAGTGTAAGGGGGGCTCTCTGATGTGGGGGGCTCTGTGTGTGGGGGGGCTCTGATGTAAGGGGGCTTTGTGTGGGGGGTCTGTGATGTAAGGGGGGCTCTCTGATTTGGGGGGCTCTGCGTGGGGGGGGGGCTCTGATGTAAGGGGGCTTTGTGTGGGGGGTCTGTGATGTAAGGGGGGCTCTCTGATGTGGGGGGGCTATGTGTGGGGGGGGCTCTGAAGTAAGGGGGCTTTTTGTGGGGGTCTAATGTAAGGGGGGCTCTTATGTAAGGGGGCTTGGTGTGGGGGGTCTGTGATGTAAGGGGGCTCTCTGATGTGGGGGGCTCTGATGTGGGGGGATGTAAGGGGGGCTCTGTGTGGGGGGAGCTCTGATGTAAGGGGGTCTCTGATGTGGGGGGCTCTGATGTAAGGGGGCTTTGTGTGGGGGGTCTGTGATGTAAGGGGGGCTCTGTGTGGGGGAGCTCTGATGTAAGGGGGTCTCTGATGTAAGGGGGGATAGGTGTGTGTAGAGGGTCTCTGATGTTAGGGGGGCTTTGTGTGGGGGGTCTCTGATGTAAGGGGGCTCCTTTGTGTGGGGTCTCTGATGTGAGGGGGCTCTGTGTGGGGGGTCTCTGATGTTAGGGGGGCTTTGTGTGGGGGGTCTCTGATGTGTGGGGGGTCTCTGATGTAAGGCGGCTCTGTGTGTGGGATCTCTGATGTGAGGGGGGCTTTGTGTGGGGGTTCTCTGATGTGGGGGTCTCTGATGTAAGGGGGGCTTTGTGTGGGGGTCTCTAAAGTGAGGGGGGCTGTGTGTGGGGGGTCTCTGATGTTAGGGGGGCTTTGTGTGGGGGGTCTCTGATGTGAGGGGGCTCTGTGTGGGGGCTCTCTGATGTAGGGGGGCTCTATATTAAGGGGGACTTTGTGTGGGGGTCTCTGATGTAAAGGGGGCTCTGTGTGGGGGGTCTCTGATGTAAGGGGGGCTTAGTGATCATAAAAAAGAAAAGTCAAATAAAGTGGAAAAAAGGTGCAAGAAAATGCGCGGGGGGCGCCACAGGATTAGCTCGCACAGGGCGCCTGAACACCTAAGGTCGACCCTGACTGTAGTAACGTCACTGGTCCCCCCAAAAGTGTCAAAAATGTCAGTTAAGAGTCCGATCTGTCCGCCGCAATGTCGCAGTCCCGCAAAAAAAAATCGCAGATCGCCGTCAATACTAGTAAAAAAAAATAAACAATAAAAATGACAAATCTTTCCTGTAGTTAGTAAACACAATAACTTTTGCGCAAACCAATCAAAATACACTTGTGATTTTTTTTTACCAAAAATATATAGCAGAGAACAAATCCACGCACGGTGACAGATCCCTTCTCCCTGCAGGGATCGTCAGCTCCTCCTCGCCCCGCCCTTCTCCTCCTCCTCCCGCCCCGCCCACACTCCCCGGGGATGTGTGGGCGGGAAGTTTAAAGAAAAGTGCAGACAGCGTGAGGTAAGGTAAGTGAGGTCTCCTTCAAAAAAATGTTAGAGGGGTCTCTGATGTGGGGGGCTCTGTGTGAGGGGGGCTCTCTGATGTGGGGGGCTCTGTGTGAGGGGGGCTTTGTAAGGGGGGCTGTGTGTGGGGGGGGCTCTGATGTAAGGGGGCTTTTTGGGGGGGGTCTGTGATGTAAGGGGGGCTCTGGTGTGGGGGTGGGCTCTGATGTAAGGGGGCTTTGTGTGGGGGTCTGCGATGTAAGGGGGCTCTCTGATTTGGGGGGCTCTGTGTGTGTGGGGGGCTCTGATGTAAGGGGGCTTTTTGTGGGGGGTCTAATGTAAGGGGGGCTCTCTGATGTGGGGGGATCTGTGTGTGTGGGGGGGGCTCTGATGTAAGGGGGCTTTGTGTGGGGGGTCTGTGATGTAAGGGGGGCTCTCTGATGTGGGGGGCTATGTGTGTGTGGGGGGCTCTGAAGTAAGGGGGCTTTTTGTGGGGGTCTAATGTAAGGGGGGCTCTGATGTAAGGGGGCTTTGTGTGGGGGGTCTCTGATGTAAGGGGGCTCTCTGATGTGGGGGGCTCTGATGTAAGGGGTCTTTGTGTGGGGGGGTCTGTGATGTAAGGGGGGCTCTGTGTGGGGGGAGCTCTGATGTAAGGGGGCTCTCTGATGTAAGGGGGTCTCTGATGTGGGGGGCTCTGATGTAAGGGGGCTTTGTGTGGGGGGTCTGTGATGTAAGGGGGGCTCTTTGTGGGGGAGCTCTGATGTAAGGGGGTCTCTGATGTGGGTGGTCTCTGATGTAAGGGGGGAAAGGTGTGTGTAGAGGGTCTCTGATGTTAGGGGGGCTTTGTGTGGGGGGTCTCTGATGTAAGGGGGCTCCTTTGTGTGGGGTCTCTGATGTGAGGGGGGCTCTGTGTGGGGGGTCTCTGATGTGAGGGGGGCTCTGTGTGGGGGGTCTCTGATGTTAGGGGGGCTTTGTGTGGGGGGGCCTCTGATGTGTGGGGGGTCTCTGATGTAAGGCGCTCTGTGTGTGGGGTCTCTGATGTGAGGGGGGCTTTGTGTGGGGGTTTTCTGATGTGGGGGTCTCTGATGTAAGGGGGGCTTTGTGTGGGGGTCTCTGATGTGAGGGGGGATTTGTGTGGGGGGTCTCTGATGTGAGGGGGGCTCTGTGTGGGGGGTCTCTGATGTTAGGGGGGCTTTGTGTGGGGGGTCTCTGATGTGAGGGGGCTCTGTGTGGGGGGTCTCTGATGTTAGGGGGGCTTTGTGTGGGGGGTCTCTGATGTGGGGGGGGGGTCTCTGATGTGTGGGGGGTCTCTGATGTAAGGCGGCTCTGTGTGTGGGGTCTCTGATGTGAGGGGGGCTTTGTGTGGGGGTTTTCTGATGTGGGGGTCTCTGATGTAAGGGGGGCTTTGTGTGGGGGTCTCTGATGTGAGGGGGGATTTGTGTGGGGGGTCTCTGATGTGAGGGGGGCTCTGTGTGGGGGGGTCTCTGATGTGAGGGGGGCTTTGTGTGGGGGGTCTCTGATGTGAGGGGGCTCGGTGTGGGGGCTCTCTGATGTAGGGGGGCTCTAAATTAAGGGGGACTTTGTGTGGGGGGTCTCTGATGTAAGGGGGCTTTTTGTGGGGGTCTAGTGTAAGGGGGGCTCTCTGATGTGGGGGGCTCTGATGTAAGGGGGCTTTGTGTGGGGGTCTGTGATGTAAGGGGGGCTCTCTGATGTGGGTGGCTATGTGTGTGGGGGGGCTCTGAAGTAAGGGGGCTTTTTGTGGGGGTCTAATGTAAGGGGGGCTCTGATGTAAGGGGGCTTTGTGTGGGGGGTCTCTGATGTAAGGGGGCTCTCTGATGTGGGGGGCTCTGATGTAAGGAGTCTTTGTGTGGGGGGGTCTGTGATGTAAGGGGGGCTCTGTGTGGGGGGAGCTCTGATGTAAGGGGGCTCTCTGATGTAAGGGGGTCTCTGATGTGGGGGGCTCTGATGTAAGGGGGCTTTGTGTGGGGGGTCTGTGATGTAAGGGGGGCTCTGTGTGGGGGAGCTCTGATGTAAGGGGGGTCTCTGATGTGGGGGGTCTCTGATGTAAGGGGGGAAAGGTGTGTGTAGAGGGTCTCTGATGTTAGGGGGGCTTTGTGTGGGGGGTCTTTGATGTAAGGGGGCTCCTTTGTGTGGGGTCTCTGATGTGAGGGGGGCTCTGTGTGGGGGGTCTCTGATGTGAGGGGGGCTCTGTGTGGGGGGTCTCTGATGTTAGGGGGGCTTTGTGTGGGGGGGTCTCTGATGTGTGGGGGGTCTCTGATGTAAGGCGGCTCTGTGTGTGGGGTCTCTGATGTGAGGGGGGCTTTGTGTGGGGGTTTTCTGATGTGGGGGTCTCTGATGTAAGGGGGGCTTTGTGTGGGGGTCTCTGATGTGAGGGGGGATTTGTGTGGGGGGTCTCTGATGTGAGGGGGGCTCTGTGTGGGGGGTCTCTGATGTTAGGGGGGCTTTGTGTGGGGGTCTCTGATGTGAGGGGGCTCTGTGTGGGGGCTCTCTGATGTAGGGGGGCTCTAAATTAAGGGGGGACTTTGTGTGGGGGGTCTCTGATGTAAAGGGGGCTCTGTGTGGGGGGTCTCTGATGTAAGGGGGGCTAAGTTTTTAGTGATCATAAAAAAGAAAAGTCAAAGTGGAAAAAAGGTGCAAGAAAATGCGCGGGGGGCGCCACAGGATTAGCTCGCACAGGGCGCCTGAACACCTAAGGCCGGCCCTGACTGTAGTAACGTCACTGGTCCCCCCAAAAGTGTCAAAAATGTCAGTTAAGGGTCCAATCTGTCCGCCGCAATGTCTCAGTCCCGCAAAAAAAATCGCAGATCGCCGTCAATACTAGTAAAAAAAAATAAACAATAAAAATGACAAATCTTTCCCGTAGTTAGTATATAACTTTTGCGCAAACCAATCAAAATACGCTTGTGATTTTTTTTTACCAGAAATATATAGCGGAGAACAAATTGGCCTAATATGTTAAAAAATTTTGATTTATACATTTTTTGGGGGGAATGTTATATATCAGAATGTGAAAAATATTGTTTTTTTTTTCCAAAATTAAAAATCACACAGGTGATCAAATACCACCAAAAGAAAGCTCTTTTTGTGGGGGGGAAAAAGGACATAAATTTAATTTGGATACAGCGTCGCACGACCGCAAAATTGTCCATTAAAATAACGCAGTGCCGAATAGCAAAATATAGCCTGGTCAGGAATGGGGTAAAATCTTCTGGCCTTAAAGTGGTTAAAAATACACTCATTGAGAATTTTTTTGTCAAAGACATGCAGCTAAATACATTTTGGCCTAAATATATGACAAAAATTGAATATATTGGATATTTATCTGTCAGCGTAGAAAATGTCAATTTTTTTGCATACTTTTCGCTCTTTTTTTTTTTATTAATATCGCAAAAAATTAAAAGCGCAGGGGTGATCAAATACCACCAAAAGAAAGCTCTGTTTGTGGGAAAAAAAGGACCTAAATTTCATTTGGGTACGGTGTTGCCACGCAATTGTCAGTTAAAGTCGCGCAGTGCCAAGTTGCAAAAAGTGGCCTGGTCATTAAGCAGGAAAATCCTCCGGTCCTAAAGTGGTTAATGTGACCTATAAAACTGTACAACTCAATTGAACAACACATTTTTATGTTTACTTCCCTCCTCCTAAAAGATTTCAAACTAAAATAATATGGTTGCATAAGTGTGCACACCCTTAAACTGTTGAAGCACCTTTGATTTTATTATAGCACTCGGTCTTTATGGGTATGAGTCTATCAGCATGGCACATCTTGTCTTGGCAATATTTTCCCACTCTTCTTTGCAAAAACACTCCAAATCTGTCATATTGCGAAGGCATCTCCTGTGCACAGCCCTCTTTAGATCACCCCACAGATTTTCAACCGGATTCAGGTCTGGGCAATTCCAAAACTTTAATCTTCTTCTGGTGAAGCCATTTTTTTTGTTGATTTTTTTGTTGATTTGGATGTATGCTTTGGATCGTTGTCATGTTGAAAGATAAAGTTTCCTGTTCATGTTCAGCTTTCTAGCAGAAGCCTGAAGGTTTTGTGCCAATATTGACTGGTATTTGGAACTGTTCATAATTCCCTCTACATTGACTAACGCCCCTGTTCCAGCTAAAAGATAAAAAAAGACCCAAAGCATAATGCTGCCACCGCCATGCTTCACTGTGGGTATGGTGTTCTTTTGGTGATAAGCAGTGTTGTTTTTGCACCAAACATATCTTTTGGAATTATGGCCAAAAAATTTCAACCCTGGTTTCATCAGACCATAACACATTTTCCCACATGCTTCTAGGAGACTTCAGATGTGTTTTTGCAAAATTTAGCTGGGCTTGGATGTTTTTCGTCATAAGAAAAGACTTCTGTCTTGCCACTCCACCCCAAAGCTCAGATATATGAAGAATAAGGGAGCTTGTTGTCACATGTACCACACAGCCAGTACTTTCCAGATATTCCTGCAGCTCCTTTAATGTTGCTGTAGGCCTCTTGGCAGTCTCCCTGACCAGTATTCTTCTCGTGTTTTTAATCAATTTTGGAGGGATGTCCAGTTCTTGGTAATGTCACTGTTGTACCATATTTTCTCCAATTGATGATGACTGTCTTCACTGTGTTCCATGGTATATCTAATTCCTTGGAAATTCTTTTATACCGTTCTCTTGCTGATACCCTTTAACAATGAGATCCCTCTGATGCTTTAGAAGCTCTCTGCAGACCATGGCTTTTGCTGTAGGATGCGACAAAGAAAATGGAAAATGTCAGGAAAGACCTACTAGAACAGCTGAACTTTATTTGGGGTTAATCAGAGGCACTTTAAATGATGGCAGGTGTGTACTGACTCCTATTTAACATTATCTTAAATGTCAGGGGAGGGGCCGGATCATGGCACGCAGGGAGCGTGTGCTAGGGGCTCCGAGGATTCCCGTTATGAGCGACTTGTACAGCATACCTCTGCTAACCATCTCACCCGGCGTGAGTCCAGCTGTGTTCCCCTGTGATGACTCACCCCCGACACACGTCTCCAGAGAGGCCATGGCTGGCGGACGGCAAGTAGAGGAAGAGGAGGTCAGTGGCGGGTTCCCTCCGGTGGGGAGAAAGACATGCTGGAGCGGCCTCGGGATCTCCTGATCGCCAGTGTAGGCATGGGCTGCACAGATGGATACCCTGCAGCCACAGCTTAAGTGAGATAGGAGCATATCTTGGAGAGAAAGCAGAACGGGGGTGAGTCACTGGGACTGGGATTAATAATATGCACTGGACAGGAAAAAAGGAAAGGGAATCAGTGGACTGTACCGCATGGTGTTAAATAAAAATACAAATATTACTCTGGGAATGTCTTAAATGAGAATACAGAGCTACAAATCCCAGCACAGTGTAAGGAAAAACAGTGCTGTATTGTGCTGCACTTTTAAAGGGACAGACCTAGAGGAGATATAACACTATATACAGTTGTGTTCAAAATTATTCAACCCCCAATGCTGTAAAGGGTTTTAGGGAATTTAGTGTACATTTGTAATTGTATTCAGAATGAAATCCTACAAGGACTTCTTAAAGAACCATATGCAACTAAAATTACATCAATTGGTTTTGTAATACAGTAGTAAATGTTTCTTTTGTGAATTCTTCATTGACACAATTATTCAACCCCTTAAAGACTATCACTCTGAAGAACAGAGGTTCATTGAAGTGTTTTCAATCAGGTATTGAAAACACCTGTGGATGTCAGGGAGCAGCAATAAAGCCTAATAAGCACCAATTAGGCAGCTTTAAAATGACTGAGATACTCAGCTCCTTCTAGATATTTACTGGTGTGGTTACAAACATGGTGAAGTCTAGAGAATGGTCCAGGAAGTCAAGAGAAGAGGTGATTACTCTTCACAGGAAGGGCAATGACTATAAGAAGATTGCAAAGATGTTAAACATACCAAGAGACACCATAGGAAGCATCATTCGCAAATTCAAGGCAAAGGGCACTGTTGAAACGCTACCTGGTGGTGGCAGAAAGAAGATGCTGACTTCAACTGCTGTGCGCTACCTGAAGCGTAGAGTGGAGAAAAGTCCCCGTGTGACTGCTGAGGAACTGAGAAAAGATTTGTCAGATGTGGGTACTGAAGTTTCGGCTCAGACAATATGGCGCACACTGCGTAACGAAGGCCTCCATGCCAGAACTCCCAGGCGCACCCCCTTGCTGTCTCCAAAGAATAAGAAGAGTCCACTGCAGTATGCCAAAAGTCATGTGGACAAACCACAGAAGTTTTTGGATAGTGTTCTGTGGACTGATTAAACAAAATTAGAACTGTTTGGGCCCATGGATCAACGCTATGTTTGGAGGAGGAAGAACAAGGCCTATGAAGAAAAGAACACCTTGCCTACTGTGAAGCATGGCGGGGGGTCAACCATGCTTTGGGGCTGTTTTGCTTCTGCAGGTACAGGGAAGCTTCAACGTGTGCAAGGCACCATGAATTCTCTTCAGTACCAGGAGATATTGGATGACAATGTGATGCAGTCCATCACAAACCTGAGGCTTGGGACACGTTGGACCTTTCAACAGGACAATGATCCCAAGCATACCTCCAAGTCCACTAGAGCATGGTTGCAGATTAAAGGCTAGAACATTTTGGAGTGGCCATCACAGTCACCAGACTTAAATCCGATTGAGAACCTCTGGTGGGACTTAAAGAAAGCAGTTGCAGTGTACAAGCCTAAGAATGTGACTGAACTGGAGGCTTTTGCCCATGACGAATGGGCGAAGATACCCGTAGATCGCTGCAAGACACTTGTGTCAAGCTATGTTTCACGTTTAAAAGCTGTTATAACTGTAAAAGGATGTTGTACCAAGTACTAAGATTGAATGCCACTTGGGGGTTGAATAAAACTGATAATGATGTGAGCACAGAAAAGACATTTGTGGTTATTTCATTATAAATTTTATGTTATATTTGTCTGACCTACACTTGCCTCTTTGATTTAATTGTAAGCAGGATGACTGAATGATCAAAATCAATGTCAAACTGGCCAAAACAATCAATTTCAGTGGGGGTTGAATAATTTTGAACACAACTGTATATATAAAGCTGATAACCTTCTCTACGCTGCAGAAAATTGTTTGAGCTGAACCATTGAATGAGAAGCAATGTAGAGCTGCTTTGTAAAAGGGTGCTTATTAAAAAACTGCTATAAGGGGGCATTTGTACTACACAGTAACACCTAGTACCCAAATTCACCCCAGAGGTGACACAACAACATTCAGCGCTTAAATTTAAAGGAAAAGGAAGGGAAGGGGGAGGGAACTTATTCTCTCTGGAAAAGAGACGCTTGAGAGGGGATATGATATCAATGTACAAATACCGTACTGGTGACCTTAGCATAGGGAACAAACCTTTCAGAGAAAGAGAATTCAATAAGACACGGGTCCACTCAATAAACCTAGAAGAAAAGCGGTTTAACCTTAAACAGCGCAAGGGGTTCTTTATTGTCAGAGTGGTAAGGATGTAGAATTCTCTTCCACAAGCAGTGGTATCAGCAGGGAGCATCGATAGTTTCAAAAAACTATTAGATGGGCACCTTAAAGACTACAACATACAGGGGTATACAATGTACGGTTAACAGCAAACTTACACACACACATTATGGGTTGAACTAGATGGACTGATGTCTTTTTTCAGCCTCACTAACAATGTAGCTATGTAATTATATCACTGTTAAATGTTGATACAAAATTATATGCCAAAATACTAGCTACCAGACTGAAAGGATTAATGCTGGAATGGATACATAAAGTTCAAGTTGGATAAGGGAAGAGACAATGGAGTGAGAACATTCTTACTCTTGCAAAAAGTACTTAAAGAGGGACCCCAGCCCTGCTTCTGACAGTAGATTCTGTAAAAGCATTTGACAGGGTGGACTTGGGTTTCATGTTAGCGACACTAGAGGAAAAAGGGATGGGTCCAAGAATGATCCAGTGGATTAAAACATTATATAAGTACCTAACGGCAGTAATTAAGATAAATGGAATTCTATCTCAGCCCTTTGAATTGAATAATGGAACACAACAGACAGCATGGATTAATGAAAGACAGAAGTTGTCAAACAAACCTAATTTCTTTTTATGAGGAGGTAAATAAAACCTTGGATAGAGGGGTGGCTGTGGATGTAGTATACTTGGATTTTGCAAAAGCTTTTGACACAGTTCCCCACTCACGGCTAATGTGTAAGGTAAAGGCTACAGGCTTGGAAAGTTCAGTTTGTAAATGGATAGAAAATTGGCTAAAATGTAGAATTCAGAGAGTAGTGGTTAATAATTCTTACTCTAAATGGTCTAAGGTTATCAGTGGTGAACCCCAAGGTTCAGTGTTGGGACCCTTACTTTTTATTAGCTTTATAAATTATATAGGGTCTGGGATTAAAAGTACCATTTCAGTCTTTGCCGATGACACCAAGCTTTGCAGTGGAATAACTTTCTTACAGGATGTCTCCAACTTACAAGCCAACCTCAATGCACTGTTTTCATTGGGCAACTATGTGGCAAATGAGGTTTAATGTTGATAAATGTAAAGTTATATTGGGGGCACTTGGGGGCTAAGAATATTTTTGCATCATACATACTAGGGGGAGTAGAACTGGGGAAAAAAATAGCGGAGAAGGATCTGGGTGTTCTGGTAGATCATAAGCTTAATAATAGCATGCAATGCCAAGCTGCGTTTTCAAAGCAAGGAAAGTCCTTTCTTGTATTAACAGAGGCATGGACTCCAGAGAGTGTGATATAATTTTTCCCCTGTACAGATCATTAGTAAGACATCATCTGAAATATGCAGTTCAGTTTTGGGCACCAGTTCTCAAAAAGGATATCAGGGAACTGGAGAAAGTGCAGAGAAGGGCAACTAAACTAATAAGAGGCATGAAGATACTCAGCTATGAGAAAAGATTAAAATATTTAGTGGTAAATTTAACAGCTACCTGGAAGAAACTGTATCAATTGAACTACATCCCACTATTAAATGAAATTATGAAGAATTGAGATAAACCTCAATGATGCCTCTCTCCTGGGTAGGGCATATAAATATAATCAAAACAAGTATTTTACCAAAAGTGCTTTATAAGTTCCAGATGCTCCCGATCCAAGTGCCACAAAGTTATTCTAATATATTAAAAAAGATGGCACGGGTTTATATGGAAACACAAAAAAAAAACAAGAATTCAATTTGCAACAATAAGTAAAGATAAAACACAAGGGGGATTGGCTGCCCCAGATTTTAAAAGATACCACAACGTGGTTTTAATAATGTGAGTTATGTATTGGAAATATAATTTAAAAGAAAAAAGTTGGGTTAAAATTGAAAATGTATTAAGTAGGATACCATTACACAAGGTGATATGGGTGCCACAACAATATCGTCACTTTGCAAAAGATACTAGCACACTTACAATGCATGTATTTAAAATATGGGATTTAATGCACAGAGGAATTAATACCATTATTTCACCATTCACCATTAATACCATTATCAGGGACAGATTTTTTTAATCAGGGAATACAATTAAAAGATATTATGAAAAAAGGAGAGATGCAGTATCTCACAAAAGTGAGTACACCCCTCACATTTTTGTAAATATTTTATTATATTTTTTCATGGGACAACACTGAAGAAATGACACTTTGCTACAATGTAAAGTAGTGAGTGTACAGCTTGTATAACAGTGCTGTCCCCTCAAAATAACTCAACACACAGCCATTAATGTCTAAACCACTGGCAACAAAAGTGAGTACACCTCCAGGTGACAATGTCCAAATTGGGCCCAATTAGCCATTTTCCCTCCCTGGTGTCATGTGACTTGTTAGTGTTACAAGGCCTCAGCTGTGAATGGGGAGCAGGTGTGTTAAATTTGGTGTTATCGCTCTCATTCTCTCATACTGGTCACTTGAAGATCAACATGGCACCTCATGGAAAAGAACTCTCTGAGGATCTGAAAAAAAAAGAATTGTTGCTCTACATAAAAATGGCCTAGCCTATAAGAAGATTGCCAAGACCCTGAAACTGAGCTGCAGCACGGTGGCCAAGACCATACAGCGGTTTAACAGGACAGCTTCCACTCAGAACAGGCCTTGCCGTGGTCGACCAAGGAAGTTTGAGAGCGCGTGCTCAGCGACATATCCAGAGGTTGTCTTTGGGAAATAGACGTATAAGTGCTGCCAGCATTACTGCAGAGGTTGAAGGGGTCAGGGTGTCAGTGCTCAGACCATATGCCGCAAACTGTATCAAATTAGTCTGCATAGCTGTCGTCCCAGAAGGAAACCTCTTCTAAAGATGATGTACAAGAAAGCCAGAAAACAGTTTGCTGAAGACAACCAGACCAAGGACATGGAGTATTGGAACCATGTACTGTGGTCTGATGAGACCAAGATAAACTTATTTGGTTCATACGGTGTCAAGTGTATGTGGCAGCAACCAGGTGAGGAGTACAAAGACAAGTGTGTCTTGCCTAAAGGCAAGCATGGTGGTGGGAGTGTCATGGTCTGGGGTTGCATGAGAAGCTACAGTTCATTGAGGGAACCATGAATGCCAACATGTACTGTGACATACTAAAGCATAGCATGATCCCTTCCCTTCGGAGACTGGGCCACAGGGCAGTATTCCAACATGATAACGACCCCAAACACACCTCCAAGACGACCACTGCCTTGCTAAAGAAGCTAAGGGTAAAGGTGATGGACTGGCCAAACATGTCTCCAGACCTAAACCCTATTGAGCATCTGTGGGGCATCCTCAAATGAAAGGTGGAGGAGCGCAATGTCTCTAACATCCACCAGCTTCGTAATGTCGCCATGGAGGAGTAGAAGAGGACTCCAGTGGCAACATGTGAAGCTCTGGTGAACTCCATGCCTAAGAGGGTTAAGGCAGTGCTGGAAAATAATGGTTACAACACAAAATAGTGACACTTTGGGCCCAATTTGGACATTGTCACTTAGGGGTGTACTCACTTTGTTACATAGTTGGTGAGGTTGAAAAAAGACACCAGTCCATCCAGTTCAACCTATGATGTGTGTGTTTGCTGTTAAACGTACATTATACCGTGTTTCCCCGAAAATAAGACCGGGTCTTATATTAATTTTAGTCACAAACAAACACACTAGGGCTTTTTTTCAGGGTAGGGATTATTTATTTATGTTTTTTAGATAATTATTTCTGGTACTGTATGAGGTTCAGTGCAGTTTTATACTGGTATACCGGTAAAATTGGATTTTTGACTTACCGTAAAATCCTTTTCTCTTAAGCTCATTGACAGACGCAGTCCTCTTTGATTAATATCAGTAGGGTTATACTGCCCCCTACAGGAGTAGGACACTAGGCAGGAAAAATGTTCTGGCCACACCTTAGGGGCAGTCCCAGAGGGTATATCCTCTCTCTCCCTGCTACAGGATGTCAGTTATGTCACAAAGCAGTGTCAGAGAATTTAACCCAACCCAACTCAAAATAGAGGGGCGGGTACTGCGTCTGTCAATGAGCTTAAGAGAAAAGGATTTTACGGTAAGACAAAAATCCAATTTTCTCTGTCGCTCATTGACAGACGCAGTCCTCTTTGATTAATATCAGTAGGGACGTCCCAAAGCAGTGCCACAAATGAGGGGTGGGATAACGGAAATCAAAATCCAATCCAGAAGGCCCAACCGGTGCCAACCAGAAGTCTTAAAGGCTCATCAGACAAAAGGATGAGACTCAACTGAAAACCCAACAGAAAAAACCCTCGAGGTAGACCACCGGTCTCCTCAAACAGCGGCCTGCAGAACCTTGCGGCCAAAAGAGGCATCCGCCGATGCCAGCACATCAACTTTGTAAAGGTATGAACCGACGACCAGGTAGCCGCCTTGCAAACCTGAACCACTGATGCCTGATGGCGGAAGGCCCAGGAAGCACTAAGCGCCCGAGTGGAGTGCGCCTTAACAGGGAACGGAGGAACCCGACCCTTAATAGAATAAGCCTGTACCACCGTCTGTCTGATCCATCTGGAGATAGTCGCGGCAGACGCAGGCAACCCCTTTCTAGGGCCATCCGTGATCACAAACAGTGAATCCGTCTTACGGAAAGATTCCGTAGTAGTCAAGTACACCCTAATCGCCCGAACCACATCCAAGGAGTGTAACGCAAACTCCCGAGGATGACTGGGCTTAGGACACAGGGAAGGTAGCACAATATCCTCATTTAGATGAAAATCTGAAACCACCTTAGGGAGGAAGGATGGATTCGGACGAAGAACCACCTTATCCCTATGAACCACCAGATATGGGGAACGACAGGACAATGCGGCCAGTTTTGACACCCTGCGTGCAGAAGTGATAGCCACCAGAAAGGCCACCTTCTGGGATAAAGTAAGCAAGGGAATCTCCCTAATATTTTCAAAGGGAGGTTTCTGAAGAACTGACAACACCAAATTAAGATCCCAGGGCGGCAAGGGCGCGCGCACCGGCGGAGCCAGGTGTCGCACCCCCTGGATGAAATTCCGCACCAAGGAATGAGTAGCCAGGGGCTTCTGAAAGAAGATTGCTAATGCTAAACCTGACCCTTGATAGTGCTCAAGGCCAGTTTCTGCTCAACCCCCTGTTGCAGAAAAGCCAATATTCGGGTCACCGAGTAAGAACGTGGAGGAAACCCAAGGGATTCACACCACGCGATATAAGACTTCCATGTGCGATGATAGACTTTTCTGGAAGTCGCTTTCCTCGCTTTAATTAGAGTAGGAATAACTGAAGCTGACAACCCCTTGTCCTTCAGCACCTGGGTCTCAACAGCCAGGCCGTTAAAGCCAGCGATCGTAAAGCAGGATGGAAGATCGGTCCCTGAGACAGCAGATCCTCCCTGAGAGGAAGTCGCCAAGGAGCGTCTGCGACCAGCCTGACCAGGTCGGCGTACCAAGCCCGACAAGGCCAGTCCGGAGCCACCTGGATCACTGGAATTCCCTCCACCTCTATCCTGCGAAGAAGTTTCGGCAGCAATTTGAGAGGAGGAAAAGCATACAGTAGCTGATACTGCCCCCATGGGGCGACCAGCGCGTCTGCGGCGTCCGCTAGAGGATCGCGGGAGCGGGCTACAAACCTCCGCACCTTCCTGTTGAGTCGAGATGCCAACAGATCCACATTCGGGGTGCCCCAACGAAGGCACAGTTGGTGAAATACCTCTGGATGAAGAGACCATTCCCCTTGATCCAGAATCTGACGGCTGAGAAAATCTGCCTGCCAATTCTCCACCCCCGGAATGAATACCGCGGAGAGGTCTGGAACAAATCGTTCCGCCCAACGAAGGATGCTGGCCACTTCCATGGCCGCCAGGACACTCTTGGTGCCCCCCTGGTGGTTGACGTAAGCCACGGCCGTGGCATTGTCCGACTGGATCCGCACCGGGCTGCCCCGGAGCTGCTCTGTCCAGTGAATCAGACAAAGTCTGATCGCTCTTAGTTCCAATACATTTATCGGTAACCTGGATTCTTCCAGGGACCAGAGCCCCTGAGCAGATCGTCTGCCGAGAACCCCATCCCACCCGGATAGACTGGCATCCGTGGTGACAATCGTCCAATAGATTGGAAGAAATTACTTCCCCTGACTGAGCATTGGTGACCGAAGCCACCAAACCAGAGATTCCCTGGTCCGTTCGCTCAGCCGGATTCGATTGTCCAAGGAATCGGTATTCCGGTTCCATTTGAGAAGAATCTCTTTTTGAAAAATACGGGTATGAGACTGGGCAAACGGTACTGCCTCGAAGGAGGCCACCATCAGTCCCAGAACCCTCATGCAAGTTCGCAGGGAAGGCCAGTTGACGGTCAATAATAACTGAGTCGTCGACTGAATCTTCCGGAGTTTCTCCGGAGGGAGAAACACTTTTGCCAAGGATGTATCCAGAGTTAGGCCCAGATAGTTCAGTCTCCTGGTGGGGACCAGGGATGATTTCTGCCGGTTCACCAGCCACCCGAACTCTTCCAAAGAGATCATGGTGATCTCCAAGTTTAGCAACAGAGCCTGTGGAGACTCCGCACGGAGTAGAAGGTCGTCTAGGTAGCCTAGAACCGAAATGCCCCGCTGTCGCAACAGTGCCAAGACTAGGGCCAAGACCTTTGTGAAGACCCGGGGAGCAGAGGCGAGACCAAAGGGTAACGCCGCAAACTGATAATGGTTCTCTCCCACGGAAAAGCGAAGGAAACGCTGATGTCCTGCGTAAATGGGAATGTGAAGATAGGCATCCTTGATGTCTATGGACGCCAGAAAACCCCCCAGATGCAGGGAGGCCACTACTGTGCGAATGGACTCCATCTTGAATTTTTGCACCTGGACAAAATGATTGAGTGCTCTCAAGTCTAGAATTGGACGCACCTTGCCCTCTTTTCTGGGTATTGTGAATAGGTTCGAATAGAACCCCTGAAAACGTTCTGTCCAAGGAACGTGGACCACCACTCCTTGTTGCATTAAATCCGTCACTGCCCCCTGCAAAGCTTCTAAGCGGTCCGGGGATAGTCGGATATTGGAAGGGAAGAACCGCACCAGTGGAAGTGATCGAAATTCGATCTTGTATCCCGACCGTATGACCTCTTGAACCCATTTGTCTGGAATCTTGGAGAACCATGGGTCCGGAAACCGGTGAAGACGTCCCCCCACCCCAGATATGGGTGGGGGCGCACCTTCAGGCTGTATTGGCCTTATCTTCAGGTCTGGCAGGGCCAGACCTTTGTTTACTCGACCAGCGCCCTTTGAAACCCCCTGGGGGGCTTTGGAGGACTTCGCCTTATCGCCAGAGGAGCGAAAAAACTTCTTATGAGCGGAAAAACTTCTTATGAGTCTGTGGTAAAAAGGTGCTCTTGCCACCAGTGATACCCTTGATGATCTCACCCAAGGTGGCACCAAACAGGCGATCCCCTTGAAAGGGGAGATTAGTCAAAGCTTTTTTGGAAGCTTGATCCGCTGACCAGCATTTTAACCACAGCATATGCCGAAGGACCACCGCCGAGATTGATACGCGCCCCATTAATGGAGCGGCGTACAGGGCGGCGTCACAGACAAACTGTAGCGCTTGTACCATCTGCTCCAGCAAGTCCGATACTGCCGGGGGGAGACTTCTCCCCTCCAGATCTCGGCGTAACAACTTGGTCCACTCTGTCAATGTTTGTGCAACCAGAGCAATGGTGAACACTGGCCTTAAGGCTGACCCTATCAGGGAAAATATAGAGCGGGATATAGATTCCGCTTTACGGTCCACCGGATCCCGAAAAGACGGAGCGTCCTCCACCAGGATAACAGTAGCTTTATTTAATCTGGAAATTGGTGAATACACCAACGATGGTACCGTCCATTTATTAAGGAGGGATTCTTCAAACGGATAGCGTCTAGCAATCCGTTTGGAAATACCAGGGGTTCGTTTTGGACGGACCCATTCTTCCTTAATTATATCTTGAAAACACCTTTGCCATCGTGGTAGGCTTGCGAGTACCAAAAGCAATTTCAGTATCAACTGCTTCCGTAGGTATAAGCTCAAGTCTTAAAGTTTCCCGCACAGACACAATCAGTGCATCTACCAGCGCTTCATCTTGCGCTATAGCGGAGGGAGAAATGTCTTTCTCGCTATCCGAGTATATGGGATACGAGGCACTAGCCCCAGAAGAGGGACCAGCAGCCGCCGCGACAGGCTCAGAATCTGTATCTGAAGTGTCAGACGAAATAGGGGTAGGCGGGGGTCGCTTTTTAGCCCCCCGTCCCTGACAGGCCACCTCCACCCGGGATACAAAAGACTCCAAAACCACTGACAATGCATCAATAGTAAGTGGAGAACTGGAGGGTCCTGCGGCCACCTCGAGGGGATCAGGTGGGGATACATGTGTGGCAGGGTCCATGACAAATCCAGGAACACTTGCCAGCAAACAAGGATTGCAAAAAGAAAAAACTTTTTTTTTTTTTGTATGTAATCCCCCAGCGCAACAGCGCCCCTCAGTGCCACCTGCTTCGGACCCCCACAGAGAGAGAGAGAGACCCCAAGGGCTCACCACCTGATGCACAGAAGCTTCTACCGAACTGCCCTCAGCGCTGTCCTTACAGAACAGGAAGTCTTGTGGATCGATTTACCTGGGTAAAGGAGGCGGCTCCGCCCCTCTACACGCCTTCCGGCACTCCCACCGCTACTCCTCGAGGTAGCTGGGTGTCCAAGATGGTCGCCGCCATGCAGGAGACATTAGGCTATGCCAAAATGGCGGCCCCGCGCGGCATGCAGAAGTATGGCGGCTCCGTGATACAGCTGCATCGCTATTAGAGGACTCCCGTGCGATAGGTAGGTGCCTGATAGTATCACCCCCTCTGCACGACTGTTTTAACAGTAACGCCAGCGGCACCCTGTCTCCATCCCTGACCGCATCCGTCATGGATCCTTAGTCCCCTGGGAGCTCCAGTTTGTCTGCCAATGACTCTACTTGCTGAGCCACCTGGAATGCTGTTTTTACAATGCAGACTTTCCTTGCAGTGACAGACTCATATAGATTGTCAGCTCCCAAACCAAGCCTCCTGGAATGGTATACCTTACTCACCACTCACACTAGCAAGGGGGAGATCGGTGAAGTGTGTCACTGGATGGAGGGGAACCCCGGATCATGAGGGTCCGACCATCCACAGAGGGGCCCGCATCTATTCCCAAAACCCGACAGGGGTAGAGGGGGAACATTCTACTCACCATACCGGAACAGGCGGGCACCCACTCCTAACAGAACCCCTCTCCACCAAGGTGGGGGGGACTGTCGACCAATACGGACGCCGCGACTCAGTTTCCTGACTGGTCGTAGGCGACCTGGCGAGACGTTTAACTCGCGAGGCCAGTCCCCGTCCAGTGGGACTATGTCGCGGCCGACCCAGCGCGGAGCTAGGGCCTGCACGCGCTCGTAGGCTGGCTGGGGTGACCACTGGATCTCAACATCCAGCCCGTCGCCCAGCTCCAGCATAATTGCTTGAAGATCTCACAGGAACAATAACTGGAGAGAAAAAAGCTAACTAAAAAAGATTTATCTAAAAAAGCTTGCCAGGACCAGAGAACCCAGCAAGGAACTTAGGTCCTTACTCCTGACTAGGCAGAAAAAAACTGACATCCTGTAGCAGGGAGAGAGAGGATATACCCTCTGGGACTGCCCCTAAGGTGTGGCCAGAACTTTTTTCCTGCCTAGTGTCCTACTCCTGTAGGGGGCAGTATAACCCTACTGATATTAATCAAAGAGGACTGCGTCTGTCAATGAGCGACAGAGAAAAGTACCTGTTTAACAGCTTTTATTCTTCTCTGAGATCTCTGAGGTGATGATTAGAGAGAAGAGTTCTGCTGTGGTGACATCAGCCCGCTCCGTGCACTAAAGAGGGAGGGGGGCGCAGATGTCAGCGGGAGGAGAGGAGGAAAAAGAAGACCCGAGATTGCCGCTGACGTCAGTGCGCTGAAGATGACATCTGGAGGGAGGAGGGGAGGAAAGAGAATAGCCACGATCCCCGGCTGACGTGCACAGAAGAGGAAGCAGCAGCAGACATCAGCCGAGAGGAGAGAAGAGGACCTCCGGCGGGGCAGCGGTGGGTGTAAACCTGTTTGTTTTAAATATAGCAGCAAACGGAGACCCTAGCCAACATTTAAAAAGTGTTTTTAAGGAGATTTACTAGGTCTTATTTTTGGGGTAGGGTTTATATTGCAGCCCGCCCCGATAATCGAGATAGGGCTTATTTTCGGGGTAAGGCTTACTTTCGGGGAAACACGGTATACCCCTGTATGTTGTGGTCTTTAAGGTGCCCATCTAATAGTTTTTTTAAACTATCGATACTCCCTGCTGATACCACTGCTTGTGGAAGAGAATTCTACATCCTTACCACTTTGAAAATAAAGAACCCCTTACGCTGTTTAAGGTTCAACCGCTTTTCTGCTAGTTTTAGTGAGTGGCCCCGTGTCTTATTGAATTCCCTTTCTCTGAAAGGTTTGTTCCCTATGCTAAGGTCACCAGTACAGTATTCGTACATTGATTTCATATCCCCTCTCAAGCGTCTCTTCTCCAGAGAGAATAAGTTTCAATGCTTGTAGTCTTTCCTCATAGCTGATGTTCTCCATTCCCCTAATTATTTTTGTTGACCTTCTCTGGACTTTCTCCAGTTCCAGCACATCCTTTCTGCGGACTGGTGCCCAGAACTGGACGGCATATTCACTGTCCAGTTCTGGGCACCAGTCTCTTGTAGAGAGACCAGAGTCTTGTAGAGTGGTAGAATTTATCTCTGGAGTGAATCCTCTTTTTTTATACATGCCAGTATTCTGTTGGCTTTGCTGGCAGTGGCTTGGCATTGCATGCTATTGCCAAGCCTGTTGTCCACTAGGACCCCCAGGTCCTTTTCCATCTTAGATTCACCCAGATCACCGCCTAGCGAGTAACTTACGTGCGTATTTCTGACACCCAAGTGCATTACTTTACATTTTTCAACATTAAACCTCATCAGTCATGTAGTTGCCCACACCATTATTTTGTTCAGGTCTGCTAGTAAAGCTACCACATCCTGCATAGCAGATATTGGCCTGCTTAGTTTAGTATTGTCCGAAAAAAACGAGATTCTGCTGGATACCCCAACCTCTAGGTCGTTTATGAATAAATTAAACAGGATTGGTCCCAGAACAGATCCTTGGGAGACCCCACTTTCCACACCCGACTAATCTGAGTACTCCCCATTTATCACCACCCTCTGGACCACAGGTGTCAAACACAAGGCCCGTTGGCCTGAATCAGGCCCTCCAGGCCATTTCATGTGGCCCTTGCACCTCTCCTGCAGCTGCTGCATCTCCCTCATCTCTGCCCCCACCTTGTCTCAGCAGACGGCAGCAGAGAGGACAGAACTCCTCTGCCAGATCCTGTACTTCCCCCTGCAGCTGCAGAGAGGACCAACCCCCCCCTCAAACTCAGTTGTTGGCAGCAGAGAGGAAGCCACAACTCCTCCTACAGATCCTGCACCTCTCTGTGCAGCCACAGCACCCCTCCTCTCTGCCTCCACTGGTGTTAGCATTCAGCAGACTCTGGCAGCTGACTTCAGCCCTCCTCCAGACCCTGCAGTTGCTGCTTCACAGCTCTGCCTCCAGCTTCTTCCCAGCAGCAGCACATGGAAAAAGGGGGATCACTGTGATGTAAGGGAGGGTGGGGGCTCTTGTTTTCTGAGTGGTGAGCTACAGATAGAACTGGCCCTCTGAGGGTGACCATAATGGTGATGCGGCCCACGATGAAATGGAGTTTGACACCCCTGCTCTAGACTCACTCCTGGAGCCAAGTTTCAATCCAGGTACTCACCCTATGGTCCATACCTACGTACCTTAGTTTAGACATTAATGGCTGTGTGCTGAGTTATTTTGAGGGGACAGCAAATTTACACTGCTGTACATTCACTACTTTACATTGTAGCAAAGTGTAATTTCTTCAGAGTTGTCACATGAAAATATACTGTATGTACACTACAAGAATTAAGACAAAAAAGAGAAATATTGTTGATTAATAAAATAAGGTATCACCAATTTTTCACACTTTATAAAGACACTACCTCACCCAATAAGACCAGGAAAAAATTTCTTAACAATTGAAAAAAATGCTCAGCTCACAGTCTGCGCCAAGGCACTGCATTTCCCAGGTATATAAGACTCTTACCAGGATTGTGGAACCTGAAACTGCCCTATCTGGGAAAATAGGAGGCAGAGCTTGATGCAGACTGGAGCGAACATACTGAAGAGAAAATACTGAATTTAGCAGATGGGACAGCGATAGATGTAAATACGAGAGAAATGAACTATAAATGCCTATCAAGATGGTATATAACACCTGCCAAAGCGCATAAATGCCAATCAGAAAAATCACCGGAGAGGATCTGGGACAATTGGAACATTGACACATATATGGTGGGAATGCCCAAAGATACAAGAATTCTGGGAAGAAATTATACAACAGATTCAGGGAATTACAGGAGTAGAGATGCCTAAAAATTGTGAAACCTATCTATTCCATAATACTAAACTGACAATTAAGCAATATAAAAAGACGATGACACTACATCTAATAAATGCAGCAAAATCTTTAATTCCAAAGTTCTAGCAAATAACATTGAGAGATTGGGCTAAGGCCCCTTTCACACTTGTGCGATTTGTCCTGCGATTTGGGCCTGCAAAGTCACAAGTCATATCCCATGATTTCCAATGAGTACCGATCATGTCTGTGTGACTTCAAGTTGAACAATAAATAGAGAGAACACTGCTCAGGCTAATCAAAGTGCACGATTCAAGGTGGGTGCTGAACCTCGGCTCACCACCAAGAAAATGGTCGCACACCACCACGGAATCCAAGAAGAAAAGTTCCTTTAATCACATAATTGGTACTAGGTACAGCAGGGTAGGACAGTAGACGCGTTTCACACGACTGCTACGTGCTTGTTCACTACCTACAAGCATGTAGCAGTCGTGTGAAACGCGTCTACTGTCCTACCCTGCTGTACCTTGTACCATTTATGTGAATAAAGGAACTTTTTTTCACTGGATTCCGTGGTGGTGTGCGACCATTTTCTTCTTTTATGACTTCAAGTTGCAACAACTTCAAAGGAGTCCCTGCACTACTTTGGTCAGACTTTGATGCAATTTGAGGTCCACAGACATAGGCATTGCTTCAAGTCCAGTCAAAATCGCGGCAAAAAATAGCTGTAAAAATCACAGCAAAATTGCACGACTTTTAGGTCGCACAAATGTGAAAGGGGCCTAAAAAGATAGAAATTATTTATAATATGAAAGAACTGTATTATTATGGGAAAAATAAAAATAGGAAAATTCATAAACATCTGGAAAAGTTGGATAGAATTTAACAGTACAAATAAATACTTTGAATTAAGGTGAATCTGAAACAAAACAGGGGAAAGGAATAGAGGAAGAAGGAATTTACAAGAGATTAAGACGCAAGTGGGACAGGGGAAAGAGGGAGGGGAATAAAAATTGTATGCAAAGGTTTCTTCTTTTTATTGAATATGAAGTAAATGTATGTATTTTGTATATTGGAAAACTAATAACATTTATATATGAAAAACAAAAACATGAGTTTAAGAGTCGGTTCACACTGAGGCAACACGACTCCTTACTACTTCGGGGGCGACTTGTGCATTACCATGCACCACGACTTCGGAGCGACTTGCAGGGACTTCACATAATGGAAGTCTATGCAAGTCGCTCCAAGGTCGCCCCGAAGTAGTACAGGACCCTTTTTCTAAGTCGGAGCGACTTGTGTCGCTCCTATTAGAACGGGTCCTGTAGCGGTCAATGGACCGCGAGGGAGCGCGACTTGTCAGGCTGACAAGTCGCCTGACAAGTCGCGCTACCGTGGACCGGCTCTAAATGTGAGTGCTTCATTCTGAACACAGCTACATCCCCAGTTATAGGAGGGTGTGCCCATTTATGCAACCACATTATTTCATTTATTTTTTTACTTCCCTCCTAAGACCCCGTTCACACTGGGGCGACCTGTCAGGCGACCTGGTCGCCTGACAGGTCGCCGTAGGTCGCCTGCCATAGAGAAGCTGTGGACCCGTTCTAATAGGAGCGACACAAGTCGCTCCGACTTAGAAAAAGGGTCCGGAGCTTCTTTGGGGCGACCTGCATTGACTTCAATGTTATGAAGTCCGTGTCGGCCGCTCCGAGGTCGCGGTGCGAGCTGCACACCGCGACATGTGAGGTCGCCCCGGCAAGTCGGATCGCCCAGTGTGAACGGGGTCTTAAAGATTTCAGTTTGTTTTTCAATTGAGTTGTACAGTTTATAGGTCACATTAAAGGTGGAAAAATCACAGAAACTTGACATTTTAACCTTCCTAGCGGTATTCCCGAGTTTGGCTCGGGGGGTAAATTTCAGTGCCAAAAGTGGTAACCCCGAGCCACAATCGGGGTACCGCTAGGAAGATTGCTGGATCCTGGTAGAGGGGTTACTTACCTTGTCACCGTGATCAAGCGATGTTTCCAGGTGGTGTGCGGCGGCGGATCTTCCTCCCGATGCTCTGTGTGCCTCGACTTCCATCTCCTGCGAAGTGATGTTCGCAGGGGGGTGGAACTGGCGGCAAATTCAAAAGTAAAACACACTGATACAGTACAGAATAAAATAAATTCACATTAGTTTGCCCCCCAGTGCCCTTTCTTGCAGTTTTACTGTACTTTTTCTGTATATATATATATAGACATATATATATCTATATATATATATATATAAACACATATATATACATATATATATATATATATATATATAAACACATATATATACAGTTTATATATATATGTATACATATATACATACTTTAACTTATTTATAGTTATTTCTATTATAATTTATGATTTTGTGTTTCAAACTTTATCATACCCGAGATGTTATAAAGAAGAATGCACAGTAAAAAAACAAAGTCATATGTAAATAGTTGGTTTGGGCTGCTCATTTTTAAGAATTACAGTACATGCAAAATAATGGTACCGCTTTCAGCGCCTAAAATCCAAAAGAATCATACCGCCAGGGAGGTTAACAGGGGTGTGTAGACTTTTTTATATCCACTGTATATCTGTAGTGTTTACTTATCTCTCTCCAAAGCTCTAAGTGTAGTTTCTCTCTGGTTTTTCATTCCTCTGTTATCTGCATGAGTCACTTCTATTTTCCAACACATGAGGTAACATTAGCTAAAAATGTGTTTGGAAGGAAGATGAGCATGGAGATGGTCTATTCAGAATACAGCTCTGCATCCTTTGCCTGTGTTTTTTTAGAGCTGTAACTTCATTTCTCCACTTCCTTCTCTCTACTAAAAGATGCAGAAGGATTTTATCACTTTGAAAGGATGTAGAGAAGAGAAGACTGCAGTTAAAGCGGAGTTCCGGGCACAGATGTCATTTTTTAATGAACATACCCCCGGGACAGTCAGGGCTAGCACTTTCCACAATGGCTAGCCTCTGATCTGTCCCGGTTCGCACTTACCTTTTAGAAGAAATACTTACTTATAAAATTTCTTCCACAGCGTTTCCATCTTTCTTGTGGGCAGCTGAAGCCGGCGCGGTCCTCTTCTGCGTCTTCTTCTCCCAGAATGCGCCGCACCGGCCCCTTTCGTCACTTCCGGTGCGACGCCGCATTCCTAAATAGCTTCTGGGCATGCCCAGAATCTGTTTAGCAGGGGAATGCGGCGTCGCCCGGAAGTGACGAGCGGGGCAGGTTACGTCGCATTGATTCCTGGGAGCGATGACGTTTAGCTCCCAGGAATCATCGCAGCACAGGAAGTGACGGGGTGAGCCGCGGCTCCGAGGGAGGAAGTACCCTGAGGTGAGTATTTACGATCGTCAATTACAAGGTGAGTTTTTAAAAAAAAAAAATCTAACTATCCAATTCCTTTTCAGGTTAGGCTGAACTAGCGGACGGGTACAAAAAAAAAATATCGTTTTTTGTGCCCGGAACTCCGCTTTAAACAAGTAAAATTTAGAGAGGAGGATCTGTTTCATCTGTGTATCATCTCAGGCTATTCACTTCACTGGGCATATGTAAAGGTTTACGACCACTTTAACCGCTTGCCGACTGCTCACAGTATATTTACTGCGGCAGTCGGCCCCTCACAGGCAGAGTGACGTAGGTCTACGTCGCTCACCTGTGAGGCTCTGGGGAGCGAGCGCGCGCCCGCGGAGGCGCGCTCCCGCTCCCGCGCGGTCACGGACCCCCCCACGCGTGTGACCAGCGGACCCGATGTCCGCTGGTCACTCGGCGATCGGCGGGGGAGAGGGAGAATGTCAGGCAGCTTGTGTAAACAAGCTGCCTGTCATTCTCCTCGCTGTAAAGACACTGATCACTCGGATCTAGTATGTAGATCCGTTGATCAGTGTCCTTACAGCTAGAGCCACAGCCAATCACAGTAGAAAGCACGCCCCTAGGGACACACACAGCCCCTCCCTCCCAAATAAAGTTAACCCCTTCACTACCAGTGTATTTTTACAGTAACAGTGCATATATATAGCACTGATTACTGTAGAAATGTCACTGGTAACCCCAAAAGTGTCAAAAATGTCAGTCAAGGGTCCGATCTATCCGCCCCAATGTCGCAGTACCGCAAAAAAAAATCGCAGATCGCCGCCATTACACGTTAAAAAAAAAACACCAAAAATGACAGAAATCTTTCCCTTTGTTAGTAAACGCGATAACTTTTGCGCAAACCAATCAAAATACGCTTTTTGCATTTTTTTTTAACCGAACATAGGTAGCATAAAACAAATTGGCCGAAAATTTAAAAAAATTTTGATTTTTACATTTTTTTTTGGGGGAATTTCATATAAAAAAAATGTGAAAAATATTGTTATTTTTGCAAAATGAACGCTCTTTTTTTGTTTATAGCGCAAAAAGTAAAAATCGCACGGGTGATCAAATACCACCAAAAGAAAGCTCTGTTTGTGGGGAAAAAAGGACGCCAAATTTGTTTAGGTACAGCGTCGCACGACCGCGCAATTGTCCGTTAAAGTCACGCAGTGCCGAATCGCAAAATACCCCCTGGTCGTTTAGCAGGAAAATCCTCCGGGGCTTAAGTGGTTAAGGCAAAACAAAAATAAAAAATGTAGTGGGATTTGAAGCAAGAGAAAAAAAATTGCATTTTTGTAAAATCTTACCGTAAAATTTCTCTGACAGTCGCCGCCCATTCATACAGTCTTCACGATTGGGTATTGGCCTTCTCCACAGGAGCAAGCTAGGCAGTAATTTTGTTAATACAACAAACATTAACATATAGACACACCCACAGGGGGCCGTCCCTCTGGCCTATATCCTCCAGCCAGTACCACTCTAATCTAGTTATGTAGCAAGCAGTCCATGAAAAACCGTCAACCCCAAAGAGAGGGGCAGCGACTGTCAGAGGACTCAGAGAAAATAATTTTACGGTAAGATTTTACAAAAATTCTATTTTCTCATACGTCCTCTGACAGTCGCCACCCATTCATACAGTCTTCACTATTGGGAAGTCCCAAACCAGTGTAGATGTGAGGGGTGTGGAGACGCAACCTTCGTGGAGTCAGCTCGAGTGGAGTCTTCCAGCTGGGAGATCCTCTCCTCCACCTCCGTCACTCGGGAGCGGAACTTATCAAGGTCGTGGCGTATGAGGCTAATGTCTGTGGCAAGGTAGTCCATTTTGGCAGTGAGGGTGTCCTTGCAGGTCTTGATTGCCTCCAGAATGACCGCCAGGGAAGGATCCGGAGGGCCATCGGGGTCCCGAACAGGTTGAGCGCCAGCAGACATTCTCGTCGGAGGAGGCCTCGTGTCCAAGATGGCCGCCGCGGGACCCGAAGGACGGGATGAGCTCCGGGATTTGGCGGACCGCAGCTTCCCCGGTGAGAACGGAGGAACCTGCGATGTGCCGCCCTTCCTTCTGGACCCCAGGGTGAGTTTTTAGGGGTGTAGATGCAGGGTTAGTCTTAAAGAAGGGACCCTGCTTAGCGTAGGGAGATTTACCTTTAAAGACTTGAGGCAAGAGAATACTCTTACCCCCAGTAAGCCCTTTGATCAGCTCATCCAGAGAGTCACCAAAAAGACGATCCCCCCGCATAAGGGATGTCAGACACTGTCTTCTTAGAAGCGTGGTCGGCCGACCAGCTTTTCAGCCAAATAATGCGGTGGATAGACGTACGACCAAAGGAGCCTCTTCACACAGGTACATCAAGCTTGTGCCATTTGATCCAACATGTCCAGCGCAGCAGCAGAAACCGACTCTGCTACCAGAGTGCGCCTAAGCACCTTGGCCCATTCTGCGATCGTCTGAGAGACCATCACTGAGGCGAACACTGGCTTCAGCAGGGAACCCGCCACCATATACATGTGGCGGGAAAGCTTTTCCACCCGTCTGTCCGCCGGGTCCTTAAACACCGGGGAGTCTTCCACGGGCATCAAGGTGGATTTATTCAGTCTGGAAACAGTGTGGTCCACTTTAGGAACCACAGTCCAGCGAGTATCAACCGAATCCGCAAAGGGATAACGGTACTTAAATCTCTTAGGTACTACCAGCGTATGGTTAATGCGACGCCATTGGTCATTTACCGTTTCCTCAAACTCCTCGGGACAAGGAAAAACCTGACCCGATTTCAGTGCCTTCCGGGTCCCGAAGGAAACCCGCTTACCTGCCATGGAGGGCTCATCATCAAGATTTAAAGTCTCCTTAACGGAGCTAATAAGTGCGTCTACTGCAGTGCGGTCACCTGCTATCCCAGAGGAAGAATCTTCCTTCTCCACATCTGACTGAGAAAATTGGGACCCCTCAAGGGGGACGTCGCCCGTGGCAACCAATTCAGGGTCTGAGTCAGAAGACTGATAGGGCACAGGCCGTTTCTTTGTAACTCGGTTAGACATCAGCAGATCAACTTTTGACTCTAAAATCGCAAGTGCAGCAGATAAAGAGGCTAAGGAAGTGGGATCAGGAGTATCTGAACCACCAACTAGGTCTGTGGGGAATTTATTATCCTGGGACTCCATATTAGCAAAGTGCAAAAAAATTACACTGGCCCTTTAAAACGGCGGTTCCCGCGGACCCCTATCGCAAACTGCACTACAGGTGGAGACCCTTCTCTTACTAAAGCTAATCTGACAAAAGAGTGCTAGCAGAAATATAGCCAGAGAAAACCAGTAAAATCCCCCACAGTGTCCCTATACTTGCCACGCTGCTTTTGAGAAAGCTGATTATAAAGAGGAAGTGACCTCACGCCCCTAGAGGCAAAAGCCAGCTCTGAGCCACAAAAAAATGTTGCCTGATAGAGTCATGGAATAAAAACACTTAGAAAATGGCCACTGCCCAGACAGGAGATCCACCCACACTAAAGATGGCGCCCGATCGGCGCTGGCAATGATGATGGAAAATGGCCGCTGCCCTCACTCTGAGGCCAAACAGCCAGCCCTTACCAAACATGGCGGTCGGGCGAAACAGCACCAAACGCCGCAAAAAACACCCGAACTGGCCCCCACTGGGATCTGCACAGAGCACCCCCGGGGAGAAGGAAGCCCCCCACACTCCCCCCCCCCCCGTATGGCGGTCTGCACCGCAGGAGCGCCCCCGCAGGGACAGGGAAGGTAAGACGTAGGGGGCCATCCCACGGCCATGAGGGGGATATTACAGCAAACTTGACATGTACCGCCATCCCCTGAGTGGGCCCACTCAATACCCCCTCAAAAACCTGTTCCCAGGGACAGAGGGGTAGTATTACTCACCATACTGCGAACGTGGGCACCGCACAGACACGGGAGACCTCCCACCTGGGTGGTGGTGCTGTCAGCCAGGAAGGATGCTAGCAACCCCGGGGCGTTCCGACACTGAGACATCCCAGCGAAGATAGAAAAACTTTGCAGGCTCGTCCCCACTTCTAGGGGCACTGTCGTTACGAGGCCTGGGCGTACCAAAAGCCTGCGATGCTCGATGGCAGACTGGGACTCTATAAGGTTCTATATTAACCAGTACGAGGCCCAGTTCTGCTGACGCTTGTAGTCCTCCAAATTCTGACTAACTAGCGTAGGTGAGAAAAAATAAAAAGCTAATCTTAAAAGAAAAAACACCTTTCAGAAATAAAACAAGAAAAAAACTGAGACACTAGGTCCCAGCAGGGAAAACCTAGCCTACTCCTGACGCTAGGCAGCAAAGAACTGGATTAGAGTGGTACTGGCTGGAGGATATAGGCCAGAGGGATGGCCCCCTGTGGGTGTGTCTATATGTTAATGTTTGTTGTAATAACAAAATTACTGCCTAGCTTGCTCCTGCGGAGAAGGCCAATACCCAATCGTGAAGAATGTATGAATGGGCGGTGACTGTCAGAGAAAAAAAGGATGCCTCTAAAGATCCTCAATACAAACAATGAGGTAAAAAATAATGGAAGCTTGAAGTTGTGCTTTAAAGCCCACACCTGTTTCTTTTTCATGTTGTGCCAGTGCTGAGGAAAACAGTAAATTGCAGCTCCTGAGCTAGTGCTGATGTCACATCTGGCGGACTGAAGAGAAGATAGATTAGGACTTCATTCCGAATCTTCTAGGTTCACTTCCCCCTTTCTAGGTGTTTCAGGGGCAACATCCCTTTCAGAGTGATGTCCACTTAAAAGGTACTGATATAAGGTGCATGCAAACCTACCTGTTCTGGTCTTCCTTACGTAATCTTTTTGGCATGGGGAACATTGTGAATTGAATCAAAAGGATGAATACAGGGCTATTTTTCTTTTGGTTAATATTAAGACCTGACAAATTTTATTCAACAAATCAATACCAGATACTAAAACAGGAGCGTGCAAAATCTGGTGCAGCTCTGCATAGAAATCAATCAGCTTCCAGGTTTTTGTCAACGCTTAATTGAACAAGTTGGAGTTAGGAGCTGATTGGTAACATGCACAGCTGCACCAGATTCTGAGTGCTGCAGTTTTAGTAAAATCAACCAGGGCTCGAGTCCTGTAGGAACGCATGGGAACAGCATTCCTTTACTTTTTTCACAGCAGGAAAGCCATTCCTGTTAGCAATATAAAGGGAGAGAAAAAAATTCCTGCGCTAAGTTAAATAAATGACAGTGTATTCGATATGAATTATGTGAGCAGCTAGCACCAAAATCAACTAACAGTGATCAATAACCAAAATCTTTACAAAAAGTGCAGCGCTAAAGTAATTTGAATAATAATGTGGCAAGTGGAGAACCACAAAAAAAATATACAATATAAGCAAAATAGTGTCCAAAATACTGAATAAAGTCCCAAAACAGAAATGCAAATGAAAATGAATCCGCATGCAAGGTGTTGAGGAGAACAATCCTTTTCAGTGACACCCAGGGAAAAGTGAAGGATGGGGACACCTCTGTGCACAAGTATCACAAGCAGCTTACCAGAACTCCTTGGCTACTCAATTTAATGAGACAGCCTCTCCCAGCAAGATGTTATACCAATGTCACCAGCGGTTGTCAAGCTCCAATGCTTCATAATCACTCCATCATATAAGCATGAGTATATAAAAAGAATAAAAGCCCATAGCGTAATTCCGTAACATATAAAATCCAATTTATTAAAAGAATACTACTCACAGTGAGAAGGTAAAAAACAGGTACATAGAACAGTGCGGCGTCCCGCAATTGTCCAAAACAGCATCAAGCAATGTAAAGCAGCCGGCTCCGTAAGGGGGCGTGTGGACTTTGCATCTGGAGTCGCCAACGTTTCGTCATCAAAAGACTTCGTCTGGGCGTCACCTGTTTCTTTTTCATGTTGTGCCAGTGCTGAGGAAAACAGTAAATTGCAGCTCCTGAGCTAGTGCTGATGTCACATCTGGCGGACTGAAGAGAAGATAGATTAGGACTTCATTCCGAATCTTCTAGGTTCACTTCCCCCTTTCTAGGTGTTTCAGGGGCAACATCCCTTTCAGAGTGATGTCCACTTAAAAGGTACTGATATAAGGTGCATGCAAACCTACCTGTTCTGGTCTTCCTTACGTAATCTTTTTGGCATGGGGAACATTGTGAATTGAATCAAAAGGATGAATACAGGGCTATTTTTCTTTTGGTTAATATTAAGACCTGACAAATTTTATTCAACAAATCAATACCAGATACTAAAACAGGAGCGTGCAAAATCTGGTGCAGCTCTGCATAGAAATCAATCAGCTTCCAGGTTTTTGTCAACGCTTAATTGAACAAGTTGGAGTTAGGAGCTGATTGGTAACATGCACAGCTGCACCAGATTCTGAGTGCTGCAGTTTTAGTAAAATCAACCAGGGCTCGAGTCCTGTAGGAACGCATGGGAACAGCATTCCTTTACTTTTTTCACAGCAGGAAAGCCATTCCTGTTAGCAACTGCGTCCTGGTGCCCCCCCCCCCCCCAAACAGAATCCTGGCACCACCTTCTGCTCTGGGATGGCGGGTCGGTAAGCCCAGATTGCGGGTTCTCGACCCGCCTTTTCAAACACCAGTGTGAAGGAACTGAGCCGGCACTAGAGGAAGTGGAGCCGATGCTTCCTGTAAAGCGGCAGCTCCTGTCACAGGCGGAGTGATACCAAATGTATTCCACCTCCACCTGTGGCAGGAGCGATACAGGAGCGATACAGGAAACATCGGCTCTGCTCTCTACTGCAGATACATG
This sequence comes from Pelophylax lessonae, assembly GCF_965119305.1. Taxonomy (NCBI): domain Eukaryota; kingdom Metazoa; phylum Chordata; class Amphibia; order Anura; family Ranidae; genus Pelophylax; species Pelophylax lessonae. The sequence goes on along the minus strand of NC_138768.1, from coordinate 233,675,594 downwards.
CTTCCTCCAGCTTGGCTCCTGTCACACTGATGATCAGGAACCAGCCAGCAGTACCAGCCAGCAGTCCCCGACAGCAATACAAGCCAGCGGTCCCAGCCAGCAGTACCCACCAGCAGTACCAGCCAGAAGTACCCACCAGCAGTACTCACCAGCATTACAAACCAGCAGTACCAGCCAGCAGTACTCAGCAACAATACAAGCCAGCAGTACCCACCAACAGTAGCAGCCAGCAGTACCAGCTAACATTACCAGCCAGCAGCACCCGCCAGTAGTACCCACCAGCAGTAACAGCCAACAGTACCCACCAACAGTACCCGCTAGCAGTACAAGCCAACAGTAACCGCTAGCTATTCCCACCATCAGTACCCGCCAACAGTACCTGCCACCAGTACCCACGAGCAGTACCAACAGTATCCACCAGCACTACCAACCAGCAGTACCAGCCAGTAGTATCCACTAACAGTACCAGCTAGCAGTACCCACCAACAGTACCAGCCAGCAGTACCCACCAGCAGTACCAACCAGTAGGACCCACCAACAGGACTCAACAACAGTACCCACCAACAGTACCAGCCAGCAATTCCCACCAGCAGAACCAGCCAGCAGTACCCACCAGCATAACCCACCAGCAGTACCAGCCAGCAATACCTGCCAGCAGTACCTGCCAGCAGTACTAGCCCTGGAGGACAGCAAGCAGCAGCCATCAGCCATACCCGCCTGTGGGACCGCAGCAGCCAGCGATACATGCAGTAATCCGTAGGAAGAAGTAAAGATTGAGGTCAGTTGAGGTGCAAGTAAACTGCAGTGCATTTGTGTGAAAACAGCCTTAGGCCCTTTTTGCACAATCGGTCTGATTGTGTCTGCTTGTCTGTTTTTCAGTGCACCCATTTAGACCATCAATTCACCTCTATAGAGAGGCAGATGTAAATGGACTTGTGTCCGTTTACACCCGCCTATCTCCAATCCGATCCACTTTAAAAAACAGAAGGGGGTCCATCCCCTTCTGTCTGGGTGGATCGGATGAGAGGGCCCATAGAGTAGAGCGGGCTGTGTCGGTGTCTGCTCTACATATGCTGAGTGGATACGGACCTGTCATCTGCCCGTTCGCTCATTGTGGCCCACGACTGGTTACTAAGTCGCTAAAGTAGCCCTCGCTCCTTAAAAAGTACATATATATATATATATATATATATATAAATACATACACACACTTTTATATTTTTGAGGTGGGGGGGATCTTGGGGGAGTTCCCACACTTTCATTCCCAGGACTTGACCCCTGAAATCAACCCCACAGAGACTCTGGCATTTGACACCTGGGTGTTGAGGTAGAGCTTGGTGAGACGTTGAGGCCCTAAATAGCCACTTCAGGGGCTCCCTCTCTACAGAAACTCATTTCAAGTATGAAGCAGAGAATTTGAGCACAATTTAGTTCATATAAAACTCCCTTTTTATTATATTTTTCAAGTGCCATTGACGAAAGGTTATACGTTTTGGTGGACAACATAGGTTCCAAAATGTCTGCTGTAGTTTTCGATAAGAATAGAGAAGGTTTGGAACGTTCCTATATGCAAAATTGAAAAATTTTTGACTGGGGTCAAGCTTTTAGATATTCATGGAAATTCAAAATGGTCCTAAGGGCACTTTTACGGTGGTGGTTCTCTTAAGGACTACCTGTGCCTAATTCAGGCAAGCATTTTTGAATGTGTTGGTTACATTATCAACAAGGATGACAAATTCAGGTAGTTCTTACTACCACTATTTTAAGAACCTGTTGCTATGACAGCGAGAAATTCTTAAAGAATTGCAATCAGTTCAGAGATGAAAAAACTGGGTAGACTGAATCTCCACTCTGTAGTGACACAAATATGCAGGCTTGAATTTCTAATGTCTCTAGTTCCCTGGATGATCTGGCCTAAATATATACATTGACCAAGCACAAGTATGCAGATCAAGGTTTTTTTTGCTACATGCTTATTCTGGGTTAGTGACTTGCAAGTATTGAGCACAGAATTAATCAGAAAAAAAATAACTTTTTCAAAGATAAGGTCACAAATGGTACCCTCTGTGATTTCCTTTACTTTATCTCTTCTGCAGTTATTATTGCAGTCCTACCTGTGTCAGTGAACCGAAGCTCATTATTCATCTTCACTTACTTAATACATCCTGAGTGTGAGACTACTCCTGCTGTATACACACAATCAGTCCATGTAATATAAGAGAGAAACTGCTAGGAGCAGCGCTATGCAAATCACATGAACAGGAAATGGAAAGTGTACAGAGTATCCATATATATGGAATAATGTTTTTAAAAATCATGACTGATTGCAGATCAAATTAGGCATTTCTCTTTCGTTTATTGACGGACACAGCTCCTGATCTTCTTGACCATTGGTCATACTGCCCCCTACAGGACACTAGGAAGAAAAATAACTTGACTATGCCTATGGGCAGTCCCAGGGAGTGTACTCCCCCCTCTCTGCTATAGGATCTCTGGTCCTGACAACTTTTCTCTTTTTAGTTAAATTTTGTAAGATCTACAATCAACTGCCAGTCTGGCCAACAAGCGCACGCAGAGCACAGCTCCTTGCTAGGTTGGCCTCGACATAGCCCTATAGACGGAGGCTGGCCTGCGAGTTAAATGCCTTGCGAGGTAGCATACGACTGGGTTTTGGCATGCTTTGCAGTGTTCCTCCTGGCCGACAGTTCCCCCATTTCGATGGCGAGGGGTTCTGTCTGGAGCGGTGCCGGCCTAGTTCCTGGTATGGTGAGTAGCTATCCCCCTGGAGGGTTTTGGGGTGGAATGCGGGCCCCTCCCTGGGACGGTTGGACCCCCAGGTTCTCCTCCTTCTCGTTGGGCACCCCCTCCCCTGTGTCTGGTGGTCCTTTGGGTCATCTACCCCCCCATCCGCCCCCCCTTCACCTATACTTGGAGTTGTATGGTGATTTTGCCTACCTCCTGAGTCTAGGACAGGGTGCTATACTGGCGATGGGGGGGGGGGGGGGAGGATGTGCCACCGGCAACCAGGCAATCGGCTTGTGTGGGGGGGCTGTACCTGGTGGGGGCTCCTGCTACGGCCCCCCCCCTTCCTGATCTGTACCTTGCCTGAGCCCCAGTGGAGTCACGCAGGCCCGCCATTTTGTTGTAGTCTATATTTTGTACAGGCTGGTGGCAATGTTAGTGTAGCCGCGGCAGCCATTTTATGTTAGTCCGACATTGCAATCAATGGCGGCCATTACTGTGGAGCTTTCTGTTCAGCAATTTTAGCTGTGGGAGCCCCTCCTTATCCCCTGGTGCAGAGTCCTGGGCCTCTTTCCTTCCTGTATGCCGCACATGGAGTGCTTTGATCCTGGTGCTGCTGGTGACTGCCTGGTGGGGTTGGGAGTCTGGTAGGGTCCTCTCCCTCTCTCTGCTGCAGAATCGGGGGGTGCTCTGTGGCTGGTGACCAGGTGGTGTTACCAGCATGGTGGGGGTAGTCCCTTAGCAGTGTTTTTTTGCACTGTTGTGGGGTACTCTTCTTCCTCATGGAGTCTTTGAAGCCTATTCCCCCACCATTCCGGTTGAAGAATCGCTGGCTTTTAAGGATCTGGCTGACAGAAAGGTTGGAGCCTGTGGCCCACAGTATGTTCACTTTGCCTGACTTGGCACTCAGACCGGTCTTCACCATTGCCCTGGTGTCACAAACACGGACCAAGTGGGCTAAGCTTTTATGCTGTGACCTGGAGGGTGAGCAGCTTCCCCCTGCCTTTGCTGATCTGGTGGACAAGATGGTTTAGGGGCTGCAGTTTATCTGTGATGCCTCTTTGGATGCAACTCCCCAGATTTCTATTCTGTCGGTTTCAGCAGTGGTCCTTAGGCGTGTTTTGTAGCTCAAATGTTGTTCTGCGGACTAGACCTTTAAAAAAGCCTTGACTGATCTTCCTTTTCAAGGAGATCACCTGTTTGGAGCTACCCTTGAGGACATCATTAAGAGTCTCCCATTTGGTCAGCAGTGCTAAGGACAGTATAAAAGTAGAGGAGTCAAGAAAGCACAGTACAAAGGGGTCAGAAGAGCTCAGTACAGGGAGGGAATGGTACAGGGAAGTCTGGAGGGAATGGCACAGGGAAGTCTGTAGGATATGGATCTGGGGGATCAGGGGGGTATGGTACTGGGGGTTAAGGTGGCACAGTCCTAGGGGGTCAAGAGGCTATACTACAGGGGGATCTGAAAGGCATGGTACTGGGGGGCCAGGAGGCAGGGTACTGGGGGTCGGAAGGGCACACAGAGGTGTCAGGAGGGTACATAAGTGGTTTACTGATGCAGAGCTTCACAGGGAAGCTGCTGTGGCAGAGCTACCTGTTCTGGTGTGCTGATCCCACCGGTCCTCTTCTTGAATAAACTGGAGAGGAGGGCCAGCAGGAATCAGCATACAGCACTCACAGGGACAAGAGCCCGAACTTACCAATAGTAAATCCTAGGCGGTAGGGGCATTCCCCGCCCCGCAGTTACACATGAAAGGGGCGTGGTATGCCTCTGCCTAGAATTGGCTTTGACTGCCTGAGCTCATTCCTTCTCTGCACTGCTCTGCCAATTGGTGGTGTGGAGAAGCACTTATGGGTTGGCAGGGCCGGAACTTGATCACGATCTACCGGTCATCTGCCTGCTGTCAACAGGTAGACCATGATTGACGGGTTGCCGACCCCTGCCCTAAAGCATTCAGACACTTAATGCGAACACGAAAGTGAGAAATATGTATGGCTGTGAGGCGAGGTCATCTGAAGGTTTCCCATTAAGATGTCATTGTTATTATTGGTATTTAAACCAAAAGGGTCTCCTTAGCAGTCCTCTGTACCACTAAACCCATCACTAGAATTGCCAAAAGGTTCCAAGAGAACTGGGTGTTTTTTTTCTTACCTGCAATGCCAGCCCTTATCATGCTTTGTAAGTATAGCTGCTTCATCGACGTTGAAGTAAAGTAATTAGATACAATCCAATAGCCTTCCCAAATTTTTAATCTGTGTAATGTACAATGGGTACTGCACAGAAAGCACAGAGGCCTAAAACAACACACTAACACACATACAAGCAAAATAGTATTTATACACACACCAAAATAATACAAAAAATGAAAACCAGGGAGCAGCAGACAGACATTTGGAAGAGTTCAGTCTTGTGCAAGTCTCCTTGTCTTCATTTATTATTTTCTCTATAAATAAAATATTATATACTGTAGAAAGCTGACAGTCAAGATTATACTCCTGGCAGGAATATGAGAAATGTAAGGCTACTGGAGCTTCTAGGAAATGCAGCAAAGGCGAAATACCTTTCTGTCTGGGCTTGAGAAGAAAGTGCAGGATCCATGACGAGGAGACAAGCTGTGGTTAACCTTGTCAGTGCTAGCAACATCTGCACACGCACACATCTACCAGTTACAGGAATGAAATCTGTATGTTATGGTAACCTCTGGTTTTCATTTGTTGTATTTTACTAACATTGTAAACGTATTATTTATTTTTGGTTATTTGAGACTAAGATGTTGAATCAAAGGATACAACTTCTCAAAAGGTGAAATTGACATAGGTGGAGGTTCGTAGTCCTCCAGAAGCAATGGAGACAATAAACAATAGCAGATGCAAACTGGTTAGGAATAAGTATTTATACACACACAGCTATCTCAGAGTTAGCTGGCCCCCAACCCCATTTAGAAGCTGAATTTAACTATTGCTTTTGGAAAATGAACACAAACTAACATGTTAACACGCTGTAATTAACAGGTAACAATGAGCTGAATTTCTTTTTATTAACTCCTTGCTGGCAGAATCTTGGAGCAATCCCACAGTTCTGCATGTCTGATATTATTTATTACAGTCATAATGAATTATTCTGCTGTGTTATTTCCACGTGGCAGGGATCCAAATATCCATAGTCAGGGAAGGCAAAAGGTTTTCAAAAAGCCTAACAAAGAGCAAAAAAATATGAGAAGATATATAGGATATGATTGTCAAGTCTACATGGAAAGTATGGGACAATGAGGGTGACTCAAGAATATATTGCACTTATGCAAATGACAATTACATTATAGTTGGTCCTTTAATTTAATTGCTTTGTACAGAACACCTGAAACAAAAAGCTACTTATTTTTTTTTTTTGTGTTTTCTTTAAAATATTCATTAAAAACCCAGAGGACTGCCCCCACCCGAGACATTTTCTACATAAATAAATAACTTTCACTTTTATATAACCACTTTTCTGAACATTTACATTTGTTTGTTATACAGTATCTACACACAATAGCTTATCCCCTGCACATTACGAAACATTTACATACATTTCCTCCCTTTGTGCATTTTCTCATTACTCAGAATTCACTATTTAAAAGGCCATATCTTTGTCTGTTCAATCTGTTCCCCCAAGATTTCAAGCTAGCCCAATACAGATGACCCTCTGTTTAGCAGTTCATGCATTGGGGTATCCTCTTATCCCTGCTATACTGACCTATTCACAACTGCGGCATAGAGTTTACAAAATGTAATGTGTATATGTGCTTTTTACTGTAACTGTCAAAAGTCAATCACACATTTTACCATAACTGGCGATTTTTACACTTTTGCAGACGTACAAAAGGTATAATCCAATAGCCAGCCAATTCTTACATTTAATACATAAGCATAAAGATATTTTGTACAAAGGGGAAAAAAACACCAAAAATATTTTGGACAAATATTAGTGGGATCAAAGCTATAGGTCTAATACAATGTGCAATGTAATCCGTGTGTGTCTAGTATCTGATCATTCAGATATAAGATGCACATGACACAGGCTTTCAGTGGAGAAGGGATTCTAGCTTATACTGGGTGAGCAGTGCAATTCTGCTGTCACTCAAGCAGGCTTAAAGGTGCAGATCACTCTGTATAGAGTACAGTTATATGAAACTGGCATTATAACTCATCCTATGATGAGCTAGGGCAGCAAAGACTTGCTGGGCAGAGTAAACATCAATATAGGAAGAGTATTTAAACATATTCTAAATCTAACATACCACAAACGTTCAATCATTTGCTTTTTTTGGCTTTCTGTTCACCTGTAATGGTGACAATCAGGGAGATTTCACAGTGCTAGATACAGTATTAAACTGATCTGCTAACATTGTGTGCTGCATGTGGTCTCTTTAAATAAATGAGTCTAGTTTAATGTGTACCGGCCTTTGCCGGAGATGAATACAGATATGTCCAGGCAACTATCCATAGGTATTGTTAACATGGCAAATGTAGGAGCTAGGCAAATTAAATCTTTCTGCTTTTACCATGCTACGCGGTGTATGACTTTTTATTTTTTTTGGCACGCCTGCTTAAACTTGGTACTGGGGAAAAACACAGCACAAAAATAGTTCTACCTATCCTCTGGCTTAGCAATAATTAAATTACCATGCACTACGTGACAAGGATATGTAGCTACATGAGATGGTAACAGATCTCCAATCTAAAAGTTATCAGTGCAAAGAAAACAATGAGGTCATACAGTTGAGCAACTACACGCAAAAAGCAGCAGACTGGACATGTATAGAATTAAGATTAAGAACTTCGGATACAAAAAAGATTTCAGGGTTATGGGTTTCACTTGTCCTCAGATCACCAAAACCCCAGGTAACAGTACCTGTGCAGTGCTTTCGTATACATTTCTAAACGTGTCCTTTACATGGCCAGCTCACTAGAACAACAGTTGAAATGAGCAAGGCAGACTGTCAATATATTGTCTTGGAACATTTTATGAAAAACATCTTCCATCTTTTCCAGAAAAAAAAAAAAAATGGGAAAAATCATGTTGACATTTTAATTTGTTGTGCCTTGGTTTAAGGAACAGAGAGTAAGCAAGTGCGTGAAGGAAACCATTAATGGTTTACAGCTGGTTCTGCGGAGGCTGCCTCTTTTTTTTGTGGTGATACTCAATGGGTAATGAGTGTTATGTACAAAATAGAAACTAAAATCCTTACTTAGTTGGACATGTGCTGTGCATTCTTCTCAGTAAACCTTTAGAGATGGCTAAGAAGATAAAGGAGGCACATATATTTACATTGGTAAGTCTATGAACCTGCTTAAAAAATAATAAAAAAAATAAATAAAAATGTTGACTACTCATGAATTTTACTTGTCCCCTTGTGTGGTTCTGTCACAATGAACTTCTGGGCATTGCTACCCTTTTTAAGGCTTGCAGTTCAACCCTTCTTGTCATCAGCTTTGCTAACGTTGTTATATAGTAGCACCATTATGTCAACTCTGTCTCAACAGACAAAGTTGCACCTCTGTCCCTTTTTTGCCCCCCTCCCTTTAAAGTGGCAAGAGCCAAGCACAGGAATTAGTTCAGGATGCATTGGAGCTCATTTCTGACTTAAAACGCCAGACTCCAGCTTGGTGGTGGCCGCACTCCTCCCCCAACATCCTGCTGCAATGCTCATACTTCTTTGGCTACGTTCCCTTTCCCGATCACGGTCACTCTCCGACTGACTTTGCGTTCGCTCTGGTTTGTGGTTGCTGCTAGATGTGGGCTGTGATGAGATGGTGCGCAGTAAATGATTCCTCTTCCTCAGGTAATCTGACTGACCGGGAAGACAAAAGCTTCCTTTCCGCAACGCTATTCTGTTGGTGTTCTTGGCAGGTCGAGATCGGTGGCTGTATTCCAGTTGTGCAAGGTGAGAAGCATAGCCTTCGGTGATGAACTGTAGGAAGAAAAAGTTACAGATGATATAAATAAATTATTTAAACAAATCATAAAGAGAACCATGTCACTTCCTAAGCTATCAGTACATCCTGTGCCTTCTAGCGCAGTGAAGCAGTCAGATTCATGACAAAGTGTGTGAAAGGATGACTCTGTATAGCCTGCAGAAAAGCAATGCATGTCCCAAATTGCAGCTTTGAAATAGAAGACACAAACTGGTTACTGCAAGCAAAACAGATGATCCTTTTGGTTTTTAGTCTTGAGGCGTTGACCTCTGCCCTTACCGATCCCCCCCCCCAGGCCTTATGTTCTGGTTGCCGCTGTTCAAGGTAGCTACAAGAAGTAATAAAACTTCCCGCAAACACTGACAGGGACATCGTCATTGCTTGTTTCAACTACAGTCATAAAATTATTTCAAGTAGTGGCCGGCATTACATAAAGTATTTCACTGTATTATTGGTAGCTTTGACCTTTGGACATGACAGTCACTTTCATGTCATACATGCTGCAAAACGACATAATTTGCACAATATTTCCAAGTACTGGAGAATGTTGGCTAGCTCTAATTATGTGGTAGCTTTACCTGACATTGGTGCTGCAACTTCTTGGTTGGACGGCCTACAATGAAGATCTGCATTGGTGACAGACCTATAGTGCTGTACACCGAGATATCCTTTGTGGAGCCATAAGCTGCATGGATTTTCATGTGTACCTGCAAAAATGAAACAAAATAGATTAAAATTAAGCAAAAAATCAATCAATATTAATGTGGTTCTAACGGCAGAAGGTTTTTTCCCTTAATGCAGTCTATGCATTAAGATAAAAAATTTCTGCGTGCAGCAGCTCCCCCCTCAGCCCCTATTACTTGCCTGAGTCCTGTTTTGATCCAGCGATGTTGTACAGCCTCGGCTGTCCGGGACTCTCCATCCTCATTGGCCAAGACAGCAGTGGGCTCCATTAGCTCCTGCAGCTGTCAAAGTCACTGAGCCAATGAGGAGAGAGAGGGTGGGGCTGAGCCCCGACTCCTTGTCTGAATGGACACACACAGCAGCGGCTCAGCTCGGGTGCTCCCATAGCAAGCTGCTTGCTGTGGGGGGCACTTGACAGAAGGGAGGGGCCAGGAGCATTGGTGGGGTACCTGAGAAGAGCAGGATCGGGGTCGCTCTGTGCAAAAAACTGCGCAAAGCAAGTAAGTACAACATGTTTAATATTTTTTAACAAAAACAAAGACTTTACTATAATTTTAATTATTGTAACCAACAAAACAAATTATTATTTTAATATCTGACATCATAGAGCTGTTTCCACAGCTTCCTGATGAAGCAGGCTAAGAAGCCTGAGATACACGCTGAAGGATCATATCCCTTTCCACTTTGGTTACATCAGCAACTACTTCAGAAAGGAAGATTGAATGTGACTTTAGACACTCTAGTATGCTGAACTTTGGGGAATCTGAGGGTAATGTATTTTAAATTTAGGTTTAAATTACAAGGGTTCCACTGTATGAATATTTTAATACCCCACTCTTGCAGTCATTTTTATAGGTTTTAAATGAGAATTGTAATTAAATAAAGATTTTTTTTTTTTTTTAACCAAAGATTTTGTTGTAGATGTTGTGCCTATCAGTAGCACCTGAAAAGTCCAATTGTCCTATTTCTTGGTGTCACAGGATACAACTGCAAACTCAGCCTCTCACAACGCACTAAGAAGTAAGGAAGACATGTTTGATTCATCTCAACCTGGTAACCATAGTCACCGAGACAAATGTGAGAAATTTACAGTTGTCACCAGGTGATGAGAAATCTTTTAACAAAGACACTTGTTCTGGTGACAGTTGTCAAAGAGGGTATTTCTGCTCACTTTGGAGAGATTTGCTCTCCCTTTCTGTAGTGTCTCCAAAACAGGAAGAGAGGGGAAATCACCCCAATGTGAACACAGAAAACAAAACCTGAAAAGTAGTTTACTCATTCTCTACTCAATACAATACAGTGGATAAATAGCTATATACTGTACTATATTACAATCACTAATTACAATTAGTGAGGGGCAGGCGGTGCTCGTTAACAAAAAGAAATGCTCTAGTCATTAGCAGAAAGCACCCACAAATCATTGTATGGAAGGTATCTTACATCTTGAATCAGGCTTTTTAGAAAATTTGCTTTGTGCCGCAGGGGATCGTGAACCAATCCATCACAAAATGACACTATGCCATGTGGGAAGTTGTGCTGTGCAAGCCATGCCACCACTCTCTGCTTCTGCATGTCGGGTCTGCCTGTGACATAGATAATGAGGTAGCCAAGATCCTGCCAGTGCCTAGAAGAAGATGGAGAAGGTGTTAGAAGTGCTATGGACAGTGAATGACAGCTATCGGCCCTACAAAAGAGTACACTGACCTCACTACATCCACTGCCCCTGCTCTGACTTTCGGGTCACTGCCCATGATGGAAACGCTAGCGGCAAAAGATCCGTCAATGCTGAATACTACAAATTCTGTTGTTTTAGGTAAAACATGGAGGTAACTGTCGGCATATGTATGGTCTCCCCTAGGACAAAACAAAAACAAAGGCATAGTTACAAAGGCATTTGTATTATGTATACACCAAAGACAGTAAAACCCTCCAATCAGGGACTAAGGCTGGCCATACATTATACAATCTTCTTGTATAATTTTCCTTTAGATTTACCGAAACCATATAACATGAGGTCAAACCTAAATAGTTTTAATTTGTATGCACTCAGGCAGGCCCTTGCACTACATAGTTGAAGGTAAATGTAAAGAAAATGGAATAAGAAAATTGTATAATGTTTGGCCAGCCCAACGCATGTACTTAATAAGTGCAATGTACAATGTAATTCTCAACAACCAAAGTATTTTTTAACTGATACAGTTATATAAAATGTGGCTGCTGTGGGTCACTTTGTACATCAATCGTTTTGTTTTCTCCCAATGTCTTTAATACATGTGCTACCATTTAAGAGCTAAAATTCGAAATACACCATATTACCAAAAGTATTGGGATGCCTGCCTTTACACGTACATGAACTTTTAATGGCATTTTTGTCCAAATCATGGCCTGACTTCACAAATGCGCTTCTGGAAGAATGGTCAAACATTCCCATAGACACACTCCTAAACCTTGTGGACAGCCTTCCCAGAAGAGTTGAAGCTGTTATGCCTGCAAAGGGTAGGCCAACTCAATATTGAACCCTACAGACTAAGACTGGGATGCCATTAAAGTTCATGTGCGTGTAAAGGCAGGTGTCCCAATACTTTTGGCAGTATGGTGTAGGAGGAACATATAGGTGGAAAACACCATATAGCTAAGAAGATCCTCAAATTATTCACTACAGACGTTTCATAAGAACCAAGTAATTCACAATTTATATCACCTTCTAAGTCTCATGGTGTAAATTGTATACCCTTTATTAGAACAAATGCTATGTGCAATATTTTTGTTTTTGGGTTTGGATACACTTTAAGTTCCATTTAATTGAATAAAGCAGAATACTTAAACAATCCTGTCCCAAATATGAGTACGGGTAATACAGAAAGAAGATGCTACCGTCTCCTTAACTCCATAGACACTGTTGCTCTCTATAGGGCACTGTTCCACTGGGGTGTTTTGACATTTTAATTCATACTCTGCTTTCAAAACTAATGGTATGCCGACTTATTACTGGTCAAATTTCTTTTTAGTAATTTATGACTGTGACAGCAAGAGTTCCAAGTAATATTACACGTATCATCTGTGCAACTTTAATACAACACAGTCCAATTCAGGAAAAGCATAAGAGGGCCCAGCTTTGTTAAAGTTCACCTCTTGTAACATGTATTCAGGGTGTAATATGTTAGATGTTACTGCTGCAGCAGAACCCCCCCCGCCGCTTACAATGGGCAAGTGAGCATCAGAATTGGGCCACAGGAGCGATAGAGGAAAGTGACCTGGTCTGATGAATACAGCGAACAGTTTTAAGGTTTTGATTTGGCCTTCAAATTCTCTGGAAAATTCCACTGGAAAAACAAATCTGGTCCATGTAGACCCCACGTCGCAACTTATAGGGCTTAAAGGAACTGCTTCGTACGGCTTGGTGTCTGATACCACACAGTGGCTAAGTGGTTAGCACTTCCGTCCAGCAGCACTAGGGTTGTTGGTTTGAATCCCACCTGTGGTGCTACCTGCCTAGAGTTTGCAGGTTCTCCCTGTGTGGGACCTCTGGGTACTCCGGTTTCCTCCCACACTCCAAAGACATGCTGGTAGGTTAACTGACTACTGTCCAAATTGGCTGTGGTATGTGTATGTATGAATGTGAGTTAGGGACCTTAGATTGTAAGCTCCTTGAGGGCAGGGTCCGATGTGAATGTATAATAAATGTGTAAAGCACTCGTTAACTGACAGTGTTTTTTAAATACCTCTAATAAATAAGAATAAATAAATAGAGGTCTAGTGGAGTCCATGCCTTGACAGGATATGATGGGGGGGATCATATTCTTATGGCTAAACGGTGTATATGATCCGTGGCACAATAGCTGTTGACACGAGTCATATACTCAAACATAATAATTGCTGGCAATGTATTTCCTCTGTGGACTATGCAAAGACATTTTTTGGTATTGTGATATTGCAAAGGGTAGTATCAAATCTAGGTAAAGTTTAAGAGCTTTTTTCTAGCATGTCATATACCTGACGACCATTTTCAGTGGATATACCCCGACTCCAAGTCTCTTATGTTCAGGGATCACATAGGAAATTCTGCCACTGCTGTTAGTAATTTCGGTATCAAAGTAAACCCATTCTCCAGATGGAGGCTGCGTCATTATATGAATATCCACCTGCAGAAAGACAAATATTTTAAAAGAGTGAGCACTGCTGACATACACACCACAGAAATGTTTAGTTCTATTCAATCTGTTAAAAATAGCATTATAGTTGTCACTACAGAGTGTACTGCACTCAGATAGTGGTTTTATTACACCGTAATTATATAGAAAAACAACACATGATTTGTACAAGGTAAAAGAGGTGAACTCGAATTTGTTGTGACAAAATTATGAAACCGCAAGTGAGTCACTTAGGCCTCATGCACACTGGACGTTTTTGGAGCTGCTGTTAGCAGCGTCAGACGTTTTTTTTTGCAGCTGCAGAACACCCATCCATGTTATTCTATGGCCTCATGCACACATAGAGCTTTTAGGAGCTCCAAGTGGCATAGGCGTTTTACAGCTCCAAAAAAAAACACAGGAACTGTACGTTCTGGAGCTGCGGCGTCAAGCTGTAAAAATGTCTGACGCTGCTAAAGGCTGAATAACGTTGCTTAACGTGCGTTAAGCCACGTTATACGTTTTTTTTTTCCCATTCAAAATCAATGCTTCCCTATGGGAGCCTATTGATTTGAATGGAAGGCGCACTGCAAGTGGATCAGGATGATCCGACTTGCGGTGCGACTTGCGCTGTGAGAATCTTGAGGGGTAACTCCACGCCAAAATGGGGAAAAAAATGGCGTGGGGTCCCCCCCAGGTTCCAAACTAGGCCCTTCGGGTCTGGTATGGAATTTGAGGGTAGCCCCACGCCGAAAAAATGGCGTGGGGTCCCCCCCAAAATCCATACCAGACCCTTATCCGAGCATGCAGCCCGGCAGGATAGGGGAGGGGACGAGCGAGCGGCCCCACCCCCCCTGGACCATACCAGGCCACACGCCCTCAACATGTTGATGAGGACAAGGGCCTCATCCCCACAACCCTGGCCGGTGGTTGTGGGGGTCTGCGGGCAGGGGGCTCATCGGAATCTGGAAGCCCCCTTTAACAAGGGTGGCCCCCCCAGATCCCGGACCCCCTCCCTATGTGAATGGGTAAGGGGTACATTGTACCCCTACCCATTCACCCCATAAAAGGCAGTGTATGTAAATAATGACAGGAGACATTTTGAAAAGTTTATTAAAAATCTTCATCCGATCTTCTCCGCTCCGCTCTTCTCCCCTCCGCTCTTCTGCCCCCTCGGTCTTGTTCCTCCTCCGGTCCTACTCCGACGCTGTCACCGGTGATTATGTCGGTCTCCGGTCTCTGCAGCTTATTATATAGTCATTAGGGGTGTGGCCTCCCAGTGACATCACAGGGAGGCCCCCGCCCCCAATGGCTATATAATAAGCTGCAGAGACCGGAGACCGGCATAATCACCGGTGACAGCTTTGGAGGAAGACTGGAGGAAGAAGAAGACCAGAGGAGGCAAAAGAGCAGAAGAGCGGAGGGGAGAAGAGCGGAGGGGAGAAGAGCGGAGGGCAGAAGAGCGGAGGGCAGAAGAGCGGAGGGGAGAAGAGCGGAGGGGAGAAGAGCGGAGGGGAGAAGAGCGGAGCGGAGAAGACCGGATGAAGATTTTTAATAAACTTTTCAAAACGTCTCCTGTCATTATTTACATACACTGCCTTTTATGGGGTGAATGGGTAGGGGTACAATGTACCCCATACCCATTCACATAGGGAGGGGGTCCGGGATCTGGGGGGGCCACCCTTGTTAAAGGGGGCTTCCAGATTCCGATGAGCCCCCTGCCCGCAGACCCCCACAACCACCGGCCAGGGTTGTAGGGATGAGGTCCTTGTCCTCATCAACATGGGGGCAAGGTGCTTTGAGGTGGGGGGTGCAGAGCCCCCCCTGCCCCAAAGCACCCACACCCCCCCATGTTGAGGGCGTGTGGCCTGGTATGGTCCAGGGGGGGTGGGGCCGCTCGCTCGTCCCCTCCCCTATCCTGCCAGGCTGCATGCTCGGATAAGGGTCTGGTATGGATTTTGAGGGGGACCCCACGCCATTTTTTTGGCGTGGGGCTACCCTCAAATTCCATACCAGACCCGAAGGGCCTGGTCTGGAACCTGGGGGGGAACCCACGCTGTTTTTTTCCCCATTTTGGCGTGGAGTTCCCCCTCAAGATTCTCACAGTGCAAGTCGCACCGCAAGTCAGATCATCCTGATGCGAATTGCGGTGCACCTTCCATTCAAATCAATAGGCTCCCATAGGGAAACATTGATTTTTGAATGGAGGCAGAAAAAACGCTGCTAAAAGCTACGTGGCCAAACGTGCAATAACGCAAATGAGCTAAAAGCACGTTTTTACAGCTGCTTTTTCCTGGCGTCAAGAAACAGCTTTGGAGTTCGTTTTTATGACGCCCTGTGTGCATGGAGCCTAACTCAGAATAAATATGCATATCAAGAAGTATGACTTCACTGCATGCTTGTTCCAGGCAATAAAGCCAAGTTTTGGAGCCAGAAATTGCCAGGCAACTAGCATTTTTGTTAGGAAGCAGTCTATGGTAACCCCAGTATTTCTCTCAGTACAGGCTTTATTCATTTAAATTCAGGCACAAATGTTTACATGCGTCTCAGGTCTCTTCAACTTTTTCAGGAAAAAAAGCAGAGTTTCAAAGTTAGCATCAAAAACCAACTGCGTACTTGATACTTCTTTTTATTTACATTAACATCCAAATTTTTAGCACAAGCTTTCAAGGTGTAACCCCTTCTTCAAGGTCTAAGCCGTACTAATACAGAAAGTTTTAGTGGAGTGTTAAGAAAGACAATCTCTAAAGAAAAAAAAAAAACATACAGCAATGGTAATTAAACTTGGATAGTTTGTGAGAAGGGAAAGGAAAGGGCAATGGATTGGGAGGGGAGAAAAAGTCACAGAGGTGAGAGTGGGCCTAAAACTTGGATTACTTGGATAGTAATTTAGAAAATGGAGGTCCACATTTCGTTGATCATCTTTTGTGTCAAAAATAATCATACTTAGTTCAAAGGTTTTCCTTTCCTGAGTATTTTTGAAGTTTACTTTAGTAGCTAAAACGTTCAGGTCTTCCATAGTGTTATCTGGTTCTGGGAAACGACATCCCACAGGTGTGTAGAAATCCTCTTCCTTATGTTCTTTAATGGTGTCTGTGTAAATTCATTTTTATCCTGTTTCGCAAAAACTTCTAATCCTTGGTTGCATTTTTTGCATTGGATGAGGTACACAATATTACTGGAAATACAGCTGTATGATCCTGTAATACTGAAGGTCCAATTTGTGTGTGTGACACTTTTAATGGATTGATTGGACTGCACAGCTTGCAGCATTATTTTGTTGCAGTTACGTTTCTGGCTGATTCATTTCTGTCTGAGGTTCGGTGGGGTGCCTGAAAGCAAGTATTGGGGGTTGTTGGATTATTTCTTTCTGTGGTTCATCCTTTGTTATAATGGGTTGCAGCTCTTTGATTACCTTCCAGGACTGCATTGTTTTTGGATATTAGGCTCCGTTCACATATTGGCGTCTCCGATTCTGCCCGCGATACCGAATCAATGCAAAATACGGGATGCCCGTGCATTTACAGTGACTTACAATAGCACCCCAAACGCATCGTGATTTTGCCGCTATTGTCGCCTGACGAATTGCCGTAAAATGGCGCAAACAGAATCGCTGGACGCCTGTCACCCAAAATAAGTTCTTGTACTTTTTTTGGGTAATAGGCGTCCCGCGATTCTGTTTGCACTACTTTACTGCCATTCGTCGGGCGACAATCGCGGCAAAATCGTGCAGCATTTGGGGTGCCATTGCAAGTCATGGGAATCGCATGGGCATCCTGCGATTTGCAAGGATTCGGGATCCTGGGTAGAATTGCTGCGATTCTGCCCGTGATTCGAGATGCCAATATGTGAACGGAGCCTTGGAATTACATGTTTTTTTTTCATGTTTCGCCTTGTATTGTAGATTTTCTCTTTGGGTTGTCAAGACCTTGTTTATACTTGTATTGATGGTTTTGTCTTTCTAACCTTCTTATGGAAGGAGTCTACTAGTATTTGAGAGGTTTATTTTTGTCTTCTGGGTAAGAGCATATAGGGTGGTATCTGATGGCCTCGCTGTGTATGATGGTCCGTTTGGTGTACTTGGGGTGGAAGCTGGAACTGTGGAGATAGTTACATCTGTCACTGGGTTTCCTGTATATTAACCACTTTAAGACTGGAAGGATTTGCCCCTTAATGACCAGGCCCTATTTTGCGATTCGGCACTGCGTTACTTTAACGGACAATTGCATGGTCGTGCGACACTGTACCTAAATCAAATTGATGTCCTTTTTTTCCCACAAATAGAGCTTTCTTTTGGTGGTATTTGATCACCTGTGCGATTTTTATTTTTTGCGCTATAAACAAAAAAAGAGCGACAATTTTGAAAAACAAAACACTATTTTTTTTCACATTCTGCTATATGACATTCTCCAAAAAAAAAATAAAACATTTTAGTTTGTTTTCAATTTGTTTTCTTCTACATATTTTTGATAAAAAAAAAAATCGCAATAAGCGTATTTTGATTGGCTTGCGCAAAAGTTATCGCGTCTACTAATTACGGGAAAGATTTATGTCATTTTTATTGTTTTTTTTTTACTAGTAATGGCAGCGATCTGCGATTTTTTGCGGGACTGTGACATTGCGGCGGACAGATTGAACCCCTAACTGACATTTTTGACACTTTTGGGACCAGTGACATTACTACAGTAATCAGTGCAAAAAATATGCACTGTTACTGTAATAATGACATTGGCAGGGAAGGGGTTAACAGTATAGGTGATCAATGGGTTAAATGTGACCCTAGGGGAGTGATTCTAACTGTGGGGGGGCGTGGCTTCTTAAATGACCATAGAGACATGTGATCCTATATAGAAGGATCACATGAGCTCTATGGTCATTGCAGGGAGAAGGACGGTCGGCTGTGTTTACAACAGCCGACCGTCCTCTCTCAGCGGGGAGCGATCGCGGGTGTCAGGCGGCAATCGGAGCTGCCTGACCCGTGCATTGGCTTCCCCGATGCCGAGTGGGGGCGGGAGCATGCCGCCGGGGGCGCGCGCTCGCCCCCTAGCTTACCGCGTGCGACGTCTGTTTGCGCAGGAGAACCACCCTGCGGGTGGTCGGGAAGCAATTAAGGTGTGCATCTGGTCATTTCTGATGGATATTGCTGTGTCTAGGAGGTTGGAAGTCCATTTTCAGTTTGATGTGTGAAATGTATTGATCAAGCAGTAAAATTTCTTTCGATTTTCTTCACCATTTGTTCATATGATGAAACATAAATAGAGCAACAGTATCTATATGGCGTTTGTTGTATATGGTTAAGGGATTTGTCTGTTTGTCCTCCAGGTTAGCTATAAATAGGTAACCATAATGGGTGCCATTTTACTTTCCATAGCAGTACCTATACACTGAAGACAAAAGTCATTACTAAAAGTGAAGTGGATATGTGTAAGAATGAATTTAGAGAGCTGTGTAACATTCTCAGCATTGTATTTGTAATTTGATGTATTTGTGGCTTGGCGTGGATGATAAACATTTGAGACGTGCAGAAATCCCATCCATGTGAGGGATGTTGCTGTACAAAGATTCGATATACATAGTAACTTAGAAGTGTGTTTGGTGGTAATTGCTGTATATTGTTGATCTTGTTCAGAAAATCAGTTGTATCTTGCAGGAATTTAGCTGTACTTGTGACTAATGGTTTTAACACTTATTCTACAAGGCCTGAGATTTGTTTAGTAATTGTTCTTAAAGGGAACTTCAAAAATACTCAGGAAAGGAAAACTTTTGAACTAAAATGTTAACTCTATTTGACACAAAAGATAAAGGATTAAATGTGGACCTCCGTTTTCTAAATCCTTTTTCAACAGTTTTGACCATTCTCACCTCTGTGATTCCTTCCCCCTCCCAGTCCTCATCTCACAAACCATCCATGTTTAACTGATTGCTGACCGTATACTGTATATATATATATATATATATATATATATATATATATATATATATATGGATATCCTGCGCAGGATCATGTATCTAGTTCTGGGCCTGGGGCGTGGGCTGCCAGAGGCCCGCTCCCGCTGTGATTAGAGACACAACGGGAGCTGATTGACAGGTACGGCAGACTCAATGTCTTCCAGCACCCAAAGATGCTTCGCTACACTGACAGAACAGCAGTCTGCCAATGTAAACAAGGCAGATCGCCGTTCTGTCACTACAGAAGACATGGATCCTGTGTCTCTGCTAAGCGGGGGCACCAATCCATGCCTTCTTCTAGTACAAGCTCCTCCCCCACAGTAGTAAAGCACTGGTCAGGCACACATTTAACCCTTTGAGCACCCATGATGTTAACCCCTTCCCTGCCAGTGTCATTAGTCCATTGATCGTGCATATTTTTTTTAGCACTGATCACTGTACTAGCGTCACTGGTCCCCAAAAAGTGTCAATAGAGTCAGTTTGTGTCCCCACTGTCCCCCACAATATCGCAGTCTTGCAATAAGTCATTGATCACCGCCACTAATAGTACAAAAAAAAAATATTGCATAGTTTGTAGACACTATAACCAATCAATATTTGCTTATTGGGATTTTATTTTACCAAAAATATGTAGTAGAATACATACTGGCCCTAAATTGATGAAGAAATTCAATCTTTTTATTGGATATGTTTTATAGCAGAAAGTAAAAAATATATATATTTTTTTCAAAATTGACGGTCATTTTTTGTTTCTATAGCAAAAAAAAAAAAAAAAATGCAGAGGTGATTAAATACCACCAAAAGAAAGCTCTATTTGTGGGAAAAAAAGGATATACATTTTGCTTAGGTTACAGCGATGCACGCCCTGCAATTGTTAGTTAAAGTAACACAGTGCCGTATCGCAAAAAATTGCCTGGTCATGAGATGGTCTTACTTAACATTCTGCTAAAACTTCCTGTATTAGTACTACTTGAACCTTGAAGAAAGGGGTACACCCCAAAAGCTAGTCTTGAAAATATAGATGATAGTGCAGATAAAATAGTATCATGGACAGCACTCAATTATTTTTGTTGTAAGTGCACTAATACAGCCACAATCATCTCAAGCAAAGTTTGCAGCAGCACAATTTTGCTAAGTGTCATTTAGGCAGGTTATGTTATAGAAACATAGACAATGACTTACAAACTGCTGCAAAGAAGGATTCAGGTGATACCCATAGAACAAATACTACCTATTACACATATAGTACATGTGCAGTCTATAGCCATGTGTGAGGGATGTGAGATACAAAGCCCCCAAAAATGATTTTTAATTTAAAATTAAAAGTTTTGGACTCAAGAAATCACACCACATAAAAGTTGTTCAAAAAATGAACACAATAAGTGGATGTTAAGTTTGGTATGTGCAGGAAAGTCGAACTACCCACTGTTTGCTGGTATATAATTTTACATGAAATACAGAACTCTTAAGACATGTAAAGCTAACAGTTTAAACACCAACATACAAACATTGGTATGAGTGCACCTACAACCTACCTTTTCACCAGTCAATGTGACCATGTCAAGAGGGCCATACATGAATCGTCCATTAAGTGTCTGGGGTCCGTCTTCATTGGCTACAGCATCATTAATTCTGTGGTTGGCAGCAACGTTCTGAAATTTAACAAATGCAATAGGGTTAACAGCAAAATCTGTGCCAGATATATAGACCATGTAATCTTGCTGAAGGTTAATGGGTGGTTAATACAGTAAAGAATAGGCATATTCCATATTAGGTAATAAGTTATTCCAGTTTAGGAAATTCTTTTAAGTTTAGTTAAAGTATTCTTGTTAACTAATACACATACAATACAGTTTAACAGCCTACACCCCGGGAACCGCACACACCTCTGGTGACAGCTAATCGGGGTACACAATATTGATGGCTCTTCCATTCAGTGGACCTCAGCCAGTGGTGTCTTGCAAGCAGTTCCTGGACATTAAATTGTCCTAACATCTGACATAAAACAGCCAGAGCAGAGATGGACATCTAATTTCTAAGTACCGTAAATTCAATGCAAGCCCAAACATTTTTCTTAGCCACTTCCTGCCTGCATGACATTGTGGACTTTGAGTAGAGGTATCTGGATGATGCCTGCAGCTACAGGCATCATCCAGATATCTTTTTTTTCAGCCAGCAAATTCTACAATGTAAAAGCCATCCTAGCGGCTTATTAGCCGCTGGATGGCTTTTACAGGTGGGGGGGTTCCCTCCTTCCAATGCCCATTGGCGCCTCTCTGGGCTCTCTCGTGCGATCGGTAAGCCAGAGATCTAATCAGAGGGTGGCACCAGGTTACCCCAGAGCTGGTCAAGGATAGGGATGATCGAACTTTTGAAAAGTTCGGTTCGACCAGAACACCCGAATTTCCCGAAAGTTCGGTTCGGATTCCAGAACCCCATTGAAATCAATAGGACCCAAACTTCTGGAATCAAAAAACACCATTTTGAAGCCCTAAAACCCAATAAATGCCCCTAAAAAGTGCCTAGGGTTCTGGGTCATGTTCCAGGGACTATTAATCACACAAAAAAAAGTTCTTAAAAATTGTCGTTTTTGATAGAGAGCCAATTATTGAAAAAATTATTGAAAAAAAAAAAAATTAGATTTCTTTGGATTTAGTGTCTTGGGGGTCTAAAAAGTGTACCTGTGAAGTTTCAGCTCTGTAGCATGTCAAGAACCAGAAAAAAAAGATAATTTGTCTTAGAATTTGGGCGTTTTTGTTTCAGCCGTTTATTGGGCGTTTTTGGAGGCAGGCATGACATCTGAACTTCTGTATAGGGGTATGTATATATATATATATATATATATATATATATATGGAATAAAAAAACACAATTTTGAAGCCCTAAAATCCAATAAATGCCCCTAAAAAGTGCCTAGGGTTCTGGGTCATGCCCCAGGGACTATTTTTCACACAAAAAAAAAAGTTCTTAAAAATTGTCGTTTTTGATAGAGATATATATATAAAAATATGTGTGTATATATATATATATATATATATATATATATATATGGATTGTTTTGGGTTTTTTTCAGCCTAATGATGGCTTGCTTCACTGATAGTGACAGCTCTTTGGATCTCATATTGAAAGTTGACAGCAACAGATTCCAAATGCAAACAGCACACTTGAAATTAACTCTGGACCTTTTATCTGCTCCTTGTGAATGGGATAATGAGGGAATAACACACACCTGGCCATGGAACAGCTAAGTAGCTAATTGTCTCATTACTTTTGGTCCCT
The DNA here is from genome assembly GCF_965119305.1 of Pelophylax lessonae. Lineage (NCBI taxonomy): Eukaryota > Metazoa > Chordata > Amphibia > Anura > Ranidae > Pelophylax > Pelophylax lessonae. The sequence goes on along the minus strand of NC_138768.1, from coordinate 233,652,855 downwards.
TAAAAAGTGGGAGGCACATATACAAACTGTTGTCATTATTACACCTTTCACCTGATTTGGATGTAAATACCCCCAAATTAAAGATGAAAGTCTGCAGTTAAAGCACATCTTGTTTGTTTCATTTCAAATCCATTGTGGTTGGTATATAGAGCCAAAAAGATTAGAATTGTGTCAATGTCCCAATATTTATGGACCTGACTGTATGTAAACTGTTGCATTACACATGTGAGGTATCGCCACAAACATCAGAGCAAGAGTAATAATTCTAGCACTAGACCTCTTCTGTAACTCTAAACTGATAACCTGTAAAAAATATTTAAAGTGTCGCCCATGGAGTTTTTATTTTTAAGTACCGTAGTTTGGTGCCAATCCACAAGCGTGTGCAATATTAATGTGACATGTTAGGTATCTATTTACTCAGCGTAACATCACCTTTTATATTTTATAAACAAAAAATGGTTTATATATTGTGTTTTTTTGCATTTAAATTTATCAAAGTGTATTTTTTCCCAAAAAATTGCGTTTGAAAAATCGCTGTGCATATACAAATACTGTGTGACATAACAAATTGCAACGATCACCATTTTATTCTCTAGGGTCTCTGCTAAAAAAAAAAACATATGAAAAAATTATATAGTGAAATATAATAGCTGCGCTCAACTCAATAGAAATTTATATCAAATAAATAGTGCAATACCATGTGCTGTGAATCTGTGTACACAAACAATAAGCTATAAAGCAATATCCAAATGGTTGGTATTTTTGAGTGAGTATGTGTTTAAACAATAAACCATACATATAAATAAAATCTAAATAATGCCAATAAATCGTGATGAATAGAATCGCGATAAATAATCCCAACAAAGGAATATATGTAAATCACTGCAGACAGTCCAACATTGTGCTTCTTCCAGCAGAAAGACACCTCCACCAAATCGCAGAGTCACCCAGTGAGTCAGGCTTCTTACCAGATATGGTGGACCCCTAAATTATACGGGGTCAGTAAGGACCTTTCTCATAGGTATAGACAGGGTTAATAATTGGTTCCCACTGTATCCATCAAACCAGATCTTACAACGGCCACCATGAGGTATATACCAGATATAATGCTCCAATAATGTCATGCATAAATGAAAAAGGAGAGCTTCATGGTGAAGTAAGTCGGTATATCATAAATGTATTAATAGAATAAAACTTACAATGGGTTTTCTTTAATCAGAGCAGATCAGTTACAAACCAAATGCCGAAAGCCGGGTAAACGCACTTCCGCGTTCCAGCTTGCGTTCCACCCCGGAGCCGGAAATTGTGTGGCTAGGCGTAAATGCTCAGACGTCCCTGACTTCAGGGAAATCTCCCTGACGCAGTGATGCCACCACCGTTCGAATGGACTACATTCTGAACTTCTGTACCCACACAAAGCAGTTGAATGCCTCGAGGTCCAGTATTGGACGCACTTTGCCTTCCTTCCTGGGGACTGTGAACAGGTTTAAATAAAAAAACATTAAAACATTCCAAAGTCGGAACCTGGGACAATCACCCCTTGAAGGAACAGGTCTTGTACCACCCAAACAGGCTCTGTATCTGTAAGCAGTCTTGGGACAGGCGCAAGTCAGAAGGAAAAAACCTTGCCGGGGACAAGAGCAAAACTTGATCTTGTAGCCGAACTGAATGACTTTGTGGACCCACTTGTCTTGCACCAGGGAAGTCCATGGATCCGGAAACCAGTGAAGACATCCCCCCAACCCTGATATGGGTGAGGGCGCACCTTCGTGCTGAAGGAGTCTTATCCAAGGGTCTGGAGAAGCCCGATCTTGGCTTGCCAGACCAGGCTCGTTTGGATCCTTCTGAAGAGGCCCTAAAAGGCTTTGAGCCCTTGTCAGTCGACCCTGAGGGATGAAAAAACTTCCTATGAACTGAGAAGGAAAGCCCACGTCTATGACGAGGATCCTTGCCCTTAGTAGCCTGCAGAAGAAAAGTACTCTTCCCCGCTGTGAGACCTTTAATGATGTCATCCAGGGTAGCTCCAAACAGGCGATCTCCTTGGAAAGGAAAATCATTCAAGGCCTTTTTTGAAGTCTGATCTGCAGACCAGCACTTGAGCCAAAGGACACGCCGAAGGACCACTGCCAAAACAGAGAGGCGAGCCATCAGGGGAGCCGCATCCAAAGAGGCATCACAGATAAACTGCAGCCCCTGGGTCAGCTGGTCCGTCAGCTCATCAAAGGCAGGGGGGAGCTGTTCCCCCTCAAGGTCACGGCGTAAGAACTTAGCCCACTCATTCAGAGTTTGCAACACTAGGGCAATGGTGAATACAAGCCTCATTGCCCAACCAGCTGGAGTGTACATATTGGGGGCCACAGACTCCGCCTTCCGTTCAGCTGGATCCTTAAAGGCCAGGGACTCTTGAACCAGAATCATGGTTGCCTTCTTCAATCTGGAAACCAGACGGTCCACCACCGGTGGCACAGTCCACTTCTTAAGAAGGGACTCCCCATAGGGGTAACGCCTAGTAAAGTGCTTAGGAACCCTACGGGGATGCTTTGGTCAACCCCACTCTTTTGCAACAATTCTGTCAAAATAGGCAGGGAAAGGAAACACCTTTGCTGCTCTGATTGGCTTGTGAGTGCCAAAGGGTACCTGTGCCTCCGTGGCAGCATCAGCTACATCCTCCATCATTAGGGTCTCACGCACAGATACAATTATTGCATCCACCAGCGTCTTTTCGTGCACGGTCGCAGACGTGGAAGAATCATCCTCACTAACAGAGGATTCCAGACGTCTGGTTGCAGACCCAGCAGGGTGACCCACGTCCGCGGTGGCCAAATCAGATTCAGGATCTGATGAGACAGATGAGGCAGGGGAAGGAAGGCGGAGGGCGCTTTCTGCTAGCCCATCGCCCAAAAGCCACCTCCACCCGGGACACAAGGGACTCCAGGACCGCCATCAGTGCATGGATGGATGGTTGGGACCTGCAGCTTTTGAGAGGGGATCAGGTGGGGAGATGTGCTCCAAAGACTCCATGGGTCACAACGAGGACCCCATAAAAATGTGCCAGAGAAATGTGATGTATAGATACGCATCCTTGATATCCACTGATGTCAGGAAGTCTCCTTGATGAAGTGAAGCAATCACTGACTGGGTGGACTTCATCCTGAATTTTTGTACTTTTAGGAACTTGTTAAGACCCTTGAGGTCCAGAACAGGCTAGAAGTTTTCATTTGGCTTGGGAACTGTAAACAGGTTGGAATAGAAGCTCTGAGACCTCCTCTCAGCCATCACAGGTGCGATGACCCCTTGGAACAGCAATCTTTCTTTGGCTGCAAAAAAAACCTGCTTATTTTTGTGGATCCGAAGACACTCATGAGCACATAAAGCATGACAAGGGGAAAAACTGGGAAACTTCAGCTTGAAGCCTCTGGACACCACACTGCAGACCCAGTCATCTGTGACTGAGTTAGCAGATGTCCCTGCACCCCCCAGAATAGGACGACTTAAGGATTCAGTTCCTCCTACTGAACTGGGCTGTAGGCCTTTGCCTAAAACCAGAGATTGGTTGCTTACAAAAGGAACTGTTCTTAAATTCTGAAGATGTCACTGATTTATAACTAATCACCATTGCCTCCTTCATAAGGGATGAAAGCATCCAAGGATGGCCCAAACAAGCATTTGCCCTCAAAGGAAGTTGCTCAATTTGCTTCTTTCTGAGACATTCCGCTGACCAAAACCTGAGCCATGGGATCCTTCTCATGTGGACATTGTACCTACCCTTGAAAGTTGCCTCACAGTGTCTTCAAAGGCATCCATCAAGAAGCCCAAATTGCAAGATCTTTGGGGTCCCATTCTCTAAAACGGAGCATACGCTTCACCCAAAGACCTGGCAAACTCCCACTGCAGCCACTGCAGGTTGCAGAGCCACTCCTACCAGAAAGAAAAACATCTTAAAGAGGACCTCTAACTTTTATCTGCAGAGTCTCTAAAGACCAAGACATTATCCACATACACAGACAAGGCCATATTTAAGTAGGAAATGGCCAGGTCAAGAATAGAACCTTGAGAACCCACTTTCTTGCAGAATTCCTTCTCTATGGGGTATTGATGAGCAAAATGCTTCACTGGTAAAACCACCTTCTTTGGGTAAGCCCAATCGGCACTTGTAGGTGACAGTGAATTGGGAAAGACGTTGGTTGTAGCTGTCATTCGGCCTGGGGGGTGCTGGCGCCCCCCTGAAAAATGCCACCCAAGGCAAAGGCCTTGTTCGGTTTGCGGCAGATACGCCCCTGCATGCATGTGGGATCTGGGTACAGTCCCCTTTTTGCCTACTAGCTGTAGTGCCCACTTTTACCCCACAAGTGGTATAAGTAACATGCCTGGATTTATGGGAGCAAAGCCCATGAGGGAGATCTTTAGAGACATAGGGAGGCACATTCATAACCTTAGGATACTAGCTAAAAACTGTGGTTTAGCTGAGCTGGGAGAGGTTATGCCTTTTTTTGGCCAGTGTCTATTCACCTGTAGGTGGCAGCATACCCAGGTACAGTTGTGCTCTTACGTTTACATACCCTGGCAGAATATATGATTTCTTGGCCATTTTTCAGAGAATATGAATGATAATACAAAAATGTTTCTTTCACTCATGGTTAGTGTTTGGCTGAAGCCATTTATTATCAATCAACTGTGTTTACTCGTTTTAAATCATAATGACAACAGAAACTACCCAAATGACCCTGATCAAAGGTTTACATACCCCAGTTCTTAATACCGTGTATTGTCCCCTTTAACGCCAATGACAGCTTGAAGTCTTTTGTGGTATTTTTGGATGAGGCTCTTTATCTTCTCAGATGGTAAAGCTGCCCATTCTTCCTGGCAAAAAGCCTCCAGTTCCTGTAAAATCTTGGGCTGTCTTGCATGAACTGCACGTTTGAGATCTCCCCAGAGTGGCTCGATGATATTGAGGTCAGGAGACTGAGATGGCCACTCCAGAACCTTCACTTTATTTAACTGTAGCCAATGACAGGTCAACTTGGCCTTGTGTTTAGGATCATTGTCATGTTGGAATGTCTCAGTACGTCCCATGCGCAGCTTCTGGGCTGATGAATGCAAATTTTCCTCCAGTATTTTTCATCAATTCTGACCAAATTTCCTGTGACTTTGTAGCTCACACATCCCCAAAACATCAGCGATCCACCTCAGTGTTTCACAGTAGGAATGGTGTACCTTTCATCATAGGCCTTGATGACTCCTCTCCAAATGTAGCGTTTATGGTTGTGGCAAAAAAGCAAAATTTTGGTCTCGCTCCAAATGACTTTGTACCAGAAGGTTTGAGGCTTGTCTCTGTGCTGTTTGGCGTATTGTAAGTGGGATACTTTGTGGCATTTCCGTAGTAATAGGTTTCTTCTGGCGACTGGACCATGTAGCACATATTTCTTCAAGTGCCTCCTTATTGTGTATCTTGAAACAGTAACACCACATGTTTTTAGAGTCCTGTATTTCACCTAAAGTTATTTGTGGGTTTTTCTTTGCATCCCGAACACTTTTCCTGGCAGTTGTGGCTGAAATTTTAGTTGGTGTACCTGACCGTGGTTTGGTTTCAACAGAAATTTTCCACTTCTTGATTAGAGTTTGAACACTGCTGATTGGCTTTCTCCATTCCTTGGATATTTTTTTATATCCCTTTCCTGTTTTATACAGTTCAACTACAGTGGTGATTGAAAATTTGGGCACCCCAGGTAAAAATTTGTATTAATGTGCATAAAGAAGCCAAGGAAAGATGGAAAAATCTCCAAAAGGCATCAAATTACAGATTAGACATTCTTTTATGTCAACAAAAGTTAGATTTTATTTCCATCATTTACACATTTAAAATAACAGAAAACAAAAAAATGGCGTCTGCAAAAGTTTGGGCACCCTGCAGAGTTAATATCTTGTACTGCCCCCTTTGGCAAGTATCACAGCTTGTAAACGCTTTTTGTAGCCAGCCAAGATTTCAATTCTTGTTTGAGGTATCTTTGCCCATTCTTCCTTACAAAAGTCTTCCAGTTCTTTGAGATTTCTGGGCTGTCTGTCACACACTGCTCTTTTAAGGTTTATCCATAGATTTTCAATTATGTTGAGGTCAGGAGATTGTGAAGGCCATGGCAAAACCTTCAGTTTACGGCTCTTGATGTAATCCCCCGTGGATTTCAAGGTGTGTTTAGGATCATTATCCATTTGTAGAAGCCATCCTCTCTTTAACTTCAGCTTTTTCACAGATGGCATCAAGTTACCATCCAAAATTTGCTGAAATTGTATTGAATCCATTTTTCCTTCTACTCGTGAGATGTTCCCTGTGCCACTGGCTGCAATACAACCCCAAAGCATGATTGATCCACCCCCATGCTTAACAGTTGGACAGAGGTTCTTTTCATTAAATTCTGTGCCCCTTCTTCTCCAAACGTACCTTTGCTCTTTCCGGCCAAAAAGTTCAATTTTAACCTCATCGGTCCACAGAACTTGTTTCCAAAATGCATCAGGCTTGTCTATATGTTCATTTGCAAAGTTCAAACGCTAATTTTTGTGGTGAGGACGCAGAAGAGGTTTCCATGAAGACCATATTTGTACAAGTATCTCTTTATAGTGGAATAGTGTACCACAACTCCAGTGTCTGCCAGATCTTTCTGGAGGGATCGTGCAGTCAAACATGGGTTTTGAATTTTTTCTCACAATCCTGCGAGCTGTTCTGTCTGATATTTTTCTTGGTATTCCAAATCTTGCTTTAACTTCCACTGTTCCTGATGACTGCCATTTCTTAATTACATTCCGAACAGAGGATATTGACATCTGAAAACGCTTTGCTATCTTCTTATAGCCTTCTCCAGCTTTGTGAGCGTCAACTATTTTCAGTTTCAGTTTTCTAGACAACTGCTTAGAAGATCCCATGGTGCTGATTGTTGGGGCAAGGTCAGATGAGTCTGGGCATTTAAAAACTTTGAGATTGATATCACCTGGTCTTCCCAGATGATGATTGAGAACAATCCATGACACTGGCAGGTCTCAGCCTTGCAAAGGGGGCAGTGCATGCTATAAATTCTGCAGGATGCCAAAACTTTTGCAGACGCCATTTTTTTCGTTTTCTGTAATTTTGAAAGTGTCAACGATGGAAATAAAATCTAACTTTTGTTGACATATTATAAGAATGTCTAATCTGTAATTTGATGCCTTTTGGAGATTTTTCCATCTTTCCTTGGCTTCTTTATGCACATTAATACAGTTTTTTACCTGGGGTGCCCAAACGTTCGATCACCACTGTACCTTTTCCCACAGATCCTTTGAAAATTATTTTGCTTTTCCCATGACTCAGAATCCAGAAACGTCAGTGCAGCACTGGATGAAAGATGCAAGGGTCTGTCAGGAGCCTAGAAACTCATTGACCTTTTATACACACACACTAATTAAAAGCAAACAGTTCAAAGGTGAGGATGGTTACCTTTAATAGCCATTTTCATGGTTAAAATCACCAGGGTATGTAAACTTTTGATCAGGGTCATTTGGGTAGCTTCTGTTGTCATTATGATTTAATGATAATAAATGGCTTCAGCCAAACACTAACCATGAGTGAAAGAAAAGTTTTTGTGTTATTTATATTCTCGGAAAAATGGCCAAGAAATAATAAATTCTGCCAGGGTATGTAAATTTATGAGCACAACTGTAGTTAGTAATATTTAAGTCCTCTGTGTCCTGTGATGTACAATTAAAAAAAAATGTTTTGGCTTTACATACATATAAAGCTGAAGTGCAGACCAAAATGAAAAGCACTATAAATTTTAGTAACACATAATAATCATAAACTGCCGCATTAGTCACTCTGCAAGCCAAAACATTAACTATTTTCTCAGTTGAATGGAATGTGCCTTGCTCACAAGCCATTTTTACTTTGGCGTGCATTTTTCACTTTTTGTTGCATGTGTAAACCACTTAGATTAGATATCCTAGGCCGCTGGTTAATGGAGCCAAGCGCTATGTTTTCTGTTTGTCCTACAAATGAAGGCCCTGCTTATCAATGCATTGCGGAAACGTGTTTTAAAGTATGTTACCAGAAATGCATGACAACGCATGTAATGCAGTACGGTGTGTTGCTGTGCTAATTATTTAGAATGGCACTTTTCAACACACTAACGCAATGCAATAAAAAGCACATGCGCTGTAACACAGGAGGTCACACATAATTTTATGTGTTTTACAAACCATTCAAAATAAATGGGCTGCCTAATGCAATGCATGTTTAACTTGCATGGGCTAAGGCAATGCAGTGGTATTAATAGGCCCTAAAGACACTGGCAAAATACTGACACAAGGAGTCAGGGCAGTTTCGTTGGCAGTATTGTGGTTCATGGTTACACCCACAAGAGAATGCCCACATATCAACAGCAACATCCACACACCTAGGACACCCATCATTAGCGGGGAATATATTCTTACAAAGCAAATACACCTTTCTTACAAAGCAAATACACCTTTGCACACAGACTAGTATTCTAGCGTTTCTCTTCTTACTTAATTGCCCTCACTCAGCTAAAGTGATCCCAGTGCTGACAGTGTGGCAGAGGAGGGGCAAACAAGGATGCTGTGCAGGTGCCTAACATCCACATCAATCAATGACATCACTGGTTGTTAGGATGCCAGAGGCTGGCCCACACAGTTCCCGAGATTTTGCTGCACAGGTTTAATCCATTCGCTGGCTTGTTCACAATTTTTGGGCATTTTTGGTTCAGTTTTTAGGCATTTTTTCAAGGTACCCCTGAAGAACAGGAGGCACCCTGGTTAAAAGACCTTCACACTTTCTATAGTCATTACTCTATCAAAAGTTTAGAGGATGCAGCTGCCCTTGGGCTCATGAGGTCAGGTAGACAACCTTTCTTTTTTGTACATCTGCTGTGTACACTGCATTCTGTACAAAATATGGCAGCATTTCCCCTTGCTCTGTATTCCATCTTCTAAACATCCTGTATGCTTAACAGGACTGAAAAGGAAACCTATTACTTAGTTCTATTAAACATTATTTATATTTATTAAACATTAATGACTTAAGAATGGCATAAAAAAGTTTTTCTATGACGTATTCTTAGGGGGTGTTTACATTTGCCCTAGCCTCCCAGTGGTTATGCTTTTAAATAAAGGGAGCCATATTTATGGAGCTCTAATCATTCCTATTTGACCTTCAGCTGATTCATTTTTTCTCTCAAGATATACAAATGCACTATGAATTCGGATGGATCTCTCTCCAGAGGAATAAATAGCTTATCTGGCTTATCTCTGATAAATAAGTAGAGACAAATTCAAAGTCAGCATATGAATATTCAAACAATCTACGTCAAGGTTTAGAATGAACAAATATATGGAGAGGGATTTACTACCCACACAGGCAAAGTGTTTAAGAATTATATTGGAATTGTTCACATTGTGTGTCGGTTTGATCCCAGACATGTACCATTTTAGGGGAGTTGTCTTACTTTGGTTGCAATAACAGTGCAAGCTCGGAAGCTAACTTTCAGATTTGTACATCTGCTGTTCACACTTATATCACAAAGAAGGAAGATGATTCTTTTTTAAAAACCAAAGTGTCAATGTGATATAGCACAGCTGATAACTCTAAACCACGTTGTTTATACAATACAGTAATTTAAAAAAGTGAATCCTTCTGTCTAAATTGGCCCTAGTGTGCATGCATGTATTCATGTGAGATAGGGACCTTTGATTTGAAGCTTTTTGAGGACAGGGACTGATGTGAATCTGCAGTATGTAAAGAACTGCATACATTGTTTGTATGATATAAATACCTGTAATTAATAAATAAATGAACAAAAAGAAGAAGATTTTGAGGCTCTAGTGAAAGAAAATAATTTACCCTTAGCTTAACATGTGTTCGCTTTCTTAGCCATTTCTCTCTTGGCTTTGATGGACTAAAAACAGAGACTTCTTTTCCAACCAGCTCCAAAACACTGGCAGTTTCATGCCTCATGACCTAAAATATATAAATTATTAAAAGACTATAGACAGAGGGATATAATAAACAAGTCACATTTCATGCATTTTTTCCTGGTTGATTTATTTATTCGTTTCTCAATTAAGCTCACATACCTTTAAAAAAATCATCTGGAATTAACAGACCTGCAATCAACTGTAAAATGTCTATGTACAGCAAATACATTTAATATGTCTATCTACAAAAGTCATTTAGTAAAGCACTTTTAAAACTGGTAACTAAGAGGCATCAGGGAAACTTTGTTTACAAGTGTTAACAAATTATGACAAAACTGCTTTAGAACACATAAAAGTGATCCTGTCATGTCCACTTAAAGAGGAAGTAAACTCTCTCTTTTTACTTGTACCTACAGCTAAGCCTATAATAAGGCTCAACTGTAAGTACTGTGAATATCTACTAAACTTCCTGGTCCTTGAGAGCCCGTGCCGCAAACAGATGGCTCCTGCACGCATGTGCGGGAGTGACGTATTTTGTGACTACGGCCACTCACAGTGCCGAAGCCCGTGAACCTAGAAGAAACACCGGGGAAGATGTCAGCCGCCTAAGCAGTGTGGGGGCACCGCTGAGACAGCTTCGTTCTAAGGGGTTTCATAATGAGCTAGTATGTGATGCATTCTAGCTCATTATGCCTTTGTCTTATAGGTCCCCCCCCTCCCCCCAGGCTTTACAACCTCTTTATGTTTATAAACCATCACTGGTTTAAAACCATTACTGGTAAAATCATATATGATAATAACATGGAGGGTACACAAAAAGAACAGCAGTCTCCGCACTAATGGTGAAGCATATGATGTCCCAATAAGGCCACTTTCACACAAAATGTCCGATCAGTTTTTCAGGCGGACCTGATCGGACAGTCCATACACCATTATGGAGCAACTGGTGTAAATAGACTTTTATCCATTTCAGGGGAGGACTGGGAAGGTTGGCAGGGTGGCAATTTCCCCCCGGGCCACTCTGATGCCAGGCAAAAAGGCCACACTCAGGGCTGGATTATCGTAGGGGCCAGACACTGTATACAGCTGCTGGTCACTGCTACACAATATTATATTTGCAGAGCTGCAGCGGAGCGGTATGAATGTGCAGAGTACGAGTTACCATATTGCATCATGTTTATCTTGCTTGTCTTTATAAAACCAGGTGGGCATGAATAGTGAGCCGATTCAATGATTCAATGGGCCACTTGACTGGATTTGCCCCCCAGGCCTAAGGCTGCCAGCCCTCCCCTGATCCATTTACACTGGCCTACCTATGATCCGATCTACTAAAAAACAGAAGGGTATTTGTCTAGGCAGATTGGACAGTCAGGTGTGTGCTCTGTCCGTTTCCGCTCTCTAGAAACTGAGCGGACACAGACCTGTCTCATCCACCCCCTCTGCTCAGCAGGGGATCAGCGGACAGATCCCCTGCTGATCAAAACGGAGTCCACCCGGTGTGAAAGGGGCCTTACAATGATCATTAGAACATCACAACCTTTGATCTCAGTCAAATTACATCACCAACAGGCTGAGCATTGTACATATAAAGTTGGCCATACATGGTCAAAATTCAGCTAGTTCAGCAGGAACTAGATGAATTAAAACTCATGTGTGGCCACTGCAGTTGACCTGAAGTTGCTCTATCGATTAACTTCTATTCAACTGCCCTGCCAGAAAAAAGCCGATCGAACACATGCAGCCAATGACTGCCGTGCTGATTCTGTATTCTAATAAGGGGGAGTCACCCTGCTGTCATAATACAATAGCACAGCGGGGAGGATGCCCCCCCCATTCACCTCAAATATGTGGATGGGCAAATCATGTTTTTTTTTTTTTTTGTTTAGCCAGCTGTCTGAACAAAACAAAACAAAAAAAAAAAGATTCTGGAATAATGTATGGCCAGCTAAACACATATTGAAAACGCCCATGTAAATCAACTATCAATAACACAATCGACCTGTCACGGGACTGAGAGAATGCACAGGACATGCTCGCTCACATCTGGGTGTTGTGTTCTATCATATAATACCTCTGGAGGGAAAGTAAGCACTCATTTCATTAGATTACTAAATCATGTTTGTCTATTCAACAAGACCAAAATAGTACATTTTACTGCTGTACTTTGGTGCTGGTAGGATTACTTGCATTTCTTCTAACCAATTACTAACCAAAGGTGGAGTTTATACAACCCATATTCTTGAATTTTTATTTCTAGCTATAAATAGTGTACTTGTTCTTGCCTCTACCATGTATTACAGAAACAGTATTGAATTATCCCAATATACAAATAAAAAGGTTACATTCCAATTGCATATGGTTAAAGAGTATGTAAACCCAACATTTCAAATTCCTGATATGTGTCTGCTGTAGCATGTACTTGTATGAAAAAGTATGAAAGTATTGTGTGAAATCCCTGGTGTTTTGGTCAGTTCCTCTGCTTTCTTATTCAAAACTGACCACACTAAGCAAGGTATGCTAGGAAGCCAGTGTGCTCTCCTCCAATGTTTAGAGATGTCCTGATACACCCCCCCCCCCACACACACACACACACACACACACGCACATCTATTTACTGGGAAGTTCAGTGTGCTGCTCTTTCTCTTCCCCCAGCTGGGAAAAAAAAAATCACAGTAGGACAGTCCTCAATTTGTCATATGGTGACCAGTATATAAAGGATATTGCTTTTTTTTTTTCAGTTTAAATTTCTGAAAAGAAATGTTAAACGTATATTTATCATGTACATTATGAAGCTCTGTTGATGTTCGTTTTCAGTATTCATGTATTCCGTCTTCATCGAATAGTTTTATATCTATACTGTGTACACTGGTACAATGCTATTTTTGTACTGTTGTCTAATTGACCCAGACATGCCTTCTCCGATGAAAATAAAATATTTGAAAACAGAGATAAACAGAGGGAATGTGAGCATTAAATCGATTAGAAAAAAAGGGAAAAAATGTATGTTTAATGTTTTATATCTATACATGTTTTGTGTAAAACATTTTTATTTTAAAACTCAATGGTTTGTTTTACAAGGTGAGAGTTTACATATACTTTAATGTGTTGGACTACACCTTGCCAGTACTGCACCAATTTAGATAATTCCCAGAGTAGATGCAGCAGGCCTCTCTGGTCTCTGCCACATTTCATACAACCTTGGTTCTTGGGCAAGCCTCACTGCATACATAATTTAGGTCAGGGGTTCTCAAACTACGGCCCGCGGGCCGCATCTGGCCCGCCAGGGTCCTGAACCCGCCCCGCCCGGCAATTGCAGAACTGAGTTAGGCTGCGGGGCAGGGTGGAGATTTCCACGGCCACTGTCTACTGACATTTTTTTTTTTTTCCTGTGTGCAGGAAATCGGCTGCAGCAGACGCCAATTGGCTGTCTTACTCCCGCGCTGCATTCTGGGAGCTGTAGTCCCGACCACGCTCAAGTTCCTTGTGGCGGTGGCTGTGGAGAACAGAGCAGGGGCGCGCGGCAGGACTACAACTCCCAGAGACTTTGAAGGCAGGAAGAGGCGGGGCACACGGCGCGGCGCGGAATACAACGGAGCTCGCCGCTGGATGGCTGCAACAGTGCAGCCTGAAGTTTTTACAAAGGGTGCAAGCAGCTTACTTTGGAATGGAGGCAGGGAGCGCCAGCTTGCCAGGGGACGCATGTGTGACTGGCTCGGGCTGGTCACTTGCTGCAGCTTGAAGTGGTCATCACCCCCAGGAGGCCGAGCAAGAACCTGCTGAGCTGTCATCGGCATCGCTGAGGTGAGACACCCTGACACCCTCAGCTGACCCCCACATTCCATCTCACCCCCCCCCACATACACCCCATTTACCCTGCCCCAGTGCCCTGCCCACCCAGTCACCTCAAAACAGGAAATAGCCCCCAACACTGTCTTGCTGTCAGATCCTGTGCTGGCCATGGCCTCTGGGTCCTGCTGGGAGCTGGCCATGGCCTGAGGTCCTGCTGGGAGCTGGCCATGGCCTGTAGGTCCTGCTGGGAGCTGGCCATGGCCTGTAGGTCCTGCTGGGAGCTGGCCATGGCCTGTGGGTCCTGCTGGGAGCTGGCCATGGCCTGTGGGTCCTGCTGGCCACTGAGTCCTGCTGGCCTGCAGGTCCTGCTGGGAGCTGGCCATGGCCAGCTTCCTGCAGGACCCACAGGCCATGGCTAGCTCCCAGCAAAACTTACAGGCCTGCAGGACCAACAGCGATGGGCACTGGTGGGGCTGCATTGATGGGCACTGATGAGGCTGAGCTAATGGGCACTTGTCAGGCTGCACTGATGGGCACTGGTGAGGCTCTATTGATGGGCACTGATCAAGCTGCATTGAGGAACACTGCTGAGGCTGCATTGATGGGCACTAATGAGGCTGCTCTGATGGGCACTGGTGACGCTGCATTGATCCTTAGATCTCAGGGGTTCATGCTGGGACTTGAAGTCCATTACTTTTGGGAGGTATGAACTTCCTAAAAGTGAAGGACTGCAAGTTCCAGCATGAACCCTCTGATCGGAGGACGTGACAATCCCTCCTAACTAGTGAAGGACTACAAGTCCCAACATGACCCCCGGAAATTTAAGAATGTGACCCCCCCAAAAGTGAAGGACTACTAGTCCCAGTATGAGCCCCTCAGAGCTGAGGAAATGACAGCCCCCCAACTAGTGAAGGGCTATAAGTCCCAGCATGAGCCCCAGAGATTTAAGAATGTGACCCCTTGGAGCTCGTGGGTTCATGCTGGAACTTGTAGTTATTCACTAGTTGGGGGTGTCAGGTCTTCAGCTCTGAAGGGTTCATACAGAGACTTGTCTGCACTGCTTGCACTTTAGTTCCTGAGGCTATGGTTTTAAATAATTGTACTGTTTTTTGTGCACTACAAATAAAATATGTGCATAGGAATTTGTTCATATTTTTTTCAAACTATAGTCCGGCCCCCAACAGCGTCTGTGGGACAGTGAACTGGCCCCCTGTTTAAAAAGTTTGAGGACCCCTGATTTAGGTGTTCTATGCAGCAAAAACAGTTGAGTAGGTCTACATGTTGGGAATAAAGACACTCTTGGTTAATGCTAAATCCCATTAAGCAATGTCTGTACATGGCCAGACTAGGATCCAGGGTCTTCTCTAGGCATAAAGGCACTAATATGAGGAGGAATGCTGGCACTTTCAGACACCACAGGTGCTGTATTTTATCAGTAATGTTAATTTATACGCTGGTGGACAAAGAAGATTAACCTTTCTTCAGTCATGTTGGACAGGACTGGGCCATCCCCAAACTGTTCCCACAAAGTTGGGGGCATGGAATTGTCATAAATGTCTTGGTATGATTACTGTTTTTTTTTTTTATTTCTTTTTCTTGAAAAATTGAAACGTATAGGTACAAAACATAACCTATGGGCATTCTCTGGCTAATTAATACAAAAAACATAGAACTACTAATAACACCTCCAATTATAGAACACAAAGCAAACAAAAAAAAAGGGGGGAAAGAAACAACACATCTTCCATACACCTCGCTCTGTTATTCTCTTATAAAATTACTTCAAGGGTGTATGATGACTCCTTAAGAGTTCCCTTCACTGGAACTAAGAAGCCAAGCCCAACCCCTGAAAAACAACTCCACACCATAATCCCCCCCCCCCCCCACACCAAAAGATTTAGACCAGTGCACAAAGCAAGGTCCATAAAGACAAGGGTGAGCAAATTTGAGGTGGAGGAACATGACTGGCCTGCACACAGTCCCAACCTCAACCCCATATAACACCTTTAGGATGAATTAGTGCAGAGACTGAGAGCCAGACCTTCTCTTCCAACATCAGTGCCTGACCTCACAAATGCGTTTCTGGAAGAATGTTGAAACATTCCCAGACACACTCTTAAACCTTGTGGACAACCTTCCCAGAAGAATTTAAGTTGGTATAGCTGCAAAGGGTGGGCCAACTCAATATTGTACCCCGTTGACAAAGACTGGGATGCCAATAAAGTTCATGTGCGTGTAAAGGCAGGTGTCCCAATACTTTTGACAATATATTGTATATACAGTGCTCAAAAAAATTAAAGGAACAATTTTTAATCAGAGTGTAGCATCAAGTCAATTAAACTTCTAGGATATTGACCTGGTCACTTAAGTAGCAGAGGGGGTTGTTCATCAGTTTCAGCTGCTTTGGTGTTAATGAAAATAACAGGTGCACTAGATGGGCAACAATGAGACGACCTCCAAAAACAGTAATAGTTTTACAGGTGGAGGCCACTGACATTTTTTCTTTACTCGTCTTTTCTGACTGTTTTTCACAAGTTTTGCATTTGGCTAGGATCAGTGTCACTACTGGTAGAATGTGGCTATATCAGGACCCTATAGAGGTTGCACAGGCAGTCCAACTCCTCCAGGATGGCACATTGCTAGGTTTGCTGTGTCTTCCAGCACAGTCTCAAGAGTATAGAGGAGATTGCAGGAGATAGCAGTTACTCTAGGAGAGCTGGGCAGGGCGGTAGAAGGCCCTTAACCTATCAGCAGGGTTGGTATTGGCTCCTTTGTGCAGGGAGGAACAGGATGAGCACTGCCAGAGCCCTACAAAATTACCTTCAGTAGGCCACTGGTGTGAATGTCTCTAACCAAACAATCAGAAACACACTTCATAAGGGTGGCCTGAGGGCCCAACGCCCTCTAGTGGGCCCTGTGCTCACTACCCGGCACCGTGGAGCTCGATTGGCATTTGCCATTGAACACCTGAATTGGCAGGTCCTCCACTGGCACCCTGTACTTTTTACAGATGAGAGCAGGTTCATCCTGAGCACATGTGACAGATGGAAAAGGGCCTGGAGAAGTCATGGAGAAGGTTATGTTGCCTGTAACATCGTTCAGCATGACCAGTTTGGTGGTGGTTCAGTGATGGTCTGGGGAGGCATATTCATGGAGGGATGCACAGATCTCTACAGGCTAGACAATGGTACCCTGACTGCCATTAGGTATTGGGATGAAATCCTTTGACCCATTGTTAGACGCTACGCTGGTGCAGTGGCTCCTGGGTTCCTCCTGGTGCACGACCACGACAATGCCCGGCCTCATGTGGCAAGAGTATGCAGCCTGTTCCTGGAGGATAAAGGAATTGATACCATTAAATGACCCCCACGCTCACCTGACCTAAATCCAATAGAACAATATGTTTCGTTCTATCTGATGCTGCCAGGTTGCACCTCAGTCTGTTCAGGAGCTCAGTGATGCCCTGGTCCAGATCTGGAAGGAAATACCCCAGAACACCATGCATCATCTCTTTAGGAGCATGCCCAGATGTTGTCAGGCATGAATACAAGCACATAGGGGCCATACAAACTACTGAGTACCATTTTGAGTTGCTGCAATGAAATTTCAGCAAAATGGACTAGCCTGCTGCATCATTCTTTCCCTTTAATTTTCGAGGGGGGAATGAATTTAGCCCTCTGTAGGTTGATAATTTTCATTTTCATCACACGATGTGGCATCATTTAGTTCCTAACACATTACCCAGTCCATGTCAGTATAGATATCCAGCATGATATTTTCCTTATTGAGATCTGATGTGTTTTCAAAGTGTTCCTTTCATTTTTTTGAGCAGTGTATATATTCTGAACAATGAATCTTGGTTTATTGGGATTGAATCTATTATTATTATTGTTAGTGATCATTGGATGCATGATGATCTTGTAAATGTGACAATATACATGCTATTATGCAAGAGAACATTTATCATAATTACAACGATTAGTCATATACTGGACACTCTAAGGGTTGGCCCATGGGGGCGAAGTTGACTGGTCCATCCCTCCTCTTTGAAGGAGGGATTTTAGAAAGGCCCTGTATTTAAGAAGAAACAGATAATACAGACTACTTTGCTCTGATGAAGAGGGCATGTCCCTCTAAACACGTCAGCGATAGTTGATACAAATGCGGACCCTGAATGTTACAGCTTCAGGCTCACTTGTTTCCTGGGTTTTGTACCACACTTTTATACCTTGGCTTTTGTGAGTATGCACTCATTTGTTATTATTCAATAAATTAAGTATTGCACTAGGCCTTTGCGCCCTTTGTTTTATCTAGGTTTTTCAAGATTCCCTAACCTTGCAAGGGCAGCGTGGGACGAACATTCCCGTTTTGACCAAGATCTGATTATATCATCTTATATGACCTGTCCGGCTTCTCAAGTATCCCTTAGCGCTATGGTGACAAAGTGTGGATTCTCTTGTGTTCTACAGCATACACCTGCATGAGGGCCCTGTTTGCCTCCACAGGGGTGCACAGGTGTTACATACACCCCCATTCTTGTCAATTGGGATGCAGCAGCTGCATGGACACAGCCACCGCTTCCAATTTGAGAGACGTGTAAGTGCACGGCTCCAAACACACAGTGTGAATTACATTCCAGAGATTGTCAGGCTACACAAGAGGAAAATTATTGTGTATATTTTTGCTAAAGGAGTAAAAACAAATGTTTTTCTCACCTGTCTCAAGAGGAATGAAACAACATCAGTGGATTCCCAGTAACTGGCATGGAAAAGGTGAGGAAGGGCAACTGTGGGGAAAGCAGTAAGCGCATCCGGACAATAAAGGGCATAGTCAATTCTTTTGGTACCCCACCATTTCGCTGCAACTGAAAATGGAGAAGCAAGTTATTTCTTCATTCACATAACAGAAAATGATTTAGAAAAGGAGCAGGATGCTGTAAGGCCTGTAAAATGTAATTATTTTAGTGAATGAAGCCATTCTGCTGGTTCTGAATCTACTAGAAGCAAGTTGTCATCATTCAATTATTAACCCTAAAGGGATATACTTGAATTAATTAAAGTCCACCCAAATTGAACTAATCTTTTTTTAAAAAAAGTCCTGTTTCTAGAACTTACCAGCTGCTGCAATCTGTTTAAGACTCCACTGTATGGAGAAGTTGAGCAAAAGAGGTTATTCCATTTGGCTTGGCTCACCTTGGCTATGGAGATCAGGTATGTATGGAGTAAGGCCTTAAAGGTTGCATCCATGAACATGGACCCAACCTCAGAATGGCTGCATTCCTTTATCTGCATCCCCAGTTAGGTCAAATAAATGCAAAAGCAAATCCCAATTACCAACGTGCTTTGCATGCACCTGCAGTTTCTCATACCGGTACCTTGTAAAATATATGCAGAGTTTTCACATGTAACACATGCACAGGAGATACTTTATCAGCTCCCATATTAACATGCAACTCCAGATGAACCATTAAAGATAACAGACTCAAAGCTCCAGAGGAAAGAGAAAACACAGTAGGGGCCATTTATGAAAACTGCAGGCAAGGAGTGTGAGGTGTTCGAGCAACGAGCTACATTTTTGTGTTTGTTTTCTCATCTGCCTTTAAATAATAATACAAAATAAGAAAAAATCAGTTGCCTGTGGACGTTTTCATACATGACCTTATACATGTCTCAAGAAAAATTATTTCATCAGAGAATTGTTAAAAAGAAATTATCACCAAAAAGGACATGCTATTTTCAACTGCCCAGGCTTAAGCAAAGTGCAATCCTTTTGGGAAATTCAGACTGTGCCGCCATTGGTGAACAGACGCATCTCACAAAATGAGAATATCATTACAAAATTTGTTTATTTCAGTTATTCAATTCAAAAAGTGAAATTCATATATTTTATATAGATGTGTTACACACCGTGTGATATATTTCAAGCATTTATTTCTATTATTTTGATGATTATGGCTTACAGCGAGTGAAAACCCAAAATTTAGTATCTCAGAAAATTAGAATATTTCATAAGACCAATAAGAAAAAGGATTTTTAATACAGAAATGTGGACTTACTGAAAAGTATGTCCATATACAGTATTGTATGCGAGGACACTGAACTCATTTGCTCCTCTGAGTTTGTCCTATTGGAATACATGTTTTCAATGGTGTTTTTACATGTGAGTGTAAACTTTGCTTTTTAATAAATTTGTTTTGTTTGTACGTTATCACACTATGTCCTTGCCCATTTCTCTCTATACATGGCATCTGAGCTTTCAACATTGAATGCCTTCATATTATTTGCTGCATTGAACTACACCTGGCGGATCCCACTGTTGATAACTAAGCGTGCTGAGGTCCATCCATTCAATTGGGTGACCATATACATTTGGTAAGCGGCCTTTTTGGAAGTTTGGTGACTTATCCACGGGTGCCTTCCATCTTCCACACTTATCAACCGAGTGGTGTTTGTCTGCTGGGACTTGTGGTTCCTCTTCCTAATTTTTTCCATCTTTTGCATGGGATATATGTTCATATATGACGTTTAACATGTGAGTGCAAACTTTGTCTTTGTTCCATATAATTATTTGTACGGTATCACACTATGTCCTTGACCAATTTTTTTTTTCACATATGGTCTCTGAGCATCCGGTATTGAATGTCCTATACTACATGCCATATTGAACTACACCTGGTGGATCTCTCCATCGTCAATTAAGCGTGCTGAGGTCTATCCATTAAATTGGATGACCATCAATATCTGGTAAGCAGCTTTTTGGGATATACCCTTGAGTGTTTCCATTCAGTAACGGAGTGGTATTCATGTGCTGAGACTTGTGGTTCTTCATATCAATATTCCTTTCACATTGGATTTATTTGGCATATCTGCTGGGACTGTCCAAGTGGACTTATAAGGACTTATATTTCACTATATTCATTTATTTATTTATTAATGTATTAGTTTTTTTGAATATTATATATTGATAATTATTTGGCACAATTTACTCATACAATTCATTGGGTCAGTGCTACACATATATATATATATATATATATATATATATATACAGTACTATTTTGGATTTTCTATAGGCAGGGCCGTCTTTACTATTGATTGGACCCTGGGCAAACATTTTTTTTTGGGCCCTCCGAAATCCACTTATCAACTATTTGTGGCCAGTGTGGGCTCAAGGGGGAGCTGCTTTGGGCCCCACAACAATGACTGGGCCCGGGACGGCTGCCCCTTTTGCCCTGTGTTAAAGACGGCCCTGTCTATAGGTCCATGTGTGCAGCTTTCCCCAGTTAATTTTAAAAGGAAATATTAGGTTTTTCACTATTAGTAGCGCAGAAATCTACCGTTTTTTTACGAAGGAGGAATCAGCAGGTGTTGAGCTGTCTTTAGTTACAAGACTGTGGGAAACCAGCGTGGATTGTTACAAGCTATCCTGCTGCTACTATCTAGTAAGCGGCTAATTTAAATTATTTTTGCTGGATGGGATTGTCATGATGATCCGCAGTGAATTGCTATAGCGGGTGTCACTATTAAGTTGGATTTGATTGGAAAGGAGGAATTTGTTTCCCTTGGATTCACAATCAGACTTTGGGTTATTTACCAGCTTGAGGAACATTTTTTATTAACCATTATTTTTCAGATTCAGTATATATTGGCACATTACCTTTTGGTACCTGTTTTTGAATGTTTTGGGTTATGTAGCCACTTTGTTTTTGCTCACACAGGTGAAGACTTTATCTTAATTTTTTTGACAGCGCACTTATTTCTTATACACATTTTCTTTCACCCAGTGTTCAGGGTTTATTTTGTTGCAGCAGTCCTATTATTCTCATTTAGTTAGCGCACCTATTTCTCTTTGTTTTTATGGGGATGCTGATTTCATTTTTCAGCAGGTATTGGAACCTGCCCACAATGCCAAAAGTACTGATACCTGGTTTAATGATCATGGTATCACTGTGCTTGATTGGCCAGCAAACTCGCCATAAAAAAGTGAATGTAGACAAAAATGTAAATGACTTAAAAAACATGTTCACCTGCAGAACGGACCGTGTGGAGTGATGATTGGGCTATCTCCCTCATTTTTTTGACAGCATCCCCATAAAGCTGGTCAGCAGAGAGAAGCATGAAATGCTTTAGAATTTCCTGGTAGAGGGCTGCGCTGACGTTGGACTTGATAAAACACAGTGGACTAACACCACCAGATGACATGGCTCCCCAAATTATCACTGACTGTGAAAACTTCACTGGACCTCATACCTAAACCCCATAGAGAATCTGTGGGGTATTGTCAAGAGGAAGATGAGAGACACCAGACCCAACAATGCAGACGAGCTGAAGACTGCTATCAAAGAAACCTGGGCTTCCATAACACCTCAGCAGTGCCACAGGCTGATCGCCTCCATGCCTCGGCCGCATTGATCAAATTCATGCAAAAGGAGTCCCGACCAAGTATTGAGTGCATACTATACTGTACATGGACATACTTTTCAGGAGGCCAACATTTCTGTATTAAAAATCCTTTTTTAAATTGGTCTTATGTAATATTCTAATTTTCTGAGATACTGAATTTTGGGTTTTCACGAGCTGTAAGCCATTATCATCAAAATTAAAAGAAAGAAATGCTTGAAATATATCACTCTGTGTGTAACACATCTATATAAAATATAGGAGTTTCACTTTTTGAATTAAATTACTGAAATTAATTACCTTTTCGATGATATTCTAATTTTATGAGATGCACCTGTATAATAAGCATGTGGAGGGGTCAGAATCTCTCCCACTTTTAACAGTTCTTTTAACTTCCAGAAATAGAAAAGGAGTGGAGGAAAAATCTTTCCAGAGTGAGGGAGCTTAACTTTATTATGTCACTGGAACAAGTACACCGTTTAGGAGATTTCCCCATTTACAATAAACCAGTAAGTAAATCTTGGATTTCCCCTCACCTACCCTGGGGGCAATACAGAGGGGGGGGGGATCTCCTAAATGGGGACACAGATAGTACAAAAGAATCCAAGGGATATAAATCTGTACTACATCAGTACTTCATATGTCTTTTTAACTGCAGTGAACACAAATGTAGAAAGCATCCAGCAAGTCCAAAACTGTATTGACGTTTTCCTGAAGTTTCATATGACACACGGTTGGTGAAATGTACCCTTGCACTGTAGGATACTTCAATAAAAAACTTCAATTTGATTTTCAGACTGCTGGCTTATTGTTACATGTTAATAACTCGACAAGGGTGATATCCCTTCTGGACTCTATCTAATCTAGAAAAAAAATAGCTGGAATTTGAATTTAAGGGTTTGTTTAGATTAGCGGTTGGGGATGTTAAAACCATGTGGTTGAACCCCTTTTTTAATTGCCCCCACCTTAGGCTGTGAAGGCAGTGTACTAAGTGTTTACATGCATACTTGGCTGCACCACAAGGGCAACTACAGGTGTGCTTCATCTGGTTGCCCTTGTTGCAGCCATATATCAAGGGGAGAAATGGTTCCCTCCTCTGTGAATGGAAAGGAGCTCAAAATAGAATCACTTCACAACTGTAACACCCATTATGTGATTTATGTTATCACTTGTGATATTTGCCACATTCAATATGTGGGCAGGACCACAAGGCGTCTTCGGGATCGTTTCAATGAATGTCTATATAGTGTGGAAAAAAACATTCAACAAACGTGGCCCAACACTCTAATACCCATCATGTGCGAGATATGTCAGCCATATGGGTTCAGATAATTGAAAAAGCAAAGACACCACGAGGTGGGATGGAGGGGGGGGGGGGGGTGTCATAATGTTTTTTTGCTGGTTATGAACTCAACTGTCAATGGGACGTTAGCCCTTTTTATGGTTAGATTGCGGTATGTACTTATGTACGTACTGGTGTCTTGAGTCTCCAGAGTCCTCCTCTAAATTTGCTTTTTTTATTTTTTTAAGTTAAGAACAGCAAACAAATGAGACTAATTGGTCTGTGAGAACGACTTGGGAGAAGGCCTCAGCAATTCCAACAAAACTCATTCTGTGTTTATTGATCTCCAATGTTTCTATGGTTTTAATTACATAGTTTTGTATTTGTATTGCCATGCATCTGTCCGTTTCTCATCTTCATGATTGTCAAGGTGGAATCAGGGATGTGTTCTTAGCTTAATCACTGTGCAGGTGTATGGTGACTACCTAGGGATCACACTTCCGATTTTCTATTTGTTATGATTAAGCACTAGTATATGTGTGAAACGCGTTAACAACAGTTCCAGCATACTGTCTTTTTTTCTGTCTTCATCTGATACATAGAATAAAAGAATAAAAGATGAAGCATGTCTACAGTGTGATATGCAGCCAATTTCCTCTATTTTACATGCAGTGGTCGCAATGCTTTGTGCATGTAGCACAAAATATTGCTCCTGAACGCAACCTATTCAATGAAAGTGCCACAAACGCCCTGCAACCATTGCTTTGCACTTGGTTGTGGTGCGTTGGTGCAGCAATTAGTGATAAAAGGAGGAGGTTGGGGCAGGGTTATATTACCTTCTCACTGTCTGCAAGCACTTCTGAAAGTGATCTGAATACAGATCGCTGTTCAGAGGCATTGCAAGTTGGAAGCAAGTCTAATCCTAACCTACGTTTTTTAGATAACCTTCACTTCTATGTATTCAGTGTAAAAAAAAGACATATTATTGGTGAATCTCCAGTAAAATACAATTCAAGAATCATGGGTTAGATGAATTCAGAAACATAAAGAATATAGCTGTACTGAGAAGGAAATTGTGTGTTTTATTTTAGCACCAGATAACCAGGAACATTTATCTGAGAAGTTGTACTCTTTGGTGATTATTTCTAGGACAAGAAAAACAATTTGTTATATTACTTATTTTTTATGAGAAAGATGTTTTTTTAGGCAAGGTAAAACAAAGAGAAAATATAATAAAACATATGGAATGCTATATGATCTATTGGTGCTTTTATATACCCAGTGATAACAATTTTGCCTATCCTTCCCCAACTCTACAAAGCATATGTGTTATTCAGGTTTTAAATGGAACTTGCAAACATACTTGTTTTTCATCTTAAGCCACAACTGAGCTCATTACAAAAAAAGTTGCGTCGACAAAGAGAAATGTTGCTCGTAGCAACCAAGATGTTGCCATTCATTTTCTAACCTGCACTAGAAATGGTAACTATCATCTGTAATATATATCAATGAAATATATCATGGATTGGTTATAAATGAGCTCAGTTTATCAAATGCAATAATCTCATGCTGTAAATATTAAATAACCACGCTAAGGGTATGCACACAATTGTGTAAGCATGCCTTAAAAAACTATAGCCACATTACAGGGCATTTCTCAGTTATCCCTGGGATTGCAAAGTACACATTTGCCTAGTTTCCAATGCAGAGAGCACCAAAACTAAACCTGGATTTGCGAATTATGCATCCTGTGAATATATGTAAACCTTGTGGCCCGAATATTAAAAACAGGGATATGTCCAGCAAAGCAACTTTAGTGCATTTGCTGCGACAGTAAAAGTGTGGTAGGGAAAACCTACCTCTGTATGTTCTGAATATAGATTATAGGGGGCAGTATATGAGGAAAAAGCAAAGCAGTGGGTTTCTTATATGATAAAAAAAGAAACATAAAACAGAAGAGAAAATTAAAGCATATGAAATGTAAGTGTAAGAAGTAAAAGTGTCACAGTTTTAACCCCTACCATCACTACTGATACCGTTCTCTAAATTAACCCTTGTACTGAATGATATAAGATGAATGTATTCTAAAGAGGGGTTAAATCATGCTAATGTGGCTGCTGCTAGGGTTATTAGGATGAAAGCTTCTTCCTAAATACCTTTGGAGATGTCCGCACCTTGGATGCCCGGGTTGATGAAGTGCTTCCAATCTCCCACCTCTAGCATTCCTCCTATGTGACTCTGCTCAGTATGGAACTGAATGTGTTTTATGGGGGAACTTGTTTTTGTGTGAGATTTGTAAGGGAGAGCAAGCTGTGACAGAAGACTTAGCTTTTTGGAATGGTTAAGATGATTGTTTGTTTCTAAAGGAACAAAGCAAACACACCAATTAACACCACAAAACATGCAAAATCACATCACAGTTATTTTGTCTTCCAGCGAAGTGCATATTTTATAATCAAACTTAATGTCTTTATTATACTGCTACATGCCTGAGGCTATGTGCTCTTTCTTATCTGGGTTTGCGTTACTATCACTCATTGGAAGACAAAACTGAAAAAGACTACAGGCTGTAGAAAGTTTTTATTTCCCAGGAAAAAGTGCCAAAAATGCTTGTGTCCCTAATAAATCCTTGCTGCTTCTGGTGTGACAAGCAGTGCCCAATCATAGTGGCGTCTTGGCAAAGAGAAGGTTCCCAGGCCTGACAGACTAATAAAAAAACATCAAATGGCTGTAGTTATAGCAGAAAACTTCCATACTTGGAATGGTAGATGCAATCTCTTGAACATTCAGAACTTTAATCTGTCTTGCACAGCATTTAAACACAACAGTGCTGCAGATACACAAGCATCACTTTAGTTCTGATAATACACAAGATAGATTAAAAGAATGTTCAATGAGCCTCACCTCCAAAATCTAGCGATACTGATCCCAGAAAACAATTTATTTTACAGGATTGCAATTAAACTTACCACATCACTATAATTATAAAGGGAAGCTGTCATCAAAGAGGCCTGCCACCAAATTTACCTCCTTAATCAGTCTAAGTAATTTTAACGGGATCTCAGACTTTAACAGTGGACCCCAGTGCAGCAGAATTCAAGCTTACATCCAATCAAAATGTTGTTTTCATTTTTAGAACAGGTGAGGAAAGGTCAGTGTAAGGCAATGGTCTCTAAACTGTGGCCCTTTGTTTGCTTATATGTGGCCCTTGAGGTGTTATTCCCCCCAGCATAAGTAACAGTGGGGCATAGTTCCTCTCACTGACACCAACAATGGTGCACTATTCGTCCCACTGACACCAATGATAGGGGACTCTTCCTCCCACTGACACCAATGATGGGGGACTATTCCTCCCACTGACACCAATGATGGGGGACTATTCCTCCCACTGACACCAATGATGGGGCACTATTCCTCCCACTTATACCAACAATGGGGCACTATTACTCCCCCTAATACCAATAATGGGGCATTGTTTACTCCCACTGACATCAGAACATTTTCTTGAAAAAAATATTAGTAAAATTGGTGTCAACCTAAATTATAAAAAATAGTTGCATATACAGTATATGTGAAGCTGCCCCTTTAAGTAGACCCACCACCTCCAAACAAAAATAAAAATTAAGGGGCTAACACACACTCAACCCACTCATATATCATAAATACTATGTGAGAACCTCAATCCAATATTAGTGAATCAATAATTATTAAATTAACAAAAAGAAAAAAAGACTGCAAAGTCCATAAAACAGAGAAGTTCAACCACAGTGCCTTCTGGTATTAAAGTGCCTTAGATACTCTTTTAGTTAGTGCTCCACCACTGTGTGTACAGAGTGCACACTTACCAACCATACATATTATATAAGCCCTTGATAACTTAAGGTATCACCCTTTTTCAAGTTGTAATTACGATGGTCCTTACATATAATGCCGCAAAAAAGTGCGCCAGCCATTACCCTTTCAATAATAAACACTATCCTGGATCATTATGTCTTATCTGGGTCTGGGCTGCTGGGGAATGAGAAAGCCCATTTGAAAGGATAATGGCTGGCGCACATTTGTGAGGCATTATATATATCAGGACCATCATGATTACAACTTGAAATCGGCTGATATCCTAAGTTATCATTATCAAAGGTATATCTAATATGTATGGTTGGTAAGTATGCATTCTGTACACACAGTGGTGGAGCACTGACTGAAGGAGTAAAAGGCAAGGTAGTTGGGGTTTACAGCAAGGACTACTCTGTTTTATGGATTTTGCAGTCTTTTTTTCTGTTAATTTAATAATTATTGATTCAGTAATATTGGATTGAGGTTTTTCACACAGTATTTATGATATTGGAGTAGGTTAAGGGTGTGTGTTAGAACATTTTCTTCTCCTACTGCCAACACCACCCTCTAGAGTTTGAAGGACAGTAAACTGGCCCTTTATTTATAAAGTTTGGAGACCCCTGCCCCTGACATAAGAGAACCTGATAAGCCCCTGTCAGGTTTTTACTGCTATGTGGAATCAATTAGAGATATTCGCTCACTTTTTTCCCCAGATGACAATGGTTTTGCCAGATAGATGGCGAGGGCAAATATACAACAGGGACACAGACAGCCAAAAAAAGCGGACAGAAATTCCTGGCTGTTAAAACTGCTGTCACTGAGTAAGTAAGAGCTCCAGACCTAAGTAAAAAACCTGACAATACATCAACCCTCACCACACAGACTTGTGAAGAAGTGCTAGGTTCGGGTGAGTGCACGACTAAATGCTGGTGCTGTCCAAAATAATGAGAAAGCTTGCATGCTAGTTGTAGATCCTGATCAAAGGTTTACTGAATTCCCATATCAAGAAAGTTACAGCAGGATTTCGAAGGCAGGGCGATATCTTTTGTAAAGCGGAGATATCTTTTGTCATTTTGAAAAAGACTGCCACCATGCCATCAAAATATTGGTGTACCTTTTTTTTTTGCAGATATGGGACTTCAGTAAACTTGTCATCATGATGTACAACTGTTATGCTACTGTTTCTTTTTATATTAATAAAAACCTGAAAGGCGTTTTAATCCCTCTTCAAAAAATGTACACTTTAAAGGAATCCAGCTTAAGTATCTCTGATTGACAATAGGAGTGATCTAGAAGATACAAAACATAATTAAATATGACCCTTGAACCATGAAATTCTCCATTTTGACCATTCGATATCTCAATATATACAGTATCTCACAAAAGGGAGTACACCCCCTCACATTTTTGAAAATATTTTATTATATCTTTTCATGTGACAACACAGAAGAAATTACACTGTGCTACAATGTAAAGTAGTGAGTGTACAGCTTGTATAACAGTGTAAATTTGCTGTCTATTCAAAATAACTCAACACACAGCCATCAATGTCTAAACCGCTGGCAACAAAAGTGAGTACACCCCTAAGTGAAAATGTCCAAATTGGGCCCCATTGGCCATTTTCCTTCGCTGGAGTCATGGGACTCGTTAGTGTTAGTGTTACAAGGTCTCAGGTGTGCATAGGGAGCAGGTGTGTTAAATTTGGTGGTATCGCTTTCACTCTTTCATACTTGTTTCACTCTCTCATACTGATTACTCGAAGTTCATCATAGCACCTCATGGCAAAGAACTCTCTGAGGATCTGAAAAAAAAAAGAATTGTTGCTCTACATAAAGTTGACTTAGGCTATAAGAAGACTGCCAAGACCCTGAACCTGAGCTGCAGCACAGTGGCCAAGACCATACAGTCCTTTAACAGGACAGGTTCCACTCAGAACAGGCCTTGCACGTGCTCAGCATCATATCCAGGGGCTGTTTTTGGGAAATGGATGTATGAGTGCTGCCAGAATTGCTGCAGAGGTTGAAGGGGTGGGGGATCAGCCTGTTAGTGCTCAGGCCATACGCCATACACTGCATCAAATTGGTCTGCATGGCTCTCTTCCCTGAAAGAAGTCTCTTCTAAAGATGATGCACAAGAAAGCCTGCAAACAGTTTGCTGAAGACAAGCAGACTAAGGACCTGGATTACTGGAATCATGTCCTGTGGTCTGATGAGACCAGAAAAAACGTATTTGGTTCAGATGGTGTCAAGCATGTGTGGTGGCAAACAGGTGAGGAGTACAAAGACAAGTGTGTCTTGCCTACAGTCAAGCATGGTGGTGGAAGTGTCATGGTCTGGGGCTGCATAAGTGCTGCCGGCACTGGGGAGCTACAGTTTATTTAGGGAACTATGAATGCCAACATGTACTGTGACATACTGAAGCAGAGCATGATCCCCTCCCTTCGGAGACTGAGCCGCAGGGCAGTATTCCAACATAAGGATCACAAACACACCTCCAAGATGACCACTGCCTTGATAAAGAAGCTGAGGGTAAAGGTGATGGACTGGCCAAGCATGTTTCTAGACCTAAACCATATTGAGCCTAAGTGGGGCATCCTCAAAAGGAAGATGGAGGAGCGCAAGGTCTCTAACATCCACCAGCTCCTTGATGTCGTCACAGAGGAGTGGAAGAGGACTCCAGTGGCAACCTGTGAAGCTCTGGTGAACTCAATGCCCAAGAGGGTTAAGGCAGCGCTGGAAAATAACGGTGGCAATACAAAATACTGACACTTTGGGCCCAATTTGGACATTTCCACTTTGAGGTGTACTCACTTTTGTTGCCAGTGGCTTAGAAATTAACGGCTGTGTGTTGAGTTATTTTGAGGGGACAGAAAATTTACACCATTATTCACGTTGCACACTCACTACTTTACATTGTAGTAAAGCATAATTTCTTCAGTGTTGTCACATGAAAAGTTAAAATACAATATTTACAAAAATGTAAGGGGTGCACTTAATTTTGTGAAATACTGTATATTTATGCCACAAAAGTCAGCGGCAGCCCATAAAAAGGCCGATTATTAGCAAAGAAGTTCTTAAATGATCTTTCTCTACATTGTATTTTAGGTTTAAGTATTATAATCTCATAAGGCATCATGTTTAGAGATAATCCTTCTAGGCACAGATATATCATTATTCTTCGCAGAAAATGATTTTGTCATCATATTTATTATCTGTTTAATGTGGTGAAAAGTAAAACTAGGATGAGCAAGAGCAACCTGGGGCAGTATGTTTCTAGTTTATATGGGGCTCCATTTATCAAAGTGCTCTACATAAGAACTGTCTGCATTTTCCAACAGTACCTCAAACATATAAGAACATGCAATGGAAAAAGACAAATGGAGGATGAATAAGTGAATCCAGCTGGTTAATCTAAAACCATAGAGACAATTCTTATATAAGGTGCATTGATAAATGAGACCATAATTGCACTGTACAGTCCACCAATCATAAGCATTCGGCAAAAAAAACTTGGCTGTCTCATAACTAAGCTACAGAAAGTAGGTTGGAGCAAATATACTGCAATTTAATGTTGCTGATGCTCTAAGCAACAATCCTACAAAAACAGCCCTATATATACCTATACAGTTGAGCTGTGTTACCATATATTACATCTGGGGAATTCCGCTATAACATTTCTTCTTCATATTGATATAGAAGAAGTTATTGGGAAATCCATTTCTCAATTGGAAAACCCCTTTAAATAGAAATGAATAAATATGGAGGTTTTCTTTGCTGGTAGCTTCCCTTTAATTCCAAATTCTACCCACTAATAAAAAGCATGCAGCGTATTAGGAAGTGACAGACAAAGAGACACACAAAGAAAAGAAAAAGAAGGAATGTAAAACTTTAGCACATTACATAGTTGGAACTGTATGCTGGATTGTATGTGCAATGGCAGTGCAGCTATGTTAGTGATTAAGTGAATTTCAAGGACTACAGCAAGCTAAAACACGTTACGCGGGGAACCACGTTAAACAGGGAACCAGAAGGTACAGAGACGATGTTTACATATATTTGCTTGTTAATGGAAATACAAAAACGTATACACATAGGTTTCAGACATCAACCAGAAAGGGACTAAGAAAAGCTGATGATTTGCTAGTCTTTAAGACTAAGTTTAAAGCGAAGCCACCTGCTGTACAGTGCTATGGAACATGCTGGAGCTTAATATGTAGAAACTGGAATTTGTCTTAAAGAGGAAGAATGACATATTTAAGGAGCTGCCAAGCAGAAAACAGCACAGGTCACCATTTATAGACACCAGCCCAGACTTCTCTACCTCGGGACCAGTAAGATTGGTCAAGTCACTGGCTACAATAAAGGACCTGTAAGAATTTAATTTTGGGTGTCATATCTGGGTCATAGCCACTGTGCTCATTTTAGTTTCCCTTTCTCCTGATTTATCTCTACGAAGATGCCATCACATACCTCTCTGCTTGTTTTAAACAGCAAGGTAGCCAGACAACGTTTGCAATGAAAAAAACTTGATGTTGTTTGGCTACATTACTGAACAAGCAGGGCAGCAAGACAGCAGGATAGAAGTGACTGTCCCAAGAACTGACAGCAACAAACCAGGAGATCATGTAAACCTTCATGCTTCATATAGTTACAGCAACTATGAAATTCTTTAAAACTTAATTATATTAAACCAGGTTGGTTGTCTTAATGCATCCACCTCACTGCATTAATTACATGAAGGCTGTTACAATATCTGTGACGTATTGGGCTATGAGTGGCACTGGGTCCTTGATCAGACCTGTTAGGCAATGAGGCACTTACTGTTGGCTATGTTTGAAGCCGTGTAACTGTCAGCCATTCCAGAGACCTGACTTGCAATGCTGATTTCACTTGCTCTTCTGTACCCCCTGAAGTGGGGAGCTGTTATGGGGGAGGAAGGGGAGGCATTTTCCACGAAGACTGCACCATGAAACTGAACAACATCCGCTATGAAACCGAAAACAAAAAAAGAAAAAAGGGGAAAAAAACAGGAAAACAGGGAGAAAAACAAACAAAACAAAAAAAATGTAAATTAAAAATTAACACCCAAACAGGACAAGAAAACAAGAATGCATTAGGAGGGATGGAGATGCCACAGCTCAGATGTGTACACTTTCAAGCATTAAGAAACACAAAATAAGATGCATTTAATTGCAAAACCTATACAAAGACAAGCAAATGAAATAGAACCTGGTGTATTTCATTCCAATGCTGGGAGAAAAAAAGGTAAAGCAAAGGGTAAAAAATTCACATCAGGTTTCACACGGGGCTACAGAGCATTGATGTACAATGCAAAGCAGACCCCATCTGTGACTAACATATTTTTATATACATATATATGTACATGATACAGATATAGACACACACACAGACTTGTATATGTACACATATATACATATATAAACCTATGTATATAGGGGCATGTCATTAGTACAAAATAAAATGGCCAGGGAAAAGATGGGAATATTTAGGGGGGGGGGGGAGGTTGGGGTATAGCCCTGAAAGCTAAAGTTTAGGAAAGCAGAGAGGAAAATACAACGGTTTCATAGGCTTCTTGATTAAAAAAAATAAAAAGGACAAAATCCCCAGAGATAGATACTGAAAACAGTGGACTAAAACAACACACACTGTAGAGGTTGGTCACTTGAGAGGCTAAACTAAAATCTTAAGACTTGAATTGCAGACTCTATGAGCATCAAATTAATATTTATACCTCAACAAAAACCAAAGCCACCCTTTATATTCTCAGTGATTTGTATTGTGCATTATACAGAACGGGGAATATAGAAATGAAAAACCATGGTAATATTAGTTTGATCTCTGAACAAAGATGAAGCTTTCAATGTAGGAGGCGGTACACACAATAAAGGGAGCCAAGGGAGGTATTTGATCTTTATATGTACAGTGAATCCAGGAAAGTATTCACAGCACTTCGCTTTTTCCACATTTTGTTACAGCCTTATTCCAACATTCTATAAACAATACCCCATAATGACAATGTGAACAATGTTTGTTTGAAATCTTTGCAAATTAAAAAAAAATAAAAAAGGAAAAAAAAATCACATGTACATAAGTATTCACAGCCTTTGCCATGACACTTAAAATTGAGCTCAGGTGCATCCTGATTCCACTGATCATCTTTGAGATGTTTCTACAACTTGGAGTCCCCCTGTGGTAAACTCAGTTGATTGGACATGATTTAGAAAAGCACACACCTGTCTATATAAGGTCCCACAGTTAACAGGGCTTTTCAGAGCTCAAATCAAGCCATGAAGTCAAAAGGAATTGTCTGTAGACCTCTGAGACAGGATTGTATGGAGGCACAGATCTGGGGAAGGGTACAGAAACATTTCTGCAGCATTGAAGGTCCCAATGAGCACAGTGGCCTCCATCACCCATAAATGGGAGATGTTTGGAACCACCAGGACTCTTTCTAGAGTGAGCCACCCGGCCAAACTAAGTGTTTGGAGGAGAAGGGGGAGAAGGGCCTTAGTCAGGGAGATGACCAAGAACCCAATGGTCACTCTGACAGAACTCCAGCATTTCTCTGTGGAGAGAGGAGAACTTTCCAGAAGAACAACCATCTCTGCAGCACTCCACCAATCAGGCCTGTATGGTAGAGTGGCCAGACGGAGGAAACTCCTCAGTAAAAGGCACATGGCAGCCCCCCTGGAGTTTGCCAAAAGGCACCTGAAGGACTCTCAGACCATGCGAAACAAAGTTCTCTGATTTGATGAAACAAAGATTGAATCTTTTGGCCTGAGAGGCAAGTGTCATGTTTGGAGGAAACCAGGCACCGCTCATCACCTAACAAATACCATCCCTACAGTGAAGCTTGGTGGTGGCAGCATCAGGTTGTGGGAATGCTTTTCAGTGGCAGGAACTGGAAGACTAGTCAGGATTGAGGGAAAGATGAATGCAGCAATGTACAGAGACATCCTTGACAAAAACCTGCTCCAGAGCGCTTTGGAAAGGTTCATCTTCCAACAGGACAACGACCCTAAGCACACAGCCAAGATAACAAAGGAGTGGCTACAGGACAACTCTGTGAATGTCCTTGAGTGGCCCAGCCAGAGCCCAGACTTAAACCCGATTGAATATTGCTGGAGAGATCTGAAAATGGCTGTGCACTGACGCTCCCCATCCAACCTGATGGAGCTTGAGAGGTCCCGCAAAGAAGAATATGCCATGCTTGTAGCATCATACTCAAAAAGACTTGAGGATATAATTGGTGCCAAAGGTGATTCAACAAAGTATTGGGCAAAGGCTGTGAATACTTATGTACATGTGATTTTATTTCGTTTTTCATTTTTATTAAATTTGCAAAGATTTCAAACAAACTTCTTTCACATTGTCATTATATGGTATTGTTTGTAGAATTTTGAGGAAAATAATGATTTTAATCCATTTTGGAATAAAGCTGTAACATAACAAAATGTGGAAAAAGTGAAGCGCTGTGAATACTTTCCAGATTCACTTTATATTAAAAACCACGGTAACAATATTTTGCCCCATGTAACTGCAAGCAATATATCCACAAAGCATATACAGTATTTACAAGCATATTAATGGATAGGCCCTATCGAGGCAATTGAGTAAACGTGTTTTGTCAACCATACATATACTGTAGCTCAGTACAAGTTCCCATTGACCAAATAAATTAATATGACAGAACCTGTATCTGCCAAAATGACCAAGGTGTATACTAATGAGTATGGATGGGCGGAACAGGGGAAATGTTCTAACCCAGATGGCAAACCCCATTGAAGTCTATGGGAGCTAAACAGGAAAAATCAAAAGTGTCCATTTTGAAAGCTTATATGCAAGTAATTGACCACAAAAGGGGTATAGGGGTCTGGGTACTGCCCTCAGGGACATGTATTAAAAAAAATAAAAAAAAGATTGTTTTTCAGGAGCAATGATTTTTATTATGCTTAAAGTGCAACAATATAAATTAAAAATTCCCTTAAATATAGTGCCTGGGGGGTCCCCTTAATGTGCCTGTAATAGTAGTCAAATCCCATTTAAAATTACCAGCCTTTACAATTGCTGACACATGGCTATTGAAAAAATAAAGAAAGAAAGAAATGGCATGGGGTCCCCACTGAGTCCATGCCAGGCCCTTTGGGACTGGTATGGATTTTAAGGGGAACCCCACGCAAATATAAAAAAAAAAAGAAAGATTGCACGAGGTCCCCCCAAAATCCATATCAGACCCTTATCCGGGCATGCAGTCTAGCAGGTCAAGAAACGGGGGGGGGGGGGGGAGACAACAGGTGATCGCTTCCCCTCCTAAACAATATAGGGCCACATGCCCTCAACATGGGGGGGGGGGGTGCTTTGGGGCATTTTTATGGGGACAAAGGCCTCTTCCCGACAACCCTGGGCTGTGGTTGTCAGGGTCTGCAGGTGGGGGGTTTATCAGAATCTGAAATCCCTCTTTAACAAGGGGGCCCACAATTCCTGCTTATGTTACGTCAAAATGGGCGGTGCCACCAAGTGTCTCCACCTCTTGCCTATATAAGAAATGTCAAAGTGCAGAGTGGGCATACGGTGGGAGGCCTCACAGGAGGCAAGAGCGTTTTTATTTTTTTCTATTTTTCGGGTCAGCGAGCGGCATGATTGACGAAAGATTTACATTGGGGGACACTATTTTTTAATAAAGGATTTGTCAAAAACCGTGGTTATTATTTTTGTACACTTTTTTAGTGAATGGGGGGGGGGGGGGGGAGTATTATGTACCTGATACCCGTTAACATTGGGGGGACACCCCACACCGTTTGTCTCTATATTTTTTTTTACTAGCACTTTTTTTTCTTTCAGAGGGGAAACCCATTAACCTTCTTGGCGGTATTCCCGACTGTGGCTCGGGGTTAATTTTCAGTACCAAAAGCGGTAACCCCGAACCAAACTCGGGATTACCCCACAATGTTACTGACCTTCCCTGCGATCCCCCGAAGTCCTCCGCGGCGTCCTCGCACTCTCTCCCCCCTCTGTGCACGGCCGATTGCCTGCACTTGCCTTCCGGTTCCCTTCCCTGCGAGCATTGCAATGCAGGGGGGAGGAACCGGCGGCAAATTCAAAAGTGTAAATACACAAATTACATGATACAAAGCTGTGATCCTAACAGATCACACTGTATGATGCCATTTCAGCACATGATTGCACTTGGATACTTTTCAAGTGCCCTGCCTGTGCTTTTCCAGTGCTTTGTGCCTGGAAAATTTTGAACAACCATGGCGTCCGAAAAGCGTTTTTTTTTGCGCAAAAGCACTTTTAGACGAACTGGAAAACGGCGACAGCGAAACTGAGATACTTGAAGAACTGAGCGATAGCGATTCGTGGGAAAATTCGTCATCAGGTACGAAAAGTGACGACAGCGACGATTCTGATGTCTCTTTCTGGCACATAGCTTGTGGAATTTGGGAAGTATATTAAATAATTCTTCACAATTTCCAACAGAGCAATGTGCCAGAATCGTCGCTGTCACTTTCCGTACCTGATGACGAATTATCCCACAAATCGCTATCGCTCAGTTTTTCAAGTAACTCTGTTTTGCTGTCGCTGTTTTCCAGTTCTAACAGCACTTTTGCGCAAAAACCGCTTTTTGGACACCATGGTCGTTCTCAATTTTCCAGGCACAAAGAACTGGAAAAGCAAAGGTGGGGCACTGGAAAGGTCACCAGGTGAAATCCTGTGGTGAAATGGCATGATACAGTGTAATCCGTTAGGATCACAACTTTATATCATGTAATTTAGTGTATTTACATTTTTGAAATTGCTGCTGGTTCCACCCCCCTGCGTCGCAACGCTCACAGGGAAGGGAACCGGAAGACAGGTGCCGGCATCGGCTGAGCACACAACAGGAGGACAGCGGGAGGACGGCGGGAGATCGCAGGGGAAGGTGAGTTTTAAAATGTACAGAACAGATTTCCATGCAAAATAATGGTACTGCTTTCAGCACCTAAAATCTGAAATAATCATACCGCCAGGGAGGTTAACAGCTGATGACTCATCCGTTGTTAAGGACGCCGCGGCCGGTTTCTCTGCCCCGCTCCTTAAAGACCAGTTTACACGGCACCCTGATTGGGCAAAGCTTTGCAGAGCTCAGTGTATTGCAGGGTGTTCGTCGGGGCGAACATCCTGTAAATTTGGGTGTTCGGCGAAAGGCCGAACAGGCAAATGTTCGGCCTGAACTCATGCTTGGGCTGAACCGTTTACCTATCCCTACTCATGAGCAGTCCATACCTTTAACCACTTCCGCACTGCTCACTAGAGCTGTACTGCGGCAAAGTGGCTCGATAAGTCTGGCGACGTAGTACTACGTCACCAGACATTCCCCTCTCTCAGTGGCGCGCGGGCGCAGCCGGAGGCTCGCTCCCGCTGTATTCAGTCACAGCGGGAGTCGGGCCAGGGGAGGAGCGGCGGCGATCGCCGCTGCTCTTCCCCGATCGTCGGGGAATCGAGTGTGGAGATCCGCCTGCTTGTGTAAACACAAGCGGGTGGATCTCCTAAGTGACAGGCAGGGTCAGATTGCAGGGTTCAGCATAGCTGAACCCTCGATCTGTCCTTGTGTCACATAGTCCCCTCCCCCCACACACGTCAGTAAGCACCAGGCATACATTAACCCCTTGATCACCAATAAAAATTAACCCCTTCCCTGCCAGTGTCATTTTTACAGTAACAGTGCATATTTATAGCACTGATTACTGTAGTAATGTCACTGGTATCCCCAAAAGTGTCAAAAATGTCAGTCAGGGGTCCGATCTGTCCGCCGCAATGTCGCAGTCCCGCAAAAAAAAAAAACGGAGATCGCCGCCATTACTCATTAAAAAAAAACACCAAAAATGACATAAATCTTTCCCTTAGTTAGTAAACGCAATAACTTTTGCACAAACCAATCAAAATACGCTTATTGCGATTTTTTTTTACCAAACATAGGTAGCAGAAAACAAATTGGCCAAAAATTTAAAAAAATTTTGATTTTTACATTTTTTTTGGGGGGGGGGGAATTTCATATAAAAAAAATGTGAAAAATATTGTTATTTTTTCAAAATTTACGCTATTTTTTTGTTTATAGCGCAAAAAGTAAAAATCGCACAGGTGATCAAATACCACCAAAAGAAAGCTCTATTTGTGGGAAAAAAAGGACGTCAATTTCATTTGGGTACGGCGTCGCACGACTGCGCAATTGTCAGTTAAAGTCGCTCAGTGCCGAATCGCAAAATAGGCCCTGGTCAGGAAAGGGGTAAAATCTTCCGGGGCTTAAATGGTTAAGGGAACTGGAATCCAATTTTTTTTCTGTATTTTTATATATATATATTTTTATATTTGTATCTTCTGTATTATAAACTGCTGTCTCTTTAAATGTGATGAAAACAGCAAACGTGAAAAGAATATAAAGTAAGGCGCTGTTTAGTTATATGTGCATCTGAGAGAATAAACGTATGTGTTTAGCGTTTATAAACTATGAATTTATAAAGTGAATCAAAAAAATTAAAATATAAATATAAAAAATTAGACACTATCATCAAAGTGTATCTATAAAATGTCAACGTGCATATATTCCATAAGTCAAAGCAATAATCACGAATCTGGCGCTCCTGGGGTGCCTTTAGGGTGGAGGGATAGAAATAAGCCTGTAAGGCTCCACAGCGGCTTTTGCTAGCCAACAAGCATAGGAAGGGTGCTGATATGAACAAAAGTACATGAGGAAGGCAGCACATGAACCACACCGGGATGCAATGGATAAGGAAGTCAGGTGAACATCCAGTATAGAAAGGGTTAACAGTTTATTGGTATTGATAACCAAAAAACAAAGTACATAAAATGCTTACATCCCCCTGGGCTGGAGTGGACAAGGGCACCTGGAAGCAAGCAACACGAGTGCGAGGAGGTCAGTCTCCCAGGACTGCTGAGCAGTGTGTGCATCCTGACTTGATAAAGCGCATAGCGCGAAACATGTAGTCATGGCAACCATATAGCTTGTGTTCCACCCTGGTTCCTGGTATTTCCCCGCAAGTGGCGCCTGTCCGGCTGATGTCCCCGCTACGGAACTACAGCGGAGTCCTTTCATCCTCGCGCCGGCTGGTTTCCGGCTTTGTGCACACACTGCTCAGCAGTCCTGGAAGACTGACCTCCTTGCACTTGTGTTGCTTGCTGCCAGGTGCCCTTGTCCACTCCAGCCCAGGGGGATGTAAGCATTTTATGTACTTTGTTTTTCGGTTATCAATACCAATAAACTGTTAACCCTTTCTATACTGGATGTTCACCTGACTTCCTTATCCATTGCATCCCGGTGTGGTTCATGCGCTGCCTTCCTCATGTACCAAGTGTATAGGTGAATATAAAAAAACAATGCAGTACAATTATCATTCATTTAGCATGATACACAAATCACTGTGCTTGCTGAAAATGTTCATGTGCATAAATAATGAAGAAAAACAATTTCAACATATGAATGAATTGATAAATATAGTCCATAAACCATAAGATAGAATTATATGGTCTGCCCAAACACCAACACTGTGCCTGTAGAGTTGCTTTATAAGAACCTTTTCACCTCGTGAGCCAATCCACACTAAATGCTCACCAGAAGGTCCCAGGCCACTGGGACCTAAATCGCCTTTCAAATAGCTGGATGCCAAATCCCTTATGCCACGTTCTCTCTCCTCTCCACAACCAGGAAGTATATGAAAGCAAAGGACATAAACAAATAATAGTGCAACTCCGTTTTATTGGGGAGCCAATACACACACTCGAGGAAATGAGCTTACAAAGAGAAGTGCCCAGACCAGCACTAGTGAGAACCGCCAAAGCTGAAATTGCATTGCCCTCCGTATAGCCAGCTGACTCTCTCACCCTTCACCTAGACACTCGGAGGCCGCAGCCGGCGTGCATTACACGAGAGTGCAGGAAGTGACCCTTGATAAACCGGAAGCTCAGATGGTAAACAGACCACAATGCATTTCACTGAGTAGCGTCATCAGGAGGTCTGATTCACCATTCCGAACTAGGAGATTGAAATAGCCTTTGATGATAGTGTCTAATTTTTTTATATTTGTATTATTATTTTTTATGCACTTTATAGATTCATAGTTTATAAACGCTAATCACATAAATGTATTCTCTGAGATGCACATATAGCTAAACAGCGCCTAGTTTTAGATTTAGTAGGAATTTTGTAAAATGGGTTGTGTTGATATCTGCTGATAATGATTTTAGGGTATTTTTAGTGAAAATATTGTTTTGATAAACATGTGCACAAATATCATCGTGCCCTAAATATCAGTAGCACCTTATTTGTATTCTGGTCATGTGCTTTTAGAAAATATATAGTTTGGGGAGTCTTTAACAAACTCTGAAAGCTGTAAGGGAGAAATAAAAAAGCAATGGAAAAATTGCAAAAATTGCCTTGCCAGCTAAGTTTAAAAGTGGAGCACAGGGCTGGCAGTGAAAGGGTAAAAGGGCAGCGGCTGGGTTGCCAGAGAGATGCCAGTAAATCAGAACCTCCCAAAATTGGTGCAAGAGCTTTCCTTGGTAAAACTCTGCACTTAACTAATGTTTAAAAAATTCAAGTGGCAGCAGACCACTCTGGGGAAGATGTAGAACAATTATATGTGGCATTTTAATGATAGATAGAGACAAAGTTGCAGTGCTAGAAGTGAGACTACTAGAACCCTTTACAAATAATTATAACCCTTTCCTCTTCTCTAGTGCTACCACTCACCAAGACATCAGATAGCAAGAACTACATTTGTATCAATCCAAAAATGTGACTGCAACATCACCTCCACCCGATGATGAAGAAATAAATGCACTGGACATTCAGAACTCGCATTGTGTAGGTAGGTCAATGTACACTTAAATGAAATTTGGCCAAAAATCAGAAAGTATCCATCTCAGCAATAACCAATATCTCCCAGCAATGTAAAAAAGAGAATTGCTCCAAAGGTGTTGATACTGTTTTTATATTAAAAACTAAAATAAAAAGCAGCAAATGAATTACTTGCATAAAAACGCTGTCTCCTCAGCTGAGCAAACAGTGTGTACCGTCAATATGTATAGCTCTAGCCAGTGCCATCAGGGGCGGTCACTGCACTGACGCTGTATACATTAAAAAGATCCTTTATTATGTGTACCGCCTCCTACATTGAAAGGTCCATCTCTGTTTAGAAATCATACTATTACCGTGGCTTTTATTTCTTGATTCCCAATTCTGTATAATGCACAATAAAAATCACTGAGAATATAAAGGATGGCTTTAGATTTTTTTGAGGTATAAATATTGTTAATTTGATGTTCATAGAGACTGCAATTCTAGTTAGTTTTTTTTTTTTTTTTTAACAGGTAATATTGGTCTTAGGTTCAGTTTAAATTACTCAAATACCAGAAGACTGAATTTTTATATGGGGACTTTGAGTTAGCATTTTTGCTTCTTATGAATGGTTAATCACTTGATGCAGCAGAAGGGACAAGACTTATACTAAGGTCATATCTTACATTCTTCTGGGTAAACATCAGCTAACTGCTCCTGTGCAGAAAACTCTAAATTATATTCATTCATTTTCCCCATCAAAGCAACTGAATTCCATGTTCATGCCAATACAAAATTAGGCTTTAGGGGAGGTTCACGTTTAGCAAAAACTACACCAATCTATCAATTCTAGCCCCCTAATCTGAACTAACCCAGAAAACCTCACCAAAACCTACCCATAAACCAGCTGTAGCTTCCTTTATTGTTTGCCATCTCTGAACTGGAATCATCAGCACAGAACAGGCCTGCAAAGTAAGTCCCCACAGGCTTAAATGGGGCTGTAAGCTGAGATTGGTCCATTCGTAGCATCACTTTTAGCATACACATATAGTCATATCAATATTAAAGTGAAAGGAGGCCCTGGCTTAACAAGTTACATTACAGCACTTAGGACTCCCTGAACACTGGGAGAAACATAGAATGAAAAAATAAAAAAACGAATGCACTAAACACAATAAATGTGACATATATGTAACATAACACACCTTGTGATTATTAGTGAACTGTAATGAGGACCTCGTTACAGTTCACTGACAATTGCATATAGCCATATAGTGTGAAAATTCTTGTTTCCTGGTTTGTTCAGACTTACAACACTTTCCCAGGCAACTATTCATCTTCATAAAA
This sequence comes from Pelophylax lessonae, assembly GCF_965119305.1. Classification (NCBI taxonomy): domain Eukaryota; kingdom Metazoa; phylum Chordata; class Amphibia; order Anura; family Ranidae; genus Pelophylax; species Pelophylax lessonae. The sequence continues at coordinate 233,610,396 of NC_138768.1, read as the reverse complement.
TAGTAGAAGTGGTCAGTTTAGAGGGGCTAAAAGAAACCCTCTAACCCTATATTGTATTAAGTACAGCAATGCCTTCTTCAAACAGAAGGTATTATCCCTGTAATTAGAAATCCAATTATTCTTCAGTGGGCATGATTTAAATGAGAAATAAAAAAAATCTGCATATGTTGTGGAAATAATGACATATTTACATTTTATAAACTACATAAAGTTGACTTTGAGATTTCTCTGAAACCAGTTTCTTAGTGCAGTTTATTGACATAAACTTGAAAAATGTTACCACGTGTAAATATTTTGGTATGGCAGAAACCTGAAAACAGGCAATTTACAATGGCCCAAGCATGTGTTCTTCTCATGTATTCTCCAAGCTCTTAAAGCGTATCTAAAATAAAAAACAAAAATGTAATATACAGTGGGTACGGAAAGTATTCAGAGCCCCTTAAATTTTTCACTCTTTGTTATATTGCAGCCATTTGCTAAAATCATTTAGGTTCATTCTTCTTCCTCATGAATGTACACATAGCACCCCATACTGACAGAAAAACACAGAATTGTTGACATTGTTGAAGATTTATTAAAAAAGAAAAACTGAAATATCACATGGTCCTAAGTATTCAGACCCTTTGCTGTGACACTCCTATATTTAACTCAGGTGCTTTCCATTTCTTCTGATCATCCTTGAGATGGTTCTACACCTTCATTTGAGTCCAGCTGTGTTTGATTATACTGATTGGACTTGATTAGGAAAGCCACACACCTGTCTATATAAGACCTTCCAGATCACAATGTATGTCAGAGCAAATGAGAACCATGAGGTCAAAGGAACTGCCTGAAGAGCTCAGAGACAGAATTGTGGCAAGGCACAGATCTGGCCAAGGTTACAAAAAGATTTCTGCTGCACTTAAGGTTCCTAAGAGCACAGTGGCCTCCATAATCCTCAAATGGAAGACGTTTGGGATGACCAGAACCCTTCCTAGAGCTGGCCGTCCGGCCAAACTGAGCTATCGGGGGAGAAGAGCCTTGGTGAGAGAGGTAAAGAAGAACCCAAAGATCACTGTGGCTGAGCTCCAGAGATGCAGTCAGATGATGGGAGAAAGTTGTAGAAAGTCAACCATCACTGCAGCCCCCCACCAGTCGGGGCTTTATGGCAGAGTGGCCCGACGGAAGCCTCTCCTCAGTGTAAGACACATGAAAGCCACATGGAGTTTGCTAACAAACACCTGAAGGACTCCAAGATGGTGAAAAATAAGATTCTCTGGTCTGATGAGACCAAAATAGAACTTTTTGGCCTTAATTCTAAGCGGTATGTGTGGAGAAAACCAGGCACTGCTCATCACCTGTCCAATATAGTCCCAACAGTGAAGCATGGTGGTGGCAGCATCATGCTGTGGGGTGTTTTTCAGCTGCAGGGACAGGACGACTGGTTGCAATCGAGGGAAAGATGAATGCGGCCAAGTACAGGGATATCCTGGACAAAAACCTTCTCCAGAGTGCTCTGGACCTCAGACTGGGCCGAAGGTTTACCTTCCAACAAGACAATGACCCTAAGCACACAGCTAAAATAACGAAGGAGTGGCTTCACAACAACTCCGTGACTGTTCTTGAATGGCCCAGCCAGAGCCCTGACTTAAACCCAATTGAGCATCTCTGGAGAGACCTAAAAACGGAATTTTTGTAAAATCTTACCTGTAAAATTCCTTTCTCTGAGTCCTCCGACAGTCGCCGCCCCTTCATATTCATCACCAATGGGTTATGTCCTCTTATCCGTAGGAGTAGCTAGGCAATAGAATATGTTAGTACAAAAGACTTTTAACATATCCCCACCCCCAGGGGGTGGTCCCCTCAGTACATAACCCTCCACTTCCTGTAACCAAACCAGTTTCAGTGAAATAGCAGTAGAGAGTACATGAAAAACCCCAAAAGAGGGGCGGGGGCGGCGACTGTCGGAGGACTCAGAGAAAGGAATTTTACAGGTAAGATTTTACAAAAATTCAGTTTTCTCTTACGTCCTCCGACAGTCGCCGCCCCTTCATATTCATCACCAATGGGATGTCCCAAAGCAGTGTAAACATGAGGGGTGGGAAGAACGCAGCCGCGCCCAAGGCAACGCCGTCTCCCCATCAGAGAAAGGAACCTTACCAAAGGAAGGAAACCAGTTGGGCATAAGAACAAAACACTCGCTCAACAGGAGCAAGAAAACCCAGGGAAAAAACAAAAGTCCCAAACAGTCAAAGAACCCGCAACAAGTGCTCTAGGGAACAGCCGCACTAAGAACCTTGCGGCCAAAGGAAGCATCAGCCGATGCCTGAACATCTACTCTGTAGAATTTTGTGAAAGTGTGAACGGTCGACCAAGTCGCCGCCTTACACACCTGGGCCACAGAGGCCCCATGACGACAGGCCCAAGACGTACTCAGAGACCTGGTAGAGTGCGCCTTCACAGGTACAGGGGGAACTTTCCCCTTCAAAGCGTAGGCCTGTTCAATGGTCTGTCTGATCCATTTGGCGATGGTAGAAGCCGACGCCGTCATGCCCTTCCGAGGACCTTCCGGAAGAACAAACAAGGCATCCGACTTGCGAAAAGACTCAGTCGACTTCAAGTAGACTCTAATCGCCCGGACAACATCCAAGGAGTGAAGCAGCACCTCCGTCGGATGCTTAGGCTTCGCGCAGAGCGAAGGCAGGACAATATCCTCATTGAGATGAAAGTCCGAAACCCTCTTTGGAAGAAAAGAAGGGTTAGGTCGCAAGACCACCTTGTCCAAATGCACAACCAGATACGGAGACTTGCAGGACAAGGCTGCCAGCTCCGACACTCGACGAGCCGAAGTGATAGCCACCAAAAAGGTGACCTTCTTGGATAACAAAGACAGCGAGATCTCCCTGATCCTTTCAAAAGGAGCACGCTGCAATACAGACAGGACTAGATTCAAGTCCCAAGGGGGTAGAGGGTCCTTCCTAGGAGGGATCAGATGACGTACCCCCTGCACAAAAGTGCTAACCAAAGCGTTAGATGCCACAGGACGCTGAAACAGAACGGCCAAAGCGGACACCTGACCTTTGATCGTAGCCAGCGCCAAACGCTGTTCAACACCCGTCTGAAGGAAGGACAATACCCTAGACACTGAATAAGTGGTAGGAGAGAAACCCCTGGATTCGCACCAGGCAAAATACGCCTTCCAAGTACGGTAGTAAACCTTCCCCGAGGAAGACTTCCTCGCATTGATCAAGGTGTGAATGACCTCAGGGGAAAGACCCCTGTTCTTCAGGACCTCGGTTTCAACAGCCAGGCCGTCAAAGCCAGCGACTGTAAAGCAGGATGGAAGATCGGTCCTTGCGACAGAAGATCTTCTCGAAGAGGCAGACGCCACGGGACGTCGATTGCCAGATTTACGAGGTCTGCGTACCAGGACCGGCGAGGCCAGTCCGGTGCCACAAGAATCACCGCAGTTGGTTCCGAGTGCAACCTGCGAAGGAACCTGGACAGCAATTGAAGCGGTGGAAACGCATACATCAGTCGGTACTGATGCCACGGGGCAACCAACGCGTCCGACGCGTCTGCCCGAGGATCGCGCGTCCTTGCCACGAACCGTGGAACTTTGTTGTTCAGACGAGACGCGAACAGGTCCACCTCCGGAAGACCCCACTTCGCGCACAACATCTGGAAGACATCCGGGTGAAGGGACCATTCCCCCTGGTCCAGGGTCTGGCGGCTCAGATAATCCGCCTGCCAATTTTCCACTCCCGGAATGTGAACTGCTGATATTGCCGGGACATGCGTCTCGGCCCAAGACAGAATCGCAGCCACCTCTCGAGCCGCCTGGGCACTCCTGGTGCCCCCTTGGTGATTGATGTAAGCCACCGCCGTGGCATTGTCCGTCTGCACCCTGACCGGACAGCCGTGGAGACTGTCCGTCCAACGACGAAGACAGAGGAGTATCGCTCGCAGTTCCAGAACGTTGATCGGAAGGGAGGATTCCTCCTTCGACCACACACCCTGGGCGGACAGAACGCCCAGAACACCACCCCAGCCCGACAGGCTGGCGTCCGTGGTGATCACCGTCCACGAAAGGGGACGAAAAGACTTGCCCCCCGACACTGAGGGGGACCGAAGCCACCACAGAAGATCCCTTCTGGTCTGAGAACTCAAGGATATCTGAAGATCCAGAGAGTGCGGTCGCCCGTCCCACTTGGACAATATCTCCGCTTGGAGACCCCGAGTGTGAAACTGAGCGAAGGGAATCGCCTCGAAAGCCGAGACCATCAATCCCAGACACCGCATGCACGTCCGAATGGACGAGAACTGATTGTCCCTGAGGGACCTGACTCCCTCCTGAAGAGTCCTGAGTTTGTCGTCCGGTAGGAAGACCTTCGCCTGGACAGAGTCCAGAATCATTCCCAGGTATGGGAGGCGGACTGACGGGCACAAAACGTTGATTTTGGGAAATTGATCGTCCAACCAAACTCTTGCAGAGTCTGCAACGTGACGGACAGATCCTTCACCAGACCTTGGTTGGTCGCAGACCGAACCAGAATATCGTCCAGATATCCCAGGACCGATATGCCCTGGGCTCTCAACAAGGCCAGAACCGGAGCCAGCACTTTGGTGAACACCCTCGGAGCCGAGGCGAGACCGAAAGGCAAAGCCACAAATTGGTAATGATCCTCCGCTATGGCGAATCGAAGGTACCTCTGGTGACCCTCGAAAATGGGGATGTGAAGATACGCATCCTTCAAGTCGATGGAAGCCATGAACTCCCCCGGAACCAGGGCAGCCACCACCGACCGCAGGGATTCCATGTGGAATTTGCGCACCCGCACAAAGCGGTTCAGCGCCTTCAAGTCCAGAATCGGACGTACCTTGCCCTCTTTCCTGGGCACGGTGAACAGATTGGAATAGAACCCCCGAAATCTGTCCCGATGAGGCACCGGGACCACCACACCCTGAGCCCTCAGGTCCTGCACCGCTAGACGCAGGTCCCGCAAACGCTCCGGGGATAACAGAAGATTTGAGGGAAAAAATCTGCTCTTCGGCCGAGAGAGAAACTCGATCTTGTAACCAGATCGAACGACTTCCAGAACCCACCTGTCCCGAACCCGGGACAGCCATGGCCGAGAGAAAGCGAGCAAGCGTCCCCCCACCCCAGACTCGGGTGAGGGCGCCCCTTCAGGCCGCACTGTTGTGGGCCGCAGAACCGGATTGGCCGGACTTTTGCTTACCAGCCCACGGCTTCTTGTGGGAGCCTTGACCCTTTGACGGCTTGCCCCTATAGTGTGACCGAAAGGCACGAAAGGACCCCTGATGGGGTCGAAAGGAAGCATGCTTCTTACCAGGAGCCGCCTTGGGCTTGTGGGATTGGGGCAAGAGCGTGCTCTTACCACCCGTGACTCCCTTAATTAGTGCATCTAAGGATTCGCCAAAAAGGCGAGAACCATCATAAGGCAGATTGGCCAAAGTCTTACGGGAAGATTGATCCACAGACCAACACTTCAACCAAACCAGGCGGCGATTTAACACCGCCACACTGTGTACACGTGCAGCCAACGGAACCATATCCAGGTCCGCATCACACAAGTACATGACACCCTGGTGGATTTGATCCACCATATCCAAAGTCGCCTGGGGGGCAGAATCAGCCACCAGGACCCGCCTAAGCACCTGCGTCCAGCTCGCGACCGCTTGGGCCGCCATAAGAGAAGCAAATAAGGCTTTTAACATAGAACCCATAATAGAATAGGTGTGACGGGCAAGAGATTCCATCCTCTTGTCCGTGGCATCCCGGAACACCGGGGTGTCTTCAGCCGGAATCGCAGTGGATTTGTTCAAAACCGCTATCGCATGATCCACCGGCGGTGGAATACACCAGCGCTCATCAGTAGCAGGCGTAAAGGGATAGCGTAGCTTAAACCTACTAGGTACAGCAAATGGCTTGCGTATATTACGCCACTGTTCTTTCACAGCGTTTTGGAAATCATCAGTGCAGGGGTACACCTGCGACGTTTTGCGCCTTTTCTGCGTCCCATAAGCCGCCAAGGCAGCTGGAGGACATGATTCTTCCTCTAACCGCAGTGTTTGCTTGATAGAAGCAACCAATTCATCCATGAGTGCAAGCTCCTCAGACGAGCCAGGGGGAGAATTATCAACCCCCTCCACCTCAGCCTCCATTTCTGACCCGATAAGGTCCAGGGAGGAACGGGACCCCGATAAGGAGACTCCAGCCACATCAGCCCCAGCACCATCACCCTCTGAATCAGAGGAAATTGAAACTCTGGGCCTTTTTGTGGATTGAGCAGCCACCAGCATTTGCACCTGAGTCGCAAGGATAGCCACAATCGCAGCCAAATCCCCCCCAGGGGGGGAGAGTGCAGACCCCTGGCTTCCCACTAAAGTTGTAGGAAATTTGTTTTCCTGAGAATCCATGCCCCTGTAGCAGTAAAATAAATGGGTGACCGCCCCTTTAAGAGAGCGCTGCGATCGTAGCCCACTGCACACAAACACCCCACACAAGGGACCCCCACAGGGACAATTAAACCAAGGCAGGATACAGGGAATAGAGGGAAATGAACCTGGAGATCGCTGCTGCTGCTGCTGCCTGCGGTGCTCCTGATGGAAAGGAAGTGCTGGTATACAGGGCGCTCTATTAAAGCCTATGGAGGCTACAAGAAAATGGCCACCATGCATGTAAAACATGCGGCCGGAGCGATCGCAGCCAAAATGGCGCCGTTTGGCGCCGAAACCGCCGCTCCCACACCCCATGAGGGTGAAGTAAAAAAAACATCCAAATTGCCCAGCAAAAGGAAGCATGTTAAACCGCCGCAGCGGCGCTGTAATGTGCCCCAAGCATGAGAAACTCAAGCCCCACAGCACACAGCCGTTCACATACAGACTGACACAGAGTGCAGCACAACCCCCCCCCTCCTGCAGCCCACAGCATGCAACATGAGGGATAGAGAGACAGTAACATTGTGAACACAGGGTAAGGTAACACAGTCCCAGACTGACACCCCCCAGACAGACAGGTCCCCACATACATACACTTACCTCTAACATGGCGTGGGGAACCCGCACAGGCGAACAAACCGCTGAACATAAGGCAGGGAGAGTCGCATCTAGGACGCATCAGAAGGTGGGTTGAGAAACCGCACAGCGTCCGGTGAGGTAGCCACCTCACCTGGCATCCCTGCACGACACAGGGATGGGTCGTTCAGAAAACTCAGGAGCGATACCTGACTGAACGCTCGATGGCGGGCTGAGAAACCACTGACCCACAACCTGCGACCAGGGGGGTCAGCCCGAGACGCAGCCCGCATGATCCTCTTCTTCCGAAGAACTAACTAACGCTGATAAACTAACAGCTAACAAGAAAGAGAGAAAAAACTCAAATAAAATCCAAAGAAAGGAAAGAGAGCTGAGACAAGGTGTCCCAGCACAGAAACATCCAGCCACTCCTGACAGCTAGACAAATGAAACTGGTTTGGTTACAGGAAGTGGAGGGTTATGTACTGAGGGGACCACCCCCTGGGGGTGGGGATATGTTAAAAGTCTTTTGTACTAACATATTCTATTGCCTAGCTACTCCTACGGATAAGAGGACATAACCCATTGGTGATGAATATGAAGGGGCGGCGACTGTCGGAGGACGTAAGAGAAAATGGCTGTTCACCAACGTTTACCATCCAACCTGACAGAACTGGAGAGGATCTGCAAGGAGGAATGGCAGAGAATCCCCAAATCCAGGTGTGAAAGACTTGTTGCATCTTTCCCAAAAAGACTCCTGGCTGTATTAGATCAAAAGGGGGCTTCTACTAAATACTGAGCAAAGGGTCTGAATACTTAGGATCATGTGATATTTCAGTTTTTCTTTTTTAATAAATCTGCAACAATGTCAACAATTCTGTGTTTTTCTGTCAGTATGGGGTGCTATGTGTACATTCATGAGGAAGAAGAATGAACTTAAATGATTATAGCAAATGGCTGCAATATAACAAAGAGTGAAAAATTTAAGGGGGTCTGAATACTTTCCGTACCCACTGTATTGCAGCTTACCAGTACTTGGGTGTGGTGGCTGCATTCGTTTTCCTTTTTTTCTGGCTTATTAGCTTTTATTTTCACTTGGTGATTCTGCAAATAACACTTCCTGTGCCTACCCTCATTTCTCTCCTGTGTCTGTGGAAGAAGTCATGGTTGTCACACAGACTGGACTTCTAACATGTAGATACATATTCGCCAGCACACCAAGGATCTTGCAAAAGCAGTCCAAAAACTTTATTCCAGATAAGATCACATCAGAAAAAAATAGTGCAATGTTTCGGAGCCGCAAAGGACCCCTTCGTCAGGCATGCCTGACGAAGGGGTCCTGTGCGGCTCGGAAACGTTGCACTATTTTTTTCTGATGTGATCTTATCTGGAATAAAGTTTTTGGACTGCTTTTGCAAGATCCTTGGTGTGCTGGCGAATATGTATCTACTTGTAACTGATCCAGTTGCCAACTGGTGATCGCTTCAGCACCCAGTACACACGAACCTACAAACCAGGAAGGTGTGCAATAGGAATATGAACTATACTGGACTTCTAACATGTCTGCCTTTTTTCATCCATCATTACATGGTAGTTGATGGCACTACTAGTTTACACAAGAAAAAAAAGGATGTTTGTGCTTTTTAAACTCACAGGAAGTTACAAGGGCCCTGTGTGTTTGGCAGGATCAACAGCTACTTTCTGTACTTGCTGGTATGCTGCAATATATATTAAATTTGTGGTTTTAGGTTTAGATATGCTTTAAATATTTTGCTCTTCATAAAGAAAACCCATTATCAGAGAAACACAGAAAGGTGCCTTTTCAGACAATGATGCCTGGCCATGATGATCATTTTCTCCATTACTTTATATCACTAAGCCAAAACAAATATACAAATAAAAAGTGTTTTTTTTTTTATCAGACTTTCTTTATCTACATACTCCTTTCAAGTCAGTGAGTCAGAAAGTAATGAAACCAAAGGGTCAGCAAAACAGCCAGACAACTACTATATATACCAGGGATATGCAAACTGTGGCCCTCCAGCTGTTTTAAAACTATAAGTCCCATCATGCCTCTGCCTCTGGGTGTCAGAGTCTTGCTATGCCTCATGGGACTTGTAGTTCTGCAACATTTGGAGGGCCACAGTTTGCATATCCCTGATATATATATATATATAAAGAGGTCAGAAAAGCTAGTTCTCCATATTTCTACAACATTGAGTTTACTTTAAGCAGCCCCTACAATTATTGGCTTTTTTTAAATATAATTCAAGATAAATGTGAGGTGCTCATTACAGAGACAAGGATTTCCTGCTGCTCTAGTTATCACCCTGGACCAACCAACCTACTTAAACTGTTTGTTACCCTAAAAAAAAAAAACATTGGACCTTAGATTGTACGCTCCTTAACCACTTAAAGAGGTTGTAAACCCATGAACGTTTTTTTTTTTTTTTCTGTAACCTGAAAGAGAAACACATAATGAGCTAGTATGCATCGCACACTAGCTCATTATGAAATACTTACCTAAGAACGAGCCCCCGCCGTGCCGCTCACTCACCTGTATGACGGGCGACATGTCCAGTCGCCCGTCTTCCGGGATCGCGGCATCCGGCCATCTGATTGGCCGGAGCCGCGGTGATGTCACTCCCGCGCACGCGCGTGGGAGCCGACGGTCACTGCACGGGGCTCTGAAGAAACGGCACCAGCGGTCGTTCCTTCAGAGCGCATGCGCCAGTGACGTCACTGGCTGCATGTAAGGTAAATATCACGGTACATGTTAAGGAGATATTTACACTACCTATAGGTAAGCCTTAATATAGGCTTACCTATAGGTAAAAGTGTCAGAGGAGGGTTTACTTCCTCTTTAAGCCCCGGAAGATTTTACCCCCTTCCTGACCAGGGCCTATTTTGCGATTCGGCACGGCGTGATTTTAAAGGACAATTGCGCAGTCGTGCGACGCTGTACCTAAACAAATTTGACGTCCTTTTTTTCCCACAAACAGAGCTTTCTTTTGGTGGCATTTGATCACCTGTGCGATTTTTTGATCATGCGCTATAAACAAAAAAAGAGCGTCAATTTTGCAAAAATAACAATATTTTTCACATTTTTTTATATGAAATTCCCCCAAAAAAAAGTAAAAATCTAATTTTTTTTACCATATGTTTGGTAAAAAAAAATAGCAAAAAGCGTATTCTGATTGGTTTTCCGCAAAAGTTATTGCGTTTACTAACAAACGGAAAGATCTTTGTCATTTTTGTTGTTTTTTTTTAACGCGTAATGGCGGCGATCTGCGATTTTTTTTGCGGGACTGCGACATTGCGGCAGAAAGATCGGATCCTTGACTGACATTTTTGACACTTTTGGGGTTACCAGTGACATTACTGCAGTAAAAATGTTACTGTAAAAATGACACTGGCAGTGAAGGAGTTAACTTTATTGGAGAGGGAGGGGTTAAGTGTGTCCCTAGGGGCGTGTTTCTAACTGTGATTGGCTGTGGATACTAGTGTAAGAACAGAGATCAACGGTCCTACCTAGTAGAACCGTGTGATCTCCATTCTTACACAGGGAAGAATGACAGGCGGCTTTGTTTACATTAGCCGCCTGCCTTTCTTCCGGTGTAACAGACGATCGCGAGTGCCCGGCGGACATCGGGTCCGCCGGGCACATACGCGCGGGGGGTCCGTGACCGCGCGGGGGGGGGGGGTCTGTGAGCGCGCGGGAGCGTGCCCCCGGCGGCGCGCGCTCGCTAACCAGAGCCTCACAGGCTAGCGACGTAGTCCTACGTCGCTTTGCCTGTGAGGGGCTGACTGCCGCAGTAAATAGTCGTGCGGCGGTCGGCAAGCGGTTAAAGCATGTTATAAAGCACAGTGCTTGTGCTGTGTAATTTGGCCCCTTCTATCACCTAAAAAATCTGGCTGATCCTGCCAGTTTTTGCCCTCCCCTCTGTACACTGACACAAGTGTATCATGGCTGCTGAGCCCTGACACAGTGGTCAGTTTACGTGCCTCTGTCATCTGCAGCTCTCCTATCTGTCTCCTGTGTCCTCCTCCCCCTCTCCCCCCCCTGCCTGTCAGCTCTGTGTCATGGCCCGCCCACCCCTCCTGCTGCTGAAATAACTGTTAATGTGTTATATAATCCTCTTTGTTTCCTAAGCCTGTGTGCCTCTGTCTCTGTGTTTTAAAAAACAAATGCTGTATATATCTGATTTCAGTGTGCTGCTCGGCGATCACGTGACCGGCTGTCTCTATCTCTCTTCTCTCCTCCCAATTGACATCAGCAAGGGGAATCTTGGCCCCGTCCCTTGCAACTGTCAGACGGGGAGAGGAGAGAGCTGGCCGGTCATGTGATCGCCGAGCAGCACACTGAAATCAGGTATATTGAGACAGAGGCACACAGGCTTAGGAGACAAAGAGGATCATAGAAAGTCATGCAAGTGGCTTAAAACCCACTTTAATACCATTTAACCTAGGCTGGCCATACACAATTGAAGTTCTTTTGTTGAACAAGCTTGTTTAAAAAAAAAAAAATTAAATAGATTTCCCAATCCACACATTTAGGGTGGATGAGGGAATCCCTCCCAATGGAGCTACTGTAATCTGACAGCAGGGAAGGGGTCGGCTTCCTCAACATCAGTATACACTTATCAGCACTGCCAGCTATAGCTGGTGACACTGGTCAGCTGGTTGTACAAAAGTTGACTGAGAGATTGACTTCTGTACAACAGCCTGTCCATAGTTGTGTCAAAATTCAACCAGTCGCTGCTTAACTGGCCAAGCTTTGATCCATCTATGGCTGGATTTAGGCCATAAATAAATAAAGCCTGATAAGTAGCTTTTTCGACTGCTTCAGATCTTCTTTTCCTATATATCAATGTTATGCAAGTTATGCTTTTGCACTTGGAAACTAATATAAAATGCCACTGATTGGTAGATTGCCTTGAGGCCAGCAGGGTTTACACTGTATAAATAAACATTAAAAAATATATAAAAGCAATAAAATACTGCTTTTAATGCATCACTCTTGTAGAAACATCAAGACAATCTACTAAAACAGGTGTCCCCAAACTACAGCCCACGGGTCACATCCAGTCAGCTACAAGACTATTTTTTGTCTTTATTTTTTAGGTTACCTTGAGGTAGGCAGGGTTTACATTGTATAAATCAATACTTTAGTTTGGCCACGGCTCATTTCCAATGAAATGTTCTCTATGCTCAAAAGAGACTGAAATTTTAATACCTGATTAGACCTGAAACAATAACAAACATGTGGGCACCTATGAAGGACTGTACATTACTACCAATTTCATACTTACTTTAAAAAGGTTGCCTGGTAGCCTGTCCCTTCACACCTCAATATAAACCTTCAATGCACCATAAAGTGACAGCCCCCGATATCCTCTGCATTGCTATAGGACAAGGTTCTTCAAACTATGGCCCTCCAGCTGTTCAGAAACTACAATTCCCATCATGCCTAGTCATGTCTTTGAATGTCAGAGTTTTACAATGCCTCATGGGATGTGTAGTTCCGCAACAACTGGAGGGCCGTAGTTTGAGGATCCCTGCTATAGGATATGGAACAGGGGGGAACCACACTCTGGCTGACAGGCTGGTGACCTGCAGTTTATTAGGGAAACAGGCATGGCTCCAGAAAACAGCTAGCAGTCTTCTGTGGCAACATATTCATGGAAATACTAGTGGCTATAGTAAATTTAAACCATCATGAGGAAGAAATCAGGAACCACGGCGGTAGAAACTAGAAATTATATTAAAGATTTTGAATCCTGTAAACTGAAATTAAAACATTAGACACAGCATATAAAAGTACTCTGATTTTGTAAGTACACAGTGCATAGAAAGAAAACAATGATTGTTGTTTTGTTTTAAAATCCTAGGCAGAATACTTAAACTATCTGATTCTTGATCCAGGATATTACAAATAAATACAGTAAATCGATGCAAGGTAGGTAGCTACATAGCAAAACAGATGAGTTGAGAATTCACAAACATATTTGCATGTTAGAAGGAACCGGTAATAGCCAATAAATGAGTTGGTAAAGAACAAATGAAAAGCTGTTTCTACAGGTTGACCTATATACAGAAATGAAGTATATGAAGGAATAATAAAAGCAGCAGATAATGCCATGTGTTTTACAGCAGCAAAGGGCAGACAAAGCTACCCAAGCAAGTACATTATTCACACCTGCTTGCCCTACATGTTTAATTCAGATTAGAACAATAAAAAGTTATAGAGCAAGACAAGGCAATTTATCAAATACTTCTTGGATCGTTTAAACAGAAAGCTTTTCCAAAAAGTGTTAATTTTCACCATCTATTCACCTATCCATCAAAAAATAGCCTGCTAAATTATAGGTACACAGGAGGACCTGCTAGCACCAGTTTATGTAAATCATGTTGATTTTTTGTTATGTGCATTAAAATAATCAGGAGCCATGAGGTCACTAAGTAGCACCTCTTACATTGAATGGTAACACAATAATGTAAACAGATGTAATGAAGAAGCTAAAATGGGTAAAACAGGCAGTACAACCTTTCTATTTTTTTCTAGTTGACAACACTTTGCAGAAAAGCTTTCAGTTCAGGATGTGCATGATTACACAACAGAGGAGCAAAGACAATAGAAGGGGAGGATACACACATTCAGCACAAGTGGTGGCTTTACTGGAAGTGTCTTGGCAGCTTAGGACAGGAACAGGGATACTGGTTTCCATGATGCCATCTTGACGCTGGAGAGCAACCGCTGGGCTGCCTTCCATGAGAAGGATGGGATTGTTCTGTATAGCTTCGACTGGATGGAGATGAGAGGGAAACAAAAACAAGACAAAAACGCTACAAACATATAACCAGACAATGTCACAAAGAACATAAATTCCATCAAGACTTCTTGAAACAAGCTTCTGAAAAATATTCTCAAATTTAACATAGTCACTTAAAGCTCAACTCCAGCTCAACTCTACCCTGTTTTGGATAGACTGGGGAAGAGTAAGAGTATTTGTCAGGATTTTACTGATGTCTGTGTCCCTATCACAGAGACTTCTTACTTCCTGCTAAGTATTTCGTTTTCTCTCCAAGAAGGACACAGAAAAATACAAAACAAATTTTTGTTCAAATGACGAAAGGATAGAATTTCTTACAAAGTTTTGTTGTTGCCCGTGCCTTCCTTTTGGTAAAAACCATTTTTGTCCTGGTATCAATGGAACAGAATCTTGGAAATAATCTTCCCAATGTGGTCACAAAAAGCAACTAAAAACCCAGCAGAAATTTGAACTCTTCCCCACTTTATCCAAAACTAAAAATTAAAAAAACATATAAAAAAAAAGTCTGGAATTACGTTTTAAGAATTGGCTAAGGCTTTAAATGAAACGTCCTTTAAATTTGTTAACAGAAAATGTTCATCCAAGTAATTGTTATAATTTACTGTATATGTTGGATGGGATGGTGGGGGCAGGGGGTGATTGGGGAGGCTAATATTGCAATGACATCTGCAGCCTCTTATCCATCCTAAAGACGAAGGAAATGTTCTCTACTAGTAAATGGTAAATGTTGCCTTCCCTTTGTATTTACTCATGCTGCACCTCATATGTAATCATAAACAATGTAAATACCCTTTTTTAATAATCAGCTTCCTAGTGGTCACAAGACCTCACAGCTCTGGGTCTTGGGCAGCTGTTAGCACTGGTGCTGGTGGGGAGATGACACTGCTCTGCGAATTTCTCACCTTTGCTGGCTCTCGCACCAGCCACCCAGGACTCGAAATTGTGTGGTCAAGTAACCATTATGAAACAAATCTAAAAAGGTATTTACTGTACATTGCTTATTATTACATACATGGTGCTATATTAGTAAAGCCAGAAAACATAAAGCCTTCTTAAACTGGATATACACGTTTCATTTTTTTCTTTGTTCAACCAGCTGGTTGAATGAAAAAAACACGAAAAAAAAAAACAAAAAACTGACAGATACCCTTATAACATAATGTGTGATGTGGGGGATCTCTCCCGCTGTGCTATTACGCTGATCAGCACTTGCAGCCACTGTCTCTAAGTGGTGATCGAATGCTGACTTTCCAGCAAGACTGTTCAACAGAACACATACCCCATTTAAAGCCTGAGCATAGAATCTTAGGAGGTCCAAAAGGGACACAGGGAGTGTACCTGCACTTCAGCACTGTTGTTTCCTTAGAAACATTTTATGCCAGGTCAGATTTAAATTTGCATTTTGCCCATTTAAAAAAAAAACAAAAAAAAAAACAGCATGATGTTAATGCCAAACAAAAATCAAGCAAATAGAAAAAAAACTTAAAATGCATGAAATACTACTGATCTCAGTGTTAAAGCAAAAAAATTAGCATTTGTTTAAGCTACCTGGATAGACTGTTTTTTCACATGTATACAATTACAACTTGACATTACATTGTAAAAAAAAAAAAAAAAAAATATATATATATATATATATATATATATATATATAATGTTTTTCAACTACAACGACTGGAATTAATCTGTAAAGATGAGGGGGGAATAACAGGGAAATGGTTTTTATTGTGGCCTAATCCTGCTGGCGGTATTAAATGAGGACAATGTCTATAAATACCTTTGGACATTTTCACAAACACTTAAATAAATTGCTCTGCCAAACCTTGTGTAACACAGAAGCTGTGTATCCCACTCAATATATAAGAGAAATACAGAGAGGCTGCCTTTTCTGATAACTATCTAAAAATACAAGTTGCCCAGCTACTAAGATGATCATCTGTCTTCAGTACTTTGATAGTCTAACGCAAAAAAAAGTACGCAAATAAGAACCGACCTTATCAGATTTCTCAGATCTATATACTACTTCAGGTTGATGAGTCAGAAAGTCAATGGATCAGCCAATAACATATTTAAAAAAAGAGGTCAGAAATGGTGGTTCCCATATTTCTTCAATATTGAGTTCACTTCAAAGTGTTAACCTTACCCATAACATCTTGCTTCTTGCTGGAGGCTTCCATTTTGCTGAAGCCCAGAGCCTCCAAACAGCAGTAAATCATAAAGTGGAACTAAACCCATAGATAGAACAGTTTCAAAAAACAGTTACATTCCTGGAATGCCAGGATTGTCAACTATCACATTTGTTTGTGTCCTCAACCAAACTGTCAAACCATTAAATGGCTGGTATCATAAATGATCACCATGGCAGTTGCAGTTTAAACAGAAGCAGTGTCCTTGGCTGTAAAGGATAGGACATGCTGGTAGGTTAATTGGATCCTGTATAAAAAAAAAAAAAAAATTGGCCTTACTATGTGTATGTATGAATGTGAGTTAGGGACCTTAGATTGTACGCTCCTTAAAGGGTAGGGACTGATGTGAATGTGCAATGTATATGTAAAAGTGCTGTGTAAATTGACATCGCTATATAAGTACCTGAAATAAATAAATAAAATAAATAGGAGGGTTTAATTCCACTTAAAGGCTGTCAGCAGATCGGCCTCCACAAACTCAGCAGTGCCTAAAAAATGCCTAAAATGAGAGCAACTAAGCATGTATAAAACAGGGTCAAACAGTGTATTACTGGATTTTAAAAAGTATGGGCACTTATTTTTAACGTTTTACATAGCTATACCTAAATAATGGGCCAGCCTAAAGTGATTTTCTAAACAAAGTTTCACTTTAGAGAGTAACTCCACTTTTGTTAAGAAAAAACAATCCCCTCTGGGCGATCAATGTACCTTCCAATGATTTTAACCTCCCTGGCGGTATGATTATGTCAGGAATTATATACCAAAAGCGGTACAATTTTTTTCATGGAAATTTGGCATTCTGTATTATAGGCCTACAATTCTTAGTAATTACTGACTTAAACCTGACCAAAACAAGACTAGTAGACATCCCAGATGTGATAAATTTGAAACACAAACGCATGAATTATAATCTAATCAATAATATAATTTTATTATATAATATATATAATAAAATTATATTATTGATTAGATTATAATTCATGTGTTATATATATATATATATATATATAATATAAATGTGTTATGTGTTTGTGTTTTGTGCAACGCTTGAATTTCCCTCCCAGTTCGGCTCCCATGCAGCATTGCTGCTGCAGGGAACGGAACTAGGAAGTCATCACACCGACGGACGAGCGGCGGGGATCTCGGCTGGCGGTCCCAGCAATGAGAGATCATCGCTGGATCGCCAGGAGAAGGTAAGAGACAGCGCTGCGCGCTCTGCACATCTACCCTGAGCGAGACTAACCTAAAAAATCCACCCCGAGTCACGCTCGGGGATACCGCCAGGGAGGTTAACAAACTTTGTTGCAAATTCCTACCTTTTGTTGTGAAGAAATAGCCGTTTGGTTATGTCAATGTGCAAAATGAATCTGAATGGGAGTGACATTTATTACCAATCAGCTGATGCACTTGCAGGATTCTGATGAGAAAAATTGCAGGGTCTGAATCCCTTTAGAAGCTGCATGCCCAGAAGCTGTTCAGCAGGGAATAACGTGCCTGAACCGGAAGTGACGAGCAGGGCCAGTGCAGGCGCATTGACTCTTGGGAGCGATGATGTTCGGCTCCCAGGAGTCAATGCAAGCAGGAAGAGACGGCGCAGGCCGCGGCCGAAGAGGGAGGAAGAGGAAGGAAGGTAAGTATATTTTCTTTAATAACAAGGTAAGTAAATAAAAAAAAAATTGAAATTATCCAATTCTTTTTCAGCGACAGTACAGCAAGCGGATCGTGTAAAGTCGATTTTGAGGCCGGAACTCCGCTTTAAACTGGCAATAGATAGGAATGTTTTTTTTCTGTTCAGCCATCGGGCTAAAAGAAATAAAAAACTAACATATTCCTCTATCCACACAAAGGAGGTGGATGGAGGAATCCCTTCTCCGCACCAGGACTTTGCATTCTGATAGTGAGACTTCCAACCTGTCTGTGTGACAGAAGTTATTGATCATACTTTTTTCGAGATATTGAGTAACGCACACCTTTTAATCCACACTTCAACATTCATCTAAGCTTAATCTTGTCACTTTGTCATATTCTGGGTTTTTAATACTCTTTATACTGTAATTTATTCTGAGGGCCATTACATGATTTTTGAGCACATTATATTCATTGCTGTAGCGATTAGTGAGGTTGGTTAAGTTTTGGTTGAACCATGTCTGCCTGTTTGCCTCAGTGATCTCATAGTGTTGCTGGGTTCTTTTTCTCCCTGTTTCAACAGCCCCTGGGACAGACATTTTAGAGTGGTTAATATCTAGAATTCATATGTTTTTTTATTGAATGTTTTTTGTCAGTTTGATTTGTAAGTGTGCACTATACCTTCATAGAAGGTTTAGGACAACGTCCTTTTATTATATTTATATTTTATTTTGTTGTATTTAATCTATAGACACCTTGTCAGTAGCATCGACCCCTAATGAAGTGATATATTGTTCATGAAACACGCTGAGATTTGTGATGCTACTTGTCCATCTACCTAATTTGCAAGCTCAATGACTGAGCTCTGCATTAGGAGGTTATTTGAATATGTGGTCACATATGTGGAATTGTAAATGTGTGCTTGACGCAAAAGAAAAAGGTTTTTAACGTTCTACGTGTTTTTTATGTTTAATAAAGTGGATTGTTTGTATATACAATATAAATCTGTGTGTTGACAACTTCCAAAAAGTCAAAACGGGCACTAATGCACACTTGGCTTTGTTCAAACTATTAACTTCTGTCGAGCAGGGATGGCCACTGATTTGGCTGGTCCCTGCAGGACTACCTGAATGTTGATCCATCTATGGCCAGCTTTAGCAGGGCTGATATCTTATCTCAAGAGTGGTTGAGAAAGAGACAGATGAATTACACTGAGATAATGAAAGCTCCCTCTAGTCTAATCTCCATATCTGTATAAAAAGCATATTGGGCTTTTTAAATCAAGTTTAAAGGGTTTATTCACCTTTTAATTACATTTTTTTTTATTTCATACGCATCACAGTACATTATTAAACAGTCATCTGTTTTGTAAAATAATGCATACTTCTGAAGCTTCTTTTTCCATTGGGCTTCCCTGTTCATCTGCCTGGCCCCCCAGCACCTCATAAACAAGGACTGAGCTTTGTTCCCTACCTAAGCATCCACAGTCTCCTTTCTTTAATTTTCACAGAATACTGAGCTCAGCTGCTGCTGCAAGAGGAAGAAAACGGTGCTTTCATGGGTAAGGAACAAAGCCAAGCACTTGATTGTGAGGTGCTGAGGTCGTGCATCCAACAGCCGGTACATCCTGCCATTGGAGAGAAGAGCCCACAAGATAAAACACAGCTTGAAAAGTAAAAATTAGAATACAAAACGGAGGACTGCATATTAACGTACTGGGGAAGCTGTAATGCATAGAGATTTTTTTAAAATGTATTTAAAGGTGAATTAACCCTTTAAAGAATTTTTGCATGTTACACTTTTGCTAAACAATGGTATTGTGTTTTATTTTTGTTGCTTTTGGGTTTCTCAAAAAAATGCACACCAGAGAGGAGAATCAGTTAAATTTGATTAAACTTTATATTTTAGTTATTGCTAGCATGGAAATGGGTTAGATTCAGAGCTGGATTTCGATTAGTAGACTCTGTAGGCACCTTTGGGCACCCAAAGCAATGCCCATCTGCTAGTATCACCTCTTTACTGGTCCTAGGCTTGCTGGTGAAATTATTTACAGTATTTGACATGACTGACTTTTTTGATGCTGGGAAAACATCTATGGTCAATTGATATACAGTACATGTTAAATTGTAGGTGTGAAGGCCTTATCCTGAGCAACAAAGATTATGTACTTTATCAGATCTGGCTGGATAAAAGTGTGTGTGTGTGTGTAGCTATGCAGATGCAGTCACTGTTTGATTATTCTGAAGATGACAACAGGCACAATGGGAGATTTGTAAATCCATGCTTTATAGCATGGATGGAGGAATGTTTTACATATACAGTTATATATACCATGTTGGTTCAAACATGGATTAGTCCATCGGCCCTCCAAATATCAGCAATGCCATCCTCAGAGCTTTAGTTGGCTGAAAAGCATGAAGATGTATGCCAGGTAAAGAAGAAATAACTCAAAAACATCCTAAAATCCCCCGTGCATGGTCAGGTTAAGGACCTGCATAGATGGGCATTGATGGGAAAATGTAGCATGTTTTTGACTTTTAGTTTTATTTGCTTCTGAAATCATTCAGAATTAGTTGCAGCTGCAGTTGATCTGCATTTGACCTGCTTGCGCTGCGTTTGCATTCCTGGAGATTTTTATGAGGTGAGATGCATTTCTAAAGCAAACACAGGCATTGACTTAAAGCAGACCTTTACCCTCTGTATGAATTTACTCCCTCTCCACCCCTTCTCTTCCTGAATCAGGCATTTTTTGTTTATTTTCATTTAACTTTTTCTTAGAAAAAAAGCATGGCCCCACCCCTTAATGCACAGCATTGGCCTAGATAAATTATGTTTATAGTGCTCGCTGGCCTCCTGGGATCTGCATGCCACATATCCCAGGAAGCCTTTAGTCATTCATTCAGAAATAGGAGGCGGTCAGACATGGTGGTAACTCATCACGTGGCCCCGCTGGCTGCACCCGAAAGACCCGGCAGGTCTCCTGATGACATCACAAGTAAGATGGCGGCACAGGACCCAGCTGTGTCTGCTGACAGAAATATGTCAGTGGTACAACGCTGGATCCGGTGGCTGGGTGAGTATCCAAACTCTGCCTAAAACAACAGAAGGTAAGCTGGGGCAGAAAAAAAGAGGGGGAGGGGTAAGCTGAAGGTCCTCTTTAGGTACTAGGGTATAACCAAACTACTCTTGCAAGAATTAGCTTGGTTTAGTAATGGGAGTATCTTCACTGTGCATAGGCTGCTGTATAATTAGCTCTTATGTTTTGTACCCTACTTACTGGCAATCAGAAGAAAGTTGTAGGTAAGAAATGTTTAAGGCAAATGAGTCAAGCTGCTGGTTGTGTTTTTTTCCAAAGTTAAATTATTTTATAGCTATGTATAGCAAGTTGACACTAAAGTTGGAAAAGTATCTATAAGAGGGCACATATGAATTAGTACTATAATCAGCTAACTGCTTGGTTACACTATTAACCCTAGGTTTTGTTAAATATCTTAAGGTAGGATCAAACACTCACTAGCTTACCTGATTGCAAACATTCTAAGAGAACACGGTGACAATCAAAAGTCACTACTTACCCAGGAGGGCAGAATTTCCATCCCCCAAAGGGAATCTCTGGTATCGAGGGATATTAAAGGGAGGCAGAAGATGGAACTTCTTTTCTAGAAGTGGCTCTACACGTGAGGCAGAGGGATCAGCAGGGTGGAAAAGGTTGTACACCTGCTGGCAGCCAGGTCGGAGCTGATAAACTGAAGAAGACAAATAATTCAGATTATGAGTATTACATGAAACAAATGCACTGTATGTGGAACCAAAAACCTTTAGCAAGGCAGAAAATTCACATTCATCATAATGCCAGACGGGGAAAGTATCGGTGGGAACGCAAAAACCAGAAACTGCGCACCTAAAAATGATCAACCTCTCAAATTCTAATGTACCTTGTGCCTCACACAACAAAAAAGTGAGTGATCAATCTCTGAATTAGGTTTGTCAGGGTAGTTCGGTACCCTGACAAAAATGTAGGTATTAAAAGTAAAACTCTAAAAATACTCTTTAAGTTTAAGATATTGAAGTACTGGTCTATAGTAATTATTGATTTACAAAAAACTTGGTATTAGTTTTTATGCTTTTAACTATGATAGTTTAAAGGTACTTCTGTATACTGTGATCTTTCTGAGCTTACCACATATGGCCACATTGCTCACTTCGAAACCATTAGAAGTTTAAATGACCGGTTAAAACCAGTTGTTTGCTAGAACTGATTTAAACTAGTTTTAACCCAGAAGCCCCTCTCAATAATATTCACATATATCTAGGAAAACAAAGAAGCTCACATCAGAGCCTCATCTAGCACATCTTGGTGAATGTGCCTAGTACCTTGTGTGAAATTTGTCAACTCCAGGACTTTCTGATGTTTCCAGAGGTTAAGGGGCTTCCCTGGATTGAATTGAAGCAGTATTTATCCAATTTATCATCAGTACTCCATCTTTAACAAATGCTAAGTAAATGTCTTTACTATTTGTGCATTGTTGAAATTATTGCGCTAAACCCACAAATCTTAACGGTAAGGCTTGGGAACCTATCGAATAAACAAGTGTAACAAGGAATTTAACCCTTTGTTACATTAGTAATTTAGGCCTTGCCAGAATTGTATTAGAAATGAATGCAGGCCTTCACTGCCAAATTGACTGCTAAGTGGGAAGTCCTGTCTTTATAATAATCCCATGATTATGATAAGTTTTAGCATTGTTATATGTTAGCATTACACACAGATAAAGACCCTACTACAGATGAGCTTCCGCGCA
This sequence comes from Pelophylax lessonae, assembly GCF_965119305.1. Taxonomy (NCBI): domain Eukaryota; kingdom Metazoa; phylum Chordata; class Amphibia; order Anura; family Ranidae; genus Pelophylax; species Pelophylax lessonae. Next base: position 233,587,932 of record NC_138768.1, on the reverse strand, counting down.
CATTGGGGGATGGTCACCCACTGCGAAGGATAAGATCTGTTGCTCCATTGATCACCACTTTTCTGAGGGGGTACAACTATATTCCCCTGCACTCTCCAAGTGAAGTTGATATCTACCTGCCCGTGTGTGTCATAGGTACGGTCCGGTGTACACCAATCCCACCCCCGCCAGTATAATTTTGCTGCCGGGTGGATATATGGCCACTGATGGTGACTTTATCTGCGTGCTGTCCATGCTCAATTGACAAAAGGTCCTTTACGGATTGGCTAAATTGTTTCTACAAACATTTCAGCCAACATTATGGTCCCTGAGGAAGCAATATATGAACCATTGGACCGTCTAAATAGGTTTCTCAACAAATGTGCAATCACATAATATATTCGAGTTTTTGTAACTTGTGTTTTGTCTGCTTATGTATAATCTCTATGAGAAGCTTTTAACTTTGTATATTGAATAAATATGTTTTTATATTAAAAAATGTAACTTTTATTGAAGTGCTCATCTATATGTGACGGCCCCACATCCTTTACAGTCCTACCATATTGAAAGGGATCTTTTCTTTGATTTTACTGTGCAACTTGTGTCTATGGATGTGGATGTGGTTAGCCATTCCTAGAACTGAAATATTTAATCTCATGTAAGACCCTACTACAGAAGATTCCTGCAATTAAACTTCTGGGAAAAGCAGAAAGTCAATTGCATGAGTGAACAGGATGGAAATTCTGTGGCATCTGTATACAAACAGCGGTACGGTTTCTATAGTTAAAAAAAAAAAAAAAAGATTTTTTGCAGGATGGTTTTAGTATATTATAGCTGGATGAAGAATAGAAAGTCACATGGTGTACAGAGTAACCATACATTTAACATTGTACGCGGGACACATATTTACAAATCAGCACAGCTCAGCGTATGGTTTTACTCTTTCTACTTCCTGTTTTTATTTTTATTATACTGAATGCAGATCTCTGTAGACAGCAACAGTAATTGGGAACCCATAATAAAGTATAACAGAGCTGTAGCCACATTTCATAAATACTTGCAAAGTACAAAACATGGTAAATTGGTCTAATGCAGTCCAGCTGCAATAATGTATTTATATCATACTTACTGTCAAGGGCTGGAATCACTGTTTTTCTCAGAGCCAACACTAGTCCAAGAGGAGAGCCAAAGAGAAAGAAGTCTGTAATCTCAAAGTCAAATTTGCCAATGCTGCCTCCATCCAGCATTGTAGAGCTGCTTGATCTTCGAGACCCGGGATCATTTCTGAGGACACTTGCGTGTAAACTGGAAACAAAAAGAAATGCTTTATGGAAATATTGCTGGTGCTGTACCATTCCATGTCAACTTTCCTTACAGCTTGGTTTAGCATTAGCAGGTTATATCCACGAGAGTTGTGTCTCCCTGCCTTATGTTAATAACTATCCAATTTTAGTTACCATTGCTGTGTATGCTTGTATGTTTTTTTCCCTCAGAGATTAACTTATTAACATTCTGCTTAAACTTTGTATATTAGTACTGCTTGGACTTTGACAAAGGGGGTACACCCCAAAAAACTGTCCCGAAATGTAGATGTTGGTGTAAAAATAAAAAAAAGTATCATGGACAGCACTCAATTGTTTTTGTTGCAAGTGCACTAATACAGTTACAATCATCTCAGGGCTGTGTGGCTATACAGTATCAGTTTATTTAGTACTGGGTGCTACTAGTATGGATTCTTTCACACAGACGTTCTGATCAGGTCCGCCTGTCCGTATTGCAAGCGGACTCAATTGGAACTTCCATTCTCCTCTATGGAGCGGCTGACACTTGCAGGCATCTGAATCAATCTGGTCTGCTAAAAACAGACGGATGGGGATCCGTTAAAAAAAGACAGATGGGGATCCCCATCCTTTCGGCGGATTGGATGACAATCAGATGGAAACAAACAGGCGGTCCGTTTCCATTCGACTTTCCCATAGAAAACAGCGGCCTGTGTCCTCTGCATGAGCAGAGCAGACAGGGATCTGTCATCTGCCTAATCAGCGGGGATCAGCGGAGAGATCCGCTGCTGAGGGGGCAGATCCGCTGCCTTCATCTGTTCCGTGTGAAAGGGGCCTAAAACATGATAGTACTGTTTTATGCTCAGGTCTCCAAGGAACTGCCCAGGATTAGGATATTAAGGTTAGGCTGCCACATTATACAACAACTAAAGGGATAACCAGGTTCAAAATATATATATATAAAACATAATCATAATCAGACATAATCATAGGAGGTTGCATATATATAGATATATATATATCTATATACTGTATATGCAACCTCCTATGATTATGTTATATATATATATATATATATATATATAGATATCTATATAACATAATCATAGGCGGTTGTAGATATATTATATATATATATGTGTATGCAACCTCCTGTTATTATGTCTGCTTAGAGGAAACGCATCAGGAACGTCATTCATGCCATATACTTCTGTATTACATGCCTAAGTTCATTGGATGCTTGTAAGAGTTTTTTTGGCTTTCATCATATAATAAAGTCTAGCGGTTTTACACTATGTCGGTCTTATCTGGTTTCCTCCATGTACAACTGTGAGAGATTTACGGCTTCCGTTGTGATACTGTGGCTACCTTCCTGATATCCGGTGTTCCAGCCTTGTTTTGGAAGTATACAGCAATACCAGCCCATATGGCCCATATACTACATAGTATCTTGGGTCCATACTCTCCGATGAGCGCAATTAATTGGTTTTTGGTGTGGGGTCCCCTGGCACGGTTGAATATCACATTTGTATTTGGATGCACACCTATCATCACTACCTGGGACTCTCTTTATGAACTTTTTTCAGTGGCTACACTTGATCACTTCATATTTCATTTGATTATATATCATTTATTTGATTTGTGTATTCATGTATTCACTTATGGTCACATGATGTTTGTTATTTTGGTTTAGCACTGCAATTTTTCATTTTTTTTCACTACATGTGTGTTGATTTGCTAGCAGCTTTTCTGGGTGTATCATTCTTTTGTTAGCGCAGTTTATTTACTATATTATTTTCACCTAGAGAGAAAAGCTTGGTGCTGCTTAATGGTATCCAGCTCATAGGTTGAAGAGTCACTTCTCTTGCGAGGAAGCTGTTTCCTTGAGTCTTCACCATTGCTTCGAGGTATGTCTATGTTGCTGCGGCTTAAGTGTCGACTAGTCTCCAGATTTGAACTGCTAGAGCAGTAACTGTTGTTAACACTGATACCTGGAGATAAGAGATCTGTATCCTAGAAGAAAAATTAGGCATGTCAGAAATTAATAAAAGAGAAGGGATATATATTTTCAGTATATCCGTACATCCATAACATTGTTTTAATGTAAGGCTGCATTCACACCGGAGCGTAGCGTCTGAGCGTTTTTTTTTTTTGCGAGTTTTTATGCTTAATTTTTTAAGCGCAACTTTTTATACAGCATTTTTGATCTTTGGCATTTTTTTATTAGCCAATAGAGAAAACTATCATCTTTTGTGTCATTTGTTGCTAGGTATTTCAGATTTTCAATTAGCTTATTTCTTTTTTAATTATTATTATTCATTTATTATTAATTTTTTTTTTCATTAGGGTAAGGAGTTAGAGTTAAGGTTAGGTTTAGTATTAGGGATTGAGGTTCTATATTCTCATTTTTATTTTTTTTTTGTTAGAGTTAGGGTGTTAATACCATTACAACTAAAAAAAATAATAGTAATAATAAATCAATAAATACATGTAAAATAAATACAAAAATAAAAATATTCATGAATAAATAATACGGTCAATAAATTAATATTAATAATAAATAAATAATTAACCCCTAACCTTACCTTAACCTTTAAAAAAAATTAAATAATAATTAACTAAACACCCTAACTCTAACACAAAATAAATACATTATTATTATTATTATTATTATTAATAATAATAATTTATTTTTTCTTTGATTATGTATTATTATTATTATTATTATTATTAATAATAATAATAATAAAAAACAATTTGTTTAATTTTTAAGGTGTTTATTATTTATGTATTATTACATTAACTTATTTTATTTATCTATCATGATTTTTGGTTATGTTTTTTAAAAAATAAAATAATAAATAACTAAACACCCTAACACGAGATAAATACATTATTATTATTATTAATAATAATAATTAATTTTTTTGTTTGATTGTTATTATTATTATTAATAATAATAATAATAATAAATATAACAATTTGTATAATCATTTTTAAGGTGTTTATTATTTATGTATTATTACATTATTAATTTATTTTATTTATTATCTATGATGATTTTTGGTTATGTTTGTATTTTTTTTAAATTTATTTATTTATAAATTATTAAGATTTTATTTTTTACATTTTTTTATTTGAGCATAAATTTGTGAGAAAACATGCACAAAAAATGTGCAAATGGCGCATATTCAATAATTTCTGTGGGAATATAAAACGCGCCAATAACGTTCAAATCTGCCCGATTCGAGCTACAAAAAAAGCTCTAGAACTGTTTTTGAGCTTCAGGCGTTTGGCTTCAGAAGACTTGGTGTGGAGAAGTGAACCATCTCCATAGAGAATCATTTATTTTTTTCTCAGGCTACAAAACGCTGAGGTGTGAATGGGGCCTAAACCCTGCCTGGCAGATGTGTCTATGGTATGGAAATATCACTGAAGGACAAGTTGTTGCATTTCTAGTGTTCAAGCACTTTCTAGTTAATATAGGTAACAAGCAAGGGGGGGGGGTGAACAGAAGCACAAGGACTGTTTTCTCTCACGTGATTGTAATAGCCTAAGATTCAGATTTAAGATGGTAACAGATACTTAGGAAGTGGATGAATTTCAATATATATATATATATATATATATATACATACATACATACTCAAAAAAATGAAAGGAACACTTTGAAAAACTATCAAATCTCATTGGGGAAAAATATCATGCTGGATATCCATTTGGATATGGACTGGGTAATGTGTTCGGAAGGAAAGGATGCCACATTATTTGAAATATTTGGAAATGAAAATGATCAACATACAGAGGGCTGAATCCAAAGACACCCCGAAAATCAAAGTGAAAAAATTATGCAGCAGGCTAGTCCATTATGCTGAAACTTCATTGCAGCAACTTAAAATGGTACACAGTAGTTTGTATGGCCCCCCACGTGCATGCATGCATGCCTGGCAGCTTCAATTATGCTCCTATTGGGACGATGGATGGTGTCCAGGGGTATTTCCTCCCAGATCTGGACCAGGACATCACTGAGCTCCTGAACACAGACTGAGGTGCAACCTGGCGGCGTCGGATGGACCAAAACATAATGTCCCAAAGGTATTCTATTGGTTTTAGGTCAGACGAGCATGGGGGCCATTTAATGGTATCAATTCCTTCATCCTCCAGGAACTGGCTGCATACTCTCGCCACATGAGGTTGGGCATTGTCGTGCACCAGGAGGAACCCAGGACTACTGCACCAGCGTAGGGTCTGACAATGGATACAAAGATGTCATCCCGATACCTAATGGCAGTCAGGTTGCCATTGTCTAGCCTGTAGAGGTCTCTGCGTCCCTCCATTGATATGCCTTCCAAGACCATTACTGATTTTATAGGCAGCATAATGTTCTCCATACCTTCTCCAGACCCTTTCACGTCTGTTACATGTGCTCAGGGTGAACCTGCTCTTATCTGTGAAAAGCATGGGGCACCAGTGGCAGATCTGCCAATTCTGGTGTTCAATGGCAAATGCCAATCGAGCTTCATGGTGTCAGGCAACGAGCACAGGGCCCACTAGAGAACGTCGGGCCCTCAGGCCACCCTCATGAACCTCAGGCCACCCTCATGAAGTCTGTTTCTGATTGTTTGGTCAGAGACATTCACACCAGTGGCCTGCTGTATCCTGTTCCTCCTTGCACAAAGGATCAGATACAGGTCCTGCTGATGGATTAAGGACCTTCTATGACCCTACCCAGCTCTCCTACAGTAACTGCCAGTCTTATGGAATCACCTCCATGCTCTTGAGACTGGGCGACACAGCAAACCTTCTGGCAATGGCACGTATTGATGTGCCACGCTGGAGCAGTTGGACTGCCTGTGCAACCTCTAAAGAAGTGATGGCAAACCTTGGAACCCCAGATGTTTTGGAACTACATTTCCCATGATGCTCAACTACACTACAGAGTGTATGAGCATTATGGGAAATGTAGTTCCAATACATCTGGGATGCCACGGTTCACCATCACTGCTCTATAGGGTTCATGTATCGTCTCATACTACCAGTAGTGACACTGACCCTAACCAAATGAAAAACTAGTGAAAAGCAGTCAGAAATGATGAGTAGGGAAAAAAATGTCAGTGGCCTCAACCTGCAAAACCATTCCTGTTTTGGCGGTCGTCTTATTGTTGCCCATCTAATGCCCCTTTTGTTAATTTCATTAACATCAAAGCACCAAAAATACAAGTACAAGCACTAAAAACAAAAAGAAAACTGACAGCCCTTCAGGCTGTCCTGTAAACAGAATATTATCTGCTAAACCTTATGGTCCTCACGCCTATGCATGTATATTCTGGCCATCTGTGTTTAAAAGTTTATTCATATTAGAAAATGTATAGCGACTCCATTCTGCAAATTTTATGACCCTCCTAATATGAAATGATCCCAAATGAGCTTTCAGAGAATGTCTTGATGTTTACTTTCCACCTTGCTTTTATGGAGTAATTCAATCGACTTCATCTAACGTAATCTGTTTGCGAGAAGGATTGGCAAAGTCAAGCCCTTAAGTCCTCATTTGTTATAATGTGTAATACAATATTTTCTTTTTCTTGCTTAAAGAGGAAGTAAACCCTCCTCTACAACTTGTACCTATAGGTAAGCCTATAATAAGGCTTACCTATAGGTACTGTAAATATCTCCTAAACATGTACCGTTTAGGAGATATTTACCTTAGAAGCATCCAGTGACGTCACTGGCGCAGGCGCACTGAAGGAACGGCCGCTCGTGCCGTTCCTTCAGAACTCCGTGCCGTTACTGTCGGCTCCCGCGCGCGTGCGCGGGAGTGACGTCACCGCGGCTCCGGCCAATCAGATGGCCGGATGCCGCGATCCCGGAAGACGGGCGACTAGACATGTCGCCCGTCATCCAGCTAAGCGGACGGCACGGCGGGGGCTCGTTCTAAGGTAAGTATTTCATAATGAGCTAGTATGCATCGCATACTAGCTCATTATGTGTTTCTCTTGCAGGGTAAGTAAGAAAAAAGAAAATAAAAAAAGAGTTTACAACCTCTTTAAGTGAAAAAAACTGTACCTTAAACCACCATTCAAACTATCTGGCGTTTCATGTGAATGCACATTTTTGCACTCCATGCACAGGGCAGCCCATTAATTATAATAGGCTACCCACATGTGACTAATGTGGCAAAAATATCTTTTTGAACAATGAGTGATTTGTTAGGTGCGTTTGTGAACGTGTCACTGTAATGTGAATGCAGCCTTAGGGCATTTGTCTTGCATCCACATGTTTGCTGGCCTTAGATGTAAAGAGACCATCAGACTGCATGGACAAAATTTTGTAGGAGGCCTAAATAATCACAAAAAAGCTGCTAATTTTACAAGGGAACTGACAGGTCACAATGTTTTTCCAGACTGATTGTGATCTTTCTGATACACGCCTTGGCAAGTGGGCATTGCATTGTAATATATACTTTATAAATTACTGTATAGACAACAGAAGATGATCATATGGCTTATTTTATATAATCAGCATATGTAATATAGAGAACACAGCACCATTCACATTGATCTATGTTACAACTTAGCTTACAATCTGATGTCACCACTACAGGCACACCCAAATATTCAAACCCCAGCAAGATACAATGCCAGAGACACAATGTGATCTATTAAATTCAAATATATCAAAGAGAAGTGTCAACTTAGATGTAGAAGCATCATGAGTTTGCTTTCTGTAAGGGACTGGTAAAAGTTAGGGTTGTCTAGCACACAAATATTAAATATACCTTTTGTCAATTAACAATAGAACAGTGTGTGATACCTGAACACTCACAACGCTTCCTCTGCGGCTGCTGTTCTGACTTTCAGACACAGTCTGATTACTGTAACATAAGGCATCAAATCCCAAAATCCCTCCAACACAGTCGCCAACTAAACACACCTGCAAAGAAAATAGAAGATCAGAATGTAGGCGTTACAGCTCCAGGTAGAGGAGTGAAAGGAAAACAATGTGAAAACTCAGGGGCTCAGTACTCAGTACACTTGTCTGATCCTCTTTCTTAACTTCCCATCATTCTGTTCACTCCACTGTATCATGTCCACCAGCTAATAAAGTGGTGACTAGGTGGCTGGGAGTGTGATTGCCATCATCCCTACATATGTTACAAAACAATAGATAAATCCTCAAAGAATGGGATTTTTAAGGCAATCAAGACAATTAATAAAAATGATATACATTTTATTAGAGGAAATTAAAAACAAATCACACTCATGTCCACCGGCTTGGCCCAATTTCTACATCAACTTTGACAGTTAAGTCGAATTCTTATGCAGACTGTCTTTCTAACCCCAGCTTTGCACTCTGGTTCCTGACAACACTCAGGCGAAAAAGAAAATCCACCAATCATAAAATAAATGTCCCATGTAAAGATAAAACAAGCCCAGTTTTACAGTATTAACTGGTGGACCTGATTGTATTTTGTTGTTTCTAACCAATTTACATTTGGTCTCTGGTCAAGATGTCCCACCACTCATCTTTACTGCCTATGTAGAGAAACTCTGCTTACCATGCATTCTATGTGAGTGCAGTTAGGCGCTGTTCCTCTTTGCCCTCTTTTTAAACCACTGCCTAACACAAACAATCTGAGAGCTTTACATGGGTAGCAGGGCGCATAACGTCTAAGCACACCTCCATAATTAGCTACTGAGAGAAAATGCTCATTGCCTTGAAATAATGCCGGTCCTTTGGCATTAATGTGGAACAAGCAGGTAGATAAGGACTTCTGATTACACTAAAGCTGACCATAGATGGTTCGAATCTTGGCTGGTTCAGCAGGGAGCAGCCAAGATTGGAACCATCTATGGGCAGGCTGTTTGTTCCCAAGTCAGTCCATCGATCGACTTGGGTACAACCAGCATGTCGGATTTTTACATGCGATTATTGCCAGCAGCTATAGCCTCTAGCAATAATGACTGTGTTCTCCTAGCAGGTACAGATCCACCCGCCGGGAGAACACAATAGCTCCACAGGAGGGATTTCCACATCAACACAGTCAGTGGTTGCAGGAAAGAAAATCGCATCATCTATGGCCTGCTTTACACTCCTGATCTGCATACTTTATCCAGCTCAACTATGGCACCTCCATGTGTCTCTTGGCAGGTTTTCTTCAGACAAAAGGGCTGTTGGGAAAATTGCAGTGACATTTTGCCTGGATGTAATACACATTGATAGATCAATACATTTGAGGCACCTGCCCTAAAATGTGTAATTCAAACTTTTAAAAGTGGTTAAAACAAGAGACTGCAGTTTTAAAAATTTCTACACATGTTGCTATTTATGCTCAATATGTACAAGCTTTGCTTTTTAGGGGAGGCTAACTTTCTGCGTGGTAGTGGATTCTCAGTCTGTGTTGAAATTAAACTTGCATTACATAACAAATGATAAGTAAGCCTAAAGGGACCAGAAAATGTAGTTCAGTGGAATACTGGACCCATGAACCACTTCATTATTTAAACTCTATTTACTGTATATAATTGGAGGTTGTTTGAGTAATATAAATACATGAAAGTCTAACCCTTCAAAAGAAGTTAGTGGCTATGTTTGAGGCCCCTGTAATCACAATATGCAATATTTAATATTGCAATATGCATATTATCACAATATGCAAATCTTATGTTAAAGCAAACCTTTGGGGTTTACTACTGGAATGTAATCTGCCTACATGAAGAAATTAAATGTGTTATTATATGTTAGTGTATAAATTGTAGCGATTAAAGAGTAACATGTGGATCTCATAGAACAAGTCTTGTTCCATGCCATGGCTGGTATAACCACAAAGGCTGAATTCTAAATCAGGTTAGATAGATATGCCTCTTCCTTATCAGAACATATGGCTGTTCTGGTTTTAGTTTCCTTCTAAACAAAAGGAAATAACCTTATATAACCAAAAGGAAAAATTGCAGGATAAAACACAATACTTTCCATAGCAGTTACATAGAGCAACATCTGTCTGGTAATTTCACTAGGACAGGACTTAACTACAGTGTTAATGCATTTGTGGTAATGCTCTCAAGTCTGTAATTACTAAGTGCTTGAAGAGTGCTTCCTGATTTATTACCTAATGATTTAAATCCCCCAGAGACATCCATGGTAATTTCTTTATGATAAATGACTTCCATTGCTTAAAAGTTGAAGTAACTGAAAGTAACTTTAAGGTACTTGGCTTTGATGATGATTACAGTTCCCAATATCAACTACCACACATAATAAGCCCCACATAAAAAAAGGGAGGAATAATTATTTTCCCTCTTTCAATTCTTACAACATATACTCTGCTACTGTTCTCTAATCTATAACCTTTTAGATTCAGAGAACACTTTAATCTCATGTATAATGACTGCTTTGTCCCTCTTGATAAATCCATCACAAACATCTTGTGAAACAGCAAGGCACCTTCAGTATGTTCAAAATAGACTTCTCAGCTGTTTGTCACGATACTTCAGGAAAGTTGTTTATTTTCTTAAAGCGGTGTTCCAGCTGTGAAAAAAAAAAACTCAGCAGCTACAAATACTGTAGCTGCTAAATTTTAATATATAGACACTTACCCGTCCAGGGAGCCTGCAAAATCAGCACCCAGCCGATTTTCGGATCAGCTGCCGGGTGATGCCGCCGCCATCCCCTCTAGGGCAAACCCGCAATGAAGCCTTCTGACTTCACAGCCGGTTCCCTGCGCGAAGCGCATTGCGCATTCTCATTGTCTTGGCGGCAGGGGAAGGAGAAAGGGGACGGAAGTTCCGAGGGACGGCACCGCGGCGCTGTCTCCCAGAAGTGGGGAAGGGAACCTGTCAAAAACAGTGACAGTGACATCCAGGTAGTGTGATTCAATAGAGTCAGAGTAAATCAAGATGTAGTAGTTGGCAAACCCAAGGAAACGCTGAATGGAACGGAGACCACTAGGGCGAGGCCACTGTAGAACAGCCGAAACCTTCTGAGGGTCCATAGAGAACCCTTCAGCAGAAATGATGTAGCCCAAGAAGGCAACCTGAGACAGGTGGAATTTACATTTCTCAAGCTTACAGAAAAGTCCATTCTCGCGTAACCATTGCAGCACCCGTCTGACATCCAGGTAGTGTGATTCAATGGAGTCCGAGAAAATCAAGCTGTCGTCCAAATAGACTACCACGCATTGCTGCAACATATCACAAAATACATAATTGATTAACTCCTGGAAGACAGCGGGCGCATTGCACAAACCAAAGGGCATCACCAGAGATTTGTAAGGACTGGTTATGGTATTAAACGCGATCTTCCACTCATAGCCCTCCTTGATCCTTACGAGGTTATACGCGGCCCTTAGGTCAAGCTTGATAAAGACCGTTGCTCCCTTGAGGCGGTCGAACAATTCAATAATCAACGGAATCAGGTATGCATTCTTGACTGTGAAGCGATTGAGGCCCCTAGATTTAATGCAAAGTCTCAACTCACCCCCCTTTTTCTTTACGAAAAAAAAACCGGCACCCACTGGAGAAGTGGACTTGCGAATGTGCCCCCGGCAAGCGCATCCGCAACGCACTCCTCCATGGTCTTATTCTCTGCAATGGAGAGGGGATAAACCTTGCCACAAGGGGGAATGGCACCAGGTTACAAGTCTATGGCACAATCGTACAGACGATAAGGAGGAAGAGTTCCAGCGCGCACCTTGTCAAATACATCTTGATATTCAGCAGGCAACACTGTATGCGAGGAGGTACAGAATACCCTACCAGGCCCATGGATACAGACAGTGCTACACTGTGGAGACCAAGAGAGGATCTCGAACCGACTGCCAATCAAAGGTCTGATTGTGTTTCTGAAGCCAAGGGTATCCCAAAAGTAGTGTGGAGACAAAATAACCTGGAAACAGGTCGACTCCCTGTGAGCAACCCCTATCGCCATATCAACTGGAACAGTCTCGCGGGTAACCTGTGGTGGCTGCAGGGGTCTGCCATCAATCACCTCGATAACTAGTGGAGAAACACAAGGCTGCAAGGGTATGGAATTCTCAATAGCAAACGTACGGTCAAATAAAATACCCGCCAGCGCCAGAGTCTACCAACGCCTGAGTAACCACTGCTGCCCAGGAAAGGACAACTGTGATTAGTGGTTTATCTTTACGGGAAACCGGGGGGAGGGGGGGGCGAGGAAATTCCACCTAAGATCTGCCTAAGGAACTTAGGTGCGAGCAATTCCAAGACGGGTCGGACAAGATTTCAGGAAATGCCCACCAAGACAACAATAAAGGGCATCGGCCCTCCCTCCTCTTAAAAGCCCGGTCAGTCTCGGAAAGGCGAGTGAACCTCAGCTGCAGGGGTTCACAGCCAGACACACCATCCCCAGGAAGCGTGGGAGGTGAGGGAGGAATGGGTGGGAAAGAAAACGTAGGAGCCAATCTGGTAGGAGGTCTCCGCAGGCGCACCTTAAACCATGGTCTCTCTCTGAGCCTTGTATTGATCAAAATCAGGAAGGAAATGAGAGCCTTGAGCTCGTCAGGGAGATCCTTGGCTGCAATTCCGTCCTTTAATGCAATGGAGAGACCATGAGAGAAGACAGCCACCAGAGCTTCATTTTTCCAGCCCACCTCTGCTGCCAGGGTACGAAATTCAATGGCATACTCGCCAATGGTTCGTATACCCTGTTGAATGGACAGGAGCACCTTAGCAGCAGAGGCAGAGTGAGCAGGCACATTGAATACCCTACGAAAGGAGGCAACAAGCTTTGTGTAATCAAGTATCACAGGATTATCGTTCTCCCATAGGGGATTCGCCTAGGCCAAGGCCTTGTCTGAGACCAACGAGATTAGTAAGCCCACCTTGGACCTGTCAGAAGGAAACGCCTGAGGAACCATCTTATAATAAATGCCCACTTGGTTTAGGAAGCCACGACACTAACTCGGGTTCACCCCCATGGCGCTGCGGGGCGGGGGGGGGCTAAACCAGTCATCCCTCTGGTAACAGCAACTCCAGCTGCAACTGCAGGAGCAGAAGCGGGTCAGGGCCATCTTACCAAATGAGCACACTGGGCAGTTGCCCGGGGGGCCCCACCTGTCCAGCGACCTAGCCAAGCATTAGTCCTGATTCTCGGGTGCATCCTGCCGCCGAACTTAGCAGGTGGCAAGGGCCTGTCGGACCTGCGCTGCTGTCAGGCAACTTAGGCTGTGGAGGGTGAGCCCACAACTGCAGGAATAGGCACACACAGGACAGTCGAGTCTGACTCCCGTCTGTGTGTGTGTTCACCGGACCCAGCTGCTGAACTTGGGAGCTGTCATTAGCCTGGCACTGCTGTACTAATAAATATAGCGTTATCGATAATTTTCATTTTTATTCTCGTGGGGGATTGTGTAGGCAGGGCCCCAGTGCACTGAATTGCCCAGGGCCCTTTAATGGAACTGAAGCAGGGGCAACAACAGGAGGAACCACCGGCCTAGCAGCACCAGTAGCGGGGTGTGCTGCGCGTGCAAGCAATGCCTGAGCAAACTGACCCAAAAACGGATCTTGTTGATCGAGCCCTGTAACCAGCATTGGGGGGGGGGGGGGTAGGAGCACCTGCATCGTCAGGATTCATGTCCCTTGTGTACTGTGAGGGTGCCAGAAAACCAGATTGCACGGGGATGTAGGTAAAATAAAGCAGTTTATTGGAGCAAACAACAATAAATGCACAGCAAGTGTGAGGAAGTGAGAGCAGGAACAAGCCTGAGGCATACTCCAGGCAAAACATATTTAATTCCATTTTGGATTGTCAGGTTTTAATTGCGTGAACCTTGTTAGGCAGATTTCCCCTAACTTCTTGTGCGAGTGATACAACAGGTAGTGAGAGCAAATTTCCTATTTTGACACCTGCCACTGTGAAAAGTATCATCATTAAGAAAATTCCTCATATTAACCACTAAGACAGAAGTGTCATTTAAATACACAAAAACATGGCAATGCTTGTATCCTTAAGCTCACCTGCCCAGTGAAGGATATGCCTTCTTGTGACTTAGTGAAGTCCGCATACACCTGGTTGGCACGATGAATGACCGTTGCCACAGCTTCCAGGTACTGAGGCGATGATGTAGCCAGCAGAGGGAGAGCAGCGAGAGGGATGTGGTCCTGACTATTAGATAAACAACCTTCATCATAACTGTAAGGGCTTAAACTGCAAACAAATATTACAATGATTAGTATCAGTTAACAGTCATTAGTTATGGATTGCATGTATAGATAAAAAAGTTAAGCTTATCAAGAATCTTCTTTTTACTATTAATATGATATTAGAAAACTTTCATACAATTGCTTATACAGTGTAAGCTAAACATCCAACAATTTACTTTGTCATTTTCTGAAGCGCAAAACACAAGAAACCTATAGAACTAGTCTATGATTAAAAAGAGTTCAGGAATTATTTTATCTACTATAATTTAAAAAAGGAGACTCCTTACTTTCGAAACAAAGAGTCAGTTTACTGCCCTTCAAACTTTAGTGGGGCCAGACTATGGCCAGTGGGTGTAGAAAATGGCCTGGCATCTGTGGGAGTAGAAAATGAAAGCAAAGAAAATGAAGAAAGGGCGCACTGACCTAGCGCATTATCCTCAATAAAAGGCTTTATTTGTGCAACATTAAAAAGTGGCTACTCACAGACATAGATGTAAATATAGCATATCGAGCTCATTTGCCCAAGTGTCCGGATAAGTCCAAATATTTGGACTTATCCGGACACTTGGGCAAATGAGCTCGATATGCTATATTTACATCTATGTCTGTGAGTAGCCACTTTTTAATGTTGCACAAATAAAGCCTTTTATTGAGGATAATGCGCTAGGTCGGTGCGCCCTTTCTTTGTTTTCTTTGCTTTTAGTATCGGTGGACTACCCCAGTCCGTTATGGGCAGCAAGACCTTAGCCATCTGAGAAGCCAGGTGTGAGTCCCGGGAGGAGTGTGGTCGGGAGGCTTGGATTCCAAGCGCAGGAGAAAGGTGTTTCCCCTTATTGTTTTTTGGGAGTAGAAAATGGCCTGGCATCTGTGGGAGTAGAAAATCGCAAAGGCTTGGTGGTCAGTTGGGTGTAAAAAAAATTACATAATTGATGTCAGTGGGAGGAATAGTGCCCCATCATTGGTGTCAGTGGGAGGAATAGTGCCCCATCACTGTCAGTTGGAGGAATAGTGCCCCATCACTGATGTCAGTGGAAGGAACAGTGTCCCATCATTGGTGTCAGCGGGAGGAATTGTGCCCCATAATTAGTGCCAGTGGGAGGAATAGTGCCCCATATCTGGTGTCAGTGAAGGAATATGTCTCATCATTGGGTCTGTGGAAGGAATAGTGCCCCATAATTGGTGTCAGTGGGAAGAATAGTGGCCCATAATTGGTGTCAGTGGGAAGAATAGTGCCCCATATCTGGTGTCAATGGGAAGAATAGTGCCCCATCATTGGTGTCAGTAGGAGGAATAGTGCCCCATCATTGGTGTCAGTAGGAGGAATAGTGCCCCATCATTGGTGTCAGTGGGAGGAATAGTGCCCAATCATTGGTGTTAGTGGGAGGAATAGTGCCCCATCATTGGTGTCAGTGGGAGGAATAGTGCCCCATCATTGGTGTTAGTGGGAGAATTTGTTCCCCATCTCTGATATCAGTGAGAAAAATAGCACCTAATTGTTGGTGTCAGTGGGAGGAATAATGCCCAAAGGGCTGGATAAAGCAAGTAAAGGGCCACATCCAGCCCACCAGCCACAGATTGGAGTCCCCTGGTTTAAAAAATAAATTCAAGCAGACAAGTCCTACAGGTTATGACTATCCCTTTCATCTTCTTTCAGTTTATACAGAATAGCCCTAATAATTACCATGGGTACTGTGATTGAAACAGCATGTTTAACAAGCACATCACCACTAACCTAAAATTATGCAGCATAGCTCCTCTTTGTACAAAACATTGAAACGGCTAGATATTAAACAATAATTTTAGCTTTGTAACATCTGTCTTAAATTTAAAAGATTACAATCTGTTTAAGGCAGAACGCAAAGTACTTTTGCCTTTCAAGCAAGAAAAATACCCCATAATCTTGGAATTTGCCTTTTCCCAATCTCTGGGTAGTAAGACAAAAGTCTTTCCAGTTATCAAGACATTACCTGTATGATCTATCCTACACCGCAAAATCTTGAGATGTTGAAAGCCACAATTCCAGGAGGCAGAAACGTATCACTGATCTATATACCTGTACATGCAATCTCTTTTTCCAATTTGCAACCAGAACTCATCCCCTCGAATCCCTGGGTGCTGTAGATCAATTAGTCCAGCCCACCTTATTTTTCCAACCTTCTTCTATTTACCTCCTTCTGCTCTCCTTAGTTGTTCCGAACTGTTGCAATAGCATGAGCGACTCTCCGACTGTCTCCTAAAGTTGCACTGACTATACTGAATCTCTTTCTTATTTAGATTGTTTCATCCTCCTACATGTATCTTGTTTATTATATTTAGTCTATACTTT
Source organism: Pelophylax lessonae (assembly GCF_965119305.1). Taxonomy (NCBI): domain Eukaryota; kingdom Metazoa; phylum Chordata; class Amphibia; order Anura; family Ranidae; genus Pelophylax; species Pelophylax lessonae. The sequence goes on along the minus strand of NC_138768.1, from coordinate 233,571,190 downwards.
TTATAGTATAGCACTTACTTTAGTTAATTTCTTCTTTCAAAACTTAATTTAAAAAAAAAAATAAGTTTGAATATTTAGATTTCATAATCACATTATATTGTGTATGGCATTCGATTTCTGGTTTTCAGACTCACAGGATTCTTGGCACGTATAGTTGTTTACAGTGTGTCACACTGTGATTACACATTATTGTATAACACATACTGTAATGTGTTTTCACAGTATAGCACATTATAATAAGCTTTATATGTCAGGGGAGCTTGGAGTTTAGCAGCCTATGGCCAGAGTACAGCATCTACAACAGTAAAAACCAACATTCAGCTGTATTTAAAGGATGATTTTCGCTGGTGATGGCTATCACAGGTAATAGAGGCTCCCTAAAGTGTATGAGAAAGAGGTGGAGAACGGCAACATTTCTAAAAACCTGAAAAACAGCTTTATATTTTATTAACATAAAATTGCTCTAGCTCATAGGGCAACAATCTTGCTTATCCTAAAGGTTATATAAAAAGACCAATGCAAAGGACAGTACAGCCTTCACAGAACAGAAAGTATCTAGCCATATGTCCAACACCAACTCCAAAAATAAGAAATTATTCCACATTAAAGGATAGTGGGCAGAACCATGCAAATCATTCCTTTTTTGCCACTTGGTAAACTGTACATCCAAAACCATTGGTCCTATAGCACAGATACAGCCTAATTTTATAGAGCGGAGGCACAGAAATCGTTCCTTTTATGTTCCTTGACACCATCCACTATCCTAAAACAAGGATTATTATTTTTTTTTTTTAATTGGTGACGGAAGCAAGACATGTAGAGCCTTGGTCTTGTAGGAAGGCACTATTGTGACTCAGCAGAGGGCTTGGATCCTTTTTGGCCTACCTCAACATAACCTGTTGGGCTATACCGTTTCAAAGACCAATATTTTTAACCACTGGGCCATCTACCTTTTATAGATCCCTAAAAGGTAAACCATTTTTTTTTTTTTTTTTTTTTTAGATATAGAAGGACAAAGAAAGGCTCAATGCACATATTCAGTGTGGGGTACTATTTCTAAGACAGAAATGTATCTGGCTAATCAACTTGGCTATACTAGGTTAAGTTAATAAAAATAAAAAGTTGTTATTTTTAACTGCTATATGTTAATTTTTCTTTGGGAGGTAATACACCAAATAAGTCCCCCAGTACCTTTTGTTGACTACTTTTCTATCTTGGTTTTGGAATGGGGTGTCAGGCAACTCCCTTTTGAATCCATGGAATTACTCACTATTTGGTAATATTTCTAAGAACCACATTTCTATGTATCATTTGTAATGATATGTGATATGTGTTCTGAGGAAAGCTATATTTGCCCAATATTTATGCTGGTTTAGCTTCATAGTTTTGCAGAGTGTCTGTACCTTACAGTTTCTTCCTCTCTACCTGACTGAAAGCACTCTCTAATTTGTGATTATTTTATCTCAAAAGCTAACAGCTGTGACACAAGAGTAATGCTGCATGACTTGCAAAAGTGGGGGCTACAAACTTTAAAAAAAAAAAAAAAAGAGTAGACAAATAGCCAACTGATTTTTTTAAATATTCCAAACATTTTGTATTACTGAGATCTAACAGACATCATTGAGACTTGGTTGAACCAAAAGTCAATTTTTTTTCCATTATTATTAGTGTGAATAAAAGCTTACGCTAGACTCTTATAAGAGAATACGTTAGATTTATTCTCGGTTTACATCTATAGCCGGAATACGTGCTGCATACAACCAGATCTCTACCAATGCGTCACAAACTATCGTCAGCTGCATTTAAATTCCTAACATTACAGTCTATTCCTGCAGGGAATGTGACAGGCTATGATGTCATATGGAGGCGGCCTTTTGTAGAGTTCATGAGGAAGAGATCTATTCGATTTGAAAAGCTTAAGTGAACATTTTTTTTTTTGTTGTAATATTTATGTAACGTGGATGACTATTACAAAGATGAAGTTTTATATATCTTTCCCCTGTAATATTATGATTTTGTTCTTATTTTTGTATGGCATATTTCTTATATGTTTAATTTTTCTAACTAAATATTTATATTTACAGCTTTAAAAAAATTATTTGTGGTGATATTCAGCTATTAAGATGGATCTCGTACTTTGCATTACACTTGTCAAGGCTACTGTGAAACAATTAAAACAAGGCCACCCTACAATTCACTGGGCAGCAAGTAGCTGGAGAGATGTGAAAAATAGGACACACAAAGTAACACGAATGAAAAATAAAAAAAATAATCACTATAAAAATGTGAAAAATATACACAAATTTCATAATTAACCTTAAAAATAACTATGAAACTGTTTGTGTACTTAAATTGTTTTTAAGGCACATGTTTTTTTTTTTTTACCTTCGTGTATTCTCTGCAAAACCTTCTGAAAGCAGCTCCCCCTTATACTGATCCCCAACTCAATCCAGTAATGTGCATGAGAGCAGCGGTTCTCTCTTCTTTGGACAGAGAGGCAGCAGCTGGAGCTATTGGCTCCTGCTGCTGTCAATCACAGCCAGTTAGGAGGGGGCAGGGCTGAATCTCGCTCTGTGTCAATGGACACACAGAGCGGGCTTGGGAGCGAGCACCCATAAGTGCCCTATTGCAAGCAGCTTGCTATGGAGGCATTTGGCAGGGGGGGGGGGAGCCAGAAGCTATGGTGCTCTGTGCATGTTGTGCTGTCCCTCCCCATCAGGTAAAAATCTTCCCCAGTCAAGACTTTACAACTTTTTCCCCCTAAAAAAGCAACACCCAACATTAACCTCTGAACCTCCTGTCCACTGCTTCCCCATGCCCAAAGCTCATCTCTGCACTCCTGTTTAAAGCTCACCCTTGTACCCCTCTCCAAAGCTCACCTCTGCACCCCAACATCCAAAGCTCACCACTGTATCACTGTCCAAAGCTCACCCCTATGCCCATCGCCAAAGCTAGCCTCTGTTCTCTTCGCCAAATCTAGCCCTCGTACCCCTGTCCAAAGCTCACCTCTGCACTCCTGTTCAAAGCTCACCCCTGTACCCCTCTCCAAAGCTCACCTCTGTACCTCTGTCCAAAGCTTACCCCTGTACCCTGTCCCCCTCTCCAAAGCTCACCTCTAGCTAACACTATTTAGGCAGTTAGAAAAACAGTTTTACATTTTCTCCTGAATGCAGAACAAAGGATACATATATAAATGATAATTAGAGAATAAATGGAGTGTGAAAAATAGTCTGCCTACAGAAAATGATGTAAAAAAGAAAAATCTACACACACACACTAAACAAATGAGTAGACTTAAGCCTAGTACACATGGGCGGAATGTTAGCCGGCATTAGCCGGTTCAATAGAAACCTGACATTCGGCCTGTGTGTATGGCAGCCGGTCTGACAGAATCTGGCCATTCAGACGGCTTCTGTCGAATGCTCATGACTGAAAAAGGTCTGCCGACCGCCTCCCAATTGTCGCTCTTAGCCAATGTCTGAGAGCGCTGGCTGGAGTGTTCTGGTGGGTGGGCCATCTACTTGTCAGAACACAATAGCACAGTAAGGGGAGATCGCTGTACTAACATCAGATTGTTAGTATAGCAGCTGCGACCAGAGCTGTCAGTTTTTTTTTCTTTCAACCCACTAGGAGTGTATAAGGCTTTACTCAAATAGTATTTATAGGGGTAGGGGGCCTATGCTACTTGTGGCTCCAAAAGCCCTTAAAGTGGTTGTACTTACCTGCTCTGTGCAATGGTATTGCAAAAAGTGGTCCCTTACCTCCTCTTCAGGAGACCCTAACCAGCACTCTTGGCACATCCTCTTCTCTAATTGCACCCATAGCAAGCAGGCTGCTTGTGGGAGCACTTGTGCAGACGGGATCTCAAGTTGGGCTGTGTGCATCCATATACACACACTTTGTGGCTTGGCAACACCCCCAGCTCCCTTCTCGCACTTTAATACCTGAGTGGTCCGAAGAAGCAGCAATCTTAAAAGCTCTGCAGTGTTAACAGCTATGGTTGTGACGGTTTCAATATAAGAAAAATTGCGGTGGTATCTGTAAAACATTGGTCCACTTTAGTGAAATCTGTTTTACAGCTAGTATGCCCAGTGACCATAGCAGTCCCGTGAATGAAGACCCCTCAGCTAGCTGTCATTTCTGAAAACAAACGAGGCAGTTGCATTTTGGCAAAACTTTGATGATAGAAACAGCCTGAAACTCTATTATAAAAGTATCTAAAATCTCTTTCAGCTGCAAGCTGGGACAAAGTATATACTGAGATTCTTCCAAAAAAAGAAGGCAAACATGTAACAATAAGAAAAATCTGGACATTAGACAAAAATGCAGAAAGATCAGGTAAGCAATCAGTGCAGGAAAAAAGACAAAGTGACTCACTTGGATACCAATGAGAATGCTTCTGAACAGATGGCTGGACAGGGAACGAGTCTGACTGCAATGTGTCCTAATGCTGCTGGGTAATGCACCCTCATCACTGTCTCAAACACAGACTTGATGGTATTGACGTCACCCTGCTTGGAACTCTGATCTCCACTGCCTGTATCCAGGATATTCCCCCCATGAAGCACCAGTATGAGTACATGGACTTTACATGGCTGCAAGGAGGTTTGTGCTGATTCATCCTGTAAAGAATAGAAGTATCATTAAGCATGGCTCTTCTAACACTTACCTACTGTACCAACATAAAAGGTATACTTAAATCATTCACATTTAGAAGAACCCATAACATGCATGCATCTTCACTTGGAAACCCAGTAAACATTTATTTTTCTATTATTGACATCATAATAAAGACGGAGTCTGAGACATCTTTAAACTGTAACCATTGCTGACTTCCCATTTTACAAATGCTGGTTGGCCTCAAAGCTTTAAGAGAGTCTAAGGCAGCAATGGCTAACCTATGGCACATGTGCCACAGCTGGAATCCTCTCTGTGGGCATGCAAGTTATAAGTCACTGGATCGCTACCCCCGGCAGCCGAACCTAGGAAGCTGTCAGATGGACACTGCACGATCATAAACCATTTATCCCTGCTACCTTCCTACCTAATGGTGGACCTAATGTTCCCTGGCTTCTGCTTCACAGCATACAATCCCTGCAACACCCTCAGAGAACACAGCAGTGTGCCAATCTGCGGTGTCCTCCAAGGTGTGCAGAAAGCGGCTGTACCAGGCACTTTCTGATTGGGCACACTGGACTGTCAGCAATTGTCAGCACTAACCCCCCCCTCCCCCAGCCCTGCTTGACAGCAGTGTGCTGTAGATAATCAGGGCATTGGCGGGTAAGTATGCACATGGGCGGCTGGAGGACTACAAGTGCCAGCATGCAGGGTGTAGCTGCCTTGTAGCCGCTTCTTCAGATGCAGCTTCTTCTGACAACCTACTACCCTGTCCTCCTCGATCGCACCTGGCAGCCTACAAGATGTAGCTTCTTCTGACAACCTACTACCCTGTCCTCCTCGATCGCACCTGGCAGCCTACAAGATGTAGCTTCTTCTAACAACCTACTACCCTGTCCTCCTTGATCGTACCTGGAAGCCTACACACTGGTCACCTGCCTTCCCGATCTCATCCAGCAGAAGACTGTAAGAGTTATTGATATGTTTTCCCCATACAAGCGCCAACGGTACTTGGATTGGAGATCGAAAAAAAAATGCATGCACATAATTATTTAAAAAGTTTGTATAAATTACCTGGCTTCAGGCCATGTGTACAATGTATTACTATAATAATTATTTTCATTTACTAGAGTTGATTTTTTTTCAATAAAAAAACTGTTTGTATAATTGAAAGCTCTGCTTTTTCTGTTTTTCTTTTAAGACAAAAGATGTTAATTCGTTCGGACCACTGTATAAGTTGTTTTTTCTAAACTAAAACCTCAGTATTCAGGTTAAATTGCAGTGTTGGCATTTTAAAATAAATAAGCTGGTTTTGTGTTGAAGTTTGGGCACTCACTGGTCTAAGGCCTAATGCACACTGGGTATCAAAAACACCACTTTTAAGTGCGTTCAATGTTTTTTTTCTGCCCTTAAACACCCCTCTATGTTAGCCTAAGTCTCCATGCAGGAGCATTTAGAGCCAGAAGAAAAACATCACTTGCTCATTCAGGACAGGAGTGTTTCGGCAGAAAATACATCTGACGTGCCTAAACATATACATACATACAATAGGTGCATTTAGTGCTGAATTATTCATTCATTCATTCAATAGCCAGAATAAATTAATACTCTGACCAATGGAATAAATGAACACCCAAACAACTGACGCGACTAAACAGAACTAACCACTTCTAAACGCTTTTGCAAAACATGGCTTTAGGAGTGCTTTTTATGCTGATTTTTTTCAGATGTTCAGAAAAGCTGGGCAAATGCCGAATGTGCAGTCCTAACCCACAACAAATATGCAGACGAGGACCTCTGACATTCCGGATACACATACCTATTGCAGGTCAGAGACTTAAAAAGAACCAAAATCTGCAAGTCAGCATAACAGCCTGGCAACTACCATCTTCAGAGGTAGGTTAACAATGGCTGCCAGTATTACTCTTAGCAAGATTTTACCTTAATGACTAATCATGAACAGTTGATATACAAAATTGGAGTTAGGGCTTGAATTCTACACAACATAGCATGCTCTGCCAACAGTATGAGGTGCTACAGCTGTTATACTCTGCTTTCAATGAAATAAAGAACAATATAGGACATTTAAAACAACAAAGCATGCCTTTTAACCACACGGTAATTAAACATGCAGCTATCAAGCAAAGTAGGTAAAAACCTACTTTTTCAGCAAAACATTTAATAGAAATGAGTGTTTGGCTACTACAACAGACCCCAAAAACTATAATTAAATACAAAATATACTGAAAGGGTCAGTGATTTAAAAAACATTTGGTCTACCTTTACCTCTCTGTGTAGTAATATGGAAGGCTTGCAATTCAAACAGTAGTAAAAAAACATTCCTATTCTATCCTGCTTTTGTTTACACTATGTAGCATGGGAAAGCCAATTGCTACAAATAGAATCGTGCTCACATAGCACTATTATACATTATATGAATAAATGCATATTTTGAATGCACGTGCTCTAATATCCAATTTAAAATAGGAAATTGCAGTTTTTGGCTCTGGGATAGCTGTGGGATGCACTCTCCATTACCACATGGATAAGTCCCATACAGTGTGAAGAGCCCTTTGTTTACTTTTCCATCCTACTGCTGAACTGTGCACAGGCAGCCAATATTAGTGAATGGGCACGCTTTAGCTGTACAGACCTGCACAGCCGAATTGGGCGCAGGGAAAGTTGCATAGAACCGGATTCAGAGCCTATGCATCCAGGGCTATGTACTCATCTATACAGTCAATGTAAATGCCTGTGCCCAAATTGGTGCTTGAACAGAAAAGTAATCTATTCTTGCTGTATGGGGGCTAAGTGCCCATGTAAATGAGCCCATGGCCTTGAGATCTCAAGTACAATCAAGACATATCATTTGTGCTGTACATAATACTTTTATAGAAATATAATAAAACCAATAGCATAACCACAGGTACAGAAAGCTCCATACTGTCAGTAAAGCATCATGGGAACACATAAGTATATATTATACAATTGAACCATAAAATTTGGGTTGATCAAAAGAAGGCCAGCTGTGATTTTCTGCAGCTGTAAGATAAAGCAAAGGCCAAGCAGTTAAAAGTTTTCTGGAGCAAGTGAGTTGCTGTGTTTATATGGAGCGTGCTTTGTAATTTACACAAAGAGAATGTGTAAAGCAGCAGATAAGAAATTTGCTACCATGAAGAAACACATCTGGTATTCTGCAGAAACTAAACATGATGGCACACACAAGGCGTTCATGGTCTGCTTATCATACCAGCGGCTGTAACAGTGCAGGAACTGCTCATTATCTTCCTTTTATCTCACACAGAGGGTGAGCAGAAGATCCAAACCACTTCCTAGTTTTATGGTAAAATGGCTTGGTGGTGCAGATTACTATGCACAGTCCAAGAACTCTGCACATTCAACATATACTTTAAAGTGACACTAAATTATGTCCTTATACTCCAAAAAGAATTAACACACATCCACTACTAGTAAAAAATGACCCTATAATATATTTTTTGTGAAATAGTTTTATTGTAAGTTCCTGAACCTCTTCTTTTCCCCAATCCCCTTTGTTTGGACTAAGCAGTGCATTTTGGTTGCGGTCATAGGAGTGACCAGCCTATTGCATAAGGGTGTGCAACTCAAAGCTCAAAGACATATGTGGGCATGCATGTGTATCTATACTGTCGGCGCAGTGGACTGTGTCAGTAGGGCAGTGAATGGTGTCAGTAGTTTTTATTTTTATTTTATTTTGTTATTATTTTTTACAATTTTATTTAATATTTTTCTTAGGATCCATGTTAGGTGGCTTATATCAAATGATATGATATATGATATGAAATATCAGAGGTTTAAACACGGGGAATCCATGCCACACAGGGTGATGGCCCTGGCACACCCTGTGCGCACACCTATGGTTGCGGCATGTGCACTACTCTGTGCACACTACAAATCCCATAGTCCATCACCGGAGTGAGCAAGAGAGGGTGGCTACTTTCCTACATATAGTGGTACCATAGAGAAGTAATGTGGGCAGCACAGTGGCTAACTGGTTAGCAATTCCACCTGGTAGCACTAGGATCATCGGTTTGAATCTTAACTACGGCACTACCTGCCTGGAGCCTGCATGGGTTTCCCCCTCATACTCCAGTTTCCTTCTACACGCCAAAGACATGCTGGTAGGTTAATTGAATTATTAATTGTTTAAATTGGCCCCAGGATGTATGTCTGAATGTAGGTTAAGGACCTTAGATTGTAAGCTCCTTGAAAGCAGGGAGTGATGTGAATGCACAATATATGTATATATTTTTTTTTTTTCTTTCACTCATGGTTAGTGTTTGGCAGATGCCATTTATTATCAATCAACTGTGTTTACTCTTTTTAAAATCCTAATGACAACAGAAACTACATTAGAATACTAATGACCCTGATCAAAAGTTTACCTACCCTGGTGATTTTAGCCTGATAACATGCACACAAGTTGACACAAAGGGGTTTGAATGACTATTAAAGGTAACCATCCTCGCCTGTGATCTTTGCTAGTAATTAGTGTGTGTGTATAAAAGGTCAATGAGTTTCTGGACTCCTGACAGGCCCTTGCATCTTTCATCCAGTGCTGCACTGACCTTTCTGGATTCTGAGTCATGGGGAAAGCAAAAGAATTGTCAACGGATCTGTGGGAAAAGGTAGTTGAACTGTATAAAACAGGAAAGGGATATAAAAACATATCCAAGGAATTGGGAATGCCAATAAGCAGTGTTCAAACTCTAATCAAGAAGTGGAAAATGAGGGTTTCAGTTGAAACCAAACCACGGTCAGGTAGACCAACAAAAATTTCAGCCACAACTGCCAGGAAAATTGTTATGGATTCAAAGAAAAACTCACAAATAACTTCAGATGAAAGAGTCTCTGAAAACACGTGGTGTGGCTGTTTCAAGATGCACAAAAAGGAGACACTTGAAGAAATATGGGCTGCATGGTCGAGTCGCCAGAAGAAAGCCATTACTAAGCAAATGCCACAAAGTACCCCACTTACAATACGCCAAACAGCACAGAGACAAGCCTCAAACCTTCAGGCACAAAGTCAATTGGAGTGATGAGACCAAAATTGAGCTTTTAGGCCACAACCATAAATGCTACATTTGGAGAGGAGTCAACAAGGCCTATGATGAAAGGTACACCATTCCTACTGTGAAAAATGGAGGTGGATTGCTGATGTTTTGGGGATGTGTGAGCTACAAAAGCACAGAAAATCTGGTCAGAATGCAGTATGTTATCAAAAAATACTGGAGGAAAATCTGCATTCATCAGCCCGAAAGCTGCGCATGGGACGTACTTGGACATGACCATGATCCTAAACACAAGGCTATAGAATAAAGGAAAGGTTCTAAAGTGGCCATCTCAGTCTCCTGACTTCAATATCATTGAGCCACTCTGGGGAGATCTCAAACATGCAGTTCATGCAAGACAGCCCAAGAATTTACAGGAACTGGAGGCTTTTTGCCAGGAAGAATGGGCAGCTTTACCATCTGAGGATAAAGAGCCTCATCCACAAATACCACAAAAGACTTCAAGCTGTCATTGATGTTAAAGGGCGCAATACACGGTATTAAGAACTGGGGTATGTAAACTTTTGATCAGGGTAATTTGGGTAGTTTCTGTTGTCATTAGGATTTAAAAAGAATAAACACAGTTGATTGATAATAAATGGCTTCAGCCAAACACTAACCACGAGTTAAAGAAAAGTTTTTGAGTTGTTATTCATATTTTCTGAAAAATGGCCAAGAATTCATAAATTCTGCCAGGATATGTTAACTTATGAGCACAACTGTGTGTGTGTATATACAGTCATATCATAGACTTCGTCACCCCGCTGACGAAGTCTATGACGCAACGCGTACGGGGGAGGAGCCTGCACGTCATCACGCTGATTCCCGGAGGTTGCAGGAAGTGTTGTAATGCCCAGAAAGTCCGCACTGCTTAAGTGCCTAACAATGTAAGTGCGATTTCATCTTTTGTGTTAATAAATAGCCTTTATAAAGACAGAGAGCACTAGATCTCCTTTTATATATTTTTTACACCGGATGCCTTATATGTCTGAAGAGAGTACCTAAAGGTGGTGATAGGAGAACTTACCAGGCGACTGTGATTTACCCAAAACGTGTTTGACTCTCAGGAGTCTGTCTCTGAGGTGAGCTGCTAACCTTACACTTGGCACTAGGATCACTTGGAGTGAAGCATGCAGCACCTTTGATCACACTCACAGATGAAGATTTCAGTTATTACTGTGTCACTTTATTTTCACTGTGTATTGGGACTTTATATTATCACGGTTCACTTTTTGATTTGATATCTTATCTTTGTTTGGAGAAGATTTTTGGTCACTTTATTAACCACTTAAGCCCCGGAAGATTTTACCCCCATTCCGACCAGGGGGTATTTTGCGATTCGGCACTGCGTGAATTTAACGGACAATTGCGCGGTCGTGCGACGCTGTACCTAAACGAATTTGACGTCCTTTTTTTCCCACAAACAGAGCTTTCTTTTGGTGGTATTTGATCACCTGTGCGATTTTTTGATCACACGCTATAAACAAAAAAAGAGCGTCAATTTTGCAAAAATAGCAATATTTTTCACATTTTTTTATATGAAATTCCCCCCCAAAAAAATGTAAAAATCAAAATTTTTTAAAATTTTCGGCCAATTTGTTTTATGCTACCTATGTTTGGTAAAAAAAAAATCGCAAAAAGCTTATTTTGATTGGTTTGCGCAAAAGTTATCGCGTTTACTAACAAAGGGAAAGATTTTTGTCATTTTTGTTGTTTTTTTTAACGCGTAATGGCGGCGATCTGCGATTTTTTTTGCGGTACTGCGACATTGCGGCGGACAGATCGGACCCTTGACTGACATTTTTGGGGTTACCAGTGACATTTCTACAGTAATCAGTGCTATACATATGCACTGTTACTGTAAAAATACACTGGTAGTGAAGGGGTTAACTTTATTTGGGAGGGAGGGGCTGTGTGTGTCCCTAGGGGCGTGCTTTCTACTGTGATTGGCTGTGGCTTCAGCTGTAAGGACACTGATCAACGGATCTACATACTAGATCCGAGTGATCAGTGTCTTTACAGCGAGGAGAATGACAGGCAGCTTGTTTACACAAGCTGCCTGACATTCTCCCTCTCCCCCGCCGATCGCCGAGTGGCCGGCGGACATCGGGTCCGCTGGTCACACGCGCGGGGGGGGTCCGTGACCACGCGGGAGCGCGCCTCCGGGGGCGCGTGCTCGCTCCCTAGACCCTCACAAGCAAGCAACATAGCCCTACGTTAGTTTGCCTGTGAGGGGCTGACCGCCGACGTAGATAGTCGTGCGGCGGTCGGCAAGTGGTTAATATATTTATACATTAATTTATTTATTTATCACATAGTGATTGTTTTCATTCACTTAGCGCAGCAATATTATTTATTCAGCTTTCATTGGTGTTTTTGTGTTTGGCACTGATTGCTTGCAGCTTTGTGCACATTATTTTGTATCAGTTTATTAGGGCTTGCACAGATTATTTCATTCTATTATTAATGGCTGTGTGTTGAGATATTTTGAGGGGACAGCAAGTTTACAGTGTTATACAAGCTGCACACTCACTACTTTACATTGTAGCAAAGTGTCATTTCTTCAGTGTTGTCACAAGAAAAGAAATAACAAAATATTTACAAAAATTTGAGGGGTGTACTCACTTTTGTGAGATACCGTATATAGATATATGTATATACATACACACACCAGTTATATATACAGTGGGTACGGAAAGTATTCAGACCCCCTTAAATTTTTCACTCTTTGTTATATTGCAGCCATTTGCTAAAATCATTTAAGTTCATTCTTCTTCCTCATGAATGTACACACAGCTCCCCATATTGGCGGAAAAACACAGAATTGTTGACATTGTTGCAGATTTATTAAAAAAGAAAAACTGAAATATCACATGGTCCTAAGTATTCAGACCCTTTGCTGTGACACTCATATATTTAACTCAGGTGCTTTCCATTTCTTCTGATCATCCTTGAGATGGTTCTACACCTTCATTTGAGTCCAGCTGTGTTTGATTATACTGATTGGACTTGATTAGGAAAGCCACACACCTGTCTATATAAGACCTTCCAGATCACAATGCATGTCAGAGCAAATAAGAATCATGAGGTCAAAGGAACTGCCTGAAGAGCTCAGAGACAGAATTGTGGCAAGGCACAGATCTGGCCAAGGTTACAAAAAGATTTCTGCTGCATTTAAGGTTCCTAAGAGCACAGTGGCCTCCATAATCCTCAAATGGAAGACGTTTGGGACGACCATAACCCTTCCTAGAGCTGGCCGTCCGGCCAAACTGAGCTATCGGGGGAGAAGAGCCTTGGTGAGAGAGGTAAAGAAGAACCCAAAGATCACTGTGGCTGAGCTCCAGAGATGCAGTCAGGAGATGGGAGAAAGTTGTAGAAAGTCAACCATCACTGCAGCCCTCCACCAGTCGGGGCTTTATGGCAGAGTGGCCCGACGGAAGCCTCTCCTCAGTGTAAGACACATGAAAGCCTGCATGGAGTTTGCTAAAAAACACCTGAAGGACTCCAAGATGGTGAGAAATAAGATTCTCTGGTCTGATGAGACCAAAATAGAACTTTTTGGCCTTAATTCTAAGCGGTATGTGTGGAGAAAACCAGGCACTGCTCATCACCTGTCCAATACAGTCCCAACAGTGAAGCATGGTGGTGGCAGCATCATGCTGTGGGGGTGTTTTTCAGCTGCAGGGACAGGACGACTGGTTGCAATCGAGGGAAAGATGAATGCGGCCAAGTACAGGGATATCCTGGAGAAAAACCTTCTCCAGAGTGCTCTGGACCTCAGACTGGGCCGAAGGTTTACCTTCCAACAAGACAATGACCCTAAGCACACAGCTAAAATAACGAAGGAGTGGCTTCACAACAACTCCGTGACTGTTCTTGAATGGCCCAGCCAGAGCCCTGACTTAAACCCAATTGAGCATCTCTGGAGAGACCTAAAAATGGCTGTCCACCAACGTTTACCATCCAACCTGACAGAACTGGAGAGGATCTGCAAGGAGGAATGGCAGAGGATCCCCAAATCCAGGTGTGAAAGACTTGTTGAATTTTTTGCCAAAAAGACTCCTGGCTGTATTAGATCAAAAGGGGGCTTCTACTAAATACTGAGCAAAGGGTCTGAATACTTAGGACCATGTGATATTTCAGTTTTTCTTTTTTAATAAATCTGCAACAATGTCAACAATTCTGTGTTTTTCTGTCAGTATGGGGTGCTATGTGTACATTCATGAGGAAGAAGAATGAACTTAAATGATTTTAGCAAATGGCTGCAATATAACAAAGAGTGAAAAATTTAAGGGGGTCTGAATACTTTCCGTACCCACTGTAGATTTGGAGAAGGCTGACAGCTACAGTAGGTACATTTTTTAACCTTCTCCCACCTGGCCATTGCATATAAATGGCCTGAGAAAGAGCTTCCCTCAGAAGACGAGAGATCGCGCGCCCACATGCCTGTGCAGCTTTGCGATCCCGGTGTGCCTGTGTCCCCTGGACACAATTAAACACTGCTCGGTAGGAGGGCTCTGTGATTGGCCCTCCTGATCACATGATGGTTGTCAACAAAGGTCAACAAAGCCGTTGTAACGGCGATCGGCTCTGCTTCTCCTCACACAGAGCCTGTCAGTGAGGAGAAGAGACGATCTGTGCTGCTAGCCAGGAATCAGTGAGTTTTGAGCTGTTTTACTGCTTTTTACACACTGATCACCCAGCTAGTGTCCCCAAAACACTGTTCCCAACACAGTGTAAACACCTGTCACACATGTTTCCCAGTAAAATAATCTGTTACAGTGAACATCTGCCACATCTGTCTGTGATCATCTGGCGCATCTGTCCTTGATCATCTGCCACATCTGTCTGTGATCATCTGCCACATCTGTCCCAGTGAACATCTGCCACATCCCAGTGATCAACATCTGTCACACATCTGACACATCTGTCCCAGGAATCATCTGTGTACATCTGTCCACATGGCTAAAAAATCATTTAGCAGCGAGGAGGCTTTCCATATACTCCAGAGTATGTCGGACAAGAGTCCTGAGGCATCCACTCGCAGAGCAAAAAATTCTGTGGCACCCACCAGCAGTGCAGCACTCCCAAGATTATAGGCATCTTAGCTTCAAGCAAATGTTTACCCCTGATATAAATATTTGTGTAGATTAATCCCTAGTCCACTTCACCAGGAGACATGGCATTAAGCAATACCTCCGCAGTAAACAGGCCAAATATGGGGTAAAATTTTACAAGGCATGCGACAGGGCCACGGGTTACACATATGATTTCAAAATTTATGAGGGAAATGACAGCCAGCTAAGCCCCCTGGATGCCCTACCTATATGGGGACAAGTGGCAAAATCATCTGGTAGCTGATAGAACCACTGTTTGGGAAGGGTTACCACCTATATGTAGACAATTTCTACATGAGTCTCCCACTTTTCCTCCATCTCTACCTAAAGAAGACTGTGGCCTGTGGGACAGCACGGTCCACCTGCAAGGGCTTCCCACAGAGATTGGTCGCCAAGAAATTGAATCAGGGGAAAAAGCCAGTGTGCGGAATGAAGAGGTACTAGCCCTAAAGTGGAGAGATAAAAGAGACGTCTAAATCCTTTCCACAATACATGATGACACCTTGGTGGAACCTGAGACGAGGCGCCGTCCAGAAGCCAAAATGTATACATGAATATAACCTATTCATGGGGGGTGGATATGAATGACCAGCTGATGCAGCCATACTTGGCCGCCAGGAGATCACTTTTTTGGTATAAGAAAGTTGCCTTTTATTTTATTCAACTAGCCCTGTTCAATTGCTCAATTCATATGTTATTTTTTCCAAGTGCACCCAAAGATCCATAACCTATCTAAAATTTCAAGAGGACGTTATCACAGCCCTTCTCTATCCCCATGGCCATGCCTCTGAACAAATTCATAAGCCAGACTTCATGAAAGGCACTTCCCCGATATCCTCCCTCTTACCCACATAGGCCGCAAACCCCACAAAAAATGTTGTGTATGTTCAAGTAGAGGAATTCGGAGTGACACCCGATATGTCTGTCCCCAATGTCCCTCCCAGCCAGGCCTCTGGATTGGAGAGTGCCATCAGATTTATCACACTTGACTACACTATTAGTGAAGTAAAGACATTTTTCCTGTTTCCACTATCTGCTATTTCTGTGTATGAGCCAGACTGTTTATCAACTATGATGTGAAGATATTTTTTGCAGTTTCTGCTACTTCAGTGTATGACCCAGACTGTTTATCGACTATGCCTCTGCCAACCATGTTTCTGCCTTACATGTGAATTGACCTCAGCCTGTTAAATGACCATGCTTTTTGCCTGCCTCCTGAACTGCTTGCTCTGCCACTGTATTAGTGGGATTCAAGACAGCACAGGGGTCTCACATATGTGAGGGGCTCCAGAATATAATTTTTGAGTGGGGAAAACTTTTTTCCCTGGGTTTTCTCAGATTAGGGTCTGGAGACTGGAGGCTTCAAAGAGATTTCCACAGTCTGTGGAAAAGTCTCGCACATGTGGTATCTACATACTCAGAAGGAGTAGTAGAATGTATTTTAGGGTGTCATTCTTGGTAAGTACATGATATGTGTTAGAAATATTTACAAAAAATCACAACTTTGTGTTAAAAAATTTGTTTTCATTTTCTATCCACATTTTCCAAAAGCTACTGGAAAAAAAATGACATGTTCAAAAGACTCATTATGCCTCATAGAACATACATTGGGATGTTTGCTTTCAAAAATGGGGTCATTTTGTGGGTAATTTCAATGTCCTGGTGCTCCAGGGCCTCAAAAAATGTAATAGGTACTCAGGAAATGAAATGTGTAATTTATGCCTTTAGAATGCCTGAAGGTGCTACTTGGATGTTGGACCTCTCTATGTGACCAGGCTGTGGAAAAGTCTCACACTTAGTATCGTCATACTCAGGAGGAGTGGCAGAATGTATTTTGGGGTGTCATTTTTGTTATGTACCTGCTATGTGTTAGAATTATCTTATAAATTGAGAAGTTTGTGTAAAAAATAAAAAATCTTTTTTTTATTTTCTTTCCACATTTTCCAAAAACTTGTGGAAAAAAATGACATGTTCAAAAGACTCATTATGCCTCGTAGAATATACATTGGGGTGTTTTTTTTCCAAAATGGGATAATTTGTGGGTGATTCTATTGTCCTGGTGCTCCAGGGCCTTTAAAAATGTGATAGGTACTCAGGAAATGAAATGTGTAATTTATGCTTTTGGAACGCCTGACTGTGCTATGGGCCTCTGTATGTGGCCAGGCTGTTGAAAAGTCTTAACACATGTGGTATCCCCATACTCAGGAGGAGTAGCAGAATATACTGTGGGGTGTATTTGCAAGTTTATCTATGCCATGTGTAAAAAAATAACTTAATATGACAATTTTGTGGAAAAAAAACAGAAAAAAAAAATCTTCATTGTACTGTCCTGACATTTTAGGGCCTCAAGAAATGAGATAGGTAATCAGTACATCAGAATTGATCAATTTTCAATGATAGGTAGCCTAGCTTGTAGACTCTAACTTTCACACAAACCCATTATCATACACTTATCAGGATTTTTTTTTTTACCAAAGACATGTAGCAGAATACATCCTGGCCTAAATTTATGACAAAATTTGATTTTATTGGATTTATTTTGAAACACAAATTAGAAAATATTGTTTTTTTTCAACATTTTGCTCTTTTTTTGCTTAGATCACCTAAAAACAAAAACAAAAAAAAACAAAGTGGTGAATAAATAGCAGCAAAAGAAAGCTCTATGTGTGTGAACAAAATGATAAAAATGTAATTTGGATACAGTGTAGCATGACTGAGTAGATGTCATTTAAAGTGCGAGAGCACTGAAAGCTGAAAATTGGTCTGGGAAGGAAGGGGGTGAAAGTGCCCAGTATTGAGGTGGTTAACTAAGATTACATACTTGAATATACATTTTTGTGTCACTCTAATGGCTTGGTGCTTAACCTGAGGCCCTTTGGTATATTATGTGCGACCTTAGAAATCTGTAGTGGGAACATTGATTAGGGTAAAAGCATTGATGTCTGCTAACCTCATGTAACATATTCCCAGTTCAAGTTTTGTCTTCTGGAGCATATCCCCAACCAAAAATATTCACATCCTCTGACCCTTATTTCCTCTATTAGGTTTGCAGTTTCCGACACTATTCTCAAGAATTGCATATATTGAACATTATGTGTGGCCCTTTAGTTATGTCAGGGACTGAATTTGAGCCCCCCTTTAACTTATAAGTTGACAACCACTGTTTTAATGATTTAGAGGAAACATATACAGGCTGTCAACTGGCCTCATATTGGTTATCTGGTTGCCATGCAGATTCAATAATTTGCAAGCAAGTGAGGTCAGGACTCATGACCTGCATATGTGTTCCAGGTTAGTGACTAAAGCTTAAGAAACAACTTGATAGTCAGACAACTAGAATTTTCAATCAAGCAATGGTAGTTTACTGTAGTTCATATATTGTTCTCTGCATAGGCTTTCTTTTTGTAGGCTGCAGGTCCCAACTCTAACCAAAACTGTTGTTTTTATTGCGGTCTCTGCCTCCATGTCTCGGTGCTGACTGTTTTCAAAGCTTAGGGCGTCTCAGCCCCATTTGTTGTCCTGGTGTCACAGGAAGAAAAAAATTAGAGAAACTTTCTCCAATGGGAACCTGGTAGAAATGTTACCTTTTTGACCCTAGTTTTTATGTTTTATCACTAACATGTATAGTTATCAAAGTAAAACTTACAGGAGGTTATAATGGTAATATACAAGAGGGCAATTTGTTACTAATAATACAAGCAGATGAGTGCAGGAAGATGTCTTCCGTGTTATCTCAGCTTCTGCTAGGACTACAGTGAACTTCATGCTTTCTATACAATTTCTATAAAAATATGTCTATATATACCTTCAATAGTAGGCTTTCTACTCAAACTTACATTTGGTGGCTCTTTATTTGGCATATGTCAAAGACATTACTGTCCGTCTCCAAAGGACGTAGGAGGGGAAATAATTGCATACTTCAGAAGTGCATCCTGGTCACATGTGACCCCGTAACAAACAAATGAATGGAGTTAATAAAACTTGGTGCAGTATATATACGCTCCGTAATTACTACAGCAAATACGGTATATACATTTTTCCACACACAAGCAAACTTTTTACATAACCAACAAGTCAGGTAAATTTTTAAAACAGGCTTCACAGCATTCCCTTCATCTCTTACAGCTGCACACAGACACGGCGACGTACCAATCCTTCCCCTAAGGCAACGCACAACAGCATTCAGACAATAGTTACGTTGAAACAGTGTCATATGGCTGTAGGTGATGAGAAAGATAATAAAAGGGAAAAAAATAAGCTAAATGAACAGCGAGGACTGCTAATATAGTTATTTGGAAGCATTTCAAACAGTATTACGTGTATGTAAAGCAACCTTTAGGTCGGATAGTGTAGAGAAGAGGTAGAACATCTGTCAGATTTAGATAGCAGTCTGTGTCCCTGTTGCAAAAAAATTCACCCTCTCTATTTGTCCTTGTGATTTTAAACTTGTCACAAGAATAAGAGGTGAGGGGAATCTTCCGATGGGGACAACTTATTCCAATATTAACTATCTACGAGGGTCAGGAAGTGAAAGGACATACAGGCAAGGGACAGACTCTATATGTCCATTGGCTTTAAAGGGTAACTCCACTTTTGTGGGGAAAAAAAATAGCAAATAAAGAAAAAACAATATAGCGTATACAATTGCGACACAAGTCATATTGTAATTGAATGTTATTAAAAATGACCTTTCCTTTTCAATCTGCTGCTGTTGTAGTTTTATGAAAAATTCAATGCAATATGACTACCTGGCGCTATTCTGTACACAGAATGTGTACTGAACACACCCCAGAAACATAATTTATGTGATTGGCTCACCAATTTTCCCATAAGTCTACTTAAGATACAAGTCAGATATCTGGCATCCCCTGCAACAAAAATCTCATTTTTGGTTAGATACTTCCAATAGGAACACATCTAAAGGGATGCAGGCCCAGCAGCTTTCCTCATTAGAACCCCACAGCTGCCACGGCTGATAGATAATTATGAAACCACTCCCATTTGACCCACTCAGCACAGAGGAATAAACAATGATTTCTTCAGAACAACAAAAGGTAAAAATCTGCAACAAAGTTTGTTAAAATCCTTGTAATGTACATAGATCACCCACAGGGTAATGTTTTTTTTTTCTCAACAAAAGTGGAGTTACTCTTTAAACATTTAGAGTTGATAGTAATATTGATAAAAACAACCTTGTTTAGAAAGTACAAATGGTGAAATCTAAAATAGAACCAAGGTATTCTGTGAATAAAGCAAAGCTACCCTACATTTGTCTGTTTCTAAGACACATTTAACTGTATAGAGTACTGGTAATTCAAGTATGAAAAATAAAAATCACAAAAAAAAAAAAAAAGTATATATCATGTTGAAGAAATTAATTAACCACTTACCGCAAAGTGACGTACCCGTACGTCGGCTGACTTTGCGTGGTTATACCGGGATGATGCCTCTAGAGGCATCAACCCAGTACCGTTGTTTAGAGCTGGCGGTCGGCTTTCCGGCGGTAACGACCGGGAGCGGCTCGATCGTTACACCAGCGAGCGGGAGGGGACGTCCCCCCCCTCCCACAGCCTTATACGGCTCTCGAGCAACCAGCCGGAACCTCTGCCGGCTGGATGGAGTCCCGATCTCAGCTGGATGCGACTTTGATCGGGTCTCTGATGACATAACCCGGAGGCGGCGTCCATGACGTCACATCCGGGTTACTCGGCTGCTAAAGGCGGCAGATTCAAAAAGCGAGTGTATTCAAAAATGCAGTTTTCGGCGTTTTGAATACATGGAAGTGTAGTGGACGGGTCTAGGGTCTTTTAGACAATAATTTTAAAAAAAGAGCTACACTCTAACTGTAAACTGGTAACCGTTTAAAATCTTTTAAAGCGTTGCCCATGGAGATTTCTATTGACTGTAGTTTGTCGCCATTCCATGGGTGTGCGCAATTTTAAACCGTAACATGTTGGGTATCTATTAACTCGGCATGACATCATCTTTCACAATATACAAAAGAAATGGGCTAACTTTACGGTTTAGTTTTTTTTAAATGCAATGAAATGTGATTTTTCGTAATTTTTTCAAAAAAATGGCGTTTGAAAGACCGCTGCGCAAATACCGCGTGACAAAAAATATTGCAATGACCGCCATTTTATTCTCTAGAGTCTTTGCTAAAAATATATATATATATAATGTTTGGGGGTCCTAAGTAAATTTCTAGCAAAAAATACTGATTTTAACTTGTAAACAAAAAGTGTCAAAAATAGGCCTAGGGCTTAAGTGGTTAAATAAGAAAACCATAGCAAAGAGTATAACATGACCAATGTTTAGGAAAGCTCTCCTGTACAACATTAAAGGGAGCAAAAGATACCTTGTTGGAAGATACAGGGCCTGAAATTTGTAATCAGGTAGACTCCACCTCCCCCCCCCCCCCAAAAAACAAACAAAAAGAAAATCTATAGGTAAGGGCTAACAAGTGGCAGTATATACAGTGGGTACGGAAAGTATTCAGACCCCCTTAAATTTTTCACTCTTTGTTATATTGCAGCCATTTGCTAAAATCATTTAAGTTCATTCTTCTTCCTCATGAATGTACACACAGCTCCCCATACTGACAGAAAAACACAGAATTGTTGACATTGTTGAAGATTTATTAAAAAAGAAAAACTGAAATATCACATGGTCCTAAGTATTCAGACCCTTTGCTTTGACACTCGTATATTTAACTCAGGTGCTTTCCATTTCTTCTGATCATCCTTGAGATGGTTCTACACCTTCATTTGAGTCCAGCTGTGTTTGATTATACTGATTGGACTTGATTAGGAAAGCCACACCCCTGTCTATATAAGACCTTCCAGATCACAATGCATGTCAGAGCAAATGAGAATCATGAGGTCAAAGGAACTGCCTGAAGAGCTCAGAGACAGAATTGTGGCAAGGCACAGATCTGGCCAAGGTTACAAAAAGATTTCTGCTGCACTTAAGGTTCCTAAGAGCACAATGGCCTCCATAATTCTCAAATGGAAGACGTTTGGGACGACCAGAACCCTTCCTAGAGGTGGCCATCCGGCCAAACTGAGCTATCGGGGGAGAAGAGCCTTGGTGAGAGAGGTAAAGAAGAACCCAAAGATCACTGTGGCTGAGCTCCAGAGATGCAGTCAGGAGATGGGAGAAAGTTGTAGAAAGTCAACCATCACTGCAGCCCTCCACCAGTCGGGGCTTTATGGCAGAGCCCGACGGAAGCCTCTCCTCAGTGTAAGACACATGAAAGCCCGCATGGAGTTTGCTAAAAAACACCTGAAGGACTCCAAGATGGTGAGAAATAAGATTCTCTGGTCTGATGAGACCAAAATAGAACTTTTTGGCCTTAATTCTAAGCGGTATGTGTGGAGAAAACCAGGCACTGCTCATCACCTGTCCAATATAGTCCCAACAGTGAAGCATGGTGGTGGCAGCATCATGCTGTGGGGGTGTTTTTCAGCTGCAGGGACAGGACGACCGGTTGCAATCGAGGGGAAGATGAATGCGGCCAAGTACAGGGATATCCTGGACAAAAACCTTCTCCAGAGTGCTCTGGACCTCAGACTGGGCCGAAGGTTTACCTTCCAACAAGACAATGACCCTAAGCACACAGCTAAAATAACGAAGGAGTGGCTTCACAACAACTCCGTGACTGTTCTTGAATGGCCCAGCCAGAGCCCTGACTTAAACCCAATTGAGCATCTCTGGAGAGACCTAAAAATGGCTGTCCACCAACGTTTACCATCCAACCTGACAGAACTGGAGAGGATCTGCAAGGAGAAATGGCAGAGGATCCCCAAATCCAGGTGTGAAAGACTTGTTGCATCCCAAAAGACTCCTGGCTGTATTAGATCAAAAGGGGGCTTCTACTAAATACTGAGCAAAGGGTCTGAATACTTAGGACCATGTGATATTTCAGTTTTTCTTTTTTAATAAATCTGCAACAATGTCAACAATTCTGTGTTTTTCTGTCAGTATGGGGTGCTATGTGTACATTCATGAGGAAGAAGAATGAACCTAAATGATTATAGCAAATGGCTGCAATATAACAGAGTGAAAAATTTAAGGGGGTCTGAATACTTTCCGTACCCACTGTATATATGAAGGCAGACAACAGTTAAAATACAATACATACTGTATACATACAGTGTGTGTATATATATATATATATATATATATATATACATACATACAGTGCTTTGTGAAAGTATTCGGCCCCCTTGAACTTTTCGACCTTTTGCAACATTTCAGGCTTCAAACATAAAGATATCAAACTGTAATTTTTTGTGAAGAATCAACAACAAGTGGGATACAATCATGAAGTGGAACGAAATTTATTGGATATTTCAAACTTTTTTAACAAATAAAAAACTGAAAAAATTGGGCATGCAAAATTATTCAGCCCCCTTAAGTTAATACTTTGTAAAGCCACCTTTTGCTGCGATTACAGCTGTAATTTGCTTGGGGTAGGTCTCTATCAGTTTTGCACATCGAGAGACTGAAATTTTTGCCCATTCCTCCTTGCAAAACAGCTCGAGCTCAGTGAGGTTGGATGGAGAGCGTTTGTGAACAGCAGTTTTCAGTTCTTTCTACAGATTCTCGATTGGATTCAGGTCTGGACTTTGACTTGGCCATTCTAATATGTTTATTTGTGAAACATTCCATTGTAGATTTTGCTTTATGTTTTGGATCATTGTCTTGTTGGAAGACAAATCTCCGTCCCAGTCTCAGGTCTTTTGCAGACTCCATCAGGTTTTCTTCCAGAATGGTCCTGTATTTGGCTCCATCCATCTTCCCATCAATTTTAACCATCTTCCCTGTCCCTGCTGAAGTAAAGCAGGCCCAAACCATGATGCTGCCACCACCATGTTTGACAGTGGGGATGGTGTGTTCAGGTTGATGAGCTGTGTTGCTTTTATGCCAAACATAACGTTTTGCATTGTTGCCAAAAAGTTTGATTTTGGTTTCATCTGACCAGAGCACCTTCTTCCACAAGTTTGGTGTGTCTCCCAGGTGGCTTGTGGCAAACTTTAAACGACAGTTTTTATGGACATCTTTAAGAAATGGCTTTCTTCTTGCCACTCTTCCATAAAGGCCAGATTTGTGCAGTATACGACTGATTGTTGTCCTATGGACAGAGTCTCCCACCTCAGCTGTAGATCTCTGCAGTTTATCCAGAGTGATCATGGGCCTCTTGGCTGCATCTCTGATCAGTCTTCTGCTTGTATGAGCTGAAAGTTTAGAAGGACGGCCAGGTCTTCATAGATTTGCAGTGGTCTGATACTCCTTCCATTTCAATAATATAGCTTGCACAGTGCTCCTTGGGGTGTTTAAAGCTTGGGAAATCTTTTTGTATCCAAATCCGGCTTTAAACTTCTCCACAACAGTAACTCGGACCTGCCTGGTGTGTTCCTTGTTCTTCATGATGCTCTCTGCGCTTTAAACGGACCTCTGAGACTATCACAGTGCAGGTGCATTTATACGGAGACTTGATTACACACAGGTGGATTCTATTTATCATCATTAGTCATTTAGGTCAACATTGGATCATTCAGAGATCCTCACTGAACTTCTGGAGAGAGTTTGCTGAACTGAAAGTAAAGGGGCTGAATAATTTTGCAAGCCCAATTTTTCAATTTTTATTTGTTAAAAAAGTTTGAAATATCCAATAAATTTTGTTCCACTTCATGATTGTGTCCCACTTGTTGTTGATTCTTCACAAAAAATTACAGTTTTATATCCTTATGTTTGAAGCCTGATATGTGGCAAAAGGTCGCAAAGTTCAAGGGGGCCAAATACTTTCGCAAGGCACTGTATATATATATATATATATATATATATATTTACTTTATGTAGTTAAAATGAAACAAAAATGTTGTAGTATTAGCTGGATGATATTTTATTTGCTTAAGGCACTGTGTATCAGAAACAATTGCCATGATTCTATTTTATACAGTATAAGATACTGTTTTCATCTTTCATTCTTTTTCCCATCTCTCCAGAGTCTTGCTCAAGGGTCAGTTGCATAACATTACTCTGAGCAGGCTTCCTAAGTGTGACCATGGTGGACCATGCCTGCACGAAATGTGTAAGCATGGCTGCTTGTAGTCTCCAGCAGGTGAGAAGTTAACAGGGTGACAATGCAGGAGCACAACTGGCAGATGGCTGTCATCCTCAGCAGGAAGTGCCTGAACAAGTATCTTCATGGCGGGATTGTATTCTTGATACAAAAAGACTGAAAACAACTGCTGAAATTACAATAAAGCTTTTGAGATTCACGTAATTGGGCTTACATAGAGTTTAAGCTAGAAAAAAAAAATGTATATAATTGCCACACAAGCCATTTTGTAATTCCCATAATTATAAGTTATTTTTGCACTTCAATCTGCAGATGCTGTTATTTTTGAAAGGGAAAAAAAAAAAAAACAATATGTTACTACTCTGCAATTTTGTAAATTCCTGCATGTATCATTGGCTCAGTGATTTTCTCAGTCTCAGTCTGCTCTCAAGTAATAAGCCAAATTTCAGGTCTTCTCCACAACAGGTGATGATTTTTGGGTGACATGCTCTCTATGACTTGTCCATATCTATAAAGATTTGAAGGTTAGCCACTTGAGGGAGCTCTGTACCTAAAGGCCCGTACACACGTACCGATCGTCGGCATACAAACGTCGGTGGACGAAGGATCTGCCGATTGTACGCGTGTTAGTATGGTGCCTCCGACAGATGTCTGCGCACAATCCGCGGACAAAAGTCTTTCGTGCAAACATGAAAATATTTGTATGCCGACACCAGAACGGACGATTGTTCGCCTGTCAGTACACAATTCGGCCGACAGACCGCAGATTTGCAAGACTGGGCATGCTCAGAAAATAGAAAACACAGGGAAAGTTAACCATTACATGACATCACTTCTGCAGTCGGCGGACAAAATTCTTGTGCTGTCCTTGTGCTGTCTTTGCACTTTTCAGCAGACACCGACATCCCGGGGAGAAAAGAGGAACATTTGTAAGCCGACCATCGGTACGTGTGTACGGGGCTTAACTCTAATCTAGCTTTAATCAGCCATTGTTGCTTAAAGTAACACCACTGTGTAGCCTTACAAAGCAGGAAGTAAAGCCAGAGTATGTAATGAACAAATATGATTTCTCCCGTGTTCATATGTCATTGCAAACTATAACACAAACATACAATGAGGTTGATTTACTAAAACTGTAAAGTGCAAAATATGGTGCAGCTCTACATAGAAACATTTTTTTTTTGTCAAAGCTTAACAGAACAAGCTGAAGGCAAAAGCTGATTGGCTACCATGCACTAAGGTTGTCACCTTATCCCTTTAAACCAGGACACACATTATTTTACACAGGTTCTGTGGCTGATTAAGGTGGTAATAAAAATCACTAAGTGCCTTATCTGCATTAAATTCTCAGAACCTGTGTAATTATTATATGTCCAGGTTAAGGCTACGTTCATATGTTGGCGTAGCGGATCGTGGGCAGAAACACTGCGATTCTGCCCGCGATCCGGAAATCATTGCAAATCGCGGGATGCCTGTGCATTGCCGTTGTTTACAATGGCACCCCAAACGCTGTGCGATGTTGCCACGATTTCCGCCTGCCAACATCGCGCAAACAAAATCGCGGGTCGCATGACACCCCAAAGAAGCTCTTGTACCTTTTTTGGGCATCATGCGACCCGATTTTGTTTGCGCAATGTTACCGCGATTCGGCAGGCGGAAATCGCGGCAACATCAATGATTCTGCCCGCGGTCCGCTACGCTAACATGTGAATGTAGCCTTAAAGGGATGAGGTGGCAACCCTACCATGCACAGCTGCATCAGATTTTACACTCTTCAGTTTTAGTAAATCAACCCCAATGTATGTCTAAAAAAATAACTGAAAAGGCTAAATACACACACACACATTATTGTCACAAAATAAGTGGCAAACCTATAAAAAAAAACTTTAACACCAAAATATTAAAATGTGTTATATATATTATTGTATACAATCTGTATTGCTTAGCCCCAAGCAAATGCACATGCTTTAATAGAAGCTATAAAGAAATCTTAATTTTACAATTGAGATTATTGTAACATTGTTTCATGCCAGGAGTTAGTTTGATAACTATTTCACTACTTCAAACAGAAAACACCGCAATCTGACCTAGAGAAGCCACACCCTACTGTACTTACGGCAACCAAAACTGTGGAAGTTGTAATGACATTTGTGAGAGTGACAGTTGGGGTGCCAGGATTGACTTGTGCATGGAGTACAGCAGTGTGCCTCTGCACAGAAAAGCACAAACACAACTCAGTCTCCATAGAATAGTCTGGAAACAAGAACTGCAGATATAAAACAAAAGGGTCAAATGGAAAAACACACACACACACTAGGTGGTAAAGTCTTTGGTTTTGAGTAGATAGGTGTTGTTTTTTGCATTTGATATGCTTTCTAAATGGGTTAGAAGTGCACATCAAGTACAGGACAACAGATTCGTATTTCAGTGGTGCAGCATAGATTACATTTCTAAGGCTGCTTTTGACCTGCTTGCTTGGGTTTCTTTGGATACAGCAGGTCCGATTGGGATATTCACACTGCAGGCAAAGCAGGTCAAACTAGTTTTTTTTCTGCATTTTGAGTTTGAATGCATGTTTTGGATTGCAAACAAGATCTTAATAAATTGAAAAGAGAACGCTACCAAGCCTTGAGTTCGACTCCAGTTTCAGGTAGAAAAGAGAAGGGTTAGACCCCCCCCTGTCAAGTTTTAGGGTGCACTCACACTGGCAGTTTTAACTGTGCCTGGGCATGGTTCATTCCCTTTGTCCAGTTCATTTGTTTAGAGTGAGTGCTCCAAACTGTACCCTGGACTACTTTGTAGAGGTGGTTCCAAGCATGGTTCACTTGTGGCACAGAACGGTTCACTTCAATGTGAATGCAAAACATGCCTGAAATGCATATAACTCTCCATAGATCAATGAGCACAGAAGCAGAGATCCCTGGGGGGGTCCCCACTCCCCTACTGTTTTTTTTCTCTTAAACAAATGTGTCCCCAGGCAATCAAACTCAAGCTTGGTTTAGTTAAACTGTGCCAACCAGACTACAGTGATCCCTGCTTCTGTGCTCAGTCATCTGTGGGAGTTCTGTGTTCTGGCATGGTTTGTACTCGCATTCAAGTAAACCGTACCAGACCACAAGTGAACTGTGCCCAGTACCACCTCTTCAAAGTGGTTCCAGGCATGGTCCACCTAACCGTTTCAAGGAACTGTTCTGAACACCCACACTACACAAACAAACCAGACCAATGCACTGAACCAATGGGAAAATTGGGAGGGGGGTCAAATGAACTCTGGCACAGATTAGTTCAACCTTGTCCAGTGTGAGTGCACCCTTAAAATTATGTTTTCTAGACCTTTCCCACCAAATAAAAAAAATGTTACACCTCTTGTACAGTCGGATACCCATTATATAGGAATCTTTCCAATGAGGCCACTGACTCCTTCCATACTTCATTAAAAAAAAAAAGTTTTAATTAGAATTGGGCTTTCAAAAAGAACAATAATATCTGACTGGCTGCTGAAGATGACATTGGTTCCCCTCCCCCGAGAACATGAAAAAGGAGTGAAATGTGACTTCACAGCATATTATATATGTGAGAGCTTCTCTCAGCACCTCTCCTAGTAGTGATGACACAGCTTGCATTTTATGTTACCCAGCTAAACCTACATTCAGCGAACAAATCTGCAAACGTTCTCTGCTCGCTTTCCTCAGGCTAGTGAAGTATTAAACAGAAAAAGGAGGGAAAGAGACATCAGATGAATGCAAAATATGCTGCTTTTCATGTGAAAGGAGAAATTAATCCTCTGTGAAGTCACACTACTGGGACATTCATGATGGATTCCTCTGCGGCTTTATCAATATTGCATTATAAATAAACCCACATTTAGTTGTGCAGCCGGGTAGTCTAAGTCCATTAATGTCCACAAGCCATTAGAGGGAAGTAGAACCCCCCCCCCCCCCCCCCCCCACAGATGAGACCGATAAAGACAGGACAGTACTGTGTATTCCTGGAGATGAATACTAACAAGTGTTAAAGTTGTAAATAGCAGGGATGGGCCAAAACATGGCCGTGCCTCTGGCAAAAAGACTTATAGGGTGTTGTGTGTATATATATATATCTATATATCTATATAGATATATATATATATATATATATATATATATATATATATCATACATACTATGCAAATGCCTTAGGGAGCATTTACTATGTGTGTGTGTGTGTGCATATATATGTATATATATATATATATATATATATATATATATATATATACACAGTGGGTACGGAAAGTATTCAGACCCCCTTAAATTTTTCACTCTTTGTTATATTGCAGCCATTTGCTAAAATCATTTAGGTTCATTCTTCTTCCTCATGAATGTACACATAGCACCCCATACTGACAGAAAAACACAGAATTGTTGACATTGTTGCAGATTTATTAAAAAAGAAAAACTGAAATATCACATGGTCCTAAGTATTCAGACCCTTTGCTCAGTATTTAGTAGAAGCCCCCTTTTGATCTAATACAGCCAGGAGTCTTTTTGGGAAAGATGCAACAAGTCTTTCACACCTGGATTTGGGGATCCTCTGCCATTCCTCCTTGCAGATCCTCTCCAGTTCTGTCAGGTTGGATGGTAAACGTTGGTGGACAGCCATTTTTAGGTCTCTCCAGAGATGCTCAGTTGGGTTTAAGTCAGGGCTCTGGCTGGGCCATTCAAGAACAGTCACGGAGTTGTTGTGAAGCCACTCCTTAGTTATTTTAGCTGTGTGCTTAGGGTCATTGTCTTGTTGGAAGGTAAACCTTCGGCCCAGTCTGAGGTCCAGAGCACTCTGGAGAAGGTTTTTGTCCAGGATATCCCTGTACTTGGCCGCATTCATCTTTCCCTCGATTGCAACCAGTCGTCCTGTCCCTGCAGCTGAAAAACACCCCCACAGCATGATGCTGCCACCACCATGCTTCACTGTTGGGACTGTATTGGACAGGTGATGAGCAGTGCCTGGTTTTCTCCACACATACCGCTTACAATTAAGGCCAAAAAGTTCTATTTTGGTCTCATCAGACCAGAGAATCTTATTTCTCACCATCTTGGAGTCCTTCAGGTGTTTTTTAGCAAACTCCATGCGGGCTTTCATGTGTCTTACACTGAGGAGAGGCTTCCGTCGGGCTCTGCCATAAAGCCCCGACTGGTGGAGGGCTGCAGTGATGGTTGACTTTCTACAACTTTCTCCCATCTCCTGACTGCATCTCTGGAGCTCATGCACAGTGATTTTTGGGTTCTTCTTTACCTCTCTCACCAAGGCTCTTCTCCCCCGATAGCTCAGTTTGGCCGGACGGCCAGCTCTAGGAAGGGTTCTGGTCGTCCCAAACGTCTTCCATTTGAGGATTATGGAGGCCACTGTGCTCTTAGGAACCTTAAGTGCAGCAGAAATCTTTTTGTAACCTTGGCCAGATCTGTGCCTTGCCACAATTCTGTCTCTGAGCTCTTCAGGCAGTTCCTTTGACCTCATGATTCTCATTTGCTCTGACATGCATTGTGATCTGGAAGGTCTTATATAGACAGGTGTGTGGCTTTCCTAATCAAGTCCAATCAGTAAAATCAAACACAGCTGGACTCAAATGAAGGTGTAGAACCATATCAAGGATGATCAGAAGAAATGGAAAGCACCTGAGTTAAATATATGAGTGTCACAGCAAAGGGTCTGAATACTTAGGACCATGTGATATTTCAGTTTTTCTTTTTTAATAAATCTGCAACAATGTCAACAATTCTGTGTTTTTCTGTCAGTATGGGGTGCTATGTGTACATTCATGAGGAATGAAATGATTTTAGCAAATGGCTGCAATATAACAAAGAGTGAAAAATTTAAGGGGGTCTGAATACTTTCCGTACCCACTGTATATACACACATACATACATACATATCTCAAGAACAATTTCCAAAAGTTTGACAAAACTGAGTTCGATAGAACACTTGTTTAGCTTCATTACATGAAAGTAAGGTTAATAATATAATTTAGATTACAAAATCTTCAGTTTTACTCAAATTAGTTGATGCAAAAATAAATACACCCCAAAACAAAAATGACTAAATCTAGTATTTTGTATGACCTCCATGATTTGCAAGGACAGCACCAAGTCTTCTAGGCATTGAATAAACAAGTTGGCGGCATATTGCAATATCTATCTTTTACCATTCTTCAAGAACGGCCTCTCTTTTATAGCCTTGATGCTGGATGGAGAGTGATGCTCAACTTTTCTCTTCAGAATTCCCATAGGTGTCCGATTGGGTTCAGATCAGGAGACATACTAGGCCACTGAATTACTTTCACCCTGTTCTTTTTCAGAAATGCAACAGTGTCCTTAGTGTGTTTTGGATCATTGTCATGTTGGAAAAGTTCACGACGACCAAGGGCACAGAGTGATGGTAGCATCTTCTCTTTCAGTAAAGAGCAGTACACTTCTGTGAATTAATGATACCATCAATGAAATGCAGTTCCCTGAGACCAGCAGCACTCATGCAGCCCCCTAGGAAGATACTGCCACCACCATATTTCACTGTAGGCACCATGCCTTTTTCTTTGTACTCCTCGCCTTTGCGATTCCATACAGTTTTGAAGCCATCAGTTCCAAAAACTTTTATCTTGGTCTCATCACTCCAGAGTACAGAGTCCCAGTAGTCTTCTTTTTTAGCATGGGCCCTGGCAAATTCTAGGAGTGCTTTTTTGTGCATTGGCTTTAGGAGAGACTTCCTTTGTGGATGACACCCATGCATGCCATTCCTCTGCAGTATACACCATATTGTGTCATGGGAAACAATCACCCCAGTTTGACTTTCTACTGGTTTAGCTAACTGCAGTGAACTTGCATGGCGATTTTCTTCAACCTTTCTCATCACAAGATGCTCCTGTCGAGGTGTTAACTTCCGTGGACGGCCTAGACATCTCTGTGAGATGTTTGCAGTTCCATCTTTGTATCACTTTTGCTACAGTATTCTGACTGATATATAAAGCTTTGCTGATCTTCTTGTAGCCTTCACCTTTCTTGTGTAAACAAACTATTTTCTTTCTCAGGCCTTGTGACATTTCTCTTCCATGTGGTGCCATTGCTGACAGCATTAAATGGGAAGGGATTTTCTTTGTTAAGTAATGCCCTTTTCTAATCAACTGTCTGCTGAACACCTGTTTAATGAATAATTAGACTCACCTGTAGTGAAGTTCTTGTTAATTAGGATTTTGTTATCTAATATTTAGCTTTGCTCCTGAGACTTTTATTGGGGTGTATTTATTTTTGCAACATGGACTTGAATGAATTTGTTAGGAAACATACTTTATATATGCAAATTAACAAATCTTGGTTGCAACGTTGCAATCAATGGGCCACATTTGTGGGAGTATTTCGATCTATAGTGTTCCATAGAAAATCTCGATTCTGAAAGGAATGTAAAGGTTTTCTGCCAAATCTAAGTAAATGTCTCCTGCGCTTAAATGTTGCGAGAAATCCAAAGAGGTATTGGCTAGAAAGTTGGCATCAAAAGTCTTGCTGCACCTCTCAGGATGATGGATATCCACACAAACTGAAAACATAAAAAACAAGAGAAGGGCGCACCAACCTAGTGCAATACCATTAAAAGTTTATTGGAAATGGTTAAACGTCACAATATATATTATACTCACAAAAGTATGCTGTGTATAAGCTTAGAACCAAAGAATTCCTTCAGCTATCCAGAGACCTCAGGACCATATTCCTTAATAGTGTCAAACAAGCGAACTTGAAACTGTAAATATAGATAGGGGTAACGCGTTTCAAGGGAGGAACCTCTTCCTCAGAGCCATTGGAGTTAGCCCTATACCTATGGACAGTTCCAAGTTCGCTTGTTACTATTAAGGAATATGGTCCTGAGGTCTCTGGATAGCCGAAGGAATTCTTTGGTTCTATGCTTATACACAGCATACTTTTGTGAGTATAATGTATGTTGTGACTTTTAACCATTTTCAATAAACTTGTTATGGTATTGCACTAGGTCGGTGCCCCCTTCTCTTGTTTTTTTATGTTTTCTGGCAAATCTGTTGGGGTGTACTCATTTATGCTATGCACTGTATATATATATATATATATATATATATATATATATATATATACACCCACACACACACACACTATAAATATAAAACACAGATGAACAATGAAAAAGGCTAAAAACCTCTGTTTGTTCACTACCTGTCACCCCTTGGGGAAAAATTTAATTTGGATTCACTTCCTGTCTGCGTTATTTTACCTGCAACAGGAAGTGTTAAAATTTCATCTGTGGGGTCACAGGCAGCAATAAAATCCTGAAAGTATTTCTAACCCTTTCTTATTTTATCCAAAACTAAAAAAAGGCTACTACTTCAAAGTTAGAATAGAACTCCAGGTTACACCTAATAAGCTTTAAAACTGCACCCCCCCCAACATCTATGTTAACGAACATGTGTAAGAAAAAAAGTATATATCCTTCCCTTTTTTCAGGCCGCTCCTGTCCAGTCATGTAATTCAGCTCCCCTGTGTCAGCCAGCGCAGCTGCAGGGGAGAGGAGGGGGTGTTGGCAATAGATATGCTATTGAAGCCTATGAGTGACGTCACCACTCTAGGCTTTGCTAGCGGTTGTCAGAGCGCTCTCTCCTCTCCCCTGCAGCAATGCAGGGGGAGATCATGTGACCAGACCAGAGCGCCTGAAAATATGTGAATTAGGCCTTATAATTGAAAGTTAAAGAAAATCCTAAAGTTTGAGTGGTCACTAGAACAGTAATAGAAGGGAAAAATTTCACTATGCATTCTAGTTCTGTTGACAACCTTTGGAGGGATTGCTTCTTAATCCCTGTATTCACTATAGGACAGGAAGCACAAATAAATCTCCCCAATTGGAAAAAGATGGTTCAAAATATTGATAGAGGTTATAACCATCCTTTGCATTATCCAAAATGTAAAAAAAAAAAAAAAAAAAAAAAAAAAAAAGGTATTGCCTTTAGTTCTACTTTAGGAATCTATGTGGATTAGGCCAGAAAGGCTTAAAATTCACTAATGCATACAGGCTTGCCAGGTGATAGAGCAGTCAGGGTGAGACTTCTGCATAGCCAGCATAGCCCATAGCTGCAAGAAGAGGAATACACTCACAAATCATCTATCTGTCAGAAACATAACCATGTAAAATAAAAGGTCTGATACTGCCTTGTCTGGCAAAGCAATTGAGCTGGGTCATTGTTGTTCTACAATATTTTACTGTCTGTCCTTATACTCTGCTAGCAAAATAACAGATGAAAGTCTATTCTGCTCTTCTTGAGGGTGATGTCTTTTTCAGCCTTTCTACGTTTCTAAGGCATCTGATCTTGTTGGTGTGATACCAAAATGAACCAATCGTCGGGGTAGAAGTAGAGTAGTACAAGAACCTTGTCTTTGTCCTAGGTGGCAAGCAGTATGGATCTGTCTCTAGAAAGTAACAAGCTCAGGAGCACTATACAGTAAACCCCCCTCCATCGCGGGGGTTACGTTCCGGACCCACCCGTGAAAAGTGAAAATCCGCGAAATAGAAATACCCTATTTAAATACACTCTAGGCATGTTTTTATAACTTTCACTGTACTTTTAAAAGCATTTTAAGGTCTTTAAACACAATTTTAAAACAATAGAAACACATTTAAACACATAAAAGATACTGAGAGACCGAGCAAGAGTAATGGAAAACACAAAAATATTTAATTAACAATGATTTAATTAGTAAAATAATATTAATAGGTCTTACAGAAAAAAAACGAAATATACCGGGACCGCAAAAATTGAACCGCGATATAACGGGGTTTACTGTACCTCAGTGGTCCTGTTGTAAGTAGTTGGGTTCCAACTGACTTCACAAAAAGCACTACTAAGCACAATTTATTCAAATTATTTATTCTGATACACAAAAATACTAATATTTCTGTACTCCCAGGAAGTCATCTGAGTTTCCTTTTATACAGTAGAGTATGATTCTGAGTAGTAATTACCCAGAGGGCTGAGAAAACATAGCCAGTCTCTCTATGTATCCCTGTTAATCTTGAGAAAGCATGATCTTGACCAGATACAATACAAATACAAATAAATTGTTATTTTCCTATAACTGACTCTGATTCTCTCCAGAGAGAAACATAGTAATATGCTGTACTAGCTCAGATAACATTGTATAATTTTTGGTAAAATCCCACAAGTAAAGGTTAAAGCGGCTGTAAACCCTATGTTTTTTTTAAATAAAAAAGATGTTATACTTACCTGATCTGTGCAATGGTTTTGCACAGAACAGTCCCTTACCTCCTTTTCTGGTGTCCCTACTGCCCCCTGTGATGGACATTAAGACACATGCACTCCTAAGCCAGGCTGTGTGTGTCCATAGAGACACAGCGTGGCTCGGCCCACCCCCTCCTGACAGGATTTGATTGACAGCAGCAGGAGCGGCTGCCATCAGAGCCTCCTACGAGAACAGGAATTGTAAAGAAGAGCTACTGAAGACGGGACAGCACTGAATCAAGAGAAGACCCAGGTAAGTGTTGGCAGGGGGAGAGGTGCTTATGAAAGGTTTTTTTATACCTTAATGCAGAGAATGCAAAGGTAAAAAAAAACCTTTTGCCTTTATAGCCACTTTAAGATGGACATCTGTATTCCAGAACATTGCATGTCTCTTGGTGTGCTTGATTACTTATCTTCTGATCTAACATCTCATTCAGAACTTCCCTCTACTACTTTAGCAGAGTAAGAAAGGACTAAAGGCTCGTACACACTTGACAAAAATCGGAAGAAATATCCTCCGATTTTTCTCTCTCATGCTCAGCGGTCATAACCGTTTTTAGTTGACAGTGCATAATGTTCACGAAATTTATTGTCCAATTTTTTTTGGGACATTTGTACCTAGACTTCCGGTTCATCAGCAACTTCAAATCATGAGCGGTCTTGTGTATCCGATTTTTCGCGGACGTACTGCTTACACATTAAATGAAAATTGGTCGTGCTGGGGACGGACAATAAAAATTTTGGTGCTTGTCCCTCTGTTTTTTTCGTTAAAAATGTCGGCATTGGCTGCTGAAAGTTGTGTACACACTACCCGAAAATCGTACGATTTTACCTCGGACGGGAATTTTTGGCAGATTTTCTACTACTGTGTACCCCACTTAAGAAGGGACCAGCCAAACAATCAAAAACAAAGAAAACAAACAAATAGATTTAATTTGATCCATTTGATTAATTGAATCCATGCATTTGAGGTGGATAAAGGACTATTGTATTCTGACAGTGTAACTTCTCCACTGCCAGAATACAGTAATCAGTGCTTCAATTGACTGGCTTGAGAGGTGTTGATCATTAGGTTGACTCATCTTGAATGGGACTGGCCATAGATGGATCATATTTTGGATAGTTCCTGCTGAACTGGCCAAATTTCAATCCATCTATGGTCAGCTTAAGGGTAGCTATAACTGGTGTTTAGGACTGGCAAATAACTCAAGAATTAAGGAGGTGAAAAGGTAAAGATGTGCCAGTCTCGCAACATGCCTAGACTACCTGCATGATTCAGACAAAATGGCCTAGCTGCACATGAGCCAAAAAACACATACTTGTCTTCCCTACATGGAGAGCATTGGATTGAATGTGGCTTGTGCAGAAACAAATGTGATTTAAAATGTCTTATTATTAGGGAAGTACTACAGGGTTTAATCTTTGTACAATGTCACAGGCTGGGAACAGGCCATATATGGCCAGACTTAGTTTTTAATTAGTGCCTAGTGTAAGCTTTTTGTTGCATATTTTCACTTGAAATTAAGCAATGAGAACAATGCATTAAACATTCTTTAACAAAAATAAAAACTTACTTTACTATTGCCAGTCAATGATTTTACAATACATTGATTTTTGGTATCATGAACTTGCGCTGGTAGTTCTTTGTGCTGGAATTTTGGCACTGAACAAGTGTAAAATGTGCCCCTACATACTCTGCCCGTAACGTTAACCGAACTCTAAAACTTGACCCAAAGCCTACAAACCTTATATCTATCTCTATACTGTATTCCATATTCCCCTGAGCTTCTTCTGCGAATTGTTCTGGGAGCCCTTATTCTGTGTCCTGAAATGTGCCATTCATCCATCCCAACCGGGATCTCTCCTAAAGAGTGCAGCCAGGCCTCCATATCTGAGGTCTTACCTGTTGGTAAGCAGTTTGGGAGTTGGGTGCACACCTGGGTGTGAAGTGGCATATGGTTACATAAGAAGATTGGGGCAATATACACATTTCCTTCAAGAAATTTCTTGCACGGTTTACTTTTTATTTGGACTGATTTTGCACTGTGAACTTTATTCAATTATTATCATTGGACACTTTTTGATGACCTGATTTTCACAATATGATTTTTAAGCAATATCCCTTTGCTAATGGGTTTAATATTAATCTATTAGCACTTTGTTTGACACCACAAAACAATTATTTTGTTTATTTTCTAAAAGTCGTCAGCAGTTGGAGCCTCTTTATTTCTATATTCATTTTTTTTTACATGTTTCATTTAATCCTCCTTAAAAAATCAGCAGCATCAGATGGGGAAAGCATATATTTTAGCACATAGTTATATCGCACATATCCATCTCAAGCATCCACATGCTGCTCCTATAAGGTTTCTCGTGAACTTCTTTACAAAAGGATATCATGAAAAGTATTAGTCTTAAGCACAATTGTCTCATATAAAGATTTCCAGATCCTAAGGAATTGTAACCATAGCAGCTACAGCTATTTTAGTTTGTAGTTTGTTCCCTTCCTGAAACTTGTACATTAAATTGATATTAACCACTCAGCATTTTAAGCACATAAAGCAGCTTTGTCTCCCTACACTACCTGCTTAAACAGAAACGCACAACTCCATAGCTTAAGATGGCAAGGATCTCCCCTGCTCCCCCCTTCCTTCTCCAAGCTAAAAGACTGGCTGGAGACTGCACTGTCCAATTTTACCTGAAGATAGGAAGTACAGGGAAGCACCACTGAGACAGCAAAAGCCAGCAGCATTGAAAGCATTCACAATCTTGAAGATTGGTGCTTTGAACTTTTCATTTCATAAACTTTTTCCATTTTTGTGAACTTTTGTGAGGATGGTAGACTGACCATCTTATATATCTGGATTTGCACTCTTTCCGCAGTGTACTCCTTCCCTCCCAAGCCATTGCACCCGTCACACTGACAAGTGCAAGGCCAAAACGCTTTGTACTAGGGGTGCGCTTACTGTTGATTGACAGCGCATTGGAAGTAAGGGGATCCATAGCCACTATAAAAATTTTACTAAACCCACAGCAGTAAAATCAGCCTGTATATGCAGCAAGGCATGTATGTTATACTCACTGTGGAGCCTAAGGGGTTAATCCTCTGCATTGTTTAAAAAGGCTGTTTGATCCTGTCTTTTATGATGCTCCCCTTATTTTACTGCCCCAATCCATCTACTGACAGAACAGAGCCCTAGGAGGCACTCTGCACATGCTCAATTTGGTGTGTATTGCTAGAAAGTTTTTTCTTGGGAGGGTGCATATGATCAGCACAGGGCCAATAAGCATTGTCCAGATAGAGGGGCAGGGGTCCTGCAGCCTCAAAAGACAGCCAGGGTAGAATGAACTCCTGCTACAAGCTTTACCCAGACACTGATAGAACTCACAATACTGCTATATACTGCTGATGAGAAATGTTATTTATTTAGCAGTTTAAATGTACTAAAATAATTGCATTTACATGTTCCGTGTAATGTGGGAGACCAGATATAGTGAATGCAGGGTCCTGGGTTCATTAACACTTATACACAATATTCAGTACCATCAAGCTCCTTTGTTACAAAGACTTCATCACATACCTCCATCATACTTAATCCTTCCACACTGGAACTGACAGTATATTCTGCTGTTTCATGATAGGAATCATCTAAAGGCAAAGAAAGCAACGGCATTACAGAAGACACTACAGTGGTCAAAGGTTATTACAGAAACAAAATTTGTCATGAACTTTCTAATATTTTCTTAATTATAATTACATTAATCTGTATACTACAGTATATAAACAAATACTACTAATTCACCTACTATTAGCACAGTGGCATCACACCTGTGGCTTAAAGTATCAGTACTCTATCCTGAAAAATCTTGCAATTACCACTTTCATATCACTTTATGTTAATGTTGTTGTTCACTAGCAGTCAGAAGGCCTACACCTAAACCTGCATAACTCACACATTAGTATTTAGCGCAGTCGGTTTTTAATCTTTTAACCTCTTTGATGCCAGAGCCGTTTTTGCTTTTTTTGCACACATTTAAAAAATAATTTTAGACCTTAACATATATTTCCTGAAAGCAGAGACCCTAGAAAATAAAACAGTGGTAGTTCCAATTTTTTTAAATCACATGATATTTGCACAACAGTTTATTAAGCACAAAATTTCAGGAAAAATGTAATGTTAAAGTGATTGTTAATTTTGTAGGAAAATAAAATGAAACTTTACAAACATGTTATACCTACCTGCTCTGTGCAGTAGTTTTGCAGGAGCAGCCCAGATCCTCCTCTTCTCTGATCCCTCTTTTGTGATCCTGGCCCCTTCCTCCTGTTCAGTGCCCCCACAGCAAGCAGCTTGCTATTGGGGCACCTGGGCCAAGTCACAGCTCCCTGTGTCCATTCATACATGGAGCCCATAGTATGCATTAAGATAAAAAAACCTTCTGACTTTACAACTCCTTTAATTTTAGGGCAAGAAAAAGTAATATTAACCAATTTTGGAAAAATATAATAGATGAGGTAGTGCCAAGTTAATAGATACCCAACTTGTCAAGCTTTACATTTGCGAGCATCCGTAAAATGACCCCAAACTTCAGTAGCCTTTATTTTTTTCCTAGGCGATGCCTTAAAGCCACTGCCCGTCATCAGTTTAGATTTCACCATGAATAATGGCCCTAGAATTATTGCTCTCACTCGGGGGTGTGCTGCAATATGTAACAATCCCAAGCAACATTTTAGTGGGTAGGCACCCCTGCCGGTTTGTTTATGCTCATGTGTACATGCATGCACGGGCAGAGCAGGTTTAAAATTGTTTGGGAGGGGTTTAGGTGCCTAATGTAACTTTATGTTTTGACTACGTTTTTCATTTCACTAAAAATATATTTATATCACATAGAGTACAAAATTGTGCTCGGTTAGCACAATTAACACGTACGAGTAAAGTGAACAGAAACCGGAAGTGACAGTTTACATGTCACTTCCGGGTTCATTTTAGCTTGGGAAGATCAACAAATGGATGTTTGCTGGTTTCACTCCCCTCCGAGACACCTGTCCTGCAGGTCCCAGGCTCACAGGTGGGGCAGAGTAGACCGGGGCAGGGAAGGGCACGCTGAGGGGGGTGTGGGTGTAGTGTTTATATGGGCAAACTCTAGGGATCACAGAAAGCAATCCAGCAGCTGCACTCCTAGCAGACCGATTTCTTGAGAGAGCCTACAGTCGACTTGTGGAGTGTGGTGTGTGTGTAAAACCCCCCCACAGCCCCTGCTGCAAGCCATACGGCAGTAGCAATAGAAGGGTTGAGGTGTGCATACAGCTATTTTTTGAGTTGTATAAATCTTTACTAGATCACATTATTATTTTTTTTTTTTTTGGCCGTGTCCCAACAAGGGTGAGTTCCCTTCACTATTCTCTATCCTAGAGACACAATGAGAGGGAAAATTCCTCTGAGCCCCCGTTCACATGCAGGCGACGCGACCTCGGAGCGGCTGCCACGGACTTCATAACATTGAAGTCTATGGCGGTCGCCTCCTTGTCGCCCCAAAGAAGCTCCGGACCCTTTTTCTAGGTCGGAGCGACTTGTGTCGCCCCTATTAGAACGGGTCCGCAGCTTCCCTATGGGAGGCGACCTGCGGCGACCTGTGAGGCGACCAGGTCGCCTCACAGGTCGCCCTAGTGTGAACCGAGCCTAAAGCGAACAGATTTCCCAAAACAGGTGTCCCCATTTGAGAATATTCCTCTTGTTTTGAAGACAACTAAAAATGTTTGGATTGTCTGTCACTTTCTCTGAAATAATTGCCACCAAGATGAATAGAAGGATAAAGCTAACCAGTGGGGAGCAATAAAAAAAAGTGACAAAGGATTTATCCCTTCCATAATATAACCTAAACTAGAAAACAACTGTCTTACATACCCTTTAATTAACCACCTGCTCTTTAATGCTGTGAATGTCACGCAAGAAAAATAGTTCTAAGGCCTAAACATTTTTTTTTTTTTTTAACCTTAATTCATTCTTTACATTAAAGTAGAATTTTAGCCTAAAACTATTTCTAAATCTACTGGCAGCCACACTGTAGTCGAAGACTAACCTATCTAGCCCTGTAAAGAAGAAATAGCTATACATACCTTTTCTGAAGCCGGTCCAGTCCCACGCTAAGCTGTCAAGCGTCGGCTTCTGTGTGTGGGAGTGTGCAGAAGAGGCAGCCAACAATGGAAGCCCCATAGTAACTTTACGGAATGACGTCACTTCCCAGGCGTTTCCCAGCTGTTGGCGGCTGTCTCTTGCACACAGCATCAGCTGCTGGAGACTGGACCAGATTGGCTTTAGAAAAGGTATGTATAGCGATTTTTACTTTACAGGGTTAGATAGGTTAGTCTTAGAATGTGGCTGTGAGAAGATTTAGAGATAGTTTTAGGCTGAACTTCCACTTTAACCACTTCTGGACCGGAAGGATTTGCCCCCTTAATGACCAGGCCATTTTTTGCGTTTCGGCACTGCGTTATTTTAACGGACAATTGCGCAGTCGTGCAACGCTGTACCTAAATAAAATTTATGTCCTTTTTTTCCCAAAAATATAGCTTTTTCTTTTGGTGGTATTTGATCAACTCTGCGATTTTTATTTTTTGCGCTATAAACAAAAAAAGAGCGACACTTCTGAAAAAAAAAAACAATATTTTTCACATTCTGCTATATAACATTCCCCAAAAAAAAATTAAAATTTTTTAACATTTTAGGCCAATTTGTTTTCTGCTACATATTTTTGGTAAAAAAAAAAAAAAATCACAATAAGTGTATTTTGATTAATTTGCGCAAAAGTTATTGCGTCTATTAACTACAGGAAAGCTTTATGTCATTGTTTTTTTTTTTTACTAGTAATGGCGGCGATCTGCGATTTTTAGCTGGACTGCGACATTGCAGCGGACAGATTGGACCCCTAACTGACATTTTTGACACTTTTGGGGGGACCAGTGACATTACTACAGTAATCAGTGGACCCATTGATTGACGTCCCTGTTAGCCAATCACGGCGCGATCGCGCCTCCGGGAGTGAGATGGCGGCATCTAATGGCTATTGCACAAAATGACATAGGTACATGATTTTGCGCAATAGAGCCGACCTGCCACAGTAAGTGTACGTTAGGCAGTTGGCAAGTGGATAAAGGATCAGGATGCACACATTTGTTGAGATTTCTGCCCTTGAAATTCCAGATCCACCTACTTACTGCCACCACTACAAGTGCTTTTTTTGCTGATTTAATTTTTAAACTATGTGGAGTTCCTCAGGAAAAGTGAGAACCCTGCCGCAGCCACAGGTTGGGAGTAGAAGAGGAGAGACAGTGCTAGTAACCACAATCGGAAATGCTCTTGTTGAATTTCCTATAATGTAAACATTTGTGATTGCACCCACGGGCTCCTACTCAAAAACAAAACAGCATTTTGTTAAGGATGGCTTCTTTAATTAGCAAAGATGGTAGCCATATTAGTAAGAAAATGTAAACAGTGTTTAATAGCTTTCACTTGGAAAATAATGTAAGATAACAAGATAAATTAGGAGTATTTTCAAAACAAAACAATCCAGCATTTCATCGTTGTTAATAACTTATCAGCCCTGATTTCCTACCATGTCCATACACCCTGTTACAATTATTCAACCTACAGACTGAATGGGATTAGGAGACTAAACAATACAGATGTGAAATCAAAGCTTATAAAAAGGTTCCTGCACTTCTTTTTGGTGCGACTTCAATACGACTTGCATTGACTTCTTTTAACGAAATCGTATGCAAGCTGCGATGAAGTTGCACAGGGATGTCAGATTTAAAGTCGCGGCAGTGTGAACCCAGGCTTACTGTATGCCTTAGCTGTCATTGCAGTTCATACACATGGAAGTTTTACACTCACCTTGCAGTTCATCAGATTCAGCTGTCTCAATTTTGTCCATGAAGTCATTCGAGCTCCATTTTGTAATTTCTTTTGGTAGCACTTCCTCATTGTCTGACAAATCTTCTAAACACAAGGATGGCAAGTAAGAAAAAAGACAAAATAAAATATCTGGACATGCTTTTTAATGACAATGCCCTGAGAATACCCCAAGCAACCAGAACTCCACACAGTCAAGGCATGCTATAACTAAATCTCTAAGAAACCATTTTAGACTATAGCACTGTATACGGGCTGAGTAACTTGCATGCCTAAGCTCCTGGCTAAAGTTGCAGTTACAATGTATCTACAGCCACACACACAGGCATTGTCTTAAGCGACTGTTTCAGAAGACTGGGTTACACATTGCTATGTTCAGGTTATTGGACACAGGCAAACAGAACCGTAAGGATCACAATATAACCTTCATATAGCCTACTGACCATTATCCTCAATTTTTGCTAGTATCCTTAGGTGATGGATGCTCTTTTTCCAGTGGTTTTTGTTGCATCACCTGGCCCAGGAGGGTTTGGTACTCCAACATACTCTCGCTCCAGGCAGACTCAACTTAGACACTTCCAGATCACATAGACCTTCTGTCTCCAGGGACT
This sequence comes from Pelophylax lessonae, assembly GCF_965119305.1. Lineage (NCBI taxonomy): Eukaryota > Metazoa > Chordata > Amphibia > Anura > Ranidae > Pelophylax > Pelophylax lessonae. Next base: position 233,527,479 of record NC_138768.1, on the reverse strand, counting down.
ATCTACCATTTTGCTTCCAAGTCGCAGGCTTTGACTGCCTGGCAGTTGAACCCCCCAGGTCCTGAGGGACAGTGGTTTATTGGATTTGGTTATCCCAACACTTCTCCATGCTAGTAAGCAGACTTTACAAATAATATATCATTGCACCTGGAAGGCTTACCTTGCATGGTGCGAGCAGGGAAATTTGCATCCCAGATGATACTCTGTAGGATGTATCCTGGCTTTTCCCTAGTTAGCATCTGGCCATGAGTACTCCCAAGGGCTTCATTTTCGACTTTGAATATCCTCCTCAAGCATCTTTTAGCCTCACATTTCCTGGTGAAAGCCTTTGTGCAGGGGGTTGCTCATTTAGCTCCTCCTAGATGCTCTCTGGTGATATCATGGGATCTCAGTCTGGTACCTATGTGTCTTTAATTGCCTCTCTTCAGACTTATCCCAGATTTCCCTTCATTGAGCTCATTCTCAAGGTGTTTTTTCTTGTCACCATCACTTCCGCTAGGTGAGTATCGGAATTTTTTTGGTATTGTCTTATAAGGAACTTATCCTGAGACCGAAGGCTTCTTTCTGCCCAAGGTGATTTCCTCCCATCACCTTAACCAGGATGTTGTCTTGCCATCTGTCCTGCTCCTAAGCACCCTAGAGAAGTATATCTTCACTGCTTGGATGTGGTACATGCTGTATGTGTTTTAACTCTTGGCTACTGCCTTCTTTAGCCTTTCGGATTCTCCTCAGCTGAGGATTCAGCTTTTTAAAAAGAGTGGTCTCTCCTGTGTTCTGTAAGTCATGAATAAGCGCTAGCAGCGTGAAACGCGTTGATTGTGTTTCCTTGCTCCCACAGTGTCTATTGTTGCTGTATTTGTCCTTTTAAAGATTACCAATAAAGTGAATGCAGTTTTCAAGTGTGCAGCCTTTTGGAACCCATTGCATTTGTTCCATATGAAAAAAACACAGACTTACTGGCTGGATCAACAGGTACAAATAAAGAAAAAAAAAAAAGAAACAGGATTCCCACTAAGAATGTACACTCCCTGGCCACTTGATTAGGTACACCTTACTAGTACTGGGTTGGGCCCCCTTTTGCCTTCAGAGCTGCCTAATTCTTCGTGGCATAGATTTAACAAGGTGTTGGATACATTTCTTCAGAGATTTTGGTCCATATTGACAAGACAGCATTATGCAGTTGCCGCAGATTTGTCGGCTGCACGTCTATAATTTGAATCTCCCCTTCCACCAGATCCCAAGGGTGCTCTATTGGATTGAGATCTAGTGACTGTGGAGGCCATTGGAGTACAGTGAACTCACTGACATCTTTCAGAAACCAGTTAGAGATGATTTGAGCTTTGTGACATGGTGCATTATCCTGCTGGAAGTAGCCACCAGAAGATTGATATACTGTAGTCAAAGGGATGGACATGGTCAGCAACCATACTCAGGTAGGCCATGGCATTTAAATGATGCTAAGGGGCCCAATGTGTGTCAAGAAAATATCCCCCACACCATTACACCACCAGCCTGAACAATTAATACAAGGCAAGATGGATCCATATTTTCATGCTGTTTATGCTAAATTCTGGCTCTACCATTTGAATGTCGCAGCTGAAATCGAGACTCAACAGACCAGGCAGTGTTTTTTCAATCTTCTGTTGTCCAATTTGAGTGAGCCTGTGTGAATTTTAGTCTCAGTTTCCTGTTCTTAGCTGACAGGAGTGGCAACCAGTGTGGTTTTCTGCTGCTGTAGCCCATCTGCTTCAAGGTTCGATGTGTTGTGTGTTCAGAGAGGGTATTGTGCATATCTTGGTTGCAACGAGTGGTTATTTGAGTTAAGTAGTAGAAATAGCTGGCAACACTGAACTCCTTGAAGTGTAGTTTATTCGTACATCAGAGTGGCAAGTAAAACAATAACGTTGACTTGTTGTCGTAGCTACAACTAAGGCTTCTGCCCAAAATGCTTCAGTGTTATGGTTTTACTTGTCACTCTGATGTACCAATTAACTACACTTCAAGGAGTTCAGTGTTGCTGGCTCTTTCTACTACTTATGGCGTTGGAGTGTGATGGGACACACCGAGCTCAGGCACCTGTGAATGGATCTTGTGTATAGATTGGGTTGTCCCTGCTGGGAGCACTGTTACCTTTCTATCTTCCATGTTGGTTATTTGAGTTACTGTTGCCTTTCTAACATCTTGAACCAGTCTGCCCATTCTCTTCTGACCTTTGATATCAACCAGGCATTTTCATCCACATATCTGCTGCTCACTGGATATTTTCTCTTTTTCAGACCATTCTCTGTAAACCCTAGAGATGGTTGTGCGTGAAAATCCCAGTAGATCAGCAGTTTTTAAAAAATACTCAGACCAGCCGTCTGGCACCAACAACCATGCCATGTTCAAAGTCACTTGAATCCCCTTTGTTCACCATTCTGATGCTTGGTTTGAACCTCAGCAAATCGTCTTTACCACGTCTAGATGCCTAAATGCACTGAGTTGCTGCCATGTGATTGGCTGATTAGCAATTTTTGTTACCAAGCAATTGAACAGGTGTACCTAATAAAGTGGTCATGGAGTGTAATGGAACTTTTGGTTTTGGGTTAAATACCGCTTTACATAGGGGTTTAGAGGAATGCTAGAACCCCATCAGCTTTTTTGTTATTTGTTTACCTGTTGCAGATTTTCCCTCACATTCTGTCTGGTAAAATATTGTACCCAGAACAAGTAATGGCAAATCTCTTAAATGGAGCCCCAGATAGCAGTAATACCTGACAGGGGTTATAAGCCTATCTACTCTAACAAAAATGTTAGAGTAGATAGGCTTATAACCTATACACTTAAAAGACTGGTAGCCCAAGCAGTCAGTCAGTAAAGACAGCCTTATTTAACTTTTTTTTTAATATTCTGCTGCAATTTTGGTCACTTTATCTGTAACATTACTACAGTATATATAGTGTAGTCCTTCCAATTTATTTTTAAATAAAAAATAAATACCTTGATCTCAGAAGCTGGCAGGGTCCATGCCCTCCTGTATCTCTTTCTGGGATTAGGTGCAGCTGGCTACCCAGCATGCACCTCCTGATCTCGCGCCTGCGCGGCAATGCAGCCGCGCAGCACTTCTTCCTCCTGACATCTTGCCATAGCAACTCCTCCTGTTCACGTCATTTCCAGTCGGGAAATAGCGAGAGATTTTGGGTATTAGGCGACTCCCATGGACTGCTGGGCTACATGACGCCGATATCCCAGGTGTCCATGGGAAGCACCTAATTACGTAATCGCCTAGGCGGAGGGAGCAATAAGTGCTCCAGAAGATACTTAACTAAAGATATTATTAAAAACTGGATTTTTGACTTACCGTAAAATCCTTTTCTCTGAAGTTCATTGACAGATGCAGCTCCATATTCTTCTTAACCATTGGGTTATGCTGCCCCCTACAGGAGTAGGACACTAGGCAGGAAAAAAAAAACAAAAAAACTTTACCATGCCTATGGGGCAGTCCCTGAAGGCATACACCCACTCACTCTGCTATAGGATTCCATTTTTTTGCAAGCAGTGTCAGAATTAAAAAACCCCAATCCACTCAGAAATAGAGGGGCGGGTGCTGCGTCTGTCAACGAACTTCAGAGAAAAGGATTTTACGGTAAGTCAAAAATCCAGTTTTCTCTATCGTTCATTGACAGACGCAGCTCCATATTCTTCTTAACCATTGGGACATCCCAAAGCAGTATTTGCATGAGGGGTGGGAAAACAACGCAGAGAAAGAACATAATTCCCCAAAGGCTAAACTTAGCCAACCAGGTAACATGGAGCTCAACCTAGAAACAACATACACCCTCAAAGAGAAAAATTGCTCTTTTAAACAGCAGCCTGCAAAACCTTGAAGCCAAAAGAAGCATCCGAGGATGCCAACACATCTACTTTGTAGAATTTAGTGAACGTGTGCACAGACGGCCAAGTTGCCACCTTGCAAACTTGCATTACTGACGCCTGATGGCGAAAAGCCCAAGAGGCACTCAGCGCCCTAGAAGAATGAGCCTTTACAGGGAAAGGTGGAACCTGACCCCTAAGTGAATACGCCTCTACCACCGTCTGCCTAATCCATCCGGATATGGTCACAGCAGACACAGCCAATCCCTTCCGAGGTCCTTCCTTGAGGACAAAAAGAGAGTTTGATTTCCTGAAAGACTCAGTAATCACCAGGCAAACCCTAATTGCCCAAACCACAGCCAAAGAATGCAAGGCAATTTTCTTGTGGTGCTTGGGCTTAGGACAGAGTGAAGACAGCACAATGTCTTTATTTAATGGAAATCAGAAACCCCCTTTGGAAGAAACGACTGATTAGGTTGAAGTACCACTTAATCTCTGTGGCCCACCAGAGAAGCAGAACGGCAGGAGAGCGCCGCCAATTCAGACACTCTGCGGGCAGAGGTAATAGCCACCAAAAAGGCTAACTTCTGTGACAGTGTAAGCAGAGGAATCTCCTTACGTTTTCAAAGGGAGGTTTTTGAAGAACAGACAGTACCAAGTTAAGATCCCACGGAGGTAATGGGGACCGTATCGGAGGAGCCACATGACGAACTCCCTGGATAAAAGTGTGAATCAAAAAAATGCAAAGCTTAAGGGCGCTGAAAAAAAAAAAAAACACGCCAAAGCCGACACCTGGCCTTTTATAGTACCCAAGGCCAACCGCTGCTCAACCCCTCTTTGGAGGAAAGCAAATATCCTAGCCACTGAAAAGGAGCATGCATGCACCTTAATCGATTCACACCATTAGATGTACGATTTCCACATACAATGATAAAGCTTCCTGGAGGTAGATTTTCTAGCCTTTAACAGTGTAGGAATCATTGAGTCAGAAAGACCCCTATCCTTCAATACCTGGCTTTCAACAGCCACACCGTTAAAGTCGGATGGAAGATCGGCCCTTGAGACAACTGATCTTTCCTGAGAGGAAGTCTCCAAGGAGCATCGGCGACCAACCTTACCAGATCTGCGTACCAAGACCAGTGAGGCCAGTCTGGGGCCACCAGAATAACCGGAATTCCTTCCACCTCTATTCTGCGCAGAAGCCTCGACAGAAGTTTCAGTGGAGGAAATGCATAGATCAGCCGATACTGACCCCAAGGAGCCACCAGTGCGTCTGTTGCGTCGGCCAGAGGATCCCGAGACCTGGCTACAAACCTCTGTACCTTCTGGTTGAGCCGAGAAACAAACAGGTCTACATCGTGTGTCCCCCACCGGACACACAACAGCTAAAACACCTCCGGGTTCAGGGACCATTCCCCCTGATCCAACTCCTAACGACTCAAGTAATCCGCCTGCCAGTTCTCCACTCCGGGTACATGCACGGCGGAGAGGGCTGGAACAAAATTTTCTGCCCATATTAAGGACACTCTTGATGCTCCCTTGATGATTGACATAAAACACGGCCGTGGCACTGTCTGATTGAATCCGAACTGGACCACTCTGCAGACGATTTGTCCAGTGACTCAAGCAAAGCTTTAGCGCTCTGAGTTCTAGAATATTGATCGGAAGTCTGGACTCTTTCAGAGTTCAGGTTCCCTGAACACTCAGCTTTCCAAGTACCCCCCCCCCCCCTCCCAGCCGGACAGGCTGGCATCTGTGGATACCACGGTCCAATACAATGGAAGGAAGGACTTGCCCTGACCCAGGGCCAAGGAACAGAGCCACCACAGAGGAGCACTTCTTGCGTTTTGACTCAACCGAATCAGACTGTCCAAAGATTTTGGACCCTTGTTCCACTTGACAAGAATACCCCTTTGCAGAGGTCTCTCGTGTGGAACCGAGCAAACAGAACCGCCCCGAAGGTAGACACCATCAGGCCTAGAGCTCGCATGCAAGTTGGCAATGAAGACAGAGTGCTGGATACCAGCAATTGAATCGCCCTCTGCAACTTTTGCAGCTTTTCCGGAGGAAGAAACACCCTCGCATAGGCTGAGTCCGGAGTCAGTCCCAGATAAACCATTTTGGAGGCTGGGACCAGAGCAGATTTTCTGAAATTGATGGTCCAACTGAACTCTTGCAGAGTCCGTACAGTGAATGACAGATCACCCACCAGAACTGAGTGGGAGTCTGCTCTTAAGAGGAGGTCGTCCAAGTACCCCAGTACCACAATCCCCCGCTGTCACAGTAATGCCAATACTGGAGCCAACGTGTTGGTAAAGACCCTGGGGGTGGAGGTGAGATCAAAGGGTAATGCCACAAATTGATAATATTCCTCTCCTACAGCCAAGCAAAGAAAACGTTGGAGTCCAGCGTAAATAGGGATGTGCAGATACGCGTCCTCAATATCGATATAGGCCAAAAAGTCTCCTTGGTGTAGGAACGCCACTACTGTGCAAATGGACTCCATCCTAAACCTCTGTACCTGCAGGAAGCGATTCAGAGCCTTGAGGTCCAGAATTGGATGCACTTTCCCTTCTTTCCTGGGAACAGTAAACAGGTTTGAATAAAACCCTTGTTTTCCCGAGAGGGAACCAGCACAATCCCGCTTTGCGACAGTAGATCTTGTACTGCCTCCCGTAGATCCCTTAACCGATCTGAAGATAGGCGTAGATTGGATGGGAAGAATCTGTCCGACAGTTGGGATCTGAATTCGATCTTGTAACCTGAACCTGACCTAATGGCTTAGGTCCTTTCTCCTGTGTTTCCCGAAGGCACGAAGGGGCCGTCTGTGTGCTGAAAAATAAGGGCCCGTCTATTACGCGGTGTCTTGCCCTTAGCAGATAGAGGAAGAAGACTATTCTTCCCACCTGTGAGTCCTTTGATCCGTTCATCCAACAAATACCCAAATAGGCGGTACTCCGTAAAGGGGAGATCTGATAGAGCCTTTTTAGAAGCCTGGTCCACAGACCAGCTTTTTAGCCACACCATGCGTGGCTATCATTATTGCGTTTAGAACAACTCCACTGACTCGCGACAATTTTGTCACAGTAGGCAGGAAAAGGGAGTACCTTTGTCGCTTTTAGGGGATCTGAGGGCCCCAAGGGGACAAGCACCCCCCATGTTAAAATTCTTAGCACAGATACAATCAGTGCATCCATCAGCGCCATTGCATGCGCAGTAAAAAAGGAATCATCCTCACCGCAGAGCACCCAAAGTGCGTGGACGCAAACCCAGTAGGGTCGATATATGCCAAGCTCACCCTGAGAACATAACAAGCAGTCCCGCAAGGAGACTCCGGCTAAAGTTCCACAAAAAAAAAACCCTATTAGACCTAAGGGTCGCCCACCATAAATTTGGGGCCCGATCCGGTCGCGAGTCCAGCGTCAGCTCTGTCAGCTTAAACAGCAGCTCGGACAGCTCGGTTAGGAGCTCGGACAGCTTGGTCAGTGACTCAGACAACCAGCTCCGTCAGCCACGAGTGGGTCGCAAGCCGCGGGCTCAATTTTTGGCCCGATCTGGCCGCATAAGACGATCTGTCGGCATCCGCCGCTCAGCTTGGTCAGGCACTTGATCTCGGTCAGCTAGGTCAGGCACTCGGTCAGCTTGGTCAGGTACCCGGACAGCCGCGAGTAGGCCGCAAAGCCGCGTTTTTTTGGCCCAACCCAGTCACGCGAGGCACAGACCCGCGGATGAAGAAACAACCACTCTCCCCCAAGCCTATAACCACCGCAGGGAGTCGAAAGGACATCCCTTCCCCAGTCACTAACCCCCAGGAAGCCCAGAACTTGCTCATAGACCCCGTGTGCGATCTGGACAGCCCAGATCAGCAACAACCGCATCCACCCCCCCTTACTAGAGCAAGTGGCAAAGCCAGCTCCTACCTATCCCCATGAGGAGTGGGGGCGTGGGGGTAGGTTGGGGCCAAAAGACCACCCTGACTGTTAGAGGGGCAGGGGGAAATGGAAGGGAACCCGGGGGTCCGACCATCCCAAGGAGGGGCCCACGTCCATCCCGAGACCGCAGGAGCTATGGGGGGACACTACTCACCATACCAATGACAATCAGGTGGGTGCCACTCCAGGACAGACTACCTGTCCACTCAGGGTGGGGGTGCTGACGACCAAGGGGAACGCTGCGACTCAGGCCAAACCAGGCCATGTGCATCCCGGCGAGGTGTTTCACTCGCAGGTCAGCCCCTGTCCATTGGGGCTCTGTCATGGCGAGGCCTATCACGGGGCTATAACCTGCACACGCTCACTGAGTGAACTGGGAGACCTTAAGGATCTAGGATATCCAGTCCAAAACCAAGTCCAGCTGTTGATTGCAGTTCTCTCAGGAGCATAACTAGCTAAGAAATTAAAATTCTAACAAAGGTTCCCTTTAAAATAAGAAAAAAAAACAGGGAACTAGGTCCTACTCCGAAACTAGGCAGAAACAAACTGAATCCTATAGTAGATTGGGTGTATGCCTTCAGCGACTGCCCCACAGGCATGGTAAAGTTTTTTCCTGCCTAGTGTCCTACTTCTGTAGGAGACAGCATAACCCAATGTTTAAGAAGAATATGGAGATGCGTCTGTCAATGAACGATAGAGAAAAGGGTACCATTTAACAATGAAATGGGGATGGGCATTTGATTTATTGTATCTTAAATAAATGAGCGGAACTCCGCTTTAAAGTGGTTGTAAACTCTCTCATATACCCAGTGAAGTGAATAACCTCAGGTGATACCCAGAGATGAAACAATTCCTTCTGCATAAGTTTTACTTGTTTAGCTGCAGTCTTACATTCTCTACATCCCTTCACATGTTCACGATTGTGATAAAGTAATTCTGCATCGGTCAGTATTACAGAGGATGGGGTGGAGAGCTGCAGATAGAGTTCTTATACACTGTGTGAGAGCTGAAGGAAAGGGACACAGCCCCCTCCACACACTACACAGAAACTGAGGAAGGATACAGAGCTGTGTCCTGAATAAGCTGTGTGCTGAGCTCCCTTCCCATCACAAACTTATCTCACATGTTGGGAAAACTTCTTAGAAGTGACACATACTGATAACAGAGAAAAGAAGCACCAGAGAGAAAAGACACTTTGGAGCTTTGGAGATAGACAAGTAAACACTATAGCTATACTGTATGGGCTTTGTTCAGATTTTATGACTGAGGTTTACAACAACTTTAATATTATTATTGTATTCAAAAAAGACCGGTGCTGTGTTTACAGTTGATAAATAGTACAAGGCCCCTTTCACACGGGCTTTCTGATCAGGTCCGCTGTCAGTTTTTCAGGCAGACCTGATCATTTGCTCCATGCAGCCCTATGGAGCGGCAGATGTCAGCGGTGACATGTCCTCTGACACCCGCTGCTATCCAATCCGATCCTGTACGTGAAATCCAGAAGGATGGAAAGCCTGTGTGAAAGGACCATAACAGGTTTCCTGAATAGTCAGACACTTCAAGTGTCTTCCTGTAGAAGGACAAGGACACGTGCAGCATTTCGGAGTTCCTTCTACACAGCAGCTCTTGTCTGCAGAACCCATAAAAACCCATGCAGGGTAGTGATATAACTGATGCACCTATCGCTGTTGAGGACAGAAACAGACATGATATACCTAATACATTCCTGGCAGAGACAGAGTTAATAGATGTGTAATTTACATATATACAGTATGATCTGATAACATTTTCAACCAAACTGTAACCCCTATTGAAATAAAGAGTAGAATAACCGTGTTGGATTAAAAAAAAAGATGCTGGAGTACTCACCATGAGCATCAAAAAACTCATCATCTGAGCTCTCATCTGAGTCCCTGGCGATGCTTTGCATTCTCCACTCTGATATACTGTGTCGAGACGGGCTAGCTGTCAGTGAAAAAAACTAGAATTATATGTATTCAATGCACACAGTAGAAAGCTGATAAATAATATGGAATTTGTAAATCTTTTTGTTAAATATATTCAACTCCATTAACGTTTGTATACGGGTAAAGGTAATGAACAATGTTGTAGCGAGGGCTGGAAAAAAACAGAAACCAAATAGCTATGGAATCTCATGCCCTCGACTCCTAAAAGTGGAACTGAAGTTGTTTTTTTCTTAAAGCAAACACTCTGAAATTGCAAGTTAAAAATAGTGCATGCATGCACACTTGCAAAACTATCGGGTGCAGTATATCAAAACTAGAGCAGACGGAACTGGAAGCTGTTGTGCATGGCAACCAATAAGCTTTAGCTTGCTCAGTTAAGCATCAAAAATGAAAAATAGAAGCGGACTAGTTGCCTTGCACAGCTGCTCCAGATTCTGGCTGCAATAGTTTTAATACATTCCCCTCTATGTGTCTTGCGGATTATCCTCAAGGTCCCCCAGCTCTTATGCAGGCATACTAGCAGGACCTGGGATTCTCTATGACCTCTTGGTTTCAGCTATTCTGGCTGCATAGCCCCAAGGTCATATGCAGTTCATAGCGCCATAGCATGTCATTATTATCCCCAATGCTTAGATCAATGGTCGTTTACTTTTTCTAGCTCGAAAACGAATAGCCCAGAATTAGTTGTCCCCTATCCTACCAACATTTTTTCAATAGCATAATATGGTTGAAAAAACTCTTGAAAGAAAAAAAATGCATACAAACATAGGTGTTGTGTACATCATTTCTATAAAATGTGGTCCCCCTGGCTTGCTGTTTATCCACTCTCAGTTTATTCTGTTACCAAATTGTATGATATTCTATTTGTGTTACTACCTATCCATGTGTTTATGGAGTTATTTTTTATGTAATGCTATGATATATGGCTTGATTTCGTATACTGGCATATGGGGCTGAAGTGACATATTTTGTTGATTATCTTACATGCATTAGTGAGATATGTTTATGGAACGTACTGTTTTGTCTTTTTTCCAGCTTTTCTTTTTTTTCCCTTTTCTTTGGTTTTGTTGTTTTGTAAATTAAACGCTATAAAAAATTCAATAGAAAAGTTCAAAGCAAAAAAAAAAAAAAATGTCATTATGCTCCCATATTTGCATAAGAGGCAGAGACTATCAATGTGCAGAAAAATGCAGCCCCTCCCAAAACTTTGTTCTCCCTTCTCATTTTTTGACAGCTGCATCTTTAAAACAAGTAACAAGTGGCTGACCGAGAAGCTGGAGACAGAAAGGTTTGGAACTCGCCCTATTACATGCCTGGTTACTACAGAGTACTTCCTGTGAGGGAAAAAATACAGCACATCACCCAGATGGTAATACTGCCCTCATCACCTTGTGCTAGTACCGATGAACAGTCTTTACAAGCTGTCATACAGACAATATGAAATTTGGATAATTCAAAATGTAACACAGATTTGCAAGTATGCATGTGCATTTTCTTTTTTTTTTCATGTGCAAAAAAACTTTAGTTCTGCCTTAACTATATCTGCTAGCTCCTGCAATAGTAGGACTGGCACCTGGATTTCAAGAGATTTTGTTTGGCCCCGATTTATGTGTATTTTTAGGTAAAACCTTGCATTTTTAGTTTTGGATTGAGTGGGAAAGAGTTATACCCCCTGTGATTTTTTTATTGCTGTCTTCTCTAGAAAGAAAAAGAAAGAAAATGATGGGAAATCCAAAATTGTTGAGTTTTCCCCAGAATAGGAGGTAAAGTGAGATCTTCTAATATGGACACCTGTTGTAGGGACAAATGTCTAGGAGGCAAATTCTCCCTACTTTGAGAGATTTTCTCTAACTTCCTCTTGAATCTGTGGGACAGTAAGTCATATGAAATACAAAATAATCCAGTAGTGGTTTTAAGGTGGAGTTTTACTCTACCCAGAACTAAAAAAAAAAAAGTCTGGGCTATATATATACAGTACATTATAAGCTGTTGACTTTCTTCTACAGTGTAGTGGTTTGTTTATATGGATGGCTCGAAATTTGCTTGGTTCAGCAGGCATCGACCGCATTTTGATAGATCTATGGTCGGTCCTGTTAGACAGTAGTTAATCTATTGATCGACTGCTCACAAAATGGTTTGCTGGAAAACATTACTTTGATCTGTGCTGCAGTCAATAGCCTGCAGCAGTGATCAGTGTATTCTCACAGTGGAGGAGTCCAGTTGACTCGTCCGCTGTCAGAATACAATAGCGCAGCTGGGAAGATTCCTGTATCCATCTTAAATGTCTGGATGGGGGAATCAGTTCAGTTGTTTTGTTCAGCCAGCTGAATGAGCGAAAAAAACTGAGCCATATATGTATTCCATAGAAGGACACTAGAGGATATCTGACAACTAACTTCTCAAGATGCAGCACTACTGCTCTTATTGGAGCTTATTAAAGTAATGTACAAATAACTGACAGAACACACGCTAAAAATAGTCATTATTAGACAGCAAGCAAATTCAGAAATATGGACCACTGACTGCATTTTTCAGATAACTGTAGATGAAAATGGAAAACATTAGTTACATAAAGTATGCCTAATAAATCTTTCTGGCACACCCAATGATGATTCTATTGAAACCCAAATTTTCAGACATGCAAAAAAAAAAAATCTGATCAGCAGTTAATCAGCATGTGCATGAAATCATCTGTTTATACATGAAACCTGAGCAACCAATGATCACCAAGCTGAAGCATGTAAAGAAACAATATGTTAAACCGGTTATGCATGTAAATGAATGGCACAAATGGCCCAAGTGTCATAATCCACACCTGTTTGGTTGGCTACAGTCAGGTACCTTATGAGAAAAAAATTGATTTTTGTAAAATCTTACCGTAAAATCCTTTTCTCTTAGCTCATTGACAGACGTAGTCCTCGGTGATACAGCACCTTCGGGTTATGTCGCCTCCACAGGAGCAGGACTAGACAGGAAATTAAAAAGCTCTGGCCACACCCTAGGGGCAGTCCCAGAGGGTATATCCTCTCTCTCTCTGCCTCAGCAAATCAGTTATGTGAAAAAGCAGTCTTTAGAGATTTAACCCAACCCAACTCAAAAAAACAGAGGGGCGGGGACTACGTCTGTCAATGAGCTAAGAGAAAAGGATTTTACGGTAAGATTTTACAAAAATCTATTTTTCTCTATCGCTCATTGACAGACGTAGTCCTCGGTGATACAGCACCTTCGGGACGTCCCAAAGCAGTACCACAAATGAGGGGTGGGAGAAATGGAAATTAAATCCAATCTAGAAGGCCCAACCGGTGCCAACTAGAAGTTTTACAATGCTCATCCTCAATGATGAGACTCAACAAAAAAATTTTTCAACAGAAAAAAACCCTCGAGGTAGACCACCGGTCTCCTCAAATTGCGGCCTGCAAAACCTTGCGGCCAAATGAGGCATCCGCCGATGCCATCACATCAATTTTATAAAATTTTGTAAAGGTATGTACCGACGACCAGGTGGCCGCCTTACATACCTGGACCACTGACGCCTGATGGCGAAAGGCCCAGGAAGTACTGAGCGCTCGAGTGGAGTGCGCCCTAACAGGGAACGGAGGACTCCGACCCTTAATAGAATAAGCCTGTACCACCGTCTGTCTAATCCATTTGGCAATAGTCGCGGCAGATGCAGGCAACCCCTTTCTGGGGCCATCCGTGATCATAAAAAGTGAATCCGTCTTACGGAACGATTCCGTAGCCTTCAGGTATACCCTGATTGCCCGAACCACATCCAAGGAATGCAACGCATGTTCCCGATGATGATTGGGCTGAGGACACAAGGAAGGTAGTACAATATCTTCATTCAGATGAAAATCTGAAACCACCTTTGGAAGAAAGGATGGCTTAGGATGAAGTACTACCTTATCCCTATGAATCACCAAGTATGGGGACTGGCATGATAAAGCAGCCAGTTCTGACACCCTGCGTGCAGAAGTGATAGCCATCAAGAAGGCCACCTTCTGGGATAAAGTAAGCAAGGGAATCTCCCTGATGTTTTCAAAAGGAGGTTTCTGTAGAACCGACAAAACCAAATTAAGATCCCAGGGCGGTAAGGGCGCGCGGACTGGTGGAGCCAGGTGCCGCACCCCCTGGATGAAATTCCGCATCAAGGACTTGGTAGCTAAAGGTTTCTGAAAGAAGATTGCTAATGCTGAAACTTGACCCTTGATGGTGCTCAAGGCTAGTTTCTGCTCAACCCCTTTTTGCAAAAAGGCCAATATTCGAGTCACCGAATAGGTACGTGGAGGAAATCCTAAAGATTCGCACCACGCGATATAAGTCTTCCATGTGTGATAATAGACTCTGCTGGAAGTCGCTTTCCTTGCTTTAATAAGGGTAGGAATGACTGAAGCTGACAACCCTCTGTCCTTCAGTACTTGGGTCTCAATGGCCAGGCCATTAAAACCAGCGACTGTAAAGCACGATGGTAGATTGGTCCTTGAGACCGCAGATACTCCCTGAGACGCAGTTCCCATGGAACGTCCGCGACTAGCAAGTCCAAGTCGGCCAGGCCGGCTTGACGAGGCCAGCCTAGAATTTCTAGGACCACTGGCACTGACGGAATCTGAACCAGGCGTCCCTAGAGCTATCTGGCCCCGACCATCCGAGAAAGTCTGGTCGTTTTCTGTTCCCACACATTTATCAGACACCTGATTCCTATCAGGAACGGTGATCTTTCCTGGTTGAACCTCAGGGACTGAAGTCACCTGGCTAGAGGCTTCCTGGTCTGTCTGGTCAACCAGATCCGATTCCTGTGGGGAATTGAGACTAATCTTAGGAAAAGGTAAAGGAAAAGATCTGTTCAGGGACCGGTGACTACCGCTCCCTGTAGTACTTAAATGTTGGATGGGAAGAATCGCACCGGTAGTAGTAGTCGATGCTCGATCTAATGTCCTGAATACCGGTGAAAACGTCCCCCCACCCTCAACCTGGGTGGGGGCGCACCTTCAGGCTGCGTAATCCTTCGCTTCGGGTTTGGCTGAGTCGGTCCTCTGTTTGTCCGACCAGCCTTTCTTGAACCCTCCTGGAGGAGTCTTGCCTTTCCCGCTTGTTCCAGCCGGGCGTGCGAACCCTTTATGGGCGGTAAAGAAAGGTCCTCGCTTGTTGCGAGGTCCCTTAGCTTTAGCAGCCTGTGGCAAGAAAGTGCTCTTGCCCCCAGTGGCATCCTTAATGATCTCATCTAGGGTGGCCCCAAATAGGCGATTCCCCTAAACGGGGAGATTCGTCAAGGTCTTTTTGGAACCTAGGTCAGCTGACCAGCATTTTAACCACAGCACACGTCTGAGGATTACCGCTGACATAGATGCATGCCCTAATAGGGGGGTAGCATCCAAGGCTGCGTCACAGACAAACTGTAGCCCTTGTATAATCTGTTCCATCAAATCAGATGTTCCCTGGGGGATATCTTTTCCCCTCAGGTCTTGGCGTACCAATCTCGCCCATTCCGTTAGTGTCTGGGAAACTAGACCAATAACAATTACTGGTCTAAATGCTGACCCTATCAGGGAGAAGATAGTGCAGGACTCCGCTTCCATCTTTCGATCCACCGGATCCTTAAAGGACGAAGTGTCCTCCACTGGGATAACCGTGGCTTTATTCAGCCTGGAAATAGGTGGATCCACCACTGGTGGTACCGTCCATTTCTTAATGAGGGATTCCTCAAACGGATAGGGTCTAGCAATACGCTTGGAAATAGTAAAGGTACGCTTAGAATGCTCCCATTCTCCTTTAATTTTATTACCAAAACACTTGGGTACAGGAAAAACCTTCACCGTTTTGATGGGCTTGTTAGTACCAAAGGGAATCTCTGTTTCAGTTGCCTCTGCCGGTAAAACCTCAAGTCTTAAGGTTTCCCGCACCGCCACAACTAGTGCGTCCACCAATGCTTCTTCCTGAATTATGGAGGAAGAATGAACGTCCTCCTCACTGTCTGAGGGAGCTTTACCTGAGATAACAGCCCTTGTAGAGGGACCTGCAGCTGCAGTGACCATCTCTGAATCTGAGTCAGAGGTGTCAGATGATATAGGGGTAGGCGGGGGTCGCTTTCTTGACCCCCGTCCCTGACAGGCCGCCTCCACCCGAGCCACCATAGACTCCAAAACTGCTGTAAATGCATCCATACTCTGTGCACCGGCGGGTCCCGTGGCCCCCTCGAGGGAAACAGGTGGGGGTACTTGTGTGGCAGGGTCCATGATTATTACAGTAACTACCCGGAAAATTCAATCCAAACTTAAATAAAAAACTTTTTTTTTTTTTTTTTTCCAAGACCCCCAGCGCCACAAAAGCCCCTCAGTGTTACCTGCTAGGGATCCCTATCGAGCGAGAGAGAGAGAGATAGACCCCCAGGCTCACCACTTGATGCTCAGAGTTCACTGCAACAGGTTACAGTGCTGTCTCCACAAACAGGAAGTCTTTTGGCTGGCTGCCCGGGAAGAAAGGAGGCGGCTCCGCCCCTCTGCATGCCTTCCGGCGCCTCCCCTAGCTCCACGAGGTGTTTGAGTCACCTCAAACATGGCCGCCCCCATGCTGCAGACACGAGGCTACGCCAAAATGGCGGCCTCGTGCGATCTACGGCGGTCTGTTACAGCATAGCGGCGTCCTGCAGAGTAACTAGGCATCGCAAAATCTTTCTCTCATGGAGATCAGCTTGACCGGAACCTTGACCTTTACCGAACCCTGGCGGAACCGCGTGGCCGTCGGGAGACATGCTTCAGCTGGAGGAATGACCTGGCAAGCCGCATACATGTCCTGTGGCTTCTGACAGGTAGGATACTTCTAGTATCACAGTAAGATTCCAGTGCTGCCCCATATTACAATCATTTAAACATACTTTGTAATTAGATTGTCAGCTCCCAAACCAAGCCTGCTGGCTTTTTGTACACACAAATCACACTCAATATAGGGGGATCTGTGCTATGTTATAGGATAGAGGGGAACCCATCCTTACCATTACAGAGAGGGGCCCGCGTTCACCACAAGACCCGTCAGGGGGAAAAGGGGAACATACTACTCACCATACCGGAACCAGGCGGGCGCCAACTCCTGACAGTACCCCTCTCTACCGAAGTTGGAGGGCTGTCGACCAATACGGACGCCGTGACTCATGGTCCTTGGCGTTTCAGCGAGACGTTTAACTCGCAGGGTCAGTCCCCGTCCAGTGGGACTATGTCGCGGCCGACATAGCGCGGAGCTATGGCCTGCACGCGCTCGTAGGCTGAACTGGGGTGACCACTGGATCTCAACATCCCGCCCGTCGCCCGGTTCAGCTTTCTTGCTTGAAGATCTCACAGGAACACTGGAGAAAAAAAGCGGTCTAAAAAATCTTTTCTAAGAAAAAAATCCTGCCAGGACCGAAGATCCCAGCAAGGTATCTAGGTCCTTACTCCTGACTAGACAGAAAAAAACTGATTTGCTGTGGCAGAGAGAGAGAGGATATACCCTCGGGAACTGCCCCTAGGGTGTGGCCAGAGCATTTTATTTCCTGTCTAGTCCTACTCCTGTGGAGGCGACATAACCCGAAGGTGCTGTATCACCGAGGACTACGTCTGTCAATGAGCGATAGAGAAATGGAATTTTTGACTTACCGTAAAATCCACTTCTTTGATGTTCCTTGACGGACACATCTCCTGATCTTCTTAACCACTGGGTTATACTGCCCCCTACAGGAGTAGGACACTAGGCAGGAAAAAGTCTGGCTACGCCTATGGGCAGTCCCAGGGTGTATACTCTATCTCTCTGTTATAGGTACCCAGTTTTGTTACAAGCAGTGTCAGAAGAATTACAGCTCCACAGAGGGGTGGATACTGTGTCTGTCAATGAACATCAGAGAAATGGATTTTAAGTCAAAAATCCCATTTTCTTTTTTGTTCATTGACGGACACAGCTCCTGATCTTCTTAACCATGGGGACGTCCCAAAGCAGTGTTAAACATGAGGGGTGGGAGCAGCTAAAAATAAATTCTCAAGGCTAACTATAGCCAACCAGGTAAACAGGAGCTCAACCAAAACAACTGGAGCTCACCTGAAAAAAACAATACACCCGCAAAGAAGACCAGATCCTCTAAATAGCAGCCTGCAAAAACCAAAGAAAGCATCTGCAAATGCTAACACATCCACTTTATAGAACTCTGTGAAAGTTTGCACCGACAACCAGGAGACCGCCTTGTAAACCTGCATCACTGACGCCTGATAACGGAAAGCCCAGGAGGCACTGAGTGCCTGAGTAGAATGAGCCTTGACAGGGAAAGGAGGAACCTGACCCTGGATGGAATAGACTTGAACCACTGCCTGTCTAAATCATCTGGAAATGGTTGCAGAGGAAACCGACAACCCTTTCCAAGGCCCATTCGTGAGCACAAATAGCGAGTCTGACTTCCTAAAAAACCCAGTAGCTGCCAGGTACACCCTAATTGCCTGGTCCCCATCCAAGGCATGCAAAGAAATCTCCCTCAGGGGCACAAGGGACTCCAGGACCGCCATCAGTGCATTGATGGAGGGTTGGGAACCGGAGAGCCCCGCATCCTCAGAGAGGGGATTAGGTTTGGAGATGTGTTCCAAAGACTCCATGAGTCACCAGGGGGACACCACAAAAAATTGTAAAACACTGCTAAGGAACAAACCTCACCGCTCTGGCAGCACCGCCTGGTCGCCAGTAACAGAGCACCAATTGATCCTCAGCAGAGAGGGAGAGGACCCCACCAGACTCACCACCCCGCAGAAACCAGGCACCGCAGCCACCAGGAGAATCTGCACTGAACGAGTGGCGATCAGGAAATCAGGATCCAGGAGTCAGCACCAGGGGATGAGGAGGGACTCCCCGTGCCAAAATCGCAACCCAGAGGGCTCAACTGTCATGGCCACCGCTATTTTCAATGGCAAACCACCGCAAAATGGCTGCCGGACTACACAAACATAGCCACTGTGCATTCAGCACACAGTCTACAAGAAAATGGTGGCCCCATGCAGCAACAGGAGGGATCCCAGGCCTCAAGGACAGGCCCAGGCAGGACAGGGGGGGCTCTGGCAGGAGCCCCCACCAGGTACAACCCCCCCCCGTGCACCCACACAGCCCCACCATAGGTGGAGGGGGTAGACGGACGCAACGGACATAAGCGCTCTTTCTTCAGGTGTCAATTAAGGCACCCAGGGCACCTGAAGAAAGAGCGCGCATGTCCATTGCGGACTTAGCGCATGCTCAGAAACGTGTCATGCTTTCCGGGCCCCGGGATACCAGTAAGCGTCACGGACATGACCCTTCCTCCCTCCACTGCAGTGCCAGATTCTGCTGGATGAACTGGACACCTCGAGATTAAGGCTGGCCACCTTCTCTCCTGCTCCACGGCTTCACAAGCTCAAGGCGTTTGTCATCCATCAGAGGGACGGCACCACCCGGTGGATTATCTCACATATATGTCTGCTTATTATCAACTAATTATGTGAGTTGCTGCTAATTATTTGCTTTTATTTATCTTTATTAAAGCAGTCTGCACCCAGAGCAGCTTTTTTTGCTTTTGTTTTATAGGTGGAAGGGGTGGGGGGGTAGGATGAGGGGACAGATAATGGGGGGTGCCTGACAGGAAAAAGGGGAACCCGGGGGTCTGACCGTCCCAAGGAGGGGTTCCACATCTGCCCCAAATCCTTCCAGGAGGAGAGGGGGGACAGTTACTCATCATACCAGGTACAGGGCGGCGACGCTCCAGATAGAACTCCTGGCCATCGAAATGGGGGGGCTGTCGGCCAGAAGGAACGCTGTGACTCAGGCCGAGACCTGGTCATATGCGACCTCGTGTGGCGTTTAACTCGCAGGCCAGCCCCCGTCCAGTGGGGCTATGTCGTGGCTGACATAGCGCGGAGCTGAGGTCTGCATGCCTTTGCTGGCCAGACTGGGATGACCACTGGATCTAGATTTTCCAGCCCGTCGTCCAGTCCGGCAGTTGATTGTAGATCACAGGAAAAAAACCAGGAGAAAAAAAAATTGCCAGGACCAGAGATCCCAGCAAGGAACTAGGTCCTTACCCTGACTAAGCAGAAAAAACCTATAGCAGAGAGAGGGAGTATACCCCCTGGGACTGCCCATAGGCGTAGCCAGAATTTTTGTTCTGCCTAGTGTCCTACTCCTGTAGGGGGCAGTATAACCCAATGGTTAAGAAGATCAGGAGCTGTGTCCGTCAATAAACAAAAGAGAAATATATATATAAGTAGCTCATTAATAATAGATGACCGTTCCAAAGCTTCGTTTTTTGGTAGCAGCTTTATAGGAAGATATGTTTGTTGCTGCACACCAGTGAGACTTGTCTCAGATGATTTGCATCTAGAAGACATTTATCCTAAAGTTTTTCCATGATCAAACTTGCACCTCTGATCTTTGTGCCAATAAGGGATGGGTGTTACTCTTACTGCATCCTCCTCTTACAAATATAGCTAAACTGCCAGAATACAATACAAGCTTCCACCTCGTGTGGCACTATAGAATACATACAGAAACAACAGTAACAGGGAGATTTATAAGCAGGAGGAAATGCGCATTTAAATAAACGCAAAATAATATGTAATCTGGACTATGTTCAAGAACAGATTCATAGTTGTATTTAAATAGAACAATTTTCCCGGTAGTGAAAGAAATAGTGTATGTTTATATCCTCCAACCATATTACAGTGATTTCTGCATTCAACATTTTAAAAATGTGTTAAATTAAAAATTAAATTGTCATGTTAGCAATATTGATGTAGGAATACCAAATGAACAGACAAAGTGTAGAGGGAGAACGGGGATCCATTGTGTTCTGTCACATACCTGACCGTTGCAGACTATTCTCAGAATGTTAAAGTGTTGATAAACCCAAAATCAAAAAATGTATATACTGCAGCTCATCAATCCTTAAATTTACTTTACATAGGTTTTCTTTTTTTTTTCCATTTTCACCTGGTGATCTGACCTGTAACACACTTCCTGTCTTTGGGTGTCTTCACTCTGGATTCAGGAGCAACAGACACTCTTAGCAGCATTGTCAGTCTGGAGAGAGGCTAGTGTTAGATGCACTAGCAGATTTAGCCAGACTTGAGTAAGAAAGCATCGGTTTTGTTTTCTTTTTGAGATAAAGGTAGCGGACCATTTTTTTTGGGTTTGATGCCACTTTAGGTATTATTGCCAAACCACAAACTGCACCAGAATATCCCTGTAACTTTTTAAATGTAAAAAATGCAGATAATTATGCAACTGCATTTTATTTTCATATAGGCTTGACAATCTAAGTAAAAAGCCCCCCCCCCCCCCCCCAAATATGGTGATTTTTTTTCCATAGGCAGCCAGCAGTGAGCTGGTTTTTGTTGGGCTGTCCTGGTTATTTGCATAAGCCTCATGCTGTTATGTTCCAGCAATCGTAGAGTTTATTCTTTGGTTTAAAGGAAAAAAAAAAAAAAAGGCTGCGGGGAGCAAGCAATGTGCTCTACTTCTCCACTCATGCATATCAATTTTGAATCATAATTCACCTTTCAGATGCAGCCTATACAATACAGGTCATGAGCTGAGCTGCTGGATTAGTCTCTACAAGGAGGATTTTCAATGCGAGCTAAGTTAGAGTTTTGCCTTGAATTGTTTTGCATTTATGTATCCCCTGCAATGTTAACGACAGTCCAACTGATGTATGATGACTGGGTTGTTTACACTGTTTAATTTCGCTTGGGAGATTTAATTACTGATTGAAGCAACATGTATACCACTTATTCTGAGCTATCGGCAGTAATGTGAAATGAAAATACATTACAGAGAAAAGAGGGATTAGAATAAGAGGTTCGTGTATTTCTGAGCACAGCATAGAGAGATAAATGCAGAGATTTGAATTGTGAAAATGGTAAAATAGAAGAGAAAGGTAAAGCAGTACAATGACTATTTATCAGAACTCCTGATGGAAGAATACCGCACTGGGTGAATGACAGAAAATGATTGGTTATTGCCATTAATGTTTTTTTCTGTCATACTGATGTCATGGACAAAGGTGTGATGAAATACATTTTTCAGCGCATACCTCCTCTCTTTGAAGACCTGGATGATCTGGAAGATGTAGACCACTGCTTGGTCAAGCCTCTTCCTGTCAGGGACTCTGCAATGCCACTTGGCTCATCTATTGTTTCTATAGAGGTGATGACCTTAGTCTCTGTATCCTTCTCTCCAGGAGATTCTTTGGCGCCATGCTGTTCAGCTTCATTTTCACTTAAGCTGAACTGTGCCATTTTCTGTGCCAGCATCAGTTGTGCTTCCTTCTCCAGCTGTCTGATGTCCTCTATGGTCAAGCCGTACCATTCATCTTGCCAACACCAGGCCTGCCGATGTGCTCTAACCATAACTTTCCGTAGACCTAATGGACAGGAGGGTTACAGCAAAGTTACTCTCACAGGAAAACAGTACTGTGTCTTTTTACCAGAGAAAATCGATAAACTATTAAACATATTCAGATTTCATGACTACTATAATGCCAACACATCAGCTATAAATAAAATGACATTACAAAGGTTAAAACTGAAATGCATTTATGGTAATTTAATTTCTGTATATAATAAAGCTGAACTGCAGGAAAATTGCTGAATACACAGTCGAAATACACAAATGGGAGCTATTTTAGCTGCCAAAGGATTTCTGTTTATCTAGTCCTGAGAATTACATAGCTGTGTCGGACAGAAGAACCAGGTTGGTGACCTTAGTTTTCTCTGATTCAGTTAAACAATAAAGCTGGGTCACCTCCTTGCCCTTGGCCTGTGACTGGACAGTAAAGTTTGCTCACACTGCATTTTTTTCCTGTCGGTATCCTGAATGGCTCCAAGTACTGTTTCACTTCCTTTTAGTCTGTGTGCCGTTGTACAGGGTGGGTAATAGAAGAGATTGATACCAAATAAAATTCAGGTACTCACTGCCTGCATTTAAAATTACATCCAGTGCTGTATCTAGGCCTAGGCCAACAAGGCCCAGGCCTAGGGCGGCACTTTGCAGAGGGCAGCAAAAAAGTGGGCACTGATGGGACTGAATTGATATGCTGCACTAATGGGCTGCACTGATGACCACTGATGAGGCTGCCATGACTGCCACTGATGAGGCTGCATTGATAAGCTGCACTGATAAGTCAGCACTGATATGATGCACTGATAGGCTGCACTAATGGGCACTGATAGGCTGCACTGGTGGCCACTGACGGGGCTGTACTGATGGGCAGTAATGAGGCTGCACTCATAAGGCTGCACTGATGAGGCTGAACTTATGAAAACTGATGAGGCTGCACTGATAAACTGGTTTTAGTCTGTGGTTTATAGATAACAGGGCGGGTCATAAACATGAATGGGTGTGGCCTTTACAGGAAGGGGTGGGTCATATTTAAATTAGGGGGCGCCCAAATGTAGTCAGGCCTAGGGCAGCAAAAAACCTAAATACACCACTGATTACATCTCAGTATGTTTTGAAGAATAACTACATTCATTGGTGGTATTTATATATGTCTGAAGCTTAGCTTTAAGGCACCCCAAAACAGCAAGATATATCTACATTCATTAGTGGTATTTTATATCCATCTGGAGTTTAGCTTTAAGACAATGAAAACCAGCAAGGAGTGTTTAGGAGTGCAAAGTGCCATAACATTCACCAGATGTCAGCTTACGTTAGACAGTTAAAAACAAATCCTGAGTGCGAGGTCTGGCTGCAGGTTGCAAATTGCTCTTATTAGGTAAACCTAGACAAAGGGATATTGAAGACATCCATGAGTTGATTCTTGCTGTTAAATTTCTCTTAAAAAATAGAAAATGAATGTTCCAGTTTGCAACACATTACATGATTTCATATCTCAGTAAATAACCCTGGAAAGGATAAGAACACTAAAATAAAATCTTATGCATCTGGAGAACCTTATGGAAGGATGGTGTCAATTTCCTAATGGAAAAGACATCCATAGCAAAGCATAACTGTTTGATGTACAGGATACAGCACCTGGAGAGGTATTTATGTCTGGTTAAAGTCAGATGTCAGCACAGAAAGGTCACAATATAAGAATGGAGCAAAATGAAATGAAGAACCATCTACAGTAATTGTACAGCAGAACTACCACAATAATCTTTATGTCACGCTAACTATAGCTAACACATAAGTAGTTTTAAAATAAATAAAACTGTTGATAAAAAAAAGTATTTCCCCAAAACTGTAGCAGAACGTAAACACAACAAAAAAATCACTAGAAGGTAGAAGTTGCTTTTTTTTTTGCAAAATCTTTATTTCCACTTTTTCAAGAAGAAAATACATTACAAACATTCCCAGACATAAGACTTTAGAACCATTTATTACATAATACTTCCAAAGGCATGCAATCCAAATTAAAGGGTTTTCACCACTATTAAACTTGCAAAACGATACTAAAAGCATGCCTTAACCACTTTACCACCGGAGGATTTTCCTGCTTAACGTCCAGGCCACTTTTTGCAACTTGGCACTGGGCGACTTTAACTGACAATTGCGCGGTCATGTGCAACTCTGTACCCAAACAAAATTTACGTCCATTTTTTCCCACAAACAGGGCTTCCTTTTGGTGGTATTTGATCACATCTGCGCTTTTCATTTTTTGTGATATTAATAAAAAAAGAGCGAAAATTTTGCGAAAAAATTGACATTTTTTACTTCGACAGTTAAAAAATATCCAATATATTCAATTATTGTCATATATTTAGGCCAAAATGTATTTAGCTACATGTCTTTGACAAGAAAATTCTTAATGAGCATATTTTTAACCGCTTTAAGACCGGAAGATTTTACCCCATTCCTGACCAGGCTATTATTTGCGATTCGGCACTGCGTTACTTTACCGGACAATTGCGCAGTTGTGCGACGCAGTACCCAAATTAAATGTATGTCCTTTTTTTCCCCACAAATAGAGCTTTCTTTTGGTGGTATTTGATCACCTGTGCGATTTTTAATTTTTGAAAAAAAGAGCGACAATTTTGGAAAAAAAAAAAAAAAGACTATTTAAAAGAATATTTTTCACATTCTGATATACTGTATAACATTCCCAAAAAAATGTAAAAATCAAAATATTTTAACATTTTAAGCCAATTTGTTTTCTGCTACATATTTTTGGTAAAAAAATCACAATAAGTGTATTTTGATAGGTTTGCGCAAAAGTTATCGCGTTTACTAACTACGGAAAAAAAATTGTCATTTTTATTGTTTATTTTTTTTTTACTAGTAATGGCGGCGATCTGCAATTTTTTTTGCGGGACTGCGACATTGCGGAGGACAGATTGGACCCCTAACTGACATTTTTGACACTTTTGGGGGTACCAGTGACATTGCTACAGTAATCAGTGCTATAAATATGCACTGTTACTGTAATAATGACACTGGCAGGGAAGGTGTTAACTTTATTGGTGATCAAGGGGTTAAATGTATGCCTCATGCTTACTGACATGTGTGGGGGGGGAGGGGATTGTGTGACACAGACACAGATCGCAGGTTCAGCTATGCTGAATCCTGTAATCTGTCACTGTCTGTCACATAGGAGATCTGCCCGCTTTGTTTACACAAGTGGGCGGATTTCCTCACTCGATCCCCGACGATCGGGGAAGAGCGGCAGTGATCACCGCCTCTCCTCCCCTGGCCCAACTCCCACTGTGTCTGAATACAGCGGGAGCAAGCCTCCGCCGAGAGAGGGGAGAGTCTGGTGACGTAGGTCTACGTCGCCAGACGATAACGAGCCACTTTGCCGCAGTAGCAGCTCAGTGAGCGGTCTGCAAGTGGTTAAGATTATTGGAACAGCCATAGGGAATGCAATGTAGAGGGAAAAGGTAAGGGAAGGGGGGATAGGGAAGGAGGTCCAAGTTTTGGCAGAAGAGACAAGCAAGTCTCTTTGCCAAAAAACCTTTTCCCTCAACGCCTATTGATTTTTGTCATCTATGTACACTGAACAGAGCATGCACAAAAGAGGTAATATCATTAGTGGCCATCCAATAGCCAAAGACGAGCATGGCAGGAACTCAAAGAAGCAGTGGGGGAGAAAACGACGACAGCATCCTGGACCCATTTTTTTACAATCTTTCACTCCTAATATCTAGTTAAAGGACTACATCCCAAGAAGGATGCCTAAAGGATGTTTAAATGGCATGTAACTGAATCAGTGTCTGTAGCTCATCTTTGCCAGCGGTGGTTGGGGCGTTAATGATTTAGAGTAAGGGGACAAATGCAAAATGAGCTGCTGCAATTTCTGTCAAATCATGATAGGTAAAAATAGCCAGGTCGCATGTGGACGAAAGATATCTGACAGATTCAAAGTGGATTCAAATTGCCCCTTTGGAACAAGGGCCTCTTACAGTCTATGTCTACTAATGCTTGTTTGGTAACATCTTAAATAATGACCATTTATACAAAATACGTCATCACTATGTACAACCACGTTCAAATCTTTCTTCTATTGACCCTAATACTACAGAGGAGATCGCTAACACTCCTCAGAAACTGCCCTTCTAAAAGAGTGTGGAAAGCATCTCACGTGGAACCCAGCACCCAAATATCACTTGCAGATTATCCCTGTAGTGTCAGGTCCAACAGGGTTTAGACCTGGAATTCCAAAAGGACAGCCCCACCAGATAGCTGCGTTCGAAGCTAAAGTAAACATGTTCATCCTGCTTGGACACTAGCAAAAATTGAGGTGTGCTGGTTGCAGGAGGGGTTAGCCTGAGTTGGCATACAGTTTTTTTGTTTGCCAGTGTCCAGTCCTTCTGTAGGCAGCAGCATATACGGAATGTTAAAGATTCCCTGTTTCTATTATAAAAAGACAGATTTGCTTAAAAAACTCCACCTTTGTCCTTAATTGATGTCAAGGATCACACATTTGTAGTCTGGGAGCTATACTGCTTGCTTTATGATCATTACTGGTTCGGAAAATGAATAAACTTAGAATGCAGTGTAAAAGTAAGGTGTGAAAAGCTAGTCCAGTGCAGATCAGTTCAGGCTATTATCAGTGTGAAAAGTGTGACAGAGCTCTGTTATCATCCACACTATTCTTCTTCTGCAAGTTTGTACTGTAGGTGCTACACTAAACATTACAAAACAAGGTCAGAATAATACATCTTTATATTAAAACCATGATTTCAACAATCAATCTAATTAGAATTTCTAACAAGACTGCAAGGATAAAAAAATCCCCAGGTCTCCCTTAAAGTGGTTGTAAACCCTCACATGTACCCAGTGAAGAGAATAGCCTTAGATGATACACAGAGATGACACAAATCTCTCTACATAAGTTCTACTTGCATATCTGCAGTCTTCCCCTTTCTACACCCTTTGAAAAGTGCAGATTGTGTTAGAAATCTTTCTTCCTCATTCAGCAGTGGGTGGGGAGATAAGTAAACACTATAGATAGATGTGCCTAGGTCAGATTTCACGAATGGGGTTTACCTCTTCAGTTTGGCCTTCATCCTCCCAAGACATCTGCAATACGCCTATATTACATGTTTGGCTAAAAATAGTTTATCAAAGGTTGCCTATTTCATTCTTCACTGGAACAGCTGACCACAGACTCTCATATACACAAATATCTTTTCTCACAACAATAATGCTATCTAAGTCTTTTACATTCTGATATGCACCAGAAATTTCACAGATATATCTACTAATGTTATCACTTTTTCATTTTTATAAATCTGAATAAGTGTTTTCTTATACAAATAAATATGATGGGCTCAGTTAGAAATAAGACCCAAGAAATGTATGGAGTGAGTTTGTAAACAGTTGATGATCCATGACAGTTGTAGTTTCCAAGGCCTTTATTTAACAATAATATAACATTAGGACTTCCCACACAGTGGCTACAAATTAAGAGTGCTGGTAGGAGCTGGAATCAAACTATTGAAAATTCAGTTGAAAAAATACTTATTTCTTATATTAAAGAAATAAATATGGTCTTGTTTAGATTAGGTATCAATATTCTACAACAGTGAGGGTGATAATCAAAAGGTATTTTACATACGTTTTGTGCATGCTACAGACCACTATTCTAAAGATAATGAAGCTAGGGCTGCCAAATATTACCAAATGGCATTGGTATGAAGTGTTAAAGATGTTATTTGTTTTTTAAGGGGTAGTGTATACGATTACGAAATCAGTTTTCAAGTTTGTGCTTTGCTTTGATCAGTCTTTGATTTATTATGTTTTTCGAGGCATTTCTGCTTTGTTTTTGTGATGCTTTTATGGTTTTAGAAAGGATATTTGACTTTAATAGAAAAGTAAAACATGAAGTATATTTTTTTATTTTTATATGGCTAAATTCCTGCTTCGGGAGTAAATGTAACTCTTAGAACACAGGAGCATCTCATTTTTCAGGGTAGCTATGATTCTGGTGAGCAGGAAGATGGGCACTGTCAAGACAACCACAGCCTTATCCTTATGTCCTCAGTAACTACTGTGAGCTGAAAACCACAGCCTGCCATTACATCCCTGGTAACTACAGTAAGATGAGAACCACAGTCTTTCCATACATCCTCAGTAACTATAGTGACCCGACAACCACAGATGCACATACATCCTTAGTAACTACATTAGGCTGAGAACCACAGTCTTTCCATACACCCTCAGTACCTATAGTGAGCTGACACCCACAACCTGCCCATACATCCTTGGTAACTACATTAGGCTGAGAACCACAGTCTTTCCATACATCCTCAGTAACTATAGTGACCTGACAACCACAGTCTGCACATACATTCTTAGTAACTACAATCAGGCTGAGAACCACAGCCTGTCTATACATTCTCTGTAACTACAGTGAGCTGACAACCACAGCCTGCACATACATCTTTGATAACTACAGTAAGGTGAGAACCACAGTCTGTCCATACGTCCTCAGTAACTATAGTGAGCTGACATCCACAGCCTGTCTGTACATCCTTGGTAACTACAGTAAGCTAAGAAACCACAACCTGTTCATACGTCCTCAGTAACTATAGTGAGCTGACAATCACTGTCTGTCCTTACATTCTTAGTAGCAATAATGAGCTGACAACCACAGCCTGTCCGTACGTCCTCGGTATCTATAGTAAGCTGACAACCACAGCCTGTCCATACATCCTCGGTAACTATAGTAAGCTGACAACCACAGCCTGTCCATACACCCTCGGTATCTATAGTAAGCTGACAACCACAGCCTGTCCATACATCCTCGGTAACTATAGTAAGCTGACAACCACAGCCTGTCCATACACCCTCGGTATCTATAGTAAGCTGACAACCACAGCCTGTCCATACATCCTCGGTAACTATAGTGAGCTGGCAACCACAGCCTGTCCATACATCCTCGGTAACTATAGTGAGCTGGCAACCACAGCCTATCCATACATCCTCGGTAACTATAGTGAGCTGGCAACCACAGCCTGTCCATATATCCTCGGTAACTATAGTGAGCTGGCAACCAGAGCCTGTCCATACATCCTCGGTAAATATAGTAAGCTCACAACCACAGCCTGTCCATACATCCTCGGTAACTATAGTGAGCTGGCAACCACAGCCTGTCCATACATCCTCGGTAACTATAGTGAGCTGGCAACCACAGCCTGTCCATACATCCTCGGTAAATATAGTAAGCTCACAACCACAGCCTGTCCATACATCCTCGGTAAATATAGTAAGCTCACAACCACAGCCTGTCCATACATCCTCGGTAACTATAGTAAGCGGACAACCACAGCCTGTTCATACATCCTCAGTAACTACAGTAAGTGAGGATGTATCTGGAGCAGGATCCTACTTGTCCCTGCTGCCAGCTACACGCATACGTTCTGGGAATGTCCCAAGATCACTTCATTTTGGTCTGACATTTTTGAATTGATAATTCTTCTATTACAAATGTCTGTGCCTGTTTTACATGAACTGGCCTTGCTTGGACTCCATGAGGATGAGCAACGCACTCATCATCTGAAACTACTGATATCTTTCCTATAGTATTATACTAAGAAAGAATTACTGTTGAAATCAAATTCATCAGATTCTGCTGCTGTGTCGTCTTGGGAGGCCATTATTGATGCTGTCCTTCCTATGAACAAACTTGCCTATAAATCGCAGCTGTCAATGGAAGCATGATAAGGTGTGGCTCCCCTGGACGTCACAGTAGTGGGTTTCATAGTTGAGCTCTCTTTTGATTTTAGGGCTCCACAGCTATGAAAGCTATGTTGAGGGATTTCTTCCTTACCCCCTCCCCCCTTCTCAGCCCAGTACCCCCTTTCTTCCTCCCACTGATCCTCCTCCTGTAGGTTCAACGAACCCTGCTTTTTTTCCTGGGAAATGCACGTGACACAGTACTGCTCATTGTGTGGTTAGGATTGTCTACTGAGATACTCTGTTTATCTGCTGTAACATTTTTTCATTTTATTTTATGCTCACCATGTCAGAGCCCATTCAGACTAGCGCGACTTGTCAGGCGACTTGTCAGCCTGACAAGTCGCGGTCGGTCGCGGTCCATTGAGTAGTACAGGACCCGTTCTAATAGGAGTGACACAAGTCGCTCTGACTTAGAAAAGGGGTCCTGTACTACTTTGGGGCGACCTGGGAGCGACTTGCATAGACTTTCATTATGTGAAGTCCCTGCAAGTCGCGCCGAAGTCGCGGTGCACAGCGGTCGCCCCCCAAAGTCGGATCGCCTCAGTGTGAACCGGCTCTCAATGTTTTCTGCTTGAATTTCATTGTACTGTTTTGATTGACCTTTTACACAAAAGCCCTCCTGCTTCGTAAGAAAAAAAAAAAAAAAAAAACTATAGTAAGCTAACAACTACAGCTTGCCTGTATATCCTTTTTTTTTTTTTTTTTTAATCAAACTGTTCTTTATTGAACAGAAAAAAGAATGTAAATAACAGTAACAGGGTATTACAGTAATCCACAAATAATTAGCCAAGCAATGATCAGAACATCTGGGCGTGAACATCAGAAGGTAACAACAGCAAGTGCACATTCTTGAAAATATCTTAGACAAGTAACAACAAAATGGAACAACTACACGACCTTGTAAAGCGGGAAAATCAATAGCATTGTGAACGATCTATGGACCATAGCATTATGTAGGAGGGGGGGGTGGGACTCCAGGACCTGCACATGTCTCCGGGGCACGAACCCATCTGTCCCATATCTTAGTACATTTTGTGGGACATCCACGATGCGTATACAGAAGTTTTTTGTACGGGACAGTAGCATTGACCTCCCTCAGCCAGTCATGAAAAGTAGGAGGTCGGTCTCGCATCCAACTTCTCGCAATCAGCTTTCGGGCAGAGAACAGGGTCTCATGTAGGAAAACAGTAGTAAACTTATCCATGCTGACATCAGGAAAAATTCCTAATAGACACGGTTTGGGGACCAGTGAGAGGGGAGAGCCCATGGTGTCATGCAGGAATTTGACTATCTGTGCCCAGAATCCCTGAACCTCCGGGCAGCTCCAAATCAAATGGTAAAAGGTTCCCCGTTCCCGTTTACACATAGGGCAGGCGTCCGAGGTGTCCCGTCTGAATTTGGCCGTCAGAATAGGGGTAAGGTATGCTCGATGAAGGATATAAATCTGCGTGAGGCGGTCGGACAATTTAGGGGAAGCCAATTTACAAGTGTCAAGGGCATCACTCCACTCGTCATCCTCCAGATCTCCCACATCCTCCTCCCACCTAGCTTTAGGAGCATAAGCCAGAACAGTGGATGCCGGCTCGTGCAACATAGTATATAAAATTGAAATGAGGTGACTAGGGTTCGAGCAACTAACCACCTCCAGCACAGGAACAGGAGGAAGTTCGGGCAGAGGCTGAGGAAATTGTGCCTGGAAAGCATGTCTCAGTTGGAGGTAACGATAACGCATATAAGGGGGAAGATGGAACCTGTCTGAGAGGGACTCAAAGCTCCTAATAGTACCATTAGCAAGGATATGTGACAAGAAAATGACACCGTGTCGGACCCACACATGCACATCCGGCACAATCTGGAACTCAGGGAGGGAGGCATTACACCACAAAGGGGTATATTCGTGAAGGCCCGGGAGGGACAGCTTGCTCGAAATCACGTCCCACAGCCTCCGATAGTAATACAACATTGAAGTCCTGCTGTCCCTGTTAACCGCTCCCTGAACACCCGAAACAATGACAGACAGCGGATCTGTGAGTGCATGGGTCCGAGACGGCGCAAGGAGCGCCAGGAATCTATCCCTATCAGATGAATTAAAATGGAAAAAATGAGACAACTGAGCTGCAATATAATATAAATTAAAATCCGGGAGAGCCATCCCTCCAAGAGTGGTAGCATTCTTCAGCTTCCGCCAGGGCAGCTTGTGCCTGGAAGTTCCCCAGACAAACGGTTTAAGAAGAGATTCCAGCTGAAGAAAGTATCGGAGTGGAAGATACATCGGGGAAAGCCACATGACATAGAGTAGTCTTGGAAGCAACACCATTTTTATGAGGTTGATGCGTCCCATAACCCCCAGTGGTAGTCGGGCCCAAGTTTGAGTCCGTGTTTTGACCGTGGTAAGGAGAGGTAGCAAGTTGTCCGGGACATAATCAGACGCCCTCTTCGTGACGTGAACTCCCAAATACCTAATGCGGTCCACCCTACACAAGGGGAACTCCAGGCTATGGGGAATCGACGAGATGTCGTCAATAGGCAGGATTTGGGACTTATCCCAGTTGATTTTTAAGCCCGAAAAGTGGCCATAGCGGCCGATCAGGGACAGCGCAGTATGGAGAGAAGCCTCCGGGTCCGCAAGAAACAACAGTGTGTCATCCACGTACATGCTAATTCTTTCCTCAAAGGGCCCTACACGTAAGCCGCCTATATCCGGGTGGGTCCTGATAGCAATGGCCAGCGGTTCCGCAACTAGAGCGTATAACAATGGGGACAGCGGGCATCCCTGACGCGTCCCTCTGCTAAGGGGGAAAGGATCAGATGTCCAGCCGTTGGCCAACACTCTGGTCACCGGGGCCTGGTACAGCACCTGCACCCAGCGGACAAAATGCGGGCCAAAGCCAAACCCCTCCAGGCATCGCCAAAGAAACCCCCACTCGACCGAGTCGAAAGCCTTGGCGGTGTCAAGAGACACCACCACTCTAGCTCCCACATTGTCATGCGTGGCCTGTAAATTCATAAATAGCCTTCGCAAATTGAAGGAAGTGTTCCTGCCGGGCATAAAGCCCGACTGGTCAGTGTGGATCAGGGAAAGGATGACCTTGTTAACCCGAATGGATAGAAGCTTGGCCAAAATTTTCACGTCCACCTGGAGAAGGGATATGGGCCTATAGGACTCTGGACGTTGCGGATCTTTACCAGGTTTAGGTATTAGAACCACCAGCGCCTCTCTCATGGACGGGGGCAGGGTAGAGGTCTCGAATATACCAGTAAATAGTGCCAACAGGCGGGGAGCCAAGTCTTCAGCGTAAGTTGCATAGAATTCTATTGGGAGACCGTCTAGGCCGGGCGACTTGGCTCTCGAGAATTGCGATATGGCCTCCATGATCTCCTCCACCGTAAGCGGGGCCTCCAAAGACTCCACCTGCTCGGCCGACAATCGGGGAAGCTCTATGGAGGCCAAAAAGGCATTCATAGGGGAATCATCCGCCGGGGCCACAGAGGTGTAAAGATCCTGAAAGAACACCCTAAACATATCTGCCACCTGCCTGGGGTCTGCGGTCAAGGAACCCTGTGGTGAGCTCAATTTAATCACCACCGGGGGTCTGTCTTCGCAATGCACCAGATAAGCCAGCAGCTTACCCGCACGCTCCCCGTGCTCAAACAGTTTCTGCTTCTGAAAAAACAGCTTCCTACGTGCCCTTTCGTATTCCATCTGTGCCACCACCCTAGTCACCAGCTTGAGCTGGGCGGCTCCCTCCGGCGTCGGAGCCGCCTGAAAGGCCTGCTCCGCCGCAGCCAGGTTGCGCAGGGCTCCATTATAACTCTCCGAAGATGCAGCCTTGATCTTATTGATTTCCTGCGTTAAGTGGGATCTAGCATGTAGCTTAAATGTCTCCCAGACCACCGACGGGGAGGCAGAATGCTCGTTCTCTGCGAAAAACCGTCGCCAGACCGACGATACATCCGCCTCCTCAGGTAGAAGCCCAAGCCAATGTGGGTTGAGCCTCCACGCCGGAGGAGGGCGGTCACGACCAAAGCCAATCTTCACCCAGTAAGGACAGTGATCCGACACACCACGAGCCGCAAACCCCGCGTCCATCAGGCATGGGAGAAGGGAAGGGGATACCAGGATAAAATCTATGGATGGATTGACGAGCAGAGATGTAACAGGAGTAGGCCAGCTTGTCAGGGTATTTAGCTCTCCAGGTGTCAAATAAATTAAATTCCGTCAACAGTCTAGCAAATCTGGTCGAGGTAGGTAAGGGAGAGGACGGGGGCACCGTATGAAGTCTGTCCAAACTGGGATTCAGGGTATTATTGAAATCCCCTAACCAGAGCACAGGTATGTGGGGGTTCGACACCATAAAATCTAGGCCCTCCATAAGGACAGTGCATGAAAATGGGGGGGGGGCACATAATACGCCATCAACAGAAAAGGTTCCCTGAACAGCAGCACAGAAAGAAACACATATCTACCCTGAGGATCCACCAGGGACCCCCGAAGCTCGAAGTGAACAGTCTTGGCCACTAGAATAGCCACCCCCCGTGAATGGGAAGTGTACATAGAGTGGAACGTCCAGCCGAGCCACGGGCGACGGAGAGCCATCTGAAGTCTGCCTTCCAGGTGGGTCTCCACCAACACCACAACATCAGCACGCTGGCTTTTAAGAAAGGCAAACACCGCCGAGCGTTTAATCCCATCACCCAGGCCCCGGACGTTCCATGTCAGAAATTTAAGTTGGGCCATAGAATTTCGGTATCAGCCAGCCGTTCAGGAGCCCCGGGAGTCCCGCAGGACCCGCAATAATAAAAGGCACAATGCATCGTATGAGAGCGACCCCCGCCAGGCCCAGAGATAGTCGTTCCATTGGTACTGTAAATAGCCGTGGTACAATGAACATGGTAAGCAATATACGTTCCCATAGATACTGGTCAGTTATGAACAATAAAGAAAACAATTCCCCCCACCGCGCCCTGCACCAACCCAAACACGTGCGGGCTTCCAAATCCCATACCCAACCACAACAGAGTCTGGACCTGTAAAATTTGAGAAGATGAGGACCACAAAAAAAAACCCCCGCACAAAAATTAGGGGGAAAACAGGTCCAGTGTCTGGCCCAGGAAAACAACAGCCTGAGCATATGCCCCCACTGTCCACACAGACAGAGGAGGGGTGGTTGGTGCGCGGCTCCGCCTAACACAGAGCCCCCGGGCGAAACTTCGCTGGGTAGCAAATGCACAATTGTAGGAAAGCTAGAAAAAGAAAGAGGGAGTACCAAGAGAGAAAGAAGGAAGAGAAGGAGAGAAAGAAAGAAAAAAAAAAAAAGGGGGGGGGGGAAAGGGGTAAGGGGAGAGGAAGAAAAGGGGTAAGGAGAAAAGAAAATCAGGAGCAGAGACAAGGAGCAGAAAACAACAGACAAGAACGGGAAGGGAAAAAGGGAAGAAAAAAAAAACAAAAAAACAGAAAAAAGGGGAAGAGAAGAGAGGTTGGTAAGAGAGAGAAACAAGCGAAGAGGACTAGGGCCCGCCGGCCAGAGAACCTCACGGGCAGCAGCAAGTAATGACACACATGGATTCATAGAAGGAGATAGAGGAGAAGGCAGATACAAACCACATTCACCGAGACTAAGAGAAAAGGGGAGGAAGAGACACAAAGCAACAGATTCAAACATTTCAAAAATACTAAGGCACACGGGAGAATTGCACGGTCCTCCTCCAGACCAGGGGATGGATCGTGGACTGGGCAGGATGCAAGGAGGATTGTAAGGCAGCGCTGGAACAGTCATAGTCACCTTCCTACTTGGGAAACAGGATGTAAACCCCTGAAAGGGGAAAAAGCTGCCAAGCAAGCAAAAGTGCCAACAATCCAGTCACCAACAGGAAACAGAGAAAGAGGCAGGGAGGGGAATTCAGTTCCGAGTGTCCAGGCGCTCCAGCCACGCTATGGCAGCCTCAGGGTCATCGAAAAAATGAACTCTGTCACCCCCCTCCACACGTAGCCGAGCCGGGAACAACATAGCATATTTTATGTTCTTGACTCGTAGTCTTCGTTTGGCCTCAAGGAAGGTCTTGCGTTTCTTCTGCACTTCGGCCGAGAAGTCGGGAAAAATTGCAATCTGGACGTTTCCAAAAGGGATATTACCCTTTTCCCTGTTAAGACGCAGTATGGTGTCTCTGTCTCTATAGTTCAACATCTTGGCAATAAAGGTCCGGGGGGGCGCCCCCTGTGGAGGGGGCTTCCCCGATAAACGGTGGGCCCTTTCCACTGTAAATGTGGGGGAGAAGGCCTCTCGCCCATACGTATCGGTCAAGAGCTTTTCTAGGAAATCCGCCGGGTCTCTGCCCTCTGCCCCCTCCGGGAGACCAACCAACCTGATATTACACCGTCTCAGTCTATTCTCCATGTCATCCTGTTTGAGCAATAGCTGGCTCACCTGAAGCTGGAGACGCTCGGAGACATGCTGCAGGGGGGGCAGGGAATCCTCCACACCGCTGATCCTGTGTTCAGCCTCGTCGACCCGGTCTCGCAGCTTCTGTTGGTCCTGGCGGATCAGGGAGATGTCGACCTTAACCTCCTCTATTTTGGCCGTCAGGGAGGTCTGGCAGAGCGAGATCGCATCCAAGACACGAACTGTGTCTGCAGCCGCTACGCTGCCTCCCGCTCCCGCCTCGGCGCCATCTTGGGAAGAGCCCTCCTTCTCCTGGTGGCGATATTTGTCCAGTTTAGCCACGGTGTCCGTGGGTCTTTTCGGCGGCGACATGTTGCCCAGGAGTTGGGGCACAAGGAGGATGCCGTGGAGCCGAAAGAGACACCCGGGGTTCAGGATAAACGGGATTAAAGGATGATCTCCTGGCGGAGCTCTAGTCACTAGCGTCCTACTTCATGCCGCTCCAGGCCATGCCCCCTTTGCCTGTATATCCTTGGTAGCACGTCTACCCCATGCTGTCCTGCATAAACTGAGGCATCTCTAAAAGAAAACACTGGACTACCTCCAGTCTCAAGGTATTTCCCATTACTCTCGATATGATAAACCTGAATATGTGCAGGAAAGTAAGTTAAAGAAGTGATCCAGAGGATGTAAGGCAGGCTGTGGCTGGCTGGCTGTCAGTTAAAAACATCTGCAGGATTATATTCCTTTTGGCGAAGAGGGATAGATTGTTGTGTGTAAAAACAAGCTTTTTCGTCAACTAGCAAATATGCCTGTTTGGGTACAGAAGGGTCTGTGACCATGACTGCAACTACTGCCCGGTAAGAGGCACAACAAACGGTGGCAAAAAATATACTGTGAATAAGTATGCAGCCTAAAACATACAGCAGCATATAAAATGTTGAGCTGTGGGTTATACAGAGCTAGGGAATGTGAAAAATCAAATATACACTCAACGGACACTTTATTAGGTACACCTTGCTAGTACTGGGTTGGACTCCTTAACAAGACATTTTTGTCCATGCAACTGCCGCTCACGAGATATTTTCTAATTTTCGGACCATTCTCTGTAAACTCTAGAGACGGTTGTGCATGAAAATCCCAGGAGATCAGCAGTTTTTGAAATATACAAACCAGCTCGTCTGGGGCCAACAACCATGCCACCTTCAAAGTCACTTAAATTCCCTTTTTTAACCCATTCTGACACTCAGTTTGAACTTCAGCAAGTCGCCTTCATCACGTCTAGATGTCTAAATGCATTGAGTTGCTGCCATGTGATTGGCTGATTAGCAAATTGTGTTACCAAGCAATTGAACAGGTGTACCTAATAAAGTGGCCGGTGAGTGTATAACACAGTATATTTGTGTAGAGCAGTATCTAGTGTACAGTCATCCCTAAAACATTAGTTTTAATATGACTGATCATTGTTCTGGAAAAAAATATCCAAGGACAGTTTTCCAAAAGACTGGAATATACTCGATAATAGGTAAAAACTGCCAACTAGGGTTTAATGTAGTATAACACTTTTTGTACTTTTTTTTCCTCGTTCAAAATATTTTATTACATTATTATATTATGAACATACAATTTATGTAACAAAAAATGTACAAAAGATACAACAAAAAATATAAAGAAGAATGAGTCTAAGTATTTGTAGCCAAGTGGGATAGGGAGTACTTTTTTTTATTATAAATGTTGATACACCAGACCAATAAGTTAGAACCAACTTTACTCAAATTTTAAAGCTCAGACATGCCTAAGGAGGCACCTCAGCAGCCAACAGAAATGTACCCCATTTGGTAATTTGTGTTACCTTCGTGGGATCTCAATCTGGTTTTGTCTGTTCTTCAAAAGCCTCCTTTTAAGAGTATTAGGGAGATTTCTCTGCTTTCCTTGACGCTGAAGGTTGCCTTCCTGGTGGCTATTGCTTCTGCTCGCGGAGTATCTGAAATGGTGGCGCTGTCCTGTCGTTCACCTTATTTGGTGGTCCACAGGGATAAAGTGGTTCTCCGACCTATTCCATCTTTTCTCCATAAGGTGGTGTCGGATTTTCATCTTAATGAAGACATCTTGTTGCCTTCCTTATGTCCTAAGCCAAAGCATCCCAAGGAAATTGTCTTGCATTCTTTGGATGTGGTTTGGACGATAAGAGTTTATCTGACGGTTACTGAGTCCTTTAGGCAATCGGACTCTCTCTCTTTGTCTTTACAGAAGGTTCCTCCTTTCCCTGTGAAGGCGCATTCTACTAGAGCGCTGAGTGCCTCTTGGGCTTTTTTTGCCACCAGGCCTCTGTACAGGTTTGTAAGGCAGAGACTTGGTCGTCCGTGCACACCTTTACTAAATTCTACAAGGTGGATTTATTGGCTTCTTTGGATGCCTCTTTTGGCCGCAAGATTTTGCAGGCTGCTGTTTTGTAAGAGAATGTTTTTTGTTTCTCTTAGGGGTCTTTAACCTGGGTGAGCTCTTGTTGTTTGGTTGAGCTTCAGGTAGGGGGGCGGCCGTGCGACCACATCAGCCTCTGAATCAGAGGACTCCACCAAGGATGGACAAGGCAGCGGCCGTTTACGACTATTAACCTTTTTCATGACAAAATCAACTTTTGTCGCCAGGCTTTCCAGAGCTGCTGAAATTGCGGCCAGCAACTGCGATCCGGACTGACCGGGAGTCGCACAGAGTGGGTCTGAAGCAGAAATTACAGCCTGGGACTGCATATTCAAAGTTGAAGAAAAACTGAGTTTTGTCACTTTAAGAAGCGCCGATTGTGGTTCCCACCGCCGATCGCAGTGGTCTGCAGAGTCCCCCTTAAATATACACTGACAGCAGAGTGCGTAGGGATATGCCCGCAGAGACCCCTAGTACTGTACCACCTCCAGAGAGAACCCTCCTGAACGGCCTGCAGCAGGAAGAAGAATCACAGGAAGTGACCTCGGCCTGGATGTAAAAGGTCACGCTTCTAGTGCAGTACAACAGAACTAGACAAAAATGGGTGCCAATGCATTTTAATAGGAAGCTCAGGGAAAATGGCTGCTCCATACAAGTCAATGGGAAAATTATACGCGTTGCCCACACTTAAGATGGCGGCGCCCACGGCGTGCCATGCGGCCAGGGACCCCCACAAAGAAGGCCTCAAGGTTCTAAAACAAGACCCAGCAAGAACAAGGTACTATTGCCACCCCCCTCCGGAGCCAGGCGCCCCAGTCACGTGGGGGCGGGAGAGGGAGACAGGGCCCAGAGGCCGGGTACCTGACAGGCCAGGGGGATCTTTCAGGAGGTACAAATCCTATCATCCCTAGGAGAGGGCCCACATCCCCCCAAGGCCACCAGGGGCAAGGGGGTCACATTTACTCACCATACTATGGACCGGGTGGGCTCCGCTCCGGGCTGAACTCCTCCCACCCGAAGTGGGGGTGCTGACAGCTGAGGGGTACGCTGAGACTCCAGGTCGTTGTGAGGCATCCGGTCGCAGGCTCGTCCCCATCCAGAAAGAGGCACCGTTGTGGCGAGGCCTAGTGCGGGACTATAACCTGCTCTTGCTCGTAGGCCAGGCTGGGGGGACCATAAGGATCTAGATTATCCAGTGTGAAGCCTCAGCCGGCATTGCTTGTAGATTACCAGGAGGATCCCCCTGAACACTAGCTAGCAAAGTGAGTAAAGAGAAATAAAACGAAATATTCTGAAAAGAATAAAAAAACTGAGACCAAAGTCCCAGCAGAAAACCTAGGCCCTACTCCTTCTCTAGGCAGAAACAAATTGGTTTGCTGAGCAGAGGGTGTGTGGATTATGCATGTGGGGACAGCCCCGTAGGTGTGTACATGTAAAATTTTTCCTGCCTAATCTACTCCTGCAGGGGGCAGCATAACCCCATTCAGCTAATGAAGATGGAGGCTGTGCTTGTCAATGGACGATAGAGAAAAGAGGTTTGATTAAACCAGAACTTGGTCGATGAAGGAGAGGCACTGGTACTGGTGCCCTGTGAAGGGAATGAGGGGTCACTGGTTTTTAGTGTGGGACATTGGTGTTCAGTGTACTACTTATCTATGTCCTGCAATGCTGCCTCCCTTTGCCAGAACTATAATGCTCATGCCAGGCAGAAGATCAGACAAAACAGTAAAGAATGCAAAGCCAGGTTCAGCAGTGAGTGCTCCAGCACCAAGCCAGTAGCAGGACAACTAAGATCCAAAGCACATAAGGATTTTGCTTTAATTCCGGGACTGTTGGTAGGCATGCCTAAGGCTTTGATGGGAAAATGGAGCATGTATTTGACATCAGTGTGAGAGGCTTCTGTGATCATTCAGAATTTACTACATAGTTGACCTGTTTCTGTTATGGAGTGTCACTGCACCATTATGTTCCCAAGCTTGTTTTTTTAAGTATATCTGGAAGAACCTGGCTGGGCTTTTGTCATTTTCAGCTCAGGAAAACAAGGTTCTTCATGTTGATACAGTCAAACACTGAGGGGATAATGGGATTACTTTTTCAGCTGCTGCATATTTTTCAGATGTTAAATATATACCTTAATATGAGGTGAAACTTTTCCTTTCAGCAACGGGAAACAGGATACCTGCACAGTGTCTCTATTTTTAAAGTGGTATCTAACCCAAAACCAAAAGTTTAATATATTGCAACTTACCATTCTTAGTTGTGGTGGCTGCATTTGTTTTCTGTTTTAGGCTTTATTCATCTGGTGATATGGCCAGTAACACACCTTCTGTATTAAGCCGGCCATATACAGATCAAAAATTGGCTGGTTCAGCGGGAACCAGACACATTTTTGATTTATGTATGGGTGAGCTATCGATTGATTTCAGTACAACCAGCCTGTTGGGGTTCTTACATTTGATCACTGCCAGCAGCTGTAGCTGCTGACAGTGATTATTGTATTCTGATGGCTGGGAAACCTCCCGCTGTCAGAACACAATAGTTCTGTGGGAGGGACTCCCCCATGAACATTGAATGTGTTGATGGGGGAATCAAACAATTTTCTTTCCTTTAACCGGTGTTTCAGTGTATGGCTTGCCTCGGAGTGCCCCCACTCTGAATAAAAGAGCACTAGGGGCACCTTTGTATAGCAGGACTGTCAGTCTGGGGAGATGGGAAGTTAGATGGATTAACAGATTTATATACACTAACAAATTGAAGCCACACTCCATCTAAAAATTTACAAGCAGTTACAGAGAGGTTTTACATTAATAAATGAAAGCTGATCATTGTAAGCACCTCTGTCAGTGGAAAATGGTGTGTCTCATCCCTGTAACTGCTACATCTGCAAAAGAGCTTGTTCTTTTGAAAAACAAACAGGCTTACTGGCCTTATCACTAAGTAAAATAAAGGAAAAAAGCCTAAAAAGGAAATAAATGCAATCACCATATCCAAGAATTGGTAAACTGAATTTAAAAAAAAGTTTGCTTTTGGGTTTAAGGTATAACTAAATGCAAAACTTTTATTTTAGTTTTGGATAGAGTAAAGAGGGATTAGAACCCTTGTCATTTTTTATTGCTGTCACACTGTGTTCCAGTTAAGGAGATTCACCTTCTCTATTTATCCTGTTTACCATCATCATTGAAAGATAAAGTAAAAGAAAATCCCAAAAAACATAATAACATTATTATTCTTATTATATAGGATTTATATAGCGCCAAAATTACATATCGCTTTACAACTTGAGGGTAGACAGTACAAGTACAATACATTTTAAAACCGGAGGAATCAGAGCGCCCTGCTCATTAGAGCTTACAATCTAAGACTAGAGGGGGAATCTTCCAATGGGCACACTAGTTCTGATGACCTGCGGGTCCCCGAGAAATTCCTTTAATTTGTAGATATTTTCTCTCATTTCCTGTGTGCTATGGAACAGGAAGTAAAGGAAAATCTCCGCAATGGAACACAGATGGCGAAAAAAGATCTCACAGGGGTTATAACCCTCCCTTGCTCTATCAAAAATGAAAATGAAAACAAAAAGTTTTGCCTATAGCTCTACTTTAATATCGCTTTAATCTGAGCAGTGATCCCATCTACCAGGCTGTGCGGCTCTGAAATTCTATATTTGTCTGTGCATCACTTTTCTGGAACTCGTAGCCTGTGAATTGCAGGCTAGCAACTCCTGTATAAGAGAGCCTGTAAGTATGCAGGTTAGGAAGTGTCAAGTTCCCA
This sequence comes from Pelophylax lessonae, assembly GCF_965119305.1. Lineage (NCBI taxonomy): Eukaryota > Metazoa > Chordata > Amphibia > Anura > Ranidae > Pelophylax > Pelophylax lessonae. The sequence goes on along the minus strand of NC_138768.1, from coordinate 233,485,005 downwards.
ACTACTCTCATATGTAAACATTTATGAATTTTTATTTTTTTTTAGGTATCTATATAGTGCTGTTAATTTACGCAGTGCTTTACAAATCCATTGTACATTCAGATGAGTTCCTGCCCTGAAGGAGCTTACTGGCTATGGTCCCGATTTCACATTTGCACATACACATACTGGGGGCAATTAAGAAAGGAGACAATTAACCTACCAGTATGTCTTTAGAGTGTTGGTAGGAACTGGAGTACCTGAAGGAAACCCAGGCAAGTATTGGGAGAACAAGCAAACTTCATGCAGGTAGTGTCACAATTGGGTTCTTTCTGGCTTCAGCAACTACAATGTTTCCTGAATAGCATTAGCAGTTCACCAGTTTTACCAGTTACCTGACGTTACCCTTTAACTCAAAAACCTTTTCATGAATAAAAAGTCAATAACGTCTAGATGCCCAGACACAAATTAGCAGCATCAGAATGCGTTGATAAACTTCACAATAACTCGTTGACTAATCTGCCTACATAAATCAATTTTACATTTTTCTAAAGACATAGAAGGCTTTTATCCAGTACACAGTTTTAATAAACACCCTGCTCACATTTTTTTTATTTTAACAAAAATGTAAAAAAACACATTATTTGTTATTTTTTATTATACACATCAATTATTTAATGAAAATGTTTACGATTTATTTTCTAACAACAACTGCTCTGCAACCTGCTGGCTTCAAACATCACAATGCCCCTTCTATGTGAGGTACAGTGACAGGTGCAACCAGCAGGTTTCTTTGTTAACAAACTTATGTGATCATCATGATCAGCTGTCATAGTGAAGAAATAACCCAGAAGCACACAATCATTATTGTATAACACTGGCTGCTAGTGACAGCGCAATCTTAGAACTAGCTCTAACACATTGTGCTCTCCAAGCTCTAAAATAGAACATATTGTAAAGTTCACTTGGTAAGCATGGTAAGGAACATTAAAGTGGTTGTAAAGGCACAAGGTTTTCTTTGCATTCTATGCATGAATGTAAAAAATCTTCTGTGTGCAGCAGCCCCCCCAGTCCCCCAATACTTACCTGAGCCCCTTCTCGATTGATGTGCATGAGAGCCTTGCCTCTCCGGGGACTCACACTCTTTATTGGCTTTTGGCAGAAGTGGGAGCATTTGGCTGTCAATCACAGCCAATGAGCTAATCAGGAGATGGAGGGGACGGGGCCAAGCCACGGCTCCATGTGATGGACACACAGAGCCACGGGTCGGGAGCGTGCCTGCTTGGGTGCACCCGGCAAGAGGGAGGAGCCAGTAGCCCCGGCGTGGGACCCGAGAAGAGGAGGGCACCTTGACTTGAACCAGTAATCAGGGCCGGTGCTTCCACTAGGCAAACTAGGCAGCCGCCTAGGGCGCATTGCCACCTAGGGGCGCAGCCACGAGTCAGCACTCACTCTCCGTCATGAATGATCCTTGTGAGCTGAGGAAAGGGGCGGCAGTGGGGGAGGAAGAAGGGACAGAGGAAGATGCCAGGTGTCTGGGGCAGTGGCAGAACTACCAGGCCCTGGCTTTCCACCATTGTTGGGGGAGCCCCAAGGGGCAGGAAAGGAGTCCACGGAGTGCTAGCTGCATAATGATCCTCTTCGTCTGGAGCTGAGCGGCCTAATCCCTGGGCGGGAAGTGACTCTCTAATCTGAGCTGGTGGGCAGCCCTTCATTTCCCTGGGTCGGTATCAAGCAGGGACCGGAGGAGAGCTGAACCTGAGCCAGAGCTCGGCACTGGAGGGCGACACCTTTACTGGAGCAGAAGCGACGAGGCAATGGAATGGTCTGAGGATGTTGGTGATGAAGGCGGTGCGGAGCTCTCTGACTGCTGCTTCTCCCTCCAACAGGAGCCGGTTGGAGCTGTGGTGAGCACTGTGGTCCAGGAGAGGAGCGTCCTGGGAGAAGGAATAAGCAGGATCACGGTGAAGGAGGGCAGAGTGCAGGCCACTCTCTTCATACTGCCCAGTAAGTGTCCCCAGAACAGGGAATCAGGGTCCCTGGGTGTGATATGGAGTATCCCTGGTGTGAAAGAGAATTGCGGTCACCAGGTATGCAATGGGGAATCGGAGTCACCAGGTGTGCCATGAGGAATTGGGATCCCTGGGTGTGCCATGGGGGATTGAGGTCCCCAGGTGTGACATGGAGGAACATCAGGGTCCCCAGGTGTGACATGGAGCTACATCAGGGTCCCCAGGTGTGACATGGAAAAACATCTGGGTCTCCCGGTATGACATGGAGGAACATCAGGGACCCCTGATGTGACATAGAGGAACATTGGGATCACTGGGTATGACAGCATTACATGGAGGAACCATCAGATCAGGGTCACTGGATATGACATAGAGCAGTTTTTAACCCCTTCCCTTTATTTATTTATTTTTTTGGGGGGGTGCAAGTAGCTGATCTTGCCTAGGGCGTAAAACAGTCTAGCACTGGCCCTGCCAGTAATGCACAACACATCTCATGATTTTGGTATGATTTACAGTCACTCTTGTATAAGAAGAGAGACAGTAGGAATACATCTTGTTTCACACAGAGCGACCAGCTTTTCCAATAAACATAAATCTACTAAAAGAAAATCTAAAAAGAAAGTCATGCACTAAGAAGATCATTTACCTTCACCACAGCAAAAGGATTACATACACAAATCAGTTGTTCATGTTTAGGCAAATGCACGTGTCTTCGCAAGTATGCAATTATTTACATCACCAGGACTTTTAAAAAAAAGTGTAATGCAGCATTAGAGGGAAAAATCAGTTCAAACCAGAAGCATTCATCAAGCAGTCAGCTTCTTTAAATGTACCTGACCAAGCCTAAAAAGTGTTTAAATGAACAACACTGCTACCTGTTTGTAACCGAGTAAAGGTTTGTTTACACATGTTGCGAGGAATACTACGCATCTGAAAAACCAATTCACACTCAAATCACTTTTCAGAGGAGTTTGTAGCAGCAAAGAAGCGATATGCTGTCTCTTCACCGCATGTTTTAAGCCAGAAAATGTGGCACCACTTGAAAGAGTCACACTAAGTGGGTGGTAGTGCCCACCGAACACTGCAGGGTGTTTAAATGAAAATGAGCCACGGAACGTGTACGCCATCTGTCTCTGCCTGTGCAGCTTAAGGGGGAGGGGGTAGTAAACAATGTGTTTTATCACCACATCAATTGCAAGTGTAAATGAGCCCTAAGGGCCTGCGTCAAAGGATCCACGACATCAGTTTGAGACACTTCAGAGAGCATTCAGAATAATTTGGGAAGTGCATTTTACCTGCTGTTGACCTGCTTCATGCAGGTTTTGAATTCCCATAGCCTTGTATGAGACTTCAAAACCCATCTGATTTATTATTTATTTTTATTTATTTCAGGTACTTTTATAGCGCTGTCAATTTACGCAGCGCTTTACATATACATTGTACATTCACATCAGTCCCTGCCCTCAGGGAGCTTACAATCTAAGGTCCCTAACTCACATACATACACAGTAGGGCCATTTTTTTTATACAGGATCCAATTAACCTACCAGCATGTCTTTGGAGTGTGGGAGGAAACCGGAGTACCTGGAGGAAACCCACGCAGGCACAGGGAGAACATGCAAACTCCAGGCAGGTAGTGTCATGGTTGGGATTTCAACCAGCGACGCTCTTGCTGCTAGGTGAAAGTGCTAACCACTACACCACTGTGCCGCCCAATCTGATGCAAGTAAAAGCCCAAGGGACTCTACAGGGTTACTAGGAATGATCTGAAGATCACTCAGGTCATCACAAAGAACTACACTGAAGGACTGTTGTTACCGTAGAGCATTGTGACAGCAGGAAGTTTCCCAGCCGATCGCTGCCAGCAGTTATAGCTGCCAGTAGTGATCATTGTATTCTGACGGGTGGGAAAGCTCCCGCTGTCAGAATACAATAGTGCAGCGGGAAGGATTGACTCATTAACACTGCCTGTGTTGATAGGGGAACAGCAAATTGTATGGCTTGCTTTAATGTTTTTCTAAAGCAATAGCATCAGTTAGCCAGCATTGGATTCTTCATGAATCTCCTAAGAAAGTAGAGTGACAGCTGCAGCAGTCATGAAAGAACCAATATCTCTTAGAGCAAAGATACCAAATTCACCCCTAACAGAAATTTGATTGGATGTAACCTTTTATATGGAAGTTATAAACATAAAAATCATTACTCATACAATACATTTACATTCTGGTTCTGTACAAATCAAGCACCAACAAAAGTTTATCTCAGCATTGTACAGATTCCGTTTATAGACTTACCCACATCATGAATAAAGCGTTCAATTTTTGACTGCATGCCCCAATATCGAAACTCTACTTTGCACAGTTTGTATGCACACATGATGGGGTATCTCCCTAGGTTATTCCTCTGTTCCTCTATCCAATCGTCAGACAAGGGGCCTCTTTTGGTCTTCACAGACTTGTATATTTTGGGGTCCTCCTCTGGCTTATATTCATGTTGGGGGATTGGATCTTTCACAATATCAATTGGATCTGTTTAAGAAAGAACACATGCAAACCATTAGATGAAGAGTGGGTACAAAACCCAAAATGGATAATATATAGCACCATAACTGTGTGAAAAACCGTAAGTGCAACTAAAAATGCAGCTAATGTAAAGGATCGCGCCACCCATGATTGATATAAGGAGTCAGTGAATAATTGAATTTGAAAAAGTGTTTAGATCTCACTGCGGGCATCTCTATAGAGAACAAAGTAGTCACAGACAGGAGAGGACAGTCGCCTTATTTGTTTTTATCCAGCTTGAAGGCAAATCCCACGTTTCCCAGAAGTTTCTGATTTAGTCCACTGGATGCTGTTATATTAATCAAGGACATTAGAAAACCCATGCCGAGCAGAACGGCAGTGTTCACGGACCCAATGGCCAACCCTATGAAGACTCAATTCACCCTCAAGGATATATGGGATGCTTTCCAAAATCAATGGGCGATTCCATCTTCTGGCACCTACATTCATTTTGTGTGGCCTGGTCGTTTCAAAGAAGGGTTTGTACTTACTGAATGAAAAACTCTAGCCTAGTATAATGTATATTTACCCAAAAACAGTTTATGATTGCGTATCTGTACAAGATGTTTTTTAACACTCCCACACAGGTACAGAAAATAAGTGGAAGCATCAATGACTGAGCTTTGAACCTGAAGAAGAATGTCTTTGTGCGGCTCTGTAATAATTAGTTATAATTTTTGTTCTGACAGACAGCAGTCTGAAAGCAGCATTCCTTTTATTAATAGCAAGACATTTTTTTTTCCTTAAAAGAATGTGATTAGGCAATATTGATATGAGCCCTACGGATTCATGTGAAGTTTGAATTTTAATGAGAGGTCCACTTTAACTGCTACTGTCCATACCCGAGCAAGAAAAAAGAGGTGAATTATGTCAGTTAGCAATGACTTTGCTGATTCTATGTGGTGCTCTGCAGACATTAAAAAGGACAGCTAGGTATCAGTACATTTGTCTATTGGAGAGCTTGTCTGGTTCATGGCCACTGCATTCATTTATTTTACTTTTGAACTGCTTTTAATTCAAGGTTTTCATTAAGGCTTACATGGGTCAAATACAAAAAGGAAACTAATTAAAAAAAGCCTCTTTTGAAGACATATATGTTTATATCTGTATGTATGATATCTGCCAGAGCAGATTTCGGCAGTTTGCCTAGCCATAATGAGTAGGCATCAGTTGCCCTCTTTATTTTTATCTTAGCTTTTACACTAATTTTTACCAAATTCAAGTCATTTAAAAGGTGTAACGTTCATTCCGTATCTGTTTTGTGTGTCCTTCAAATTCATTTTGCATGTTTTTATGTTGGCTTTATGTTCAGGTGGAATAGAAACTGCATGTTAATTCCTGTGCACAACTGGCTTCTATTTAAAGAGATTCTGTGTCGATTATAACAAACTGTGTAGCACACCCAAAAAGAAAGAGCCTGAAATTACAGTCACACATATTTAGCCCCCCAAAGCCTGGGGAGCTTTAATGTGCATACTCTTCAAAGCCACCTAGTCAGTGGCTTGACCCTCATCGTGACTTTGCCCATTAGTGGAATCACATGACCAGTTCTGGTCAGGAGTTGGTTTCCTCTTCACAAAATTTACACTATTTTTGGACATTTCTCATTATCCTTTCTGATCCAAATTGACAGTTATGATTAAAAAATAGGTAATTCTTATCCGATATACTATTTAGCAAGTCTTTGGCTTATTAGAAAGCATATCAGGAAGCTGATAACTAATACTCATTGCAGGTCATTGACCTACCAAGTAGTGAAGGAAGGATTAGGGTGACTGAGAATGCAAAGGCAGCTCCCACAGCTCTGTCCTGACAGGTGTCTTAAAAAAAAAAATGCCTGGGTATAGATCTATGCTATAAACAACTCCTGTCGTGTATAATAATTGACAGATGTGCACAACTACATGTATTTTACTAAATTATACTCAAAGACCAGCAAATTATGCATATGTTGCAAAACCATGAAAGACACATAGGGATTGTCCATGTAAAATATTTATTTAAAGTGGTTCTATAGGTAAAAGGTTTTTTTTTTTTTTACCTTAATAATTTCTATGCATTAAGGTAAAAAAAAAAAAAAAAACGTTTAAATGTAGCTCCCTCCCCAATACTCACTTGAGCCCCATCTTGGTTCAGCACTGTGCACTCTGCAGAAGCTCTTCTCCTCTCCTGACTCTCATAGCCTTGGCTGAGAGCAGCAGGAGCCACTGGCTCCTGCTGCTGTCAGTCAAAACCTGTGAGCAGAGAGCAGGGGACAGGGCCGAGCCTGGCTGTGAGTCTGAATAGAGGACAGCCCAGCTCAGAAGCACGCACGCACAAGTGCCCCCATGGGAAGAGCGTGGCAGTGTGTCTGAATAGACGCAAACAGCCCAGCTCAGAAGCACGCACTCACACGTGCCCCCATGGGAAGAGCGTGGCAGTGTGCCTGAATAGACGCAAACAGCCCGGCTCAGGAGCGCGCACGCACAAGTGCCCCCATGGGAAGAGCATGGCAGTGTGCCTGAATAGACACAAACAGCCCGGCTCAGGAGCGCGCACGCACAAGTGCCCCCATGGGAAGAGCGTAGCAGTGTGTCTGAATAGACGCAAACAGCCCAGCTCAGAAGCACGCACGCACAAGTGCCCCCATGGGAAGAGCGTGGCAGTGTGTCTGAATAGACGCAAACAGCCCGGCTCAGGAGCGCGCACGCACAAGTGCCCCCATGGGAAGAGCGTGGCAGTGTGTCTGAATAGACGCAAACAGCCCGGCTCAGGAGCGCGCACGCACAAGTGCCCCCATGGGAAGAGCCAGGAGCGCTGGCAGGGGAGGATCACCATGACAAGGCACAGCACTATCAGAACACTAGGATGAGTGCCTGCAAGTACTGAATTCCATTGAAACAGGTCCATTCCCAACTAGACACAGTAAAAAGAAGCTTGTGGGAAATAGGCAGCCAAACAAAAATGAAGGTATCCCTCTCAGTCCTAACCCTTTTTCTTACCCCACCATCCCATTACTTCTTTTCCCTCCTCCCCCCACTCCATTTTTTTTTTTTTTTTTTTTACAGCCCTCCCTTGTTTCTAGATATACTATAATGCCCCCCATCCTAAATCAACGATTTTGCTCTACCCCAATCTATAATATAATTCTATTCAGCAGAACGACTATTATCTTGGGGTCACCCTAGTCCACAATTTTCAAGGGTATGGACCCAAAAAATAATAATTTTGGATCCTATTACATCATTTTATGTACCCCATCCTCAATGTAACAAACTCAAAGCAGTATTAAACTTAAATCCAAAAATGGAATATATTGCTTGCCAATCATTAGATTTGGTGGCTACATTCGTTATCTTTTTTTATGCTTTTTTGCCTCAGTTTTCATCTGGTGGTCTGCCCAGTAACACACTTCTTGTATTAGAGTTTCTACACTCTGGATGGAGGAGCAACAGACACACCTTTGGACAGCAGCATTGTCAGTCTGGGGCCAATAGTGTTAGATGCAACAGCAGATTTAAATATATTAACAAATTGAAGCCAAACTGCAGCTAAAACTTTATAAACTGTTATGGCAACAATTTTGTCCCTTTTGGGATAAAAAAAAAGCTGATCATTGTAAACACTCCTGTCATTGATAAATGGTTTGTCCCAACCCCTGCTACATCTGCAGGACAGCTCGTTCTGTTAAAAAAAGAGTACTGGTTAAATCACCAGGTTAAAATAAAAATAGGAAATCTTAAAAAAGAAAACTACTGCAGCCATCACGTCTATGAATTGGTAAGCTGAAATATAATAAAATGGCTGCTTTTGGGTTTAATACCGCTTTAAACAAAGTATACCCCTTTATTTTCTATCAATATATCCCAGACTTGAACAAATTATTATATAGGATTTATATAGCGCCGACAGTTTACGCAGCCCTTTACAACTTGAAGGTAGACAATACAAATACAATACACTTTAATACAGTAGGAATCAGAGGGCCCTGCTCGTTAGAGTTTATATGTACATAAATGTTTTTTTCCTTATTATATAATCAGATTGTAAAAAAGGCACACAGTTAAATACACAGTTGAACAGTTTTACCTGCAAAAAATGTCTAATTCTCTTCAACCACCATGGCACGCTGCATTGCCAGGCAGGCGGTACCACTACTTCCGTTTACAGTTTTGCAGCTTGCTACGTGAACAGCCTTCTCATTACTTAATGGGTCATAGTGTGTTGATATGAATTTGTTGTCCAATAAGTACTGGAAGCAGCAGTATCACTATTCTAGTTATATACAATGTTAACACGACATGTGAATGGCTAAACAAAACTGCAAGTCTTCAGGCAGGTAAAACAAGAACACATCTCAAAAAAACACAGTATATAAATATAAGGTAAATAAAATATATTGTATACAGGATGTATAAATATATACTTACTGTATATACATATACTGTATATCAATTGTGCATTTAGAATCCTCATCATAACTGAGGAAAGGAAACTATGCACACCAAACTCCTTAACTACTTGCCTACTGGGCACTTTCACCCCCTACCTGCCCAGGCAAATTTTTAGCATTAAACACTGTCACACTTTGAATGACAATTGCGTGGTCATGCAACACTGTACCCAAATTGTTATCATTTTTTTCACACAAATAGAGCTTTCTTTTGGTGGTATTTAATCACTGCTAGTTTTTTTTATTTCTTACTAAAAAAAGATCAAACATTTTAAAAACAAAAAAGATTTTCTTAGTATCTGTCAGTAAATTTTGTAAACAAGTAATTTTTCTCCTTCACTGATGTGCACTAATGAGGGGGCACTGATGAGGTGGCACTTATGAGGCAGCACTAAAGGGCACTGATGAGGAGGCACTAATATGCTGCACTGGTGGGCACTGTTATGCAACACTGATGCCACTGATAGGTGGCTGGCTCTAATGAGCAGGCACTGACTGGCATTACTAATGGGCACTGATTGGGGTCACTGATGGGTACTGATTCGGGTCACTGATGGCAATTAATTGGTGTCACTGATGGGCACTGCTGAGGCTTTACTGTAATCAGCACAGTGATGATCAGTGCCCTGATTAGCTGTCCTGGTCACCCCTTTGAGGCGGAGCCGCTGATCGGCTCTCCCCACCACACATTTTGACAGTGCGGCACTTCGGTATTTCCACATGACCGGCTGTGATTGGACACAGCCAATCACATGGGTAAAGAGCCGAGTCATTGGCTCTTTACTAAGATCGGGGTTACGCTGTGTCCTAGGAACATGACGCAGTTTAAACTCGCCGCTCTGTGCGCCCCCGGAAGGCGCGGAGAGCGGCTGTTCTGGGGCGCCGCCATATGACGTTGTCCCAGAATGAGAGCCACACCGCCCCGCCGTCATTTTGATATATACACACACACATATATGTGTATATATATATATATACACATACACACATATAGGTGTGATAGGAGCGGAGCCCTATCCCTGCAAAAAATTAAATTATTTGCAGGCATAGGGCTCCGCTCCTATCACACCTATATGTGTGTATGTGTATATATACATATATGTGTGTGTGTATATATACCCCTATACAGAAGTTTAGATGTCATGCCTGCCTCCAAAGACACCCAAAAAATGCCCAATAAATGCCTGCAACAAAAACGCCCAGGTGTGAAAGGAGCGGAGCCCTATCCCTGTGCTACTAAAAATTCTAAGAAAAATTATCTTTTTTTTCTGGTTCTGGACAAACGATCTTTTTTTTTCTGGTTCTGGAGTCCAGTGGGGAATGTGGGGAATGCCTGGCTAATAAATAAAATGCCCAAAAAATGCCCAATGAACGCCTACAACAAAAACGCACAGGTGTAAAAGGAGCGGAGCCCTATCCCTGTGCTACTAGAAATTCTAAGAGAAATTATCTTCTTTTTTCTGGTTCTGGACAAACAATCTTTTTTTTTCTGGTTCTGGAGTCCAGTGGGGAATGTGGGGAATGCCTGGCTAATAAATTTCCTTCTTCTTCATGGAAAGTCGGATCACAAGTCGCTTCAAATAAGATAAGGAGGCGACTCCCATTGAAGTCTATGGGACAAGTCGGATACAAGTTGCCTCAAAGTAGTACAGGACCCTTTTCTGAAGTTGGAGCGACTTCAGTAGTGCCAATTAAGACGGCACTCATTGATTAACATTGCTTTTGTTATGTCAAGCGACTTGGGGCGACTTGAGGGCACACAAGTCGCCTCACAAGTCGTGGCAGTGTGAATGGACTCTAAGAAACACTTTAAGGTACCATAATAAATAGGAATCTGGAGTGGATGTCAAAAGAATACTGACAGCAAGCAAAAATTCTGCATGGCACCTAAATAAAATTTTAATGCCATGATGTCTGGGCAGCAAGATATATTTTAATATATTTTTATACAATTTTGCTGTAGCAACTGCTGTAAATATTACTTGAGCTTCATGGTGTTTTATTTAGTTTGAGCAACTGATATTTAAACTGTTTATAACACAGTGACATTTACTATGGAAGAGAAACCTAGCTCTTAACAACATAGCGCAGGCCCAGCCAGGCACTGTTAGCCCCTCTCCTCACATCGCATATTTCAAAAGGACCCAGGGTTTTATTTTTAACATGCTATGGGAATCATTCAGATTTTCTTCTTCCCGAGGTTCATTTTTTCTTCTTGCTTCTTCTCTTTTATCTTCAGCCTGTTCTTCACCTGCCCACCCACTAGAACTGCAGCGTGGGCTAAAATTAGCCAGCTGAAGTACAGCTTTGCTTTTCTACTGTCACCTAAAGAGAGAATAATTCAGAACGCGCCTATCAAACTGTGCTACTGGGTTTAGCCGACTGCGTCACATTCCTTTTTTAAGTCAGCGTGCATCTATCTCCTGCCATGGCAACCAGCTTTAGGGAGAGGGAATAATGTTTTTCTTACGACTGCCTGCTTCGGTGCTAATTAGTGTCTATCTGAATGGTGCTTTCAGGGATGAAGACATCTAGCCAATAAAAACTGTGCACAACCCAAAGTCGATAAAATGGTCATTAGCTGGTTCTCTGGGGTTTGAGGCTGCTGCAGATGGCACAGTGTGGCCTGTTACATCTACTGCTTGGGGACAAACAGCAGTCAATCAGTCAATACAAGCACCGCACACAAAAAAGAAAAAAAACTCCACATATTATATAGTCATGATAATTTACAGCACATGGTGGTATAGTGCAGACCACACTATAAATTAGCAAAATATACATCTATAGTAAAACAGTAAGGAGAACACAGTTAAGAGTAAAACCCAGATGGAGATAATAGAGAACAGGATTCAATTTGTAGGTCAGTACAAATGCTTGGATGTGGTATTGTATATTTCCAGACGTCCAAGGCTTGCAAGAGATCAGCTTAACTAGGGTGATACAAAGCCTACCAACTTCTTGTATCCCTCTATAAACAGGATGGGATCACATTCAGTGTTACTGGATCCTATTAGCACGAACAGAAAATAGCTGACCCACATCTGACCAATCCAGAGTCATCGCTGCTTCTCCTTTACATTGTCAGCAGTGGAATGACAGCAGCATACAAGAAATGTAGGATGCTGCATGGTGAACATATTTTGCCATGGCAAATTTATACCACTGAAAGCATTTTGTTATATCTGTTGTAGAAGGGGAAAAAATACCTGTTAATCTTGCCAGAAAATGTTTCATCTACTAAATACCTGAGCTTTCTGCCTTTGCTGTACTGCTATCAGTGATAGCTGTGATTTTCTCAGATAACTACAGGAGCCCACCCATTTATGTTTGCAAGAGGATAGGGAGTTCCCAGTAGTGCTGTCCTGTTTCTGTTGTCCTGATACTGTAGGTTGAGTGAGTATTGGCATCCTAAGACTGGAATTGTGCTACTGGCAGAATCTCCAAGTGAAAATTAAGAGGAAAAAAGCTTTAAAGTATAAAAATTTTGCAGCTGCCACGTTTAAAGTGTTACTAAACCCACAATGGTAAAATCAGCCTGTATATGCAGTAAAGCATGCTTGGTATACTCACTGTGGGACCTAAGGGGTTAATCCTACACATTAAGTAAAAAGGCTGTTTGAGCCTTGTGACGGTGTTCACCGTCACTGGAATTTAAGGACAGATGGGTGATGGTTTAGATTGCTTCATATTTGTCAGCAAGGTCTCCATGTAGAAATATTGAGATTTGTTCCCATTTGCCATGAGGTCGCTGACCAGGAAGTACAACTCCTAATATGGTCATTCCAGGAAGTTCAATGAGGAGACTGACTGTCTAACAATGTTGCTTTTGTCTGAGGTGGCTTTCCATTCACCTATTGTCGGGTGTGCTAATGAACTCACCTGTTGTCTGCTAAGGGATGTATTGACACTCAGAGTAATGTGTATTGGGGGCTCGTTATGGAACCATTGTTCTGTGTCTGGCTATTGTGTACATTGATTGTCCCCTGGGGGCTTCTGTCTCATTACACATAACAGTCCTTCTAATAAAGCTATCGGACCAATCCCTGCTGACTCATTTTCAAGTCCTCATTTGCATGGCTAAGGAGGACCAGAAGGAAAACGGCATGTACTGTGCAACTGACCAATGGGAAAGCGGTTGTTGGGGGCAGGATGTTCCAAATTCTGTATAAAAGTGTGCTGTGTACTTCCAATAAATTGTCTTCCTATTTGAACTTACATACAGCCTGCCTGGTGTTTGTTCTAATGGATTCCAAACGGCACATAGCTGTAGTTCGGATCTCAGAGCCTTGGTTGACCGAACCATCAGACGTTGCGATCTGCAAGCTGACTCACTAGAAACAGAGGAGTGTCGGGAGAGCAGAAGCGAGCGAGCAAGGGTCTCGTCACAAGCCTGTCTTCTCTGATCCTCCCCTTCTTCCACTGTCCCAAATTAATCTCCTGATAAGACAGAGCATTTGAAGTCACTCTGCACATGCTCAGTTTGGTGTGTATTGCTTGGGAGTTTTTTTTCCCTTGGGAGGGTGCATGTTATCAGCACAGGGCCAATCAGCACTGTCCAGACAGAGGGTCAGGGTTCCTGCAGCCTCATTGGACAGTCAGAGTAGAATTAAAACTCCTCCTACAAGCTTTCTCCAGACACTGATAGAAGTCAAAAGACTGCTATATACTGCTGTTGAGAAAAGATATTTAGCAGTTTATATTTTATAAAATAATTACATTTCCATGTTCAGATTTAGTGACTGCGGGGTCCTGGGTTTAGTAACACTTTAAGAATGGGTAAGCTGGATTATTGCCATTTTCAGCCCTCTTGACTAGCCAGAGCAGGATGACATAATTCCAGTGCATGTGAGGTAATACAACTTGGAAACCGAAGCATACCAAAAATGTACACCAAGCTATGCATGCGCAGTTCAGTGTACATTCTAGGGAAGTTTGCAAACAGGTAGGTAAGAGCGTTTTATTGCAGAGTACATATAGTATGTCCTTTCTGCAACATAAAAAATTTTTTTTTTCTTTTTAAGTAATGTTCCACTTTATGATTGAACAAGTTTAATACCTACAGCAGCAGGATCACTGGTCTAGAACTGGCCAAACAACCGCACCCTGCCCTGTAGACCGCATACAAGTTATTGCTCACTTCTTTGTATCCTTGTCCTTTTTGAGGAGAATATACTGCTCATCTCAAACACCACATCTTATGTATTCCAAGTCCATTCTAAAAGTGGGTGAGGAAAACAGAACCACAACATGGTATCCAAGGAGCATGGATGATCCAGTCTGTTCTAAATCAATGATTCTTATATCGCAGGTATTTTCTCTTGATTAGACTTGTGCAATATTTGATTTTGTTGATTGACCAAAAATACCTTTTTGAGTTCAGGTCAAAAAGGATAAGTTTACCTTTTTGGTCAGAATTTCACTTTTCATAATAAATAGAAGTGTTTTCCAATTCCATTTCTGGCCAAATGTGCTTTTCTCTCACTTACCTTATCCACAGGAGGTTAAAAAACGTGTCAGTTTATTTGAATTTTTAAAATGATTTTCAGATTCCATCCCTTCCTGTAGATGGTCTCTCAGCATTCACTTCCTGTAGGCCATCTCCCAGAAGCCTTTACTTCCTTTTTGTATCACAGAATAGGGCGTGATAGGGTGTGTTCACTACTCTGGACCACACCACGTTCCACCCACTTTCTATAAAATCTGATTGTACAATCTCCTTTAGATCTCCCATCAGCTATGTAGTACAAGGGCCTGTCTGATTTGATAAAAAATTGAAGGAATTGTTCAGATGGGTCATCCTATTCCATAGTTCTGGTAAATCTAATGAAATTGTACAGAGATTGCAAAGTGTATGGCCATCTTTGTAGAAGTACACAGGAGGGAGTGATGGAGACACTTCGTTGTTATGTCTCGTTCACACTCCCACGTAGCGAAAACTCACATACCTGCATGCGTTTTGGGTGTTTTGAAGCATTTTCACTCGTCACGCATAGTCCTGCCCACTTAAGTGAGCTGCCTTACGTGTGACAATTGAGACGCTCGAGAGCTTTTTTTTTTTTTTTTTTGGAGCTGACCATGGTTCGTTACTGAAGTTTTTGGTGTGTTAGCTGCACTTGGGGAGCCTTTAACACGTAATGGCCATGCATTTGGAAACACACAGATGTAAATGGAGCCTCATTGTTCTTGTGTAAATGCACTAATTTTACTTTTTCCGGTCCCATTTACACCTAGAGCAGTGGGAGAGCATGTTTTTTGGCTAGTTTTTCCAGTGACACACATAAGGCAGCCACTGTTTAAAAGTAGCTCATGGAACATTTTGGCGTGGTGGGTGTTGCACCTTTTTTACTGCACGTTTTGCTGCGTTTTTTAACCCGTTTTTTCATGTAGCAAAATGTGGCTTTACTTCTGTGTTTGGTAGGCCATTAACAATTAATGATAATAAAAGCGCAACTAGGTAAAACCAGCTGGCGAGAGGATGAATGGAATCTGCTGTAGTTCCGTAGCGGTGACATCAGCCGGACAGGCGCCACTTGTGGGAAAATACCAGGAACCAGGGTGGAACACAAGCTATACGGTTGCCATGACTACATGTTTCGAGCTGTGCCCTTTTTAAAGTCATCTTGATCACTTTGTTTTTCGGTTATCAATACCAATAAACTGTTAACCCTTTCTATACTGGATGTTCACCTGACTTCCTTATCCATTGCATCCCGGTGTGGTTCATGCGCTGCCTTCCTCATGTACTTGTGTCCCATGGGCTGCCTGCGGCCCCAGGGAGTTTAGCACGTGGCCTGAGCCCGTTTGAAGGAATGCTGGGGAATTAAGGCAAATGCAGGCATGGAGAGATGACAGGGGTGTTGTGCAAACATAGTTGGTGGATGAAGGGTGTGTGCTTAGGAGGACAGCTGGTAAACCCCTTCCTGTGTCTTTCTGGTTTGTCCGCTCCAAATCTTCATTCCAGCACTTGATGAAGCTTTCTAAGAAATACAGCAAGGGCTAAGGTAAGGCCTTGTACTCAAAATCAAAGAAACCTTGATTTTTCTGCAATTGAAGTACATTAATGGTGTATTGATACCTAGAGGAGCTGGATTTAAAAGAAAAAGTGAACTTAGCCTTTAAGGCTGTTTTCACTCTGTGCCATTGCAAAAACCCAGTAAAAATGCACAGGGGTTTTTGCAGCGTTTCTGGTGCGTTTTACACCTGTGAAAAAGGACTTGACTCAAAAAAAAAACACACCAGAAACTCAACCGTTGGTGCGTTTTTGCTGTGTTTTCCATTCATTTCAATGGGGAGGTACATTTTTGGTGCATTTTTTTTACTATACCAAACATGCACCAAAATGCAGCATGTAGGACTTTTAAAATTGCCACTGACTGGTGTAAAGAGTTCCATAGAACTTTAACAGTCATGCATTTTTTCTTCCGCATTTGGTAAGTCAAAAATGGATGAAAAACTGATCAGTGTGAAAGTACTCTTGCAAACAAGTGTACAATATAATATGGCCACTATGTGTATCAAAATCAAAGAATTATTTTCTGTTTTTCAAAAAAAATAACACTATGCTGTGTGATCTTCACACAGCTTACTGCCATGTTAGCAGGGTAATTTTTTAGAATGGGGGGCATTTTATCCTATTTCTCCCTCACAATAAAGCTGGCACCAAGGGTGTCTGCTCAGAGTCTAAACATACTTTGTATGGACAGTTCACATTTGTTTTGAAAATTCATAAATTTACACTAAGCAGACACTGTCAGTGCCAGCCTTAAGCCCCGTACACACGCAACGATTATCGGCCGACCGATCCTCCGTCTTTTGTCCAGAGTTGTGTTTTGTTGGTTGGAATGTGCTCTAGACTGCACACGAATTTTCTCGCCCAACAAAATTCTACTTCAGAAGTGATGTCATGTGTTGGTTTGCTTTCTTTGTGTTCTTTCTTCACTGAGCATGCCCAGACTTGCTCATCAGATTTTTCCCTGTCGAAATCTGTACTGACTGCACGAAATTCGGCCGTTGTGTTGACGGCCAACAAAAATTTTATAGTCTGCACACCAGATTTTTTTCGGCCGAAAAGTCGGAGTTGGTTGTCGGAAGCATCATACTAACAAGCCGAAAATCGGCAGATCGGTCGTCGGCCGAAAATTCCCTGCCAATTTTCGATGCGTGAGTACGGGGCTTTTTATCCAGGGTAATATAAAACAGTGACTGGCTCAACAAATCTAAAAAGCGGTTGCCCAGTGGGGTCTTCCTACTGTAATGTATTAGCCACAGTGGGAAATTTTCTAGAGTCTTAAAGGTAGCTTCCGCCAATGTATTCTATGGAGCTTGCAAACCCTTATAATGAAATTCCCTAAATGCATGTATTTGCCCATAGTTACAATTGCTAATATACTTTTTTGTGCAAGTTTTTCTATTCTAAGCAAACACCTGATGATCCTGCCTGTCATCTTGTTTTCTCTTCAGTATTGTGATCACGTCAGGTATGGAAGCAGTTCTGTGCTAGCATTTAAAGTTTGTGTCCCTCAGCTCCTAATCAGAGCTAAAAATCACCATGCTGATGTAATGCACAATGTGTCTGTAGCCAGGTAGTCAGCCAGGCTGACACAGCCTACCCCGCTTGTCCTGACTGACACCAGTTCTCAGTAGAAGCCTCATGTCAGAATGGCTGGCATGTAGGAATACAAGATGGATCACTCTGTAGAATGTAATGTTGGTAGACAGGGAACTACAATCCCCACTGACCCACATGTCATGTGGATGTTTGTCCTTAGGCCATACATGTCTGTGCATTGGTTGAAAGCTGGAAAGGAAAGCCTGTGTGGTCACAAGACGAGTGAGCAACATTTGCTCTGAGGTTATTATTTCTGTTTATGACTCCACTGGGGAGATTTTCATTGATATCCTGTACCTATGATTCCATACAAGAAATGATGGTGGGAGGTGTCACTGAGATAGAAAGGAATGGATGACAATACAAACTATGTCAGAAGCTCTAACCCTTCCTCACGCTACTAAAAATCTCAGTATCTCCAATAGATTGCTTTTTCCTACTTTCTAATCTGACAGGCAGTGAGGGGTAATTTAAACAACCTTATCCTATATCATATTAAAGCTAAGTGCCACTTGCATATTGGGGATTCTGCCGTCAATGCACTGAGGTCCCATTCTTATAACATAGGGTTTCTCAGCCAGGGTTCCGTGGAACCATGGGGTTCTTCCAGAGGTTTCTAGGGGTTCCTTAAGCAATGACCAATTTTTGCCTCTCCGATAAATTCCCACTGACACCACTGATCTTTTTAGCTATCTGTAAGGGGGTAATACTTTCTAATGACCACAAGTGTAATGAGCATTCTTCCCACTGCTCATCAAACTAATGTATCATGAGTTGTAGATATAGTAGTTATTAGCAAGGTTTCCCTGAGACCGGAAAGTTGTTTCAAGGGTTACTGTGTATTGAAAAAGTTGAGAAAGTCTGTTCTAGTATCTCATGTCTCCATAATGATAACCTTTCATCACAGTAAAGAAAAAAAAAGCAATAAAGCTAGTAAAAAGTGTGTTACCCTATGCCTTACTCACTTTGTCTTTAAGTGGTTGTAAAGTCAGTCTATGCATGAGGATAAAAAAACCTTCTGTGCGTAGCAGCCCTCCTAATACTTACCTGAGCCCATCCCTATCCAGTGATGTTGCAGGAGTGTCTCAGCTGCCCCAGACTCTCTCTCCTCACTGGCTGAGATGGCAGCGCAGCGCCATTGGCTCCCGCTGCAGTCAAATTCAGTGAGCCAATGAGGAGAGAGAGGGGACGGGTCACAGCTCTGTGTCTGAATGGACACAGGGAGCTGTGACTCGGCTCGGGTGCTACCATAGCAAGCTGCTTGGTGTGAGGGCACTCAACAGGAGGGAGGGGCCAGGAGAGCCAAAGAGTGACCCAAGAAGAGGAGGATCCGTGCCGTGCACTTCACAGAGCAGGTAAGTATAGCATTAGTATTGAGCAGGGTTATATGCCAGAAGTCCATAAGCCACCAGTCGTTTTTTTAGTCTGGTGGCTTTATATGTAAGTGCCATATATGTTGTTGCACTGTATGGATCTCCATTTGTGTTTTGTACATTGTTTTTTAATCATTGTGAAAGTTTTAATAAATACTACACCATGAGGAGATCTCTGTTCTCTCCTGCCTGTTAATTTGCCACTCTGGATTTAACATCTGAGGAAAGCATGTCCGGTGAAGGGATAAGAAGATCATTCCCTGCTTGATTCCTCTGGCTTCATCTCACACGCTTTCAGCTGTCCTGAATAGACAGCATATGGGTCTGGTGAGTGTTCACTTTTTACTTTGGTGGAGAAACACTAGCTGATGTCAGTATTGAATTCACATTGACACAGAATATCGTCTTCCACTTGGATTTATGAGATGTTTGGACTTATGTTCCATTGAAGGACTTTACTTTTCAGACACTTTTCATAATATTGTTTAGCGCTGCAACCTTTTATTTATTTATTTCACTGGTGTTTGTATGTTCACACTGTTTTGCAAGCTGCAATTTTTTGCGGATTAGGCGCTGACATTTTTCTTTTTCTTTTAAGTATAGCATGTTTGTTATTTTTACCCCCCCCCCCCCAAAAAAAAAAAACGTGACTTTACAATCACTTTTACATTATGTATCCTGTCATAGCCATAATTCCGCCACTCCTCTCCTGCACATACTACCTGATGTCATACCCTCCACATGCCTCTCCTGCCCATAGCATTGCTTTCCTGCACATGCCGCTTGCTGTCTTTCCCTCTAGAGTTTCCACTTACACATTCTGCCTGCCTTCATAACCTTCCAGCTGCTCTTCCAAACATACTGTACGGTCCGTGTTCATACTCTCTGTTCCTCTGTCCTGCACATACCATGCACCATCATACCCTCCACACTTTTCCCCTGCACAAAAACCCACTGTCATGCCTTCCGCACACTTCTCCTGTAGACATTGCCTGCTGTCATACCTGTATACTCCTCCTCTGAACATACTGCCTGATGTCATACCCTTCAAACTCCTCCCCTGCACATACTGCCTGATGTCATACCATCCATACTCCTCCCCTGCATATACTGCATGATGTCATACCATCCATACTCATTCCCTGCATATACTGCCCGATGTAATACCATCCATACTCTTCCCCTGCATATATTGCCTGATGTCATACCCTCCATATACTCCTCCCCTGCATATACTGCCTGATGTAATACCCTCCATACTCACCTCTGCATATGTTGCTCACTCTCAACCTCCCCTGCACATACTCCTGATATAATACCCAGCACACTACTGCTCTGCACATACTACTCACTTTAATATCCTCTAAAAGCCTAAACACCAGATATTTAGGGAAAAAAAATGATGAATGGATATCCTCTCTCAGTTTAAGGTCTAGTTAAATATGCAAAACTTTATTTATTGTACAGAATTTGTGTGTATTGGCATTGTGGGGAGGAGATTGGCTCTTTTCTTCATATCTTTTTGTGCATGCCTTCTGGTCAAAGGTGCATTGCATAACCTAGAAATTCACTGATCATGCAATACTGTGGGATCCAGCGTTCTTTCTCCTGCATCATCACCATATCTCTGGGAAGACCTAGAGGCTTCATTTTACCATTACTGCTCACCGCAGCGAAAAGTTGTATCCCGCTTTTCTGGAAGCAGAGACAAGCACTGTGGATCTCCATTTGGTTGAAAGGGGTCTCTGAAATAAATGAAATTCGGGACCTAGTGGCCATATAGAGGGGCCTTCGGGACAAATTTCTCAAAAAGTGATTCTACTGGCACGACTTTACATCTGAGGAGTACCCATCCTTGCTGGGTTGAATTTTCATCCTGTGGCATTTGGAGGTTTCTTTGCTGACTTGTGAGTCGGGGGAGAAGGAGGGGAGGATGCAGACTTTATTCCTCTCTGTACTCTCACCTCTCTCTCCCTCCCCCCCCTTTATTTTTTCCCTACTTCTTCTCTTCCCCCTGTTTCCCTTTCCCCTCCCTTTTCTTTCTACTTGCATCTACACCGAAAAACACAAGGTACAGAGACAACCGACCACCTAGTCCCCTTGGGTGATTTGGCATGTACTATTTATCCCTCTTAGCTGAGATCTCACTGCTCTGATAGACATTGTGGTGTATTGTAATTTGACCACGGTAGAACCCTTTACTGTACATGTTATCTCTGATGTTCATGCTCTGCACTTTCTGTATCGTTGCCTTGTGACGAAAATAAAGAATTGGAAAAAAAACCCATAACACAGGGATCCAGTTAGAATTTACATTTGGTCTAGGTCTCGGAACTAAAATAACTAAAGGCGATATTACCATTAGATCTTATAAGAACATACTATATTAGTATAGAGAAATTGAAGCAATACATTACTTTATTAGCTGATCTGTATCAAGCATCAGGTTCTGTTATATACTTTATTTGAATTATATAATTGTGGTTTACTTCTGAAAAGGCATGGCTGGAGTTTAAAATAAATAAATAAAGGAGTATTGTATTTAATTAGGCACATTGGAATTAGGTTAGCAGTGAAGGTATAACTGCCTCAATTCTAGATCAACCACTTGTCTTTGTTTCATTCCAAAGATACAGTGTGATAATTCACAAGTCATGTATAAACATATATAAGAGGGTTTATGCCTGGAACAGTCTGCAAGGGAGCTGAAGAGCTTTTATATAAACGTGCAAAACAATCAGGAGATAACTGTCTTCTGAAAGTCCTATGTAAATGATGCATGCAACGGTTGATCACATAACAACTATGCAAGACAGGCAATGAAGATCAAAACTAGCAATGAAAATTATGATATTGGGGGATGTCGTTAACACGTGAAGTCTGAAAACCGGTCACAACGCACATTATTTCCACACTATGTGTATCCTTTTATAAGGGGGTTATGATTTGTAAACACAATACTAAATTTAACATTTTTACTTTTTCTACAGTAAGAAAATGTTTTGTTTTTAGGGTGAATGCAGAGCACGAAAACTGCCTGGCTTTGAAGCTGCACAATCTTTTCAAATGTTCTTCATACTAGCTTGTAATAACTGCCCACAACTCCTCATTTCTATGATTTCCAGTGGATGGACAGATTTCTCACTGAGGGCATTGGATGGTGTACAATCTGCAATGTTTAAAATAAAAGCACCATGTGAGTGGTAGAATGGATTCATGGGGCCACTTACCCAATACTGTCTGTCGCTTTTCAGCAGGAGAAAGGTTGAAGACATTGGCGAGCTCTCCAGAGTCAGATTTGTAGAAGGTTTCTATATCTATGGAGAATTTTTCCACAAACGGACAGGTGTACCTGAATTGAAAACAATATATTCATTTTACAATCTTCATTAAAATCCCCAAAAGAGGTGTAGAAAACAACATACAATTCAGCAGGCTGTCATTCCAGTGCTGGAGGCATAATTCACTTTATAAGAGTCAAGAATTCTATTGACAACAGAGAAAGTATATAGAAATATTAGGCACCAGCTGAATATCTGGGGCACAATAACTACTTGGGGAATTTATGTTCTTTGGTCTATAGTGTTACTATAGTAACTATAGTGTACGCCCTGAACAAAATGCATTTTATAGGTGTACCTAGATCCCACCTGCCTGGTGGAAAACATAATTGGTGGTGATTTCAAAAGACAGTCAGTACAACCTAGAAGCCAGCACACACTTTTCAGGGGTCAAAGAATATTGGATTCCACTGAAAAAATAAATGCTCCAAAAAGTTTTCACCTTTCAATCACTCACAACTTTGCAATGATGAACCACTGGTAGTGTGTTAAAAAAAAAAAAACACTGGTATGGTATAATCTCACACTTTGCAACAGCCTTAAACTGGCAAAATTAGACTGCTGTGAATATTTCAAGTCAATTCCTAACAAAGCAGTACAGCACACTGATACCTGGTTCTTGTATAAGGATAAGCATTCCACGATTCTTCTTCCACTCGTAGTGCAGCTTTGGGCAGGATGGATCGGAACCAACTGGGGATGTGCATGCCAATGTGGTAAACCTTGTGCGTGTACTGACCGGTGCCACCAGGGCCATCTGTGTATGGTCTGTTCTCCAAGATTTCTACTCCACTGCCCTCCCCGCATGTCTCTTCTCTGCTCTTTTTCTGAAAACAAAGAAACATATATGTCTAAATAACAGAATGTATAACTAGACGTTTTACTTCATAAGACTTTACATGTAATTGTTATAATACAAATTACAAACTTGTTCATAAGTGCTTTTTTTTTTTTCTTAAATTATGTATTTTATTAAGTGAATAAATGCACACAGGTACATGTTATCCAGTATCAATACATACAAGAGAATGTGACAAGTATAAAATATATCCCCAATCCACACTTAAAATATTAAAAAATATACCAAAGAAAAAAATTGCACAAACCCAAAGAGAGAAGGCACAAAGGGGGGAGGGAGGCATATTGGGGAGGAAGAGAAAGAAGTTAGACACAGAAAAGGAATGTTACGACATCCATTAAACACCCTCTCGGCATTGTGATTTCCTTGGTTCAGATAAGTGGGTCAACCTGAACCCTTCTTGGTGCAGTTCCTACTCGCATAGGTTAACCTATACGTTGGTACAGCATTATCAATGGTTACACTCCAAGAAGCCAGAGTAGAGGGGGTTAGGTGACCTCCATTTTAAAAGAATATCTCTGTGGACATAAAGGGTAGCAAAAAAGATAACCGCTTGACATGACAACCCAAGTCCATCAAATCCAAGATTCCCAACATGAGTATTTTGGGGTCCAAACCGAGGGTTGAATCACACAGCCTCTTAAGGTCAGCCATCACTGCCACCCAAAATGGCCTAATATAGGGGTATGTTCATACTATATGTATGAAGGATCCTACAGAGGAGAGGCAATGTACACAGAGAGGACACGTTGAAAAGGAAATAGCCAGTTGTTGCAGGGTAAAATAAGCTCTATGGAGAAACTTCAACTGTATAAACCTCTCTCTAGCAGAGATCATATTCGTAACATAATGGCTGGTGCAAATTTCCCAATCTTCCTCCACCAGATCTGGCATGTCAGCCTTCTATTTCTATGAATGCCTTGATTACCATAAATCACAAGTTGTCTAGAACAGCATGAGTACAGTATCATATCTATATCCATGTGTATCCGTTCTCTACTATTTACATAATTGAAATCATATCTGGACACTTGCATTTACAACCAATAAAAGGCGGCAAAATGAGCACGTAGGTGAGCCAAGGCTCTTTGGAACTCTGGTAACAGGAACTTATCCTGTGGTGTGACTTTGAGAGAAGACTGTTTCTGATGGTTCATCATTGCTGTCAATTGTAAAACCAGAATCATTTAAAATGAATAGTGAATCTTAAAACTCAAGTGCAACTCCTTTTAAACTAAAATAGACAGGTGGTAGGTCTGCTAAATCATTATAGTATGTATATACACTGTAGCTCCATCCCCTTAGGATTCCAGCAGAAGGCTGAAGATAACCACTTGCTGACCAGGCCTTTCCTGGAACTTTTTGTTTACAAGTTTAAGTTAGTATTTTTTTTGCTCGAAAATTAACCAAGCAATATATGGCGATCGTTGCAATATTTTATGTCACACTGTATTTGCGCAGCAGCCTTTCAAAAGCAATTAAAAAAAAAAATACACTTTAATGAATTAAAAAAAAAAACACTTAAGTTAGCCCAATTTTTTAGTAGAATATGAAAGATGATGTTACGCCAAGTAAATAGATACCTAACATGTAATACTTTAAAATTGCGCACTACGGTACTTAAAAATCTCCATAGTCGATGCTTTAAAAATGTTTACAGGTTACCAGTTTAGAGTTACAGAGGAGGCCTACTGCTAGAATATTTGCTCTCACTCTAGCGATTGCGGCGATACCTCCCATGTGGTTTGAACACCATTTACATATGCAAGTGACTACAGAAGGCACTCACCTTGCTGCCTAGCCATGAGTCGGATCGGATTGCTTCCGGGTTTACCAACAGCTTCGGTAAACCCGGAAAAAAATGGAAAGTGGCGGGGAGGCACCTTTTCCGCTGCCTCTAAAAGTGATCCCGTGGCGAATCTCCCGCCGGGATCACTTAGCAGACACTGAATTGCCCACAGAAAAAAATGATACTGGGGTTATGGCAGCTAGCTAGCTGCCACCATATTAAATGTCAAAGTAACGACATATATACTGTATATAGGGGGCCATCCTACAGAAGGCTGAAGAAAAAAGACTTCTGCACTCAGTGTGAGCACACTGGTCTGTGTTCTCTAGTAGTCTGATATATCCCCTTACTTTATAGCACTTTACTCAGCAACACTCCCGCTCCTTGAGCGGAGAGAGAATTGCTGAATGGTGTCTGGAAATGGTCTTGTGCCATCTTTTCAAAATGATTACTACAATATTCTGTGATGTTATATATCAGTACTAACAACACAACAATAAATACACAGGAAATAGACTCTCTATATATATCAAGGAATATAGCTTTTTGAGTCACTGACCTTGAACAGGACTGCAGTTAATAAAAGCCAGAAATAGGGTTAGAATTTCTAAGGACCCAGAAAATATTAAAGAATCGGCAAGTCAACTAGCATTTTCAGGAGTAAGATAAACAATGGCAGTCTACAGCCTTCTAAACAAACTGCAAGACCATGCTTTATATACAACTATTTATTCCCATTACTGGATTGGTTCACCAAGTTGAAAATCCCTATACACAAAAGCAATCTCTCGCTTTTGTTCTCTATATATACTATATATATATATATATATATATATATATACACACACACACACACATACACACCGATATACTGATTTTATATTGAAAAGAGTTGCATTTGTCTGCCTTATACCGTATTTATCGGCGTATAACACGCACTTTTTCAAAGTGCCAGCAATTGCAGCCTCACCAGTGCAGTGTCAGTAATTGCAGCTTCGCCAGCGCAGTGCCAGTAATTGCAGCCTCGCCAGCGCCATTGATTCTATCTCGATCACTTTTTAAAAGTCCAGGAAGCAGCGCCGAGAGGTAGAAGGGGCGGGCGGGGCCGAGGAGAAGGAAGGACGCGCTGTCATCGGAAGTCCCGCCTCCTATGCCGACGTCTATCATAGGCGCCGGGACTTCCGATGACAGCGTGGGCGTTCTTCCTTCTCCTCGGCCCCGCCCGCCCCTTCTACCTCTCGGCGCTGCTTCCTGGACTTTTAAAAAGTGATCGAGATAGAATCAATGGCGCTGGCGAGGCTGCAATTACTGGCACTGCGCTGGCGAAGCTGCAATTACTGGCACTGCACTGGCGATGCTGCAATTGCTGGCACTGCACTGGCGAAGCTGCAATTACTGGCACTGCGCTGGCGAGGCTGCAACTATGGGCACTGCGCTGACGAGGCTGCAACTATGGGCACTGCGCTGACGAGGCTGCAACTATGGGCACTGCGCTGGCGAGGCTGCAACTATGGGCACTGCGCTGGCAAGGCTGCAACTATGGGCACTGCGCTGGCAAGGCTGCAACTATGGGCACTGCGCTGGCGAGGCTGCAACGATGGGCACTGCGCTGGTGAGGCTACAATGATGGACACTGCACTGGCGAGGCTGCAATGATGGACACTACGCTGGCGAGGCTGCATTTGTGGGAACTGCGCTGATGATGAGGCTGCATTCGTGGGCACTGGTGAGACTGAATTTGATTAAAAAAAAATGTTCTGAGTTCAAAGCTGTTTATTTTAAATTTCAGCTTTTTTCCTGAAATTTCTCTCCTAAAATTTAGGTGCGTGTTATACGCCGTGGCGTGTTATACGCTGATAAATACGGTACTTATTTGCTTTACTTCTTACTTTTTCCAGAATCAACAAAAGGCTTTATGGTAACAAATGATGGACGGTGAAAGCTGAACACTTTTTATTGGTTAATATATATAGACTTCTGACACTGTATTTGTAAAAATATACATTTGGAACTTTAGTACACTTGAAACCGTCATCACGTCTTAACCATGCAAGCATAAATGTCAAACAAATGAGTTACTGGGCAGAGATGATGGGTAAATCTAGCAGAACAAAGTGTTACAGAAACCGGCAGGAGCAGAACTGGGAAATTTTTCAGAATTAGGTCCCATGGTAGAAATATATCCTCACAATGCAAATCAGAACTGCTACCCACACAGAACAGGATGATAAATTCACATGTAAACCCTTTATTGATCCTATTGTTATTAACCAATCATCTCATATTCTGGCTAGAATTAATTAGTTGAGATATAAAAACATAAGAAAGCTGCACTAAAAGAATATATTAAAAAAAAAAAAAAAAAACAGATACAATTTTAAAATGAAAAGTTACAAAAATCACTAAACACATAATCGTTCACGAAACATATTTGCAATAGGAAAGCAGCTATTACTAGGAAGTAAATGACTGGTTATGTGGAGAGCTGTGCTAAAAAATAATATGCAACTAAATGTAAAATTATCCCATAAATATCATCATCTTAATACAGTTGTGCTCAAAAGTTTGCATACCCGGTCAGAAATAGTGACATTTTGGCACTGATTTTGAAACTATGACTGACCATGCCAAAAAACTGTCTGTTATTTAACTACAGTGATCATGAAGCCATATTATAACATAGTTGTCTGGCTACTTTTTAAATCATAATGATAATAGAAATCACAAAAATGGCCTTGATTAAAAGTTTACATACCCTGGGATGTTTTGCCTTGGTACAGACACACAAGGTGACACACACTTTATTTTCCCACATCTATGGCTTTTTAAGCTGCAATTAGTGTCTGTATATAAATAGTCAGTGAGTTTATTAGCTCTCATGTGTATGCACTGAACAGGCTAGATACTGAGCTATGGGGAGCAGAAAAGAACTGTCAAAATACCTGCGTAACAAGGTAATAGAACTTTATAAAGATAGAAAAGGATATAAAAAGATATCCAAAGCCTTGAATATGCCAGTCAGTACTGTTCAATCACTTATTAAGAACTGGAAAATTCAGATATCTCTTGATACCAAGCCAAGGTCAGGTAGACCAAGAAAGATTGTAGCCACAATAGCCAGAAGAATTGTTCAGGATACAAAGAAAAACCCACAGGTAACCTTAGGAAAAACACAGGCTGCTCTGAAAGACGGTGTGGTTGTTTTTAAGGAGCAAAATACGACAATACTGGAAAAAATTTAGCTGCATGGTCGAGTTACCAGAAAGAATTCTTTACTGTGCCAAATGTTTAAAGATTATAAATGATAACTAAGGTGATACAAAATAGAACAATAGGTTGGGCCACACTAAAGGATCCTGGCTTGTTTGCTTAATGAGAGTTACACATTTATTAATACAAATGTTAATAGATTTTTGAGGTTTACAATCACAGAATGGGTTCATATGCTGCTTATTTTTGAATCATGCTGGTCATATGTAGAGGTATACATACTCTGTGTATTAGAGGCAATATGAATAAATAAGAGACCCCTTTGGATTTTGGATGATGATTTTAATAATGCTGGAAATCTTTTAGGCTACATAGCAGAATTGGGATTTCATTGTAATGTATGAGTCCAGCACTGACCTTATTCATTATGATTAGGGATTACTGAACATGGGCACTGTGTGAGCAGTTGATTAAATAGATGTAGTGACAGAGTAAAGGACATATTGGGGAAGAGATACTAAAACTGGAGCACACAGAATCTGGTACAGCTGTAAATAGTAACCAATCAGCTTCTGCAAATTATATTGTAAAAGCAATTGAAAATTGAATAAGCTGAAGTTAGAAGGTGATTGGTTACCATGCACAGCTGTCCCATAATCTGTTTACTCCTGTTTCAGTAAATCTCCTACATTGGCCACCTAGGCCAGATCTAGTGCTAAATACCGGTATATTTAGTGATTACATTATTTAAAAGGAAATGCATCAAAGTATTTTTTTTTTCCCAATAAGTTTTTATTAGGATTTTCATGTAATTTTGGTAGTGTATGATACAGTGGACAAAGAAGAAATTAAAAGGCTTGTGAATAGCTTTATTAACTGTACACAGTAAATATGCTAGTTAAACCATTTGCCGACCAGCCGCCATAGTTTTACTGCAGCAGGTAGACTATATTACGCAAAACGATGTACCTGTACGTCGCTTCATGTAACAGATACTGGGGGCACACACACGCACTGAATGGCCATAGGGGGAGCCAATCAGCGGGTCCTGTGGACGCGATGTCCGTTGGCCACCCACGATCGCTCCCCATTAGGAGAGGATGGTGGTCTACCGATGTAAACAAGGTGGACCGCTGTTCTGTCGGAGATGAACACAGGGATTCTTTGTTCCTCCTATTTAGGAACACACGTCTCTGTGTGAGTCCATTCCATTCCCCGCACAGTTAGAAAGCATCCCCTAGGGACACATTAACCCTTTGATCGCCCCCTGGTGTTAACCCCTTTCCTGCCAGTGTCATTAGTACAGTACCAGTGCATATTTTTTAGCACTGATTATTGTATTAGTGACACTGGTCTCCTCAAAAGTGTCAGAAGGTGTCCGATCTGTCCGCTGCAAAGTTGCAGTCCCGCTAATAATCGCGGATCACTGCCATTACTAGTAAAAAATAAATAAATAAAAATTACATAAATCTATCCCCTAGTTTGTAGACGCGATAACTTTGGCACAAACCAATTAATATTACATTTACCAAAAATACGTGGCAGAATACATATTGGCCTAAATCAGTGATTCTTAACCTGGGTTCGATCGAACCCCAGGGGTTCGGTGGGTCAGTCTCGAGGGTTCGGCAGACCCTCCGCTAGTACCACTTCGCTGTCAGGGACTATTTCTCCAGTTTCGGGCATGTCCTTCCGCTCCCGCTCCGCTCGCACTCGCAGCTCTCTCTGCCCCTGGCTCACTCTCACTGCTGGCTGTGCAGCTCGGCTCCCGGCCGGATCAGATCTAGCCGGAGCCGGCGTCGCCCACTGTGGAGTGGGGGGGGGGGGACAGGCCAGGCGTGCGGTGCGGAGAGGGACTGTCTGGGGGAGGGACTAACCCGTGCAGCGGCCGCCCAGCGCAGCGCGGGAGAGAACCACCAGGCCAGGCAGCTGCAGCAGCAGAAGAAGCCGGCAGGTGAGAGGCCAGAGAGCCAGTGGTGACAGTGGTGCTGCAGCCTGCAGGAGGAAAACCTAGCCTGTGATCGGGAGTCGGGACACAGGTGAAAAAAAAGGTAGGAATGGAGTAGTACTGGCTGTACTAGTCTAGTGACTGACTGTCTGACTGACTGTGTGAGAACACTGAGAAGACTATGTAAAGGGGATTTATTTTATGGGGAACCTGGCCTGCTGTAAGGGGGGAGATCTAAATGGGGGACGGGACCTCACCTCATCCTGGCCTGCTGTAAGGGGGGATCTATATGGGGGACATGATCCCCCATATAGATCCCCCCTTACAGTAGGCCAGGGTGAGGTGAGGTCCCCCATATAGATCCCCCCCTACAGCAGGCCAGGGTGAGGTTAGGTCACTCTGGGGTCCCCCATATAGATCCCCCCTTACAGCAGGCCAGGGTGAGGTTAGGTCACTCTGGGGTCCCCCATATAGATCCCCTCCTACAGCAGGCCAGAGTCCGGACCTCACCTCACCCTGTCCTGCGGTAAGGGGGGAGATCTATATGGGGGACGGGGCCTCACCTCACCCTGGCCTGCTGTAAGGGGGGATCTATATGGGGGCCCTGGGATCTATATGGGGGACCTCACCCTGGCCTGCTGTAAGGGGGGATCTATATGGGGGACCAGGTCCCCCATATAGAGCCCCCCTTACAGCAGGCCAGGGTGAGGTGAGGTCCCATCCCCCATATAGATCTCCCCCCTTACAGCAGGCCAGGGTGAGGTGAGGTCCCGTCCCCCATATAGATCCCCCCTTACAGCAGGCCAGGGTGAGGTGACATGAGACATGATAATGACATGAGAGTGGCACTTGCCAAGATAAAGCCGTGCATTTCTGAACTGGTCTCTGAAAGACAACAGCAGAAGTCACACTAATTTGCGGTAAATATTCATTATTATGTTTTTGTTTTTGTGTGAAAATCATCTTTTAATGGTTTTGTTCTTTGTTCTTAATGGTTTTGTTCATTTTGTGCACCTATGTATAAATATATACCTAAAATAATATATACCTATGTTTTGAATTTGAAAAAATCATATTTTATTTTTCCAATTAAGAAGGGTTCGGTGAATGCGCATATGAAACTGGTGGGGTTCAGTACCTCCAACAAGGTTAAGAACCACTGGCCTAAATTGATGAAAAAAATAGATTTTTACATTTTTTTATTGGGAATGTTTTATAGCAGAGAGTATAAAATATTGTTTTTTTATCAGAATTGTTGCTCTTTGTTTATAGTGCAAAAAATAAAAACCACAGAGATGATCAAATACCACCAAAAGAAAGATCTATTTGTGGGAAAAATAGGACAGCATCGCACGACCGTGCAATTGTCAGTTAAAGTAACCCAGTGCCGTATCACAAAAAATGGCCTGGTCATTAAGGGGGTAAAACCTTCTGGTCCTTAAGTGGTTAGAGAGGAAGTAAACTTCCCTCTAATGTTTGTACCTATAGGTAAGCCTATAAAAAGGCATACCGATAGGCAATCAGCATTCCATACCACCTCATCCAGATTTTATGAATACATTGCCACTTATGTGAGCTCACATGTTTAGAGTTTTGCGTGACACTATCTAAACGGAATAAAATATATAATCAGATCATACCAAGTAGTCTGAAGAAATATACTGCATGTTTCAAAATACATTTTGAATCATGATAACAGTATACACCTCTAATGAATAACTGTAATCGCTTTTCAGGTGAGGTAAATCGTTAATGATTAAACTAAAATTGGCTGAGGGATTTCAGTTTATCTTTTTGGCAAGTTGGATACAAGGCTTTGGCATATGCAACTGTTTACCTTGTGTCTCAAATCTGAACTGCTATATCATAAGGCATTAGACCATTTGCAAAGGATATAGCACAGAGCACTTACCAAAACTTAGCTTGGCTTTGGAAAGTGAACTGTAAAGTTTAATTACCAAAACACTATGCTGACATTGAAAGGTTGAAGAATAAGAAAATCACCTGATGCCTCTTGATCGGGTAGGCTTTATGAAGGGAAGAGAGACTAGGGATAATACCCTTTGATGGAATATGCCCAAAAACGTCAAATACCAGACTGCCTAGTCTCGGTGGATGCTGAAAAAGCATTCAACTAGGTTCACTCCAAACTTCTACTCCAACACAAAATCCTAGCCCTCTATAACTGCCCATCTGGGAGGATCTGTTCCAATGCCCTTCTCTGGGATTCTATTTGGATTCATAATGGTACCCATCAGGGGTGTCCCCTCTCTCCTTTATTACATGTTCTTACTATGGAACATTTGCCTATAGCTCTTAGACAAATTGCTTAGTAGACCCAGATCTTACCTCTTTGCTGTGGACGGACACCAAGTGTAGGCCGCCTGGAGATTACTTACCTTTAAATAGCTCCTACCTTACAGATTTGTGATACGTACATTACCAAGGGTCTACTCTACTCTCAAGCAAGCCCTATGACTCCACTATTTGCTTGCTAAGCCTTCACCACAGCACTCTCTCACTTTCTTGGGTGAGAAATGAAAACCCTCTGTTAGATCACACTCTTCACAGAGGCAAATTAGTCTTCCTTTCCCAGATATTACTGAACTGCCAAGACCCCACAAGAGCCTGGATTTAATACACTCAGCTCAAACATTATCTCGGGACCTTACTACCCTTGAACTCTTTGACTAGACCTCACACAGACTTTGAGCTGCTACTTTCCCAGTCCACAAGACCACAGCCTCAATTTTCTGCAGGATATTAAATTTTGCTAAAAGAATCCTTTCCACATCCTCCACCATTTATAGCTAAATGGTGGAGGGATTTGGACAAGTCCCCTGAGGACATGGATTGGGACAAGATACTAGCACTTACTAAGGAACGTAACTATCCAGAATACATATTGGATGGGTCTGCAGGTGATGGGCACTATGTCCCATATATTGGACACCTGTCCCAGGATTACTCTCTTCTGTGATAAGATACTAAAGCTCTATCAAAATGTGTAGGGGACAAGTTTCTGAATATACCTAAAATTACTAAATATTACTTATCAATGTTTTCAGGTTCTTACAAACAATTTAAGAGTTTGATTAGGCATTTTCTAACAGCTGCATAGTCAGTGATCACTAGACATTGGCGTAAACCTGAACCTTCTTCACTGGCTGAATGAGCGTGTGAAGTGGAAGAAAATTAATTATGTGGAACGCATGATTGTTTGGGAAGACGATAAGATGGAGTGGTATAGGCTTATGTGGATGGTGTGGTCTTATTTCTAGGACATGTCTGACTTTGAATCCTATATATCTTGAATGCTTGTGGTCTGGCCTATAGGGGCACCCCCCCCCCCTTTAAAGGGGAGTGGGAAGCTGCACCTCCCTCCTATCCCCACTCCTCTTTTTCTCTCTCTCTCCCTTCTCTTTCTGCTTCTTTCCTCCCTCTTCACTTCCTAGCCTTTCTAAAGACTCACACGTTTCCATGTTTAACAGTATGGATACACATTTTAAAATGTGACCTATTGGGGCATGATGAGCAGTATTGAAATAGTCCCCGATGGAAGTATGTGTGGATGCTCAACTGGATTCCTATTATTCAAGGTCTCGACAGGACAATATTGTGACAATGTTTTTTGTGCCCCATGCTTGGTTTCCGATCAGTTATGGTCCGTATGACCTGATTCTGCACATAGTCATGGCTTATTTTATTTTGTCATATACAGTATGTGAGCTGTATATCATGTTTGGCAACTTTGTAATCCAACAAATTGTGCTATGCCCATATTGTCTTAGTTTACTTTGAAATGTGCCTTTGAAAACTTAAAAGAGAAGTATGGGTTTCCTTTTTTTAGCTTCATCCTATTACCTGTGAACTGCTTATATAGAAAAATGTTTCCAGCCCTCTGAAAAGTGCACCCTTTCTGTTAAAATCAAGTTAAATACCTTTTGGAGTCTTCTCTGGATTCCTTTTCTGACAATATTGTCAGGATGCACCCCTTTTCCTTCTCCTCTGTTTGATGTTGGCTCTGGGCTATCTGCTCTTCCCCTCCTCCCCCTTTCTTTCACACAGCATTACAGCTCAGATTACAGCTTTTACAGACAGCCTCTATCTGCACACAGTGTAGCTGCCTGCTATTCTGCAGTTCTGACCTATGAAGTTTCAAGATAAAAAGGCTGTGCAGCATAGCAGACAGCTACACAGTGTACAGAAAGAGTCTGTCTGTAAGAGAATCAATCTGAGCTGTGTGCGAGAAGGAGGGAGGGGGAGAAGAGCTGTGCTACCTGTGTCCAGACTGTGTGCAGAGCAGGAATGTGAGAAGAAGATGAATAGGCACAGGATCCATGGAGGATGGCGGGCACAACTGAAACCTTAGGGGGGAATACGCCCCTCCCCAACACCTCCCTCCTAGATCCAGCCATGGTTATATCACCTATTTATTTTCCACTATGCACAGGAACAGCACAGTACCTGAATTTGATTACTGTTCAAGGTTAGAGTCTGTTTCGTAGGTGGAGGAGGGACAGAAAGAGGGGCCGGATTACTGAAGTTGTAACATCCCCCCCCCCCCCAAAACTTTCAGTTCACGTTCACATTGGTATGATTTGGCATGCAAATTGACATGTCAAATCCAAGCCAATTGCCGGCAATGGCACTGTCCGAATCAGGGCGACACCGACTTTGCAGCGCCGCACCGATTCCCAAAAGTTGTTTCTGTACTACTTTTGGCGATTTCGGGGTCAATTTCAATAGACATCTGTGTATAGGAACCTGCACAGATGTCTGTGAAATCGCCCCAGAAGTTAAACTGAAAATGCTGGTAGCTGAGCTTGCACAATTTTATACTGGTCTCAGTGTGAACCTAGGCTCAAACAGCAAATGGACCATTACAGGGACCTACATGATAAATAAAGTGCCCCTGCTGGAAAAAAAAAGGAAGGAGGAAAGAAAAAAGAAAAAACAGCTGATTCACGACTATAGAATTATTTGTTAATTTAGTCTATCCCATACTTCCGTTTAATGATTAGATTAAACATAAAAAATAAGGAATCAAAGAACTCAGACTCCTAACTTGTTCAGAACAGTTTCTTCTGTCAACTCTAGAAAGACAAACCGGGTAGTAAAGTAATTTTCTGACATCCCCATTTCTTACATTTAAGTAATCAAAGTACAGATTTCACATTTTTGCGATCACAGACACTGCATGTGATTCGCACCGCATTGCTATGCAGATCACATGCAATGTCTGTGCAATGCGAATTCAGCCATACAAACTGTATGGCTGAAATTGCATTGCATTTGCACCAAAATGGTGCAGGATACTTTTTTTGGTCCGCACTGGAATCGGATCACATGGGTGTTCACAGTTCGCACTGCGATCTGTGAACCAATCTGGGCATCTCATTACTTTACATTGACACCTGCAGTGGTTTACAGATGTCAGTGTGAACCAGCGGCGATTCAGGCACGATGCAGGAACCCGCACAGGAATCGCAATGGTTCAGGCATCACAAAAGTGTGAGCCCAGCTTAAGTGACATTTTAGATTTGCTGGGTTGTTAGAAATTTAAATTTTCTCAAATTCTTTCTGGAAAATGAAGCAGAGAGATATCGGTTCTAGAATTCCTAGTACTATCAAACTGCTGCAGCCATTATAAAGCAAAATGATAATGCCTAGCTGAAAGAGGACATTGTGGGAGGGGTGGGGATGTAAACTACCATGTGGAAATCTTGTCAAAAGTGTGTGTGAGTAAGTATATCTGGGTGTTATTTTTAACCACTTAATTCAGCTTACAAGTAGTTAGATGGTAATGGCCATGGAGGCTTGACTATAATGGGGTTTTCATCTTCAATGAGATTCCACCAGCAAACAATCAGTGCAAGGTAAAATTATCTTTTACCTTTTTTTTTTTTAGCTGTTTACATTTACAGGTAAGCGTACTAAACATACTAGTGCACCCAATACCCTACCCCAACATTCTGGCACGTACCCTTCCAGCTCCTGTGAGAGGATTGCAGTCCGGCCTTCTTTGCATTGCACAGCTTCTTTAGGAAACATGTCACTGTCAGGTACTGCTCCTCGAATGCATGCTCACTGAAATCTCAATTATTTCCACCTAGCAAAACAGGGCATTTTGTATTGGAATAAATGTAAACATTTTTCAAAAGGCTGTGTAATTCTGAGCAGGCTGCATGGCTAATAGCTTTGTGGATCAGTGGCTTGTCAAGAATGCTGGGAGGGAGCATCTGCAAGGGTAAGTGTAAGTGCAGTTACCCTTAAAGTGGTTGTAAACCCACTCTAATGACTTTTACCTATAGGTAAGCCTAAATTAAGGCTTACCTATAGGTACTGTAAATATCTCCTAAACTTGTACCGTTTAGGAGATATTTACATTGCATGCACTCGATGACATCATCGGCGCATGCGCTCTGAAGGAACAGCCGCCTGTGCTGTTTCTTCAGAGCCCTGTGCCGTGACTGGCGGGTGCCGCGCGCATGAGCGGGAGTGACGTCACGTGGCTCCGGCCAGTAATAGAGATGGAGTCCGCAGACCTGGAAGGAAGACGGTGAACATGGAGACGGCCGGCAGTAGGGACAACGCGGGCTTCGTTGCAGGTAAGTGTCACATAATGTGCTAGGATGCGATGCATCCTAGCACATTATGCATTTACTTTGCAGGAAAAAAAAAAGAAAAAAAAAAAGTTAAGAGTTTACTTCCTCTTTAAGCAAAAAATAAATCTGCAGAACTGGGAAAACATACTCATGGGATAGAGTAGTACATCACAACTATAGAATAACATTGGGGTGTGTGTGATTCCTGCGCTGTCTGGGGTGGTGAGGGACTCCCTGATGCTGCACCACTGATACTGATACTACACAGTCGGACAGATATTGTTTTGAGGGTAGTGGTGCGCTTCAGGGGCTAGATGTTTTGTCTATCTCTAAATTTTGTAGGTGAGTACAAGATCTGGGTGCGTATTAATAAATTACAAGAAAAGTGCTAGGTGCTAGAGTGGTGCCAATGTGTTATAATATTGAAAGGGTAATAAATAAATAAATAAATGAATAAAGTGCGTTGTGTTTCCAAAAACTTTCTGTGAGACCTTAATCGGTGTGTAAATCGACTAGATATCCAAATATACTGACGGTGTCTTCTTCACAAATTCAATAAATACATAAATATACCATCAATTTTTATACATCATCATCAAAAATGAATAACATCAAATACATTGATCGATAAAATTGAACATATATAGGTGCACATTTTTCTTGCCTTTAAGGTGAGAGTTTAGCGCACATAGAGGTGACACACAAGGTGGAGGACACAGTCACTTTATTTATACATTGAAGCACGTCCATAAAGGAATAATAACACATTTATACTTAGGAACACTTTGGATTTTATTTCTGGAAAAGACTTTATGTATTTCTACCGTATTTATTTTTCTTAGTCGCACTTATTGGGAGCACTTTGGAATACTTTATAAAGTTACTGTAGGAGGCATGCAGCACTTAAATAAGCACCTATATATGTTCAATTTTATCGATCGATGTATTTGATGTTATTCATTTTTGATGATGATGTATGAAATTGATGGTATATTTATTTATTTATTTATTGAATTTGTGAAGAAGACACCGTCAGTATATTTGGATATCTAGTCGATTTACACACCGATTAAGGTCTCACAGAAAGTTTTTGGAAACACAACGCACTTTATTCATTTATTTATTACCCTTTCAATATTATAACACATTGGCACCACTCTAGCATCTAGCACTTTTCTTGTAATTTATTAATACGCACCCAGATCTTGTACTCACCTACAAAATTTAGAGATAGACAAAACATCTAGCCCCTGAAGCGCACCACTACCCTCAAAACAATATAGAATAACATTATTCCTAAGCCCGAGGCAAAACAAGATATATTGGCAATTTTTTTTCCCCGTTAAACTAACCCCCTACTATCTCACTTATACCACGAGGGGTGGAAGAGGGATGGGTTGGGGTCACCTGAAAAACCCTGAATATTTTGAGAACACTGTGTACCAGATGTAATAGGAGATTGGTTGGGATTTATGTAGGCTAACCTAAACTGAAGTCCATGGTGGAGTAGAGAATCATGCATGGTTTCCACAGTGGAAGGACTGCAGAACAATCTCGCTGTCTACACAGCTTAATGGCTGGAAAGTGTGCTTCAGATTTGCATTAAGGGCCATACACACTATAAGATTTTCTGAAGACTTTTTCCTTCAGACTTACCAAAACCATATAATACGAGGTCAAACCTAAACACTTTCAATTTGTATGCAATGTGGCAGGCCCTTGCACTACATAGAAAAGGTAAATCTGAAGGAAATCTAACCACAAAATTTGAATAGTGTGTATCCAGCTTTACTCAATCAGAATTACTGCAGAGTAGGTTGGCTTATAAAAAAAGCAGCCAGGGGAAATTCTGCAAGTCTCAGCCTCGTGATTGAAAAAGTCCCGCCTTCAAATATTGTGCCCTGTAAACTCTATACAGGACAGTGTGAGGCATACTCATTTCTTACAAAAGGATGACAAATCAAAATTGGAAAGCAGAAAGTAAGCACAAGTGACTATGCTCCCATTAATAACTAACAAAGTTTTAACTTTCAATTTATGGTCAAATTAAACAGGAAATCTGAGCGGATATAGAGATATTTCCTTCCTCTGATTTTAATGAATCAGCACTATAGTATTTATACATGCAAATTAGTCCCATAGAATCTCTTTTACAAATATCACATAAAGAATATCTTCATCTAACATGTCATATTCCTGACATGTGCCTTTTGTAACATGTACTTGTATGAAAAAAGTATCCTGTTCTCTTTGTATTGCTTCCTTGGTGTGAAATCTGGTGATTCTGCCAGTCCCTCTGCTTTTCTATTGAAAACTGACAGCACTAGGCATTAAAGAGCACAGCATGGTCAGTTTCCTGGCTGTGCTGCGGACTCAGCCTGCTTTCCTCCAATGACTGGGAAGACTTCTGCTGTTCCTCCTCCTCCAGCTCTCTGAGCTCCTTTTACAGATGAGAACCGAGGGTATGTGATCACATTAAAAAATGGGGGGGGGGGGGGTATTTATAAAGTCTTGTATATGTTTACACAAACATTTGCCTTTCATTTCCATTTTAAACTGAACAAGGTTTTACAAGGTGAGGGTTCACATATACTTTAAACCTTGGTCTGTTGGACAGTATTTAAAACTGTTAAATGAGCTTGGGTTGCTGGCAAACTTCCTAAACCCAAAAATCTCTTATGTCAGCACAGGGCAAAGCATAGGGTGTGTCAGGTTTTGTCATCTATATTAAAAGGTCAATGAGAGTTACGAAAGTCAACGAGAGTTATGAAAGGATTAACTTTATAACCATATTCAGGCAGTGCATTGTGATGGGGTCCATTACATGGGTATGTTACTAGAAATGTCTGTAAAAATAAGATCCTGCCAATCTCTTTATTGAAAATAAAAACAAAGCACTTTACACCCCTGGTATAGACCTTTCATGTGTGTTACTAACCAAGCCAAATCAAGCTATAAAAATAGGATCTTGCCAATGTTAATAATGAAGATAACGTGAAGCACTTTATACCCTCTGGTACAGAATTGGTAAATGGGATATATTTATTAAATTTAAATGCCCTCTCAAAAATACACTATATTACCAATAGTATTGGGACACCTGCCTTTAACCGCACATGAACTTTAATGGCATCCTAGTCTTAAGCCCCGTACACACGCAACGATTATCGGCCGACCGATCGTCCGTCTTTTGTCCAGAGTTGTGTTTTGTTGGTTGGAATGTGCCTAGACTGCACACGAATTTTCTCGCCCAACAAAATTCTACTTCAGAAGTGATGTCATGTGTTGGTTTGCTTTCTTTGTGTTCTTTCTTCACTGAGCATGCCTAGACTTGCTTATCAGATTTTTCCCTGTCGAAATCTGTACTGACTGCACGAAAATCGGCCGTTGTGTTGACGGCCAACAAAAATGTTATAGTCTGCACACCAGATTTTTTTCGGCCGAAAAGTCGGAGTTGGTTGTCGGAAGCATCATACTAACAAGCCGAAAATCGGTCGTCAGACGAAAATTCCCTGCCAATTTTCAATGCGTGTGTACGGGGCTTTAGTCTGTAGGGTTCAATATTGAATTGGCCCACCCTTTGCAGCTATAACAGCTTCAACTCTTCTGGGAAGGCTGCCCACAAGGTTTAGGAGTGTGTCTAAGCACTGATGTGGATGAGAAGGCCTGGCTCACAGTCTGCGCTCTAATTCACCCCAAAGGTGTTCTATTGGGTTGAGGTCAACTCACTCATCCATGTCTTTATGAACCTTGCTTTGTGCACTGGTCCAAATCATTTGGTGGAGGTGAGATTATGGTGTGGGGTTGTTTTTCAGGGGTTGGGCTTGGCCCCTTAGCACCAGTGAAGGGAACTTTTAAGGTGTTAGCATACCAAGACATTTTGGACTTCATGCTTTCCTGTTCAAACATGACTGCGCACCAGTCTACAAACAAGGTCCATAAAGACATGGATGAGCGAGTTTGGGGTGGAAGAATGTGATTGGCCTGCACAGAGTTCTGACCTCAAACTGATAGAACACCTTTGGGATGAATTAGAGTGGAGACTCCGAGCCAGGACTTCTCGTCAAAATCAGTGCCTGACCTCACATATGCGCTTCTGGAAGAATGGTCAAACATTCCCATAGACACATTTCTAAGCCTTGTGGACAGCATTCCCAGAAGAGCTGAAGCTGTTATAGCTGTAAAGGGTGGGCCAACTCAATATTGAACCCTATGGACTAAGACTGGGATGCCATTGAAGTTCAGGTGCGTGTAAATGCAGGTGTCCTAAAACTTTTGGTAATATAGTGTATATGCAGTATAAGAATTATATAAATGTCACTAAAAAGCAATGAGTGTTAGCCCGGATTTTATGAACTGCACTGAAAGAGTGACATCGTCTATATGATTGGTTGCTCTAGGACAGGGGTGTCAAACTGGCAGCCCTCCAGCTGTTGCGGAACTACAAGTCCCATCATGCCTTTGCTTGTGGGAGTCATGCTTGTAACTGTCAGCCTTGCAATGCCTCATGGGACTTATAGTTCCGCAGCAGCTGGAGGGCCGCCAGTTTGACAACTGTGCTCTAGGACATTAAAATACCTTTCATTACCCTTTGTATGTACATGATGGGGAACTGAAGAACAGGTTGGGTGTCATCTACATGTTGAGCTCCTCTGCCTATGTGGTTTTGAAGTGGACCTATTGTCAGATGGTAAAGAATATGTTACCCCAACATTTCATATTCCTGATATGTGGCTGCCCATGTACTTGTATGAAAAAGTATCCTGTTCTATTTGTATTGTTTCCTTTGTGTGAAATCCTTGGTGTTCCTGCCAGTCTTCTGGTTTCCTCTTAAAAACTGGCCACACTTAGCATGACAGCACAGCGTGGTCAGTTTTCTGGCTGTGCTCTCCTCCAATGAACAGACTTGTGCTGACACTCCCCCTCTGTCAGCTGTTTCTCCTCCTTTAGCCCTCTGAGCTCCTTTTGCAGCTGAGAAAAGGGGAAAAGGCATTGTTTTAGACGTATACACAAATGTTCATTTCTATTTTAAACTAAAGGTAAGGTAAATTATTTATTTGTTTAATGGGCTAGGTGATATCAGCACAGGCTGTGTGTATGGGAAACTGGTTATTGGTTAAAAACTACAATTAATATTACCACTTTGGTAGTGATCTCATATCTGTTCAAAAGCTATGGCAAGAGAAGAATCTTCAAGAACATTTCAATCATACCAAATGCTTGTATCCCCTGCAGCATGCTGTGGTTTCTCATTACATTTTTATTTATTTATTTTTTTTAATTTTTCAAAAGCACACACAGGTAGTACAATCAATAGGCAAGTGTAAAAATACACCCCAAAAAATTCTTATACACCAGCAGAGAATGACCTTACTAGGTGATTTCTCCAAAGCCACCGTAAAGCAATTCATAGTAACATGCATCCAACAAGCACCACAGGCTGTGCCGAGCATGAGACATAGGTAGTAAGTTCCTTGAGAGATCTCAATTGTAAAGCCTCAATGCCTGATTAAGACCACACCTGCGTGCACAGACATAGACCCTAATAAGCCTACAACCAGGGCAGGGATCTTTGGAAAGAAGAGAAAAGAAAAAAAAAAAAAAACCCTGTGCCGAATTTAGGTAGCTGCATGAATAGGAGTCCAGTCATGGATTATTCAAGGGGGTCAGGCAAGACCTAAAGTGTCATATGCCTGAAGGCCAATGATGTCTCTATATTTGGGGGAGCACATGAAATCCATCCAGCAGAACCAGGTTTTAATGCAGTTCTTCCCAATGGTTGGCAGAGGTCATCAAAGTCTCCATATGGTGAGTCTTGTTTATCCTGGCAAACCATATGCGAACTGAAGGTCTGCATTGGTCTGCTTCCAACAGTGGTGTATTTTAGTTTTGTGCTGCCCTAGGCAAGACTAAAATTGGGCGCCTCCTCCCCCTCCTATGTAAATGTGCCCCACTAGTTCCTTTTTAATGGATGTGACTCCCTCCAAAATCAAAGGACTACAAGTCCCAGCATGAACCCCTGAGATCTCATGAGAGGGGGGATGAGAGAGAGAGAGAGGGGGGGATGAGAGAGAGAGGGGGAGTGAGAGAGGAGATTAGAGACAGAGAGGGGGGGGTGAGCGAGAGAGAGGGGGAATGAGATAGAGGGGGATGTGAGGGAGAGAGGGGATGTGAGGGAAAGAGAGTTGTGGATGAGAGAGAGTGATAAAGAGGGCGGCTGAGAGAAAGAGAGGGGGTGTGAGAGAGAGAGAGAGAGAGAGAGGGGGGGTAGGTGAGAGAGAGGGGGTGAGAGAGGCAGCTCTAGCAACTAGTGGCCAATAGAGTCTAAGGTGGAGGGGGGCTTTTTTGACGCCCCCCTGTAAAGTGCCGCCCTAGGCCTGGGCCT
Organism: Pelophylax lessonae; assembly: GCF_965119305.1. Lineage (NCBI taxonomy): Eukaryota > Metazoa > Chordata > Amphibia > Anura > Ranidae > Pelophylax > Pelophylax lessonae. Next base: position 233,441,897 of record NC_138768.1, on the reverse strand, counting down.
TGTTGGCCTAGGCCAAAATACAGCACTGGCTTAAAACACAGTGGAATGCAGGCCTTCGCTGCATTTAAAAAAATGCAGCAGAAGAGCGCGTTTATAGTGTCTTAGTGACATAGGTGTCAAATGGAGAAGGCCTCTGCTTCCATGGGCATCTGCATATCTGTTAGTTTGATGATCCAATCATGAACTTGGGTCTAGAAGGCCATGAGCCCAGGGCAAGACCAGATGAGGTTTCTCGTTACTTTATCCTGTATTGATATAGGGTGAGTGGAACCAATACACAGTGGTGGACACAGGAATTTGACACAATTAGAAGAAAGTTTCTTTGGCTAGTTGTTTTAATGAATGGTCTATTTTGCTCATGCTAGGCAAAGTAACATGTTACATTTATATAGACCATATAGGATATAATTGCCTTTCATGCACTACACTGCTGCCCTGATCGGTCACAAGAATGCTTGAAAATTGCTGGAAGGTTTTTAGAGTACTAAACCACTTCATCAAGCTCTCCAGGAGTCATGCTACAGCAAAGCCAAAGCTTCCTGTGTCAGCCTTGGGGCTCCAGTCATCTCTACCCTGTGTGGCTGGGCTGCAGTGCAACTCTTAGAGGTCTAAAGGAAAAGGTTTAGTGCCATGTGAAGTTATCTTCTACAGGGACCCCCGTTGTACCCTGCTCTCACAGTCTTTGCTTGCAAAATCTCTGTGAAAATGTCAGACTGAGTGCCAGCAGATATGACAAACTTTGGGTCTCTCCTACTCGACCCTCCATAACCTGTACAGCAGGCAGACAGTGGCTTGCAGATAGATTTATAAAAAAACTGCATTAACATGTGTCCCAGACAGCTCCAGAGAACGTCTATCTGAAGCTGACCTGGACGCTTGATAACAGTGTAGCCAATAGACTACAAGCAACATTATCAGGAGAATTGACACAGTGGAAGAGAAGAAGGGGCCACGGTTACTAGGACCCAACACATCCTGAAGTGTTGCATTAAAGTAATACTAAAGCCTTGTTTTTTTTTTTCTTTCTTTTTTTAAATAACAAACATGTTATACTTACCTGCTCTGTGCAGTGGATCCTCCTCTTTTCAGGTCCCTTGCCGGCGCTCCTGGCTCCTCCCTTCTGCCGGGTGCCCCCATAGCAAGCAGCTTTTTCTGGAGGCACCCAAGCAGGCACGTTTCTGACCCACGGCAGTGTGTATCCATTCACACAAGGAGCATCTGTCTCCTGATTGGCCCACTGGCTGTGATTGACAGCAGTGGGAGCTAATGACTCCTGCTGCTGCCAAAAAACAATCAGGAGGGTGAGTCCCTGGAGAGGCAAGGCTCTAATGGACTTCACTGGATCGAGAGGGGGCTCCAGTAATAGGGGGGTCTGGGGAGCTCCTTTTTTTAGCTTCATGCATAGAATGCAAGAAGGTAAAAAAACTTGTCTCTTTATAACCACTTTAACTTTGAAGTACTCTTAACTTTTAACTGAAGAGGCAAACCAAACGATTATTTACTATTTCATTACTGAATAAAGATTTAACAATTCAAATTAAAACATGCGCTATAGATTATAGGTACTATCTTCCTAAAGACTTTTATAACCTACTAAAATGACCTGCTATGATACCAACTGGATGGGCAAAGGAGCTCATTCACTGGTGTCTCCCTCCCTCCCTCCCATTTCTATAAAAAAAAAAATCTTATCCTTGCTTTTTCTCTCTGTTTGAATCTGAGCTTTAGGTGTCCTATAATGTGGTGAATCTCCACAATACATATTAACAGGCTGTTACTTTGGTTGTGTCTTCCAGGGCTGTAGAGTGGAGAATGATCTCAGTTGTGTACATTGCCCGTTTGAAATTTTTGATAACAATATCTCTTGCTTCTTTAACATATAGGGGGTCTTATCAATGGAACTTTGCTTACTGTATATTTGTGTAAAAAATGAACTGAATGGTGGATAATGTGCTTTTTGCGACATCACTAACCTGTTATCTGTGAAAAATGAGACATTGTTGGACAGTACATATATTATTTCTTCCTAATAAATTTTTTTGAAACAGAAATAAAATATGATGACAGTCTCTTTAAATGTACTCCCATCTCCCTCCACTATCACAGTATAAAACAAAGACTGTAATCAATACTACAGGCAGGGCCGGTGCTTCCACTAGGCAAACTAGGCAGCCGCCTAGGGCGCATTGCCACCTAGGGACGCAGCCAGGAGTCGGCACTCTCTCTCCTTTATTAATGATCCTTGTGAGCTGAGGGGAGGGGCAGCAGTGGGGGAGGAAGAAGGGACAGAGGAAGATGCCAGGTGTCTGGGGCAGTGGTGGAACTACCAAGCCTTGGCTTTGGGGGGGCCCCAGAAGGCAGGAAGGGAGCCCACCAGGGTGCTGCCTGCATGATGATCCTCTTCGGCTGGAGCTGAGCGGCCTAAACCCTGGGCAGGAAGTGATTCTCTGCACTGAGCTGGTGGGCAGCTGTCATTTCCCTGGGTCAGTACTAAGCAGGGAGCGGAGGAGAGCTGAACCTGAGCCGGAGCTCGGCACTGGAGGGCGACACCTTTACTGGAGCAGAAGCGATGGCCGACGAGGCAACGGAATGGTCTGAGGAGGTTGGTGATGAAGGATGTGTGGAGCTCTCTGACTGCTGCTTCTTCCTCCACCAGGAGCCTGTTGGAGCTGTGGTGAGCACTGTGGTCCAGAAGAGGAGTGTCCTGGGAAAAGGAATCACAGTGAAGAAGGGGAGAGTGCAGGCCACTCTCTTCATTCTGCCCAGTGAGTGTCCCCAGAACAGGGGATCCGTGTCCCTGGGTGTGACATAGAAGATCCCTGGTGTGAAAGGGAATTGGGGTCACCAGGTGTGCCATGGGGAATCAGAGTCCCCAGGTGTGACATGGGGGATAGGGGTCACCGGGTGTAACAGGGGTTCGGGGTCACCAGGTGTGCCATGAGGAATTGGGGTCCCTGGGTGTGCCATGTGGGATTGAGGTCCCCAGGTGTGACATGGAGGAACATCAGGGTCCCCAGGCGTGACATGGAAAAACATCAGGGTCTCTCCGGGTATGACATGGAGGAACATCAGGGGCCCCTGGGGTGACATATAGGAACATTGAGGTCACTGGGTATGACAGCATGACATGGAGGAACACGGGGGTCCCTGGGTGCCTCATGGAGGGACAACCGGGTCAGTGGGTATGACAGCATGACATGGAGGAATATTGGGTTCCCAGAATGTTACATGGAAAAACATCAGGGTCCCTGGGTGTGACATGGGGACCCTGATGTCCCCAGGTGTGACATGAAGGAATATGGGGGTTACTGGGTACGACAGCATAACATGGAGGAACCATTAGATCAGGGTCACTGGGTACAACATAGAGAAGTTTTTAACCACTTCCCTTTTTTTTTTTATTTTGGAGGGGGGGGGGGGGCGCAAGTAGCTGGTCTTGCCTAGGGCGTAAAATAGTCTAGCACCGGCCCTGACTACAGGCATTAAATTTACATAGTTTGTCCTAATACCCTAATGAGTATAGGCTTCCAAGTGATCACATTGAGTAAATTCAATTCAATTAGGATTATATGAGTAAACAGAACAGTAGGCTTTGATGCCCATTAAAACACATAAAGCCTGTCTGGAGTGAATACGTTGGACACACCATTCATGACAGTCTAAATCCTTCAAAATTGAGCAGGTCCAATCATATATTCTTGGTAAATGGTGAAGAAATAGGACTAGAAAATCAAAATTCTTCTGTTACATGTAGATTGTCAAAGGCAAAGGACCATACATCATAGCGTGGAGTGCTCACAACTGGTATGTTTAAATGGAGGTTCATAAATATAAAAATATCTGAAATAACACACCTCCAATCACAGCCAGTCAAATGTACACTATGTATAACTAAAGGAGCACAGAAACATAAACTTACATCCTACATCACTGGTCTCTTTTCTGTATACTACATTGCACTTTAATGTGGGTTTTTATAATATTAAAGTTACCGATTTTTAAAACGTACTTCACCATGGAGCCCCTATTGTCATTTATTTATGAGCTGATGTGGATCATCTAACACTGGGGAAGCCTTTACATAGAGGCTATTATCCCTTACCACAAGCATACTATCACCATTATTGAGGAGTATTGGATCTGTGTCCCTGTTGGATTGATCTCAAAGCGTGATTTATGCTCAGTGAGGTGAGCGGCCATTGCACTCACATGGTGTTGCTGTTTCACTTGGTGATTTTTTGGGATTAAACTTGGACGGGAAGAATTACAATTTTGCACCTTTAAAATATTAATTTGGACAGTGATTCCCTTTACACAGGAGAAATATATGTTTGCACCTTAAAATATTTTTTTTGGACTATTCATTTATTTATTTATATTTATATATTTTGCACTAATTATCTTGGTTTCTTATTTGGAACCTCTGGACCACTGAGTACATTTGTTTTATGAATTGTGCACATTTTGTTGTTCTATATATTACACTCTTATCACTTTGGAATATTTTATGCACCTTCACCTATCAATATTTTTTTTTGCAGTGGGTTTGTGCACATTATCACATTTGATTTATGTGATTTTATATTGTGATTTTAGCGCCAATTTATATTTTATTAAAAATTACACCCGAACTGCCTCTCTCTGTCTTATCATGGTACACATGGGCCGAACATCTGCCTGTTCAACAGAAACTGGCTGACAATCGGGCCGTTTGTACAGGCTTCTGTAGAATGGGCATACCAGAAAAACATCTGACGATCGCCAATGGCTGCGAGTGCTGACCGGTGTGTTCTGGTGGGGGGGGTTGTTCCCCTGTCAGAGCAGAGAGTCGGTGACTGACCAGCTCTCTGCTCATGAAGCTCTGAGAACCGATCAGTCAGCGGTTTTTGATTACTCGGTTCTCAGTCTTAGAGCTGGCGGGGGACTGATGCTGCATCCACCTAAGTAAGGATGATTTTGAAAAAAAAAAAAACACAAACTTCTCTTTTAAAGGAACTGTGAAGTGTTGGATGTGGTGTACCCAGGTGAGTTCTCAAAAATGGAATTCCAACATATTAGGTTTATATATAAGCTGGATTTATACAATTTGGCTTACAAATGACAATTAAGGAATACACATACATGAACACATTCTAAACACTACTCTCAATATTTATATATCATCAAAATAAGACAAAAAGAAGACCTATGGAATTTTGAACAAGCAATAGTTTACTAAATACTCATACAAAAGCAATTTAACCACTTAAGCCCCGGAAGATTTTACCCCCTTCCTGACCAGGGGGTATTTTGCGATTCGGCACTGCGTGACTTTAATGGACAATTGCGCGGTCGTGCGACGCTGTATCTAAACGAATTTGGCGTCCTTTTTTCCCACAAACAGAGCTTTCTTTTGGTGGTATTTGATCACCTGTGCAATTTTTTGATCATGCGCTATAAACAAAAAAAGAGCGTAAATTTTGCAAAAATAGCAATATTTTTCACATTTTTTTATATGAAATCCCCCCCCCCCCCCAAAAAAATGTAAAAATCAAAATTTTTTAACATTTTCGGCCAATTTGTTTTATGCTACCTATGTTTGGTAAAAAAAAAATCGCAAAAAGCGTATTTTGATTGGTTTGCGCAAAAGTTATCGCGTTTACTAACAAAGGGAAATATTTTTGTCATTTTTGTTGTTTTTTTTAACGCGTAATGGCGGCGATCTGCGATTTTTTTTGCGGTACTGCGACATTGCGGCGGACAGATCGGACCCTTGACTGACATTTTTGATACTTTTGGGGTTACCAGTGACATTACTACAGTAATCAGTGCTATACATATGCACTGTTACTGTAAAAATACACTGGCAGTGAAGGGGTTAACTTTTTTTGAAAGGGAGGGGCTATGTGTGTCCCTAGGGGCGTGCTTTCTACTGTGATTGGCTGTGGCTTCAGATGTATGAACAGTGATCAACGGTTCTACATAGTAGAACCGTATGATCATCCTTCATACACAGGGGAGAATGACAGGCAGCTTGTTTACACATGCCGCCTGACTTTCTCCCTCTCCCCCGACGATCGCAGAGTGACCGGCGGACATCGGGTCCGCCGGTCACGCGCGCGCGGGGGGGTGCGTGACCGCGCTGGAGCGGGCGCGCGCTCGCTCGCTCCCTAGACCCTCACGGGCTAGCGACGTAGACCTACGTAGCTTTGCCTGTGAGGGGCTGACTGCCGACCTAGATCGGCGTTAGGCAGTCGGCAAGTGGTTAAGGGAACTGTGAAGTGTTGGATGTGGTGTACCCAGGTGAGTTCTCAAAAAATTGAATTACAACATATTAGGTTTATATAATAGCTGGGTTTATACAATATGGCTTACAAATGACAATTAATGAATACACATACATGAACACATTCTAAACACTACTCTCAATATTTATATATCATCAAAATAAGACAAAAAGAAGACCTATGGAATTTTGAACAAGCAATACTTTACTAAATACTCATACAAAAGCAATTTAAGATATGCATGCAAAAAAATAATAATAATATTATAAATATATATATATTTTTTTTTATTTAGCCAGGTAAAAAAAAAATATTTCATAATAATATTAAGAAGTCTTCTAAGCAGTCAGCAGGTGGAGCTCTTGATTTCACATCAGCTGCGCTAAAAGATGCCAATAGTTTACAGAGCTCAGTAGGGGCCTGTTCACATCATTTGCATTCAGCTGCGTTGATCTGCAAAGAACAACACAGCCTCAATGCTTGGGCACATACAAAACAGGTGCTTTCTATGTTGCTTTTTTTTAACACCACAACAATGTGGTGAGGTGCAGTATACCGCATCAAAATGTAGACATGCTGCATTTTTGCACAGCAGAACTCAGTGCAGCGTATTTTAACACACTGCTGTCCATAGACTTGACTGAAGTGTAATTTGGTGACCTTAGTCATCACAGCAGTGACTAATCATCTATCAGATGGCTCAGTACCAGGTTTCATTCAGACAAAGGGAGATAAAAAGCAAGTCTCACCTTCTGTACCGCTGTATTAGCAATCATACAGTGCTTTGGGAATCCTTATTCATGTATTAAATATTTACAAATGCAAAGACTGTGCATTTATCATACGTGCAACATATTTACGGACCATGGATATTGACGCTCAGGAAATTCGTTGTATGCACAGGAGCACAGCCGAGTAGAGCCTTTAACTTGTACAGCAGGCTGTATGTGAGACCTGAAGCTCCCCAAGCTCAATAGAAAGGAATGTGCACAAGGCAAACATTATTAGCAACCAATCAAAATACACTTTTCTGTGATTGAACTTCAATAAATTGAGCTGTAATTGGCTGCCACTCCATTTTGCACATCGATATTGCTCTTTGAGCGGCCTTACAGAGTAAGACCATTAGACTCCAAAGGGACATAGACAATGGATCCAAATGTTCAAACATGTTACAAATTATTTCTGTAGTATTATTGTTCTGTCTAGTTTAAACCAAGAGTGATGATATGTTGCTTAGCCCTCTATTAATAAGTGACTTTTGTAACTTGTCAAAACTTGTTCTGCTGCAGATTCCGAATTCAATTGAGCTGAGAAGAATTTGACAAGTTATCATAACAGAGGGGAAAACATATACTTCCAAACTGACAGTGCCTATAAAAAGATTTCTCTTTGGCTGGGATTGATGAGGATGTGGGAGATGAATGTAGAGGATTAAAAAAAAAAAGATACAGGAAGCATCTTACCAACCCATTTATAAGACTTCCTAATAAAACAGAGACATTCAACCACTCTGCGTTATTTTTTATTACAACAAAGTGGTAAAAGTATTCTTTTCATAGGTAAAACTGACTTCTAAAATACAGAATGCCCCTTCAACCCGTTAGTCGGGTTGAAAAAAAAAAAAAAAAGACACTAGTCCATCTATTTTAACCAATTAAAAAAAAAAACAAAAAAAACAAATAGAAAACATCTATTTATGCTATTTTATACCCACAGTCGATCCAGAGGAGACAATAAAAACAAAAAAAATTAAACATAGTACAATTCGCACCAATGGAGGAAAAAAAATCCTTCCTGATCCCCAAGGAGGCAATTTAATATTTTCTGTATTAACTACCTCTGGCATTGTTGCCTCTAAAAATGATTAACCCTGCATTGAACCCAACAATGTCATGCAGACCTATATACTTCCAATTTTGTAAGGTTATATATATATAGATATCTATATACACACACACTGCTCATAAAAAATTAAAGGAGCACTCTTTAATCAGAGTGTAGCATCAAGTCAATTAAATTCCTGGGATATTGATCTGGTCAGTTAAATAGCAGAGGGAGTTTTTAATCAGTTTCAGCTGCTTTGGTGTTAATGAAATTAACAACAGGTGCACTAGATGGGCAACAATTAGACAACCTCCAAAACAGAAATGATTTTACAGGTGGAGGCCACTGACATTTTTTTCTCTGCTCATTTTTTCTGACTGTTTTTCACTAGTTTTGCGCTTCGCTTGGGTCAGTGTCACTACTGGTAGCATGAGGTTATACCTGGACCCTATAGAGTTTGCACAGGCAGTCCAACTCCTCCAGAATGGCACATCAATACGTGCCATAGCCAGAAAGTTTGCCGTGTCTCCCAGCACAGTCTCAAGAGCATGGAGGAGATTCCAGGACACAGGCAGTTACTCTAGGAGAGCTGGAGAGGGCAGTAGAAGGTTCTTAACCCATCAGCAGCACAGATATCTGCTCCTTTGTGCAAGAAGGAACAGGATGAGCACTGCCAGAGCCCTACAACATGACCTCCAGCAGGCCACTGGTGTAAATGTCTCTCACCAAACAATCAGAAACAGACTTCATGAGGGTGGCCTGAGGGCCCGACGTCCTCTAGTGGGCCCTGTGCTCACTGCCTGGCACCGTGAAGCTCGAATGGCATTTGCCATTGAACACCAGAATTGGTAGGTCTGCCACTGGCGCCCTGTGCTTTTCACAGATGAGATAAGAGCAGGTTCACTCCAAGCACATGTGACAGACCTGAAAGGGTCAGAAGAGGCCGTGGAGAATTTTATTTATTCATTTATTTCAGCTACTATTTATGCCTGTAATATCGTTCAGCATTACTGGTTTGGTGGGATGTCAGTGATGGTCTGGGGAGATTTATCCATGGAGGGACGCATAGGCCTCTAAACGCTAGACAATGGCACCCTGACTGCCATTAGGTATCGGAATGAAATCCTTGGACCCACTGTCAGACCCTACACTGGTGCAGTGGGTCCTGGGTTCCTCCTGGTGCATGACAATGAGCAGTGTGTATATATATATATATATATATATATATATTTATCTCCAGTTATATTTTGTGCTTTGAGGAATACATCCAGCTTTAAAACAAATAATCTACTGAGCTGGCCAGAACTTGTTCTACATTTTCACAGCACGTACTGTGAAGAAGCCTTTCAGTATGTTAAGGGTAAAATCTCTTTTCCTCCAGGCGTAAAGAGTGCTCCCTTGTCCTCTGTAATTACCTTAACCACCAAAGGACCAGGCCTATTTCTGACACTTGTTGCTTACAAGTTAAAATCAGTATTTTTTGCTAGAAAGTTACTTAGAACCGCCAAACATTATATATATATATATATATATTTTTTTTTTTGTAGAGACCCTAGAGAATAAAATGGAGATTGTTGCAATACTTTATGTCACACCGTATTTGGTCTTACAAACACAATTTGTTTAGAAAAAAATCCTTAAAAAAAGAAAAACGTAGCACAAATTTTTCTACATTAGGAAAGAGAATGTTGCGCCGAGTAAATTGATACCCAACATGTCATGCTTCAAAATTGCGCACGCTCGTGGAATGGCGACAAACATTGGTACTTCAAAATCTCCATAGGTGACGCTTTAAACATTTCTACATGGTACTAGTTACTATTGTTGCTCTCGCGCTAACGATCGTGGTGATACCTCACATGTTTTTTTATTAGTTATTTTACCTTTTATTTATATACTGTCCCTTTAAAAAACATTTTTTGATCACTTTCATTCCTATTACAAGGAAAGTAAACATCCCTTGTAATAGAAATAAGCAGGACAGGTCCTCTTTAATGTGAGATCTGGGGTTAAAAAAAAAAAATGTAATTTTTTTCAGCCCCCCCCCCCCAAAAAAAAATAGGCTCTTTAAGGCCATTGGGCGGAAACAATGTATGATGTCGCTCCGGTCCTCCAAGGCCAAAGAGCTGAGTGGGGGCCATCTTGCCCTCACTCGACTCCCTGCACAGCACTTGAGAGGATCGGATTGTTTCCCCTGCTATTTGTTTTTTTACTAAAACTGGAGAGTGCAAAATCTGGTGCAGCTGTGAATGGTAGAGATGCAGCTTCTAACTTCAGCTTGTTGATTAAGCTTTGACAAAAACCCTGGAAGCTGATTGGTTTCTATGCAGAGCTGCACCAGATTTTGCACTCTGCAGTATTAGCAAACCAACCCCTGTATACACTATGTCCTAAACTAGGCTAATCAATTTTGGGGATATTTGTACTGTTCTGACATTTCGGGGCTTCAAGAAACTCAATAGCCATTTGGAACATCAGTCTTTTTCAACATTTTTGGTCTTTTTTCTTTATATGAAAAAAAAAAAAAATAGTGGTTATGAAAAATAAAACCAAAAGAAAGCACTGTCTCAAAAAGTTGTATAATATTATTTGGGTACATAGTTGCATGACCGAGCAATTGCCATTTAAATTATCACAGCACTAAAATCTAAAAAAAATGGTCTGGTAATTAAGAGGTATATACTAGCTGGTATTCACAAGGTTAATGAGTTTTCGTTTTTTTTTTTTTTTTTTTTTACCTTCATGCAAATGGATTCCCTTAGGACTTTAAAGAGATCTAGTGGACCTGCTTTGACATGAAGACTCGCTGGTAAGGTGCTTTCTCTTCTGACACAACTGTTCTCTATATACCGACTGAACTCCAGCAATGCTCACTCTGCTTTTGCATGACTGGATTCAATCAAAATGAAAGCTCTGTCAAATCATCTACACCTCTGCCAGACTTCCAATAATGAGTGGAAGGAGATCCAAGCCTTTTTGTTGTCATCCTTTTATAAACAGGATCAGCAGGATGAGCTTCTTGACAGTTTGCAAAAAACCATGAGCACATTTACCAGCATCTGCAGGATATATTTTACTTACTTGGCCTATCTGATACTAACTTACATACATGGCACTAAAAATTCCTTTGTCATTTGCCTCCGGTCAAATCTCTCTGTACCTGTATATACTTTTAATACATATCCTGAATATGGGAATTGGAGTTTAATTTTTAATGGCAAATTGCAAAGCAAATTCTCACATCTGATATGCTATTGTATGTAAAAAAGGTCCCTTTCACACATGCGATCTGTTTGTCCGTTTCTCATCCATCCATTGATGGATGAAAAATAGACATCAATGCACTTCAGCCTCGATTCACACTAGATGCGGTGCGAATTCGCTGCGGATTCCGCACGACATCAAAATCACAACCCATTCATTGCAAACTGATTGCGGATTGTAGGTTAGTGACACCCCCCCCCCCCCCCATCAGTTTGTAAAATTCAGTGTAAACACCCATGCGATCTGATTTTGGTGTAGACCAAAATAGGGTTTGGTGCGAATGTGCGGTGTGATTTTAGAGCCATACAAATCCATGGCTCAAATCGCACCCCAAAGACGCCGCATGTAATTTGCGAATTACATGTGGTGTGCTGCACTGCAAAAAACTGATGAAAACGTAATACGTTTTTTTCTTTGAAAAAAAGGGGCTGAACTGATGAAACGAACAGTCCGCAGGTGTGAAAGGGGCCTAGCACACGAGTCTAGTTCTAACCTGGAATAATATGTAAACCACAGATCCAACAAGTATTTCAAAGCTTTACTCAGTCTTTACTCTTGTTGCTGTGCATAGTACTGCCATGTATGTAATGCCAGAGCAGTAATGGCATAGCTTAAGCCTTCTAAGTAGTTGAGAACTATTTCCTGGAAGCAGTACAAGACTGTAAGGAGAAGCCATGGTTTAATGCTGCACATCAACACAACTCCCAGTATAGTCTGTGAATGACACAATTCACTAATCAACCAGACAACATATTGGAATCAGCTGGTGGAGACCATTCCAACACACACACACGGGTTTCATAAGACATGACTGTGCTGTACATGTCTGTACATAGGGTGGAAATAATCCGCTCAGCTCACTCCTGGCAGCAAGTGTGCTTATTAAATCCAATCTTTAATTTATATATTAGTTGTTCCTGCATTTTATGCTGACCATCAATTCTACCTATAAAATCGATCACTTGATTAGAATCCATATGTATACTCGTTAACTCTTAGTCCTCCTTACATAGTCTTTTATAATTTTACATACATAAGGGGTTTTCTAAACCAGTCAATAATATACAGCTCTATTCTGGGACAAAGAAAACTGGATGCTGAGCAAGGATTCAAGTTGGGGTTCTAGTAAGTCACAAAGAAAATCACATTTATTGGGTGAAGAATTTATATACGTCATCAACAACAAATTACCAAGTTTATATGCTAGAAAAGAAAAAGGCAACTCTGTCATGGTCAAATATTTTCATTAAGACACTTTCACACAAGAGGACTAATGAAGAAATCTAAATTCAAATAAAAAGGCAAACACGTTAATGTAGTTATATTCTAAAAATGAGCAAATATATTGAAGCTAATTTATTTTGTTCCTGCTTAGAATACAGTGAAACTTTCTATAGGGTCCTTTCACACGGGCGGTCCGTATGTCTGTTTTTCCTCCTATCCGTTTGCAGATGAAAAACGGACATAATGTATGTCTATGGGATGACCATCCGCTGACATCCGTTTTGCGTCCATTCCGTCCAGTTCCGTTTTTTGAGACGGAAGAGAACCCTATTTTTTTTCCGTTTAAAAAACAGAAAGGACGCAAAAATGGATGTCGGCGGTATCATCCGCTAACGTCCGCAATCCTTTAGACATACATTATTATATTATTATGTCCGTTTTTCATCCGCAAACGGATGGATGAAAAACAGACATACGGAATGTACCCTAAAAAGTGACATCTGTGTCCGTTTAAAAAAAAAAAAAGGTCACTGAGCGGAAAAAAAAAAACATACCGTGCCGTGTCAAAGGACCCTTAACCTTAATGTACATGAATACATTTCTGACACATCACCTAAATAGCAACATTATTAAAAACAAATTAAAATTTAAAATAAAGGAATTCTTGAGTTACAGGTAAGTCTTTGCTTATTCTTATATAAAGTAAATAGAACTCTTTACCATGCGCGGCCAATGACTATCCCATACAGCCAATGACTATCGATCTACCTATCGCACACATTCTGGGAATAGGCTAAGAACTAAGTGGGTGCTGCAGTAACAGCTAGCTGGGAACTGGTAACAGATCACAGATCAACATACATATTTGCCAACACACCATGGATCTTCAAATAACGTCCAGACTTTTTAATTTAAAAAGATCCCATGACGGCAGAAAAGTGAAACATTTCGGGGCCACAAAGGACCACTTTGTCAGCCATGTGACCTTACAAGTGTGCGTGAATACATTTCTGACACATATACTGTATAGCAAGATTATTACAAATAAGAATAAATAAAAAATATTCCTTAAAGTGGATGTAAACCCTCAAATATACCCAGTGAAGTGAACAGCCTCAGATGATACACGGAGATGATACAAATCCTCCTACATAAGTTTTATTTGTATATCTGCTGTCTTCAGATTTCTACTCTGTTTAGAAACTGAACGTCTTGTTAGAATTGTTTTCTTCCTGTTCCAGCACTGGGTGTGGAGTCTTGGCATACACTGTGTGACAGCTAATTGGAAGAAAGTCACATCCCCCCCCCCTCCACATAGGCAGAGGAAGGAATAAACATGAACATATATGCTGTGAATAGACCAGCTCTCTGATAATCTATGCACCCACCCCGACACAAATTTCCAGCTGCTTTTATTTTCTGTGTCAGAGAACTTGGCAGAAGTTATTATGCTGATAACAGAGGAACGGAGATGCAGAAAGACACAGGACTTAGGGCTTTGGAGCAGAGGCGTAACTAGAACCTTCAGGGCCCTGATGCAAGAAACCATGAAGGGCCCCCCAGACCCTTGGCCGGGGCCCTTACCTTCAAGCCCAGGGCTCTTCCCACTAATCCTGGGGCTCTTTACACTCGTTGCATGGCCTTTTATTACGGTCCCGCAGCAAGATTCTTTCACAAGTTCTGCAGTGGGCCCCCTTCCTGCAATCTTGTAAGCCCACTTCCTGCAATCTTGGGGCCTCCCCACAGTGGTGCAATGCCAGGGTCCGGTCGCAAGTGTGACCTTTGCGATCCTGGAAGTTCACCCACTGGTTTGCTACCGGGCCCCCTGGAGCATGGGGCCCGGTAGCGATTGCAACCCCTGCAACCCCTGTAGTTACGCCCCTGCTTTGGAGAAAGAAAAGTAAACACTACAGATATATGTGCCCAGGTCAAATTTCAAGAATGGGGTTTACATCTACTTTAAGTTTCAATTAAATATTTACCTAGCCTAAGAAAGTAATTAGTCCTCTTTAACACAAGTGGCCAGGAATGCCAAAAACAGATGGGACTGTACACTGTGACCACAATGCTTTGTTTGTCAAGTTCACAAGGAACCGCATGTCAAACTCACCTATTCATGTCAATAGGACATAGCTGCAACTGTGAGCCAAACACTTAGTACATGGCTGCGGTGCGTCAGTACCATTTGACAAAAAAAAAAAAGGCACCTGGGAGGAGACAGGATTGCCTCTTGAGAACCTAGAAGTTCTAGTTCTCTAGTGTGAATATTTCCTCTGAGTAGCAATATTTTTATAGTCAGCAGTCAGGCTTTAGCATGTGTCAACACCAACAACTGCAGATGTACCACTTAGTAATTTATGGAAAAGTATCTCTTTCCCAGAAGTAGATTCTAACCCTGGATAATGTCCTTCAGGAGACAATAACGGCATTGTGAGAAGTACTGAGGTAAAAAAAACAAACAAACAAACAACTGTATATATTACATTTAAGGTGGGTACACACTATAAGAAAATCGGGTGAACAATGTTTCACAGCAAGTCAGAACCAAAGATGGAAATAATTAATGAAAATTCTCATACGACAAAGGCTTTTGTCTTAAATTTATTGTTTCTGATCATGTAGAGTCTTTTGCAGGGGCAAACTGGCAACTTTAGGCCCAGGGGGCAAGTAGAAACCAGAGGCCCATGGTGCAGCAACTCGGCCCCCCCTACTCTCCCTATTCCTGTCATCCTCCTGACCCCCATTCCAAGCTGAAGCCCTGCTCCAGATACTCTCTACTTACCAGCTGAATCCGGGTTCCCGACCTGGCCAGCAGAGGCCGGTTAGGGGGAGCTGGGACAGCTCGGTCAGGGCTGGCCAGGGGAGAAGGATCTCCAGTGGGGCATGGAACTGGCCTCTGCTCAGACACAGCTTACACCATCCATGCTGGGGGGGAGGCCTGTGCTCTGTTCTTGTCTTCAACACGCACTCAGTAGGTCAGTGGCAGGGACTTTTTACTTCTCTTTACCAGGATTCCTTTAGGCATGTCTGTGGCAGAAGCAGTGCAGCCGTTTTATGGGGCACCAGAGCGGCCCAGGGGGCAATTGCCCCCCTGCCCCCTGGCCCAGTCCTCCCCTGGTCTTTTGTATCTCGTAAGAAAACAGTACACATTAAACAAATTGTTCACTCTGTCCATGTACGAGAAAAAGTGTATAGTTTGTCCCTTTGGAAATTTTTGTTTGGAAAGTCTTAATCAAATGTTGAAAGTTATGTACACACTATACGAAAAATCAAATGATCGCACCTTTTTTTTCCAATTTTCTCATAGTGCGTATCCAGCTTTACACGTTACACAAAATCTGATGCTAGTGTCCTCTACATCCTTAATATGCAAATCAGTTCACTGAGTCTTGGCTTCTCTCTGGGTAGATGAAGGAAGGGAGCTATGTGAATTCTAACATCTTTAGGATTTGTTTTCTTCCAGTGTTGCAGATCATGACAAAGACCCTCCAGTGACTGAAAGTCTATAGGAAACAAAGGGATGCCACGTATTGTCAATTTTCTTAAGGCTCCGAGCTGCCCGTAGTGACTTTCGGCATGGTGGACCCCAAAACCATAAGGCCCCCTTCAGGCCCTTGTGGTCTGTTACCACAAGTGCAATAAAGTGATATTTTGTATGATAACATAGATTGCATAAAACAGACTACTACTTAATAAAAACAACAAAAATCTCATTCAAATGTATAACATTTGTAAAACAAGTGTTGACGTACTTCAGAGTGCAAATGAAAACGTTATAGCAACTGTGATGCTATAGCGGGTATCAGATCCCTGCCTTCCTCACTAACTTGTGACAAAGGACTGGTCAATCTCACACCGCGCTGTCACTTACGAAACAATAGCACCCTGCACTAACTAGCTTGTGGGACCACAATCTATGTTAACTAAACAATTAACCCTTTAGCTACCATCATCCCCTTTGGACCGAGCAGGAGTAGACTTGTAATTTTAGCAATACCATTTATGATTTTAGAATAAACGCCTGTAACACACACTGTCACCACAGACAGGTATATTCAGTGATTTATTGTATACAGTAGCACTTTTTAAAAGGCAAACATTTGTTTTTAGTTTATGGGTACTCAAGGCCAATTTCTGTTCAACCCCCTGTTGAAGGAAGGTCAAGATCCGAGCAACCGAGAAGGAGCGAGAATGAACCTCAAGAGACTCACACCACGTAATGCATGTCTTCCACGTACGATGGTAAATCTTCCTAGAAGTAGATCTCTTAGCTTTTAACAGCATTGGAATCACCGACTCAGATAAACCTCTGTCCATCAGCACCTGGCGTCCAACAGCCAAGCCGTCAAAGCAAGCAACTGTAAAGCAGGATGGAAGATTGGTCCTTGGGACAGCAGATCCTCAAAGAGGAAGCTTCCAAGGAACATCGGCGACCAGCCACACCAAATTGGCGTACCAAGCTGGGCGAGGCCAGTCCAGAGCCACCAAGATGACCAGTATCCCTTCTGCCTCGATCCTGCGTAGAAGTTTTGGCAGAAGCTTGAGAGGAGGGAAGGCGTAAATCCGACGATACTGACCCCATGGGTCTGGAAACCAGTGAAGACGTCCCCCCACCCCTGATACGGGTGAGGGCACACCTTCATGCTGAGGAGCCTTGTCTGTGGGTCTGGAAAAGCCTGCTCTCGGCTTGCCTGACCAGGTTCGTTTAGATCCTCCAGAGGTGGCCGTCAAAGGCTTTGAGCCCTTGTTAGTTGACCCTGAGGGACAAAAAAACGTCTTAAGAGCCGAGGAGGGGGGCCCATGTCTACAACGAGGTTCCTTGCCCTTAGTAGCCTGCTGAGGAAAAGTACTCTTTTCCCATTTGAGTCCTTTAATGATGTCATCCAGGGTAGCCCCAAACAGGCGATCCCTTTGATAGGGGAGATCAGTCAAGGCCTTTTTAGAAGTCTGGTCTGCAGACCAGCATTTAAGCCAAAAGACACGACGAGGACCACTGCCAAAACAAAGAGCCGAACCACTAGGGGAGCCGCATCCAAAGAGGCATCACAGATAAACTGCAGCCCCTGGACCAGCTGGTCCGCCAGCTCAGCAAAGGCAGGGGGAGCGGTTTTCCCTCCAGGTCACGGCGTAAAAGCTTATCCCACTAGGTCAGTGTTTGCGACACAAGGGAAATTGTGAATACTGACCTCAGTGCTGAACCAGCCAGAGTTTACTGTACATACTGCGGGCCACAGCCTCTGCCTTCCTGTCAGCCGGATCCTTAAAGGCCGGGGAATCTTAAACTGGAATCATGGTTGCCTTGTTCAACCTGGAAACCGGAGGGTCCACCACCGGTGGAACAGTCCACTTCTTAATAAGGGACTCCTCATAGTAGTAATTCCTAGTAACTTGCTTAGGGATCCCAAGGGGACGCTTTGGTCATCCCTACTCTTTAGTGACAATTCTGTAAAAATAGGTGGGGAAAGGAAACACCTTTTGCCGCTTTAGATGGCTTGTCAGTGCCAAAGGGAACCTGTGCCTCCATCGTAGCAGCAGCTGCGTCCTCCATCTTCAAGGTCTAACACGCAAATACTATCAATGCTTCCACCAGCACTTTTTCATGCGTGGTTGCAGATGCGGAGGAATCATCCTCACTATCTGAGGATTCTGGGCACGTGGTCGCAGACCCAGCATGGTGACCCACCTCTGCGGCGGCCGAATCAGATTCAGGATCTGATGAGACAGGGGATGTGCTTTTTGCTAGCCAGTTACCCGAAAGCCATCTCCACCTGGGACACCAAGGACTCCAGGACCGCCATCAGTGCATCGATGGATGTTTGGGACCCAGAGGGCCCCACAGCCTCAGAGAGGGGATCAGGTGGGGAGATCTACACCAAAGACTCCATGAGTCACCAGGGGGACCCCACAAAAAGTGTAAAACACTGAAAAGGGACAACCCCCACGGTGCTGGTAGCATCACCCGGTCGCCAGGCACAAAGCACGAAGCAGAGAGGGAGAGAACCCTACAAGACTTACCACCCAGCAGAAACAGGCACCTGCAGACACCGGGATAATCTGTACTCCATGTGTGGCGATCAGGAAGTAAAAAGATCCAGGAGTCAGCACCAGGGGATGAGGAGGGGCTCCCACCGCCAAAATCGCCCCCACAGGGCTCCACTCTCATGGCCGCCACTATTTTCAATTGCAAACCACCGCAAAATGGCCACCGGACTACACAAACATGGCCACTGTGCATAGAAACACACAGGCTACTGCAGCTGTGCCTTCACATGACAAAATGGCATGAAGACAAACAAAATGGCTGCTACGCACACAGCTATTTGTGAGCCAGTACGCAGGACCATTACAACAACTGTCAACTTATAAATTACATCATTTGTGTTTGGCTAAGATGGACCTTACCGGTACTTCACTTTATTTATACCTTTAGAAGTCATAATTAGAATACATAAAATTTTTTTGGAAGAACTAGCACTGTTGTGTACAGTCTTCATTTATAATCAAATGATACGTTATTTGTCTTGCTGCATCCTGTGAATTATGACTGCATGAAACAATCATGTCTACATAGTATACACTACAAGAACGCAACTATTGCTAATCCCTATCAGATATTTATGTTAACCAGCATTACATTAGATTCTTCTGGGGTTAATTAGAATCAACTAAATAGGCTGTTCAATTTGCAAGTATATGTTCTCTACCTTAGTGAATGTGGCGAAAATTCCCTTTAAAGAATACCCCATTGTGCAAGGAATTTGTAAAAACAGTATTTTGCATATGATTGGATGACAGAGTTTCACCACATTCACTAAGCTAAGGGAAAACTAGGGCAAACAGATTATTTGCCTTGAGTAAATCAACCCCTGTGTCTTGTGATTCATTAGATTCATTACTGAATAACATCATCTACAACACAGCACATGTATTGCATCAAACTAATAGTGATCCAAAATAGCTTTACCTGTGTTGACTGGCAGAGAATAGTTATCAGAGCCCCACTCACATACATACATTGTGCAAGGGTTGGACAAGCACACACACACACTATATTACCAAAAGTATTGGGATGCCTGCCTTTACATGCACATTAATGGCATTCCAGTCTGTCTGTAGGGTTCAATATTTGGCAAAGTGGCGTAGGGCTACGTCGCTAGCCTGTGAGCTTCTAGGGGGCGAGCGCGCGATCACTTTAAGTCAGAAATATACAAAATACTGCTTCCAAAAATTATTACACCATAAGAAATAAACATTACATAACAGAAAGAGCCCAAAACAAAATGACAGTTCAATCTTTTGGTAGAAAAGTTCTGGAATGATGTCAGCTATTCCAGCTGTAGCACTGGAGTGTTTGCTTTATTATCATCTCTATTAATCTCTAGGGACATTAGGAAAGGCTAATTGGTCCAGTGCAACTGGTCTGGATTAATGTGAAGTCAAGATGGGAAAAATAAATACAGTTTGTTTTATGTTTTTTTTTTGTTTTTATCACAAAGGATTTAAAAAAAAAAAAAAAAGTATTTTTTGCCAAATGGTGTCTCTGTTAGCGAGCTTAAATAAAGTAAACATTAAGACTCGATTCACACTAGCGCGACTTGTCAGCCTGACAAGTCGCGCTCCCTCGCGGTACAGTGACTGCTACAGGACCCGTTCTAATAGGAGCGACACAAGTCGCTCCGACTTAGAAAAAGGGTCCTGTACTACTTCGGGGCGACCTCGGAGCGATTTGCATAGACTTCCATTATGTGAAGTCCATGCAAGTCGCTCTGAAGTCGTGGTGTATGGGAATGCACAAGTCGCCCCCGAAGTAGAACAGAGTCGTGCCGCCCCAGTGTGAACCGAGTCTTACACAGCAAACATAGGTTGTGTTTAATACAAATATCAGTGTTCAGCCAAGTCCTGATTAAAGCTTGTAGGATGGGTTTTCATTCTTCTCTGACAGTCCAATGAGGCTGCTTCAAGACATCCAATTCAAGGTAATAAGATGCACAACATCCTTGATCCCTTCAGTATTTGCTTGGAACATATGCCTACAGCATTTCCACCTAGTTTATAGAATTTGATGGAACATCAATGAGTTGTGTTCAACAAGCAATGAATGAAGATTTGAGAAAAAAGAGCTGTAAGTGTTGGCAAGACTCCCCTAAAACGGATTAGATATAGTACTTTATTTAAAAGTTCCCTTATATAAAAGTTTTAATAAAGAATGTAACAATAAATGCAAACAGGTTTAAAAACAACACTTATTTAGTAGGAATAATGATGTGAAAGAGACTGGAGGAAAGCAGATGCTTTCATAGGTTCTTTAGGCAATAAAGATTTAATGTATAAAAAAAAATGTTGGCTTACAAAAACAATTTAATTATCCTGGAAGTGTAGCTTTTAAGCCCCCGTGCGACCTGTGAGGCGACCTGTAGCGTCGCGTGTATGTGAACCGGCGCTTAAATACTCAAATGGACAGGATAATCAGGACTTTTATTGGAATGTTTAGGAAAGGCGCACAGAATTATGGGACAATCATCCATAGTCCAGTAATCAGAAGGTGGAAAAGTTAGTTGCAGGCTAGAAATTGTGGTAACACTCCCCTGGTTATATGGTTTTAGTATGGGCGTGTGAATTCTATAATCAATTACAATTATTTTGGCAGGTAAAAATAATTTAAAATATATTTATTTCAAGTGAGTGTCTAGTCAACTGGCTGAAGTCCAGCTTTTACACAACAACAAAATAATGGCTACATTTTCTTCATTAAGGCTCCGTTCACATCTAGGCGTTTTGGGGCGTTTTTGGGGCGTTTTTCTGCTCTAGGATCAGCTCTCAAAACGCCCAACAAGACAAATCCTATTCATTTCAATGGCCCCTGTTCACATCTGAGCGTTTTGACGCTGTTTACAAAACGCCCAACGCTCAAAAAAGTACATGAGCTTCTTTTTGGGCAGATTACAGGCGTTTTCCATTGATCTCTATTCAATCTAAAAACGCCTGCACAAAAATCGCGGTAAAAATCGCGGTAAAATCGCGGTAAAAAACGCCGCAAAAATCGCGGTAAAATCGCGGTAAAAAACGCGCGAAAAACGCTACGCTCAGGTGTGAATGTAGCCTGAAAGTATTGCTATAATGATCATTATTTGCCATAACAATTGTTTCAGCAGCGAGAGCCAATGAGAAATAAAAACAACAGTCACCTGGCTGAAATTAGTAACTGTTAGGCTGGCCATACATGTTCAATCCTCTTGTACAATTTTCTGTTCGATTTACCAAAAACCATATAATATGAGGTTAAAACAAAATAACACTTTCAAATTTATCCAATTAGGGTGGCCTTTGTACTACATAGTTGAAGGTAAATCTAAAGAAAATTGTATAATGTATGGCCAGCCTTACTGTTCATAACAATTTCATTACAATTATTGTCTATCACCAATATCTATTCAGTAACACGGATCCATAACCAGTGGCTCTGGAGCTACATGTGACTCTGTTCCCTTTGATATGGCTCCCTAAAACTTCTGCACTGCTGAATCTCCTACTTCTCATAAACACTCATGTCAGAAATGAATTTACATTAGTTTACTCAAATATTTGTCATCAAAGCGGAGTTCCAGTCATTTCTGTGTTTATTAAAATCAGCAGCTAAAAAAGTGTAGCTGCTGACTTTTAAAATGGAGTTCCACCCTAAAATTATACTTACTTCCATCTTCTCGCTCCGGGTCACCTGAAAAACAAATGGATAATTGCAATTTTTTTTTTTTTACTTACCTCGTTTAGAAGATAATATACTTACCTTACTTCCTTCTTCCTCCCCTCGGCGGACGTGGCGAGTCGCCACTTCCTGTCTTGCAATGATTCCTGGGAGCTGAACGTCATCACTCCCAGGAATCAATGCGCCTGCACCGGCCCCGACGTCAGTTCCGGTGCAGGCGCCGTCATACCTTGCTAAACAGCTTTTGGGCATGCCCAGAAGCTGTGCAGGGATGACGCTGCGGCACCGGAAGCGACGGCGGGGCCGGTGCAGTGCATCGTGGGACCGAAGAAGACGGAAGAGGACACAGAAGAGGATCGCGCTGGCTTCAAGCTGCCCACACCTGAGATGGCAGCGCTGGACAATATATTTTCAAGGTAAGTATTTCTTCTAAAAAGGTAAGTGCAACCCGGGACAGATCAGAGGCTAGCCATTGTGGAATGCACTAGCCCTGACTGTCCCGGGGGTATTTTTATTAAAAAAAAGTTCACTGGGTGGAACTCTGCTTTAATAAACACACACTCACCTGTCCCATGATCCAGTGATGCGGCCACCCGAAGCCTCTCTTCTCTCCCTGGCATCTCTAGTGTGGGCACCCACCTGTCACAGCTTGCAGCTTCACAGCCGGGTGCGCACTGTGCATGCACAAGTCACGCTGCACGTTCTGAATGGCCGGCCAATCTTCTGGAACCTCTGACGTGTCCCAGAAGATTGCAGGGAGGGAAGGGGAGAGGAGAACTTCTGCTTGAGCCGCCTAGGCGGTCCGAGCAGAAGTTGAAGCGTGTACCTGTCAAACTAGGTACCTGCCCCCTCCCCAAAAAAATGACATGCCAAATGTTGCATGGCAGGGGGTCAGGAGTCCTTAAAGCGAAAGTTCTGCTTTTCGGGTGGAACTCCACTTTTTCTTTTTGTAAATTTCTGTTTATTAGGTTTTTTTTGCATTTGAAACAAAAACATAACACAAACACAGTGCCACGCAGGGCAAACATAGAAAAGAAAGAGTGACAACAGGTCACCCGTATCCCCCCCACCCACTCACCCACCACCCCAGGCTCCACCCAGCAGGTCCATTATTCTGTCAAATGCGCCTCAAGGAGGCTAGAAAACCCCCCAATGCCATCCCCACACACTCGCAGCAGCCCTAAAATGCAGAGATATATGAAAAACAGCGAACAGCAGACATTAGCACCCTCCCCTAATTATAAAAGAAAATTATGAGGTTAACAATGATAAATTGTCAAGGTAAATGCGTCAGACAGTCAACATAAGCAAACAACAGGATACCCCCACATCCACCCCAACTGAGAATGACATTATGACCTCTAGGACTGTTCAGTGGAGGTCGAGGCCGGAGAATCCAGCCACAGCTTCCATACCTTGTCAAATTACGAGGGCAACCCCTACTGAGATACATAGCCTTATAGAGCAGAGTCACCTTATTCACCAGACCTTTCCAAAAGAGGACAGTGGGGGCCAGCGGGCTCTTCCAGTGCAGGAGCAGGGCCTTGCGTGCATAAAAGAGAAGCAAGCTTACCAGAATGCGAAGGGCCCTCACCGGGGCCAAGCCATTAACCAACCCTAGTAGACAAACCTCAATAGAATTAGGGACCGGTATTTTACCACTTCCATAATACAGGCCAGCACAGCAGTCCAGTAATCCCGGACCACCGGGCAACACCAGAAGATGGGTGGAACTCCACTTTAAGCTTTTTTTTCCCACTTGGCTCTCCAGCAGGTCATATGTGGTTTCACACGGTTGAGAAGTTCTGCTCTATTTTTATGAGCCTAGTCTTTGTCTGCTCCGCTCCAACCAAGAGCCAGGGCTAAATCCTCTTAAAATGAATCTGTATTGTGCGTGCATGGTAAAGCACCAGGTTCATTGAAAGTGCATGGAAACACTAAAAATGAGCTCCTCTTATTTGTGCTGTTACATCAAAGAGTGCATTCTATTCAACAAGTGCACAAATATACCTCTCAATCAAGCCATAGATCTAGTGAGCTTTTAACTTCCAGTACACATCTCGAATAGCCCTGCTTAGTCTACCAAATTTACTGTAGAACTACTCCCATCTACAATATATTATGTAGAAAAGGAGAAGGGAGGTGTTCTTATAGTGATACAGGAAGTGTATTACTGCTAGGGTCACCAGGTAAAAAAAAGCCTAAAAGAAAATGAATGCAACTACCGCACTTAACCACTTCAATACAGATCAATTTCACCCCCTTCCTGCCCAGGCCAATTTACACCTTTTAGCGCTGTTGCATTTTGAATGACAATTGCGCGGTCATGCAACACTGTACCTGAACCAAATTTATGTCATTTTCCCCCCACAAATAGAGCTTTCTTTTGGTGGTATTTGATCACCGCAAGGTTTTTTCTTTTTTGCTAAACAAATAAAAAAATGACCGAAAAGTTTGAAAAAAAAAAAAAGTTTTTTTGTTTATGTTATACAATTTTGTAAATAAATATGTTTTTCCTGCACTGAGGAGCAGTGATGAGACTGCACTCACAGGCACTGATGAGGAGGCACTGATGGGGGTGGCACTGATAGGCACTGATATGTGGCACTGATAGGTAGCACTGATATGCAGTATTGGTGGGCACTGATAGGCGGCATTGATGGGCACTGATAGGTGGCACTGATGGGCACTGATATGCGGCACTGATCAGCACTGACGGGCGGCACTGATAGGTGGCACTGGTGGGCAATAATGGGCACTGGTGGGCGGCACTAATAGATGGCAATGATGGGCACTGGTGGGCAGCACTGATGGGGAGGGCACTGGTGGGCAGCACTGATGGGGAGGGCAATGGTGGGCTCCCTGAGCCCTGATTGCCATCCCTGGTGGCCATAGTGGGCATCCCTGGGGTCATGGGTTGGCATCCCTGGTGGTTCTAGTGGCACCCCCCCCCCCGAGGGTCTGCACTGGTAATCAATGATCTGATTACCAGTGCCGACCCCCCCCTGTCAGGGGAGCCGCCGATCGGCGCTCCTTTACTCGTGCCTGTCAGGCACGAACTGAGGAAAGCCGATCAACGGCTCTTCCTGTTTACTACGGCTGGTCACAGAGCCTACGTCAGTAGGCTCTTTACCGAGATCGGAGATGCGGGGAGTCAGACTGACACGCCGCATCACCGATCGACGTCCGGTCAGAATAATGCAACCACATTCCCGCCGTCAATCTGCTATAGGGTGGGCGGAAAGTGGTTAAAGACTGAGACGCTGCAAGACATTCAATTTTTTGTTGTTCGGATTTAGAAACTTTTTAAACTCTGCCCTTCCCAGCTACATATAACTTACCTTCTTCTCTGCTTTCCTATGGCTGTATTTTTTAAAGTGTTTCTTTCCCCAGAATTTCATATTTCTGATATGCGCCTTCTGTACCGTGTTCTTGTATGAAAAAGTACCTTGTTCTCTTTATATTGCTTCCTTTGTGTGAAATCCTTGGTGTTCTGGTCAGTCCCTCTTCTTTCCTATTAAAAACTGACCAGACTAGTCAGGAGAACACAATGTGGTCAGTTCTCTAGTTATGCTGGGAACTCAGCCTGCTCTCCTCCAATGATCAGATTCGTCCTGACACGCCTCCATCTCCCCACAGCCTTTCACTGGGAAGATCGGTGTGCTGTTGCTTCTCCTCCCTCCAGCTCTTATGCAACTAACAACAGAGGGAATGTGCTTATAAAAAGGGAAATAAAAGGTATTTATGTTTTTTTTTTTTTGTTTTTTTTTTTTAGAGCTATACACAAATGTTTTGCCTTTCATTTCAGTTTTAAACAGAATGGGTCGTTTTACAAGGTGATAATTTACAATTACTCAAAAAAAACAAAAAAAAACAAATGCAGTAAAGTATGCTTGCTATACTCACTGTGGAACCTAAGGGGTAATCCTCTGCATTGTGTAAAAGGGCTGTATGATCCTGTCTTCTCTGATCCTCCCCTTCTTTTACTGTCCTCAATCCATCTGCTGATAGAACAGAGCCCTAGGAGGTGCTCTGCACATGCTCAGTTTGGTGTGTATTGCTAGAGAATTTTTTTTTTTCTTTTAGTAGGGCGCATGTGAGCGGCACAGGGACAACCAGCACTGTCCAGACAGAGGTTCATCAGCCTCAAAGGACAGTCAAAAGCGAATAAAAACTTCTCCTACAAGCTTTAACTAGTGCTCTGCCAGACACTGATAGAAGTTACAAGACTGCTATATACTGCTGATGAGAAAAATTATTTAGCAGTTTATATTTACTAAAAAAATTGCATTTTCATGTTTGTGTACTGTGGGAGACCTAATATAGTGAATGCAGGGTCCTGGGTTTGGTAACAGTAAACAATACTGAGGAATGTCTCACGTGACCGCAAGGGGTGTCTGAGTGACCACTGACCAAGCACCTTCAGTGTCACATGGGAAGAATGGGAGTGCTTCCTATACTTGCCCCACACCATTACATCGATGGGTCTCAGGTATTTACTGTATCACCAGCTGAACAGAACCGTGGAGCAGACAAGGGAATGCATGTGCAGCTGGACAGGGCACTGAATAATTGAAACCATTGACGTGCCCTGCAATAAGCAATGGACAGGTTTTATCCTAAATCAGTTTTCAGTGGCAGTTATTTAAAACCAGAAGAAAGCAGACATGAGGACCTGCGTATATTTACTCCTTGGGTTAACTCCCTTCCCTTTTTTTTTTTAAAATAACCTACCGTATGTTATTATTCCCTCTCCCCTCCCTTTCCATTTTCCCTTGGAAGCTGGACATATTTTCTTATTTCTATTCCAATCTGCTAATTGGAATAGCAGCGTCCAGGAAAGGCAACTCGGCACCCTTGTGCCCATATGTAGGCTGCCATCCAACTCATTTTCTAAAACCAATGCCGCCTGAACCACTAAATAAACACACACACACACTGTTTCAAACCATCAAATCTGTTTCGAGCGCACGCATGTATATAAATATAGAATCTCTCCCACTTGTGTGACTCGAGCTCAGCTGCCAACATGCAGAATAAAAATAATAATAATAATTGGGGAAAATAAAAAGCCATGCTAGCAGCAGCCCACTCCTTTTGCAGCCAGAATCAGCCTGGGCTCTTTTAATGACTCTTTTGTGTTCATTAAATCTGACGTCAAATGTATTGCATTCACTCTGCTTTCCGCACCCTCTGTTGCGTGCTGATATAGATCAGGAGAAGGTACCACGTTCAGGCAGTTATAGTAATTTACTTAATGGTCACTATTGCATTAGCCAACCGAGAAGAGAAAAATGCAGCTGTGTTGTTTGGAGTACATATTTATAGTGCTACGGACTCTTAAAGTGAACCTGATCCCAGACCATATATTTACCTATTCTGAACAAGCAGTAAAAGCACTTTAAAACAAACCACCCTTCATCGCTGGATCCTTTGAGGATTCTGGCATTGCTGAGTTTCTAATCTGCCCCTGGATGCACTGAATTTTATTTTCTCTAAACTCAGCTAAACCGAATGCACTTTAACACAGGCAAACACACAGTGTCAATTGTACCAAATTAAATGCATGTATGTGTTTATATATGTCCTGTAAATGCATATAGGCAATTAACCGCCATGTATGTCATTGCCAATGTGAATGACTTCTTTTTTTTAGAGAACAAAATCTTGGCAGGATCTTTGAGAATGAATAATTTCACTTTAAAAGTAACTAAAGAGCTCAGAAAGGGCTTGTTTTAAAACTAGTTTACTTCTTGTTGAAGCCAATCTCTGACAGTATGCAAAAATGCTTCCTTGCATCCTTGCAGTGGGGCTGCCCATCACACCTCCTGAGTTGAAAGCTCATTTAGGTCTAGGGGACTGTGAAAATAACTTACTTACCTGAATCTCCGCTCTGCTGGCTCCAGCAGTGGAGTTTCTCTCTGAGTCCTCACAGCCATTACAAAGCTATGGGCTCTGCGTTGCTCTTGAAGACTCCAGAAGACCTCTGACTGCCAAAACATAGGGGGAGGAGGCTGCAGGGACAGTTCTCACAACCAGGGGCGGACTGACCATTAGGGCACTCAGGCACTGCCCGAGGGCCCGGGGACAGTGAGGGGCTCCAAGAGCGTACCTCTGTGCCAAGGAATCTGTGCTTATCCCAGAGCCTAGTGCCAGAACTGAGCTCTGATAACAGGCCTGCCAGGGGCTCGCTAGTGTTGGGCACTCAGGACACCTTACCCGCTACTCTTGAGGGGTGCCCAGACTCCCTCACATAGTGATCGCCCCTCTGTAGCAGCCAACACCAGCATCTCTCCCTCCTGAGCCTGCACACCATACAGAGAGCTCACTGAAGATCCTCCTCCTCGGCTCTGATGTACACAGACAGGAGAAGGAGGAGCCGGGGAGGAGGGGCAACAAACTGCAAGAGCCATGCTGATTATCTGAGGTATGTGCATCATTTATCATTTATGGATAGAGAAGGGGAGCACAGTAAGCAGGAAGGGTGGGGTGGGTAGATAGTACACATGCAGAAGTGATGGGAGAGGGGGTGCAAAAGGATATGTGCTGCGGGTGCTTTTGGAGGGGAAAGGACTTGTGCTAGTAAATGGGGGGGGGGGGGGGTGTGCAGTGCTGGGTCTAAGGATGAACAGCTCAAGGTTTTTTCCTTCATGCATTCTATATAAAAAAACCTCCTATGTAGCAACCCCTCCAGTCCCCCCTAATACTCACCTTAACTCCATCTCGATCCACCGATGTGCACGAAAGCCTTGGCTCTCTCTGGGGACTCTCCCTCCTCATTGGCTGAGGCAGGGGCCAAGCTGCAGCTGTGTGTGTGTGAAGACATGCAGAGCTGTGGCTCGGAAGCAAGCCTGCTTGGGTGCCCCCACTGCAATCTGCTTGCACTGGGGGCACTGACGTTAACTTCAGTTTACACTTCAGGGACTTAGCATTAGCAGACAGTTGTACATTTTTGTTGTTAGATTCTACAATGAACGTCATTGGGAAAAGAAAAAATAATCTTTAAGGCTGGGTTCACACCTCTGTGCAGAGTGGCTCACAGCAGGGGTCCGGTGCGTCCCTGTTCACCATTTCAGGTCTGATACGGTCTGAATTTATGACCTGAAAAGGACCAGAAGACACATAGGGCCCATGTCCAAGCTGTGTGAACCTGCTCTTTTGAGAGCTGGTCACAGGCCCCTGACGTGAATTGAATGTGAGGAAACCTGCATCCAATTCGCATAAGTATGAACCCAGCCTAATGCATGTCTAAACCCAAGACCAAAATGTTATATGCTGCAAATGTGGCCGCTAAATTCATTTCCATTTCCAAGCTTTTTCTTTTTTTTTTTTTCTTAACTGGTGATCCTGTCTGTTATACTAATAATGTTCACTCACATTGCTGTCTGTGAAGAAAGTAATGACTACAGAATACCTCCTCCTCTCTTTATCCTCCATAAAATAGGCAGAGGTGTTCTTTTTATCATAACTATTCCCAATATATTTCCTTGAGAACATATTTCAAAGGTACATTTAACAGCCCAAAAAGGCTCACACATAAACAAATCTGTTGCTTAAAAAAGAAGCAAGTCATGGAGCAGTGAAGGTAAGACCCAAAGTCATTAACAAAGAATATTTTTGTTGTTCAGTTGTTTAGTCATTTCACTCTTCATTACCTCATGGACCATAGCATGGACCAGGCTTTTCTGTCCACCACTGGCTCCCAGAGCTTGCTTAACTTCATGTTCATTGTTTTGATGAGGCTATCTATCCATCTTGTTTTCTGTCGTCCTCTTCTCCTTTTTCCTTCCATGTTTCCTAGCATCAGGGTCTTTTCCAGTGAGTCCTCTCTTCGCATAAGTTGGCCAAAGTAGGAGTTTCAGCTTCAGGATCTGTCCTTCCAGTGAATATTCAGGGTTGATTTCCCTCAGGATTGACTGGTTTGATCTTCTTGCCATCCAAGGGACTTTCAAGAGTTTTAACCAACACCACTGTTCAAAAGCATCAATTCTTTGACATTCAGCCTTACTTATGGTCCAACTTTCACAGCGATAGCTTACTACCGGGAATACCATAGCTTTGCCTATATGGCACTTTGTCGGTAGGGTGATGTCTCTGCTTTTTATAATGTCGTCTAGGTTTGCCATTGCTTTCCTCCCAAGAAGCAAGCGTCTCTTAATTTCATGGCTACAGTCACCGTCTGCTGTGATCTTGGAGCCTAGGAAGATAAAATCTGTCACTGTTTCCTTTTCTTCTCCTTCTATTTGCCAAGGAGTGATGGGGCCGGTTGCCATGATCTTAGTTTTCTTATTGTTAAAATTTCAGGCCCGATTTTGCGCTCTCCTCTTTCACCTTCATTTAGAGACTGTTTTAGTTCTTCACTTTCTACCATTAGTGTGGTATAATCTGCATATCTCAGGTTGTTGATATTTCTCCCTGTGATCTTAATTCCAGCTTGTGATTCGTCGATCCTTGCATTTCGCATGATGTACTCTGCATATAAGTTAAATAAGTAGGGTGACAATATACATCCTTGCCGCACTCCTTTCTCAATTTTGAACCAGTCAGTTGTTCCATGTCCTATTCTAACTGTTGCTTCTTGATTTACATACAGGTATTTCAGAAGACCGATGAGGTGGCCTGGTATTCCCAATTCTTTCAGCATTTGCCACAACTTGTAAAGGAGCCTCAAAGGCTCTTTAAAACTTAAAAGGTTTCTCTCCATTTTCATGATTGCACCTTTTAAAGGTATACAAAAACTCAAGGCAAACCAGTCCTGCTAGATCAGAAAACTAGTCCTGATGACAGTTGTTCTACCCAGGGATAAGCAAAGCCTGCAGTGTCTGCCTGCTCACCTTGCTTCTTCTCTTATACACCCTGCATCAAGATAAATTTGATGGGATTGGCTGGCGCCGTGATGCATGCGCAGAAGAAGTACGCGGCGGCCATTTTGTTGGTGGGATATCCACACTACCGAACCGCTGTTGATTGATCTTGGAGAATGTAAGCTGCTTTTCATTTATGTCTCAATAAAATGTCTTTGATATGCTACACCATGAGGGGATTCTCTGCTTATATTTCCCGAGTGTTTAAAAGAGACTTTGGGGGAACTTAATCTGGCTGCCAGTAAGAGGAGGCGTTTGGATTTGATCGGTCCCTTCCTGCCACTGTCTACAACATATTCTGGGCATGTTTTGACCCTGTAGGGTCTGTCTAGTTGGTAAGAGTACCCTATTATACTGCTCGGTGGTGGTCTTTCCTGCTTTGCACCCCTCCATAATTACAGTTTATGTGGACTCTGCCAGCATACTTGGGACTTGCTTTTTTATCAGCATTTCTTGTGTAACATGGACTAGCGCGACACCATTCCATAATATTCAATGGATAAGGCTACCCAACAAGCAACACATAGAAACGCAAGTGAATTGTGCTTTAAAAAGCGCTAGTGACAACCTGCATTCCCGCTAAGCGATATGTGAACGGGGGTCCAAAGCACTAATTTTATTCTGCTATTTGTCCCTTTAGACATGACTCCAAATATGTTACTAGTACAAAGTATGGCAAAGTTATTTACAATTGTTTGATAAATCTACAAAATGACAAAAATGAAAAAACATAAATGTTTCTGTACAAACAGAATTTCAGGTTTGCACAAGCATGCCTTGGTAAACAAACAAAAAAAGGTAAGAAAAAAATTACACAATTGCATAACAATTAGCTTCACATAGGTGTTGTGGGAGCCCAGCTTGTTATGACCACAGGGGGTGCATAATCAAGCCGGCTTGGGCCCACATTATTTACGGACAGCATGGGACCCACATGTCAATAAATGAGCTTTCTGTCTAGGAGAAAGGACTGCCTGAACATATATCCAATATCTAAAACAGACAATCTAGACTATGCCATCTAATTCATCTTCTTGGTTCTACAGGAATAATCATCTACAGAAACGCTGGCTATGCAAGGTGATGGCCAAAGCTGAGAGATTTTAGATATTACATCATCCAGGCGCCAATGGGAACCATCATATGAGAGCCATATAAGCATGCTGATGCTGCTCTGAAAAAGGATTGCTCCATACAACCCAGTCCTTTGACATTTAATCAATCTCTTAGATATGGAAGGTGACAGCACTGATGACATTTTATAGTCATCTATAGCAGGGGGTCTCTAAACTTTCTAAACAAAGGGACAGTTTATTATCCTTCAGACTTTAGAGGGGCCAGGCTGTGGCCAGTATGAGTAGAAAATGTCCTGGTTGGTAACAATGCCCCATTATTGGTGTCAGTGACAGGAATTGTGCCCCATAGTTGGTGTTATTGGGAAGAATAGTGCACCACTATTGATGTCAGTGGCAGAAATGATGCCCCATTGTTAATGTCAGTGGGAGGAATCGTGCCCCAAAGGCCAGATAAAGGCAAACAAAGGGCCATTTGGGGCACGATTCCTCCCACTGACATTAACAATGGGGCATAATTTCTGCCACTGACATCAATAGTGGTGCACTCTTCTTCCCAATAACACAAGCTATGGGGCACAATTCCTGTCACCGGGCTGTAGTTTGAAGACCACTGATCTATAGTGATAATTTGCATGTATATAGGCACCTAAAGAGCCAGCAACAAACTTTTCAGCAGTCTATAGTTTCTTCGTTTTTAGACTACTACTTGAGAATGTAAAATTTACAGATGCAGCTAAAGAAAAGCTAAGCACTGTACTTGTATACCAATTCCTCGTAAAATAGCTGCTGGATAGTACAAATGTTCACAAACACCCCCCAACAACATTTACTGCCTCAAGATCTATTTCTGGGAAAGATTAGGACTCCCACTATGTGTGCTATGGCTAACTCTTCCCATCCTCCTCCTCACCACTGCCAGAGTCACAAACTCCAGGCTTCACTCTCACTTTAGAACCAGTGTTCTGCATCTGTTACCTTGGAAACATGGCTGTATCAGCAATCCACTGGGTTTAGCTTAGGACAATACTTGCCGCACACCCTGCACATCAGTTTGCGCTGCGCAGGCTGATGTCACCCGTAACCATGGAGCCTGCAGCTGAGACCCACTCTTGCCCTTTCCACTGTAATGTGCATCCTTCATGCATGATACAAGATGATTTTAATCTAATTAGTGCTGTGAGATGATGTACAGTATTCTATGTTCGTAATCATTACTGAATTGTTACAGCAACCAATTAGGCACAATGAGTGACACAAAGTTTACTAAACAAAGAAAAAAAAAAAAACTGGACAGTGGTCATAAGGATCAAATAGCCTCATCAGGTACAATATGATATCGCTTGAATACCGGATCCAACTAGAACATATTGACAAGGAACTTTACATTAATATTCACTGCATAAACTTCACTTTAACATAATTAAATACCAGCATTGCTAATGCCATTTTCTGGTCCACATATTCCCTGAGATCCTGTGTAATTGTATTCTGCCATATTTAATTATCTATAGAGAGCTTTCTTCTATTTTCAGTGAGCACCCACTGCTTCAGAAATCCTGTAAGACGTCGGTGACGACAACTATTGACATCACATGACCATTATAAATGAACACTGCGGGCATTGGTTTGTTTTATCAGTTCAGCACACAGCAGTAAGTAGTCATCACAGCTGGGGGATGGTGCCTTGCGCTCTTATAGCGCAAGTAATCGTTTACCCCTTTTTTTAACCTAAACACTCAAACTGACATTCCATTCATTACTTTGCATGGCAGCTCATCTGCCGTGCATAGAAACACAGGGTGACACAAGCGGCTGCGTGGCGGTGCAGAAAAATCTAGAACTGTTGCATTTTTCCGCTAGGGCACAGAGAAAACCACTGTTTTTTCTGTGCCCTTGCAGACAGCTGCATTTTTCTTAAATAGAAAAAAACACTAGTATGAACCAGCCCTAAAGCAGAGTTCTGGGCAAATTTTTTTTTTTTTAAATTAAAAATACCCCTAGAATAGTCATTGTTTGTGCATTTAACCACTTCAATAACGGGCACTTTTCCCCCTTCCCGCCCAATTTTCAGCTATTAGCGCTGTTGCATTTTGAATAACAATTGAGCGGTCAAGCAACACTGTACCTAAACCAAATTTATGTCATTTTTTCCCCCACAAATAGAGCTTTCTTTTGGTGGTATTTGATCACCGCAAAGTTTTTTCTTTTTTTCTACACAAATAAAAAAAAGACCGAAAAGTTTGAAATAAAAAAAAAAAAGTTTTTTTGTTTATGTTATAAAATTTTGTAAATAGATACATTTTTTCCTGCACTGATTAGCACTGACGAGGCCACACTGACAGGCACTGATGAGGAGGCCCTGATGGGGTGGCACTAATATGCAGCACTGATGGGCACTGATAGGCAGCACTGATATGTGGCACTGATATGCAGCATTGGTTGGCACTGATAGGTGGCACTGATAGGCAGCACTGATGGGCACTGATAGGTGGCACTGATGGGCACTTATAGGCAGCACTGGTGGGCAATAATGGGCACTGGTGGGCGGCACTGATAGATGGCAATGATGGGCACTGGTGGGCAGCACTGATGGGGAGGGCACTGGCGGGCAGCACTGATGGGGAGGGCACTGGCGGGCTCCCTGAGCCATGATCGCCATCCCTGGTTGCCATGGTGGGCATTCCTAGGGTCATGGGTGTGCATCCCTGGTGGTTCTAGTGGCACCCCCCCCCCAAGGGTCTGCACTGGTAATCAATGCTCCAATTACCAGCATAGACCCTAGAGGAGAGCCGCAGATCGGCGCTCCTCTACTCGTGCCTGTCAAGCACGAACTGAGGAAAGTCGATCCACGGCACTTCCTATTTACTATGTGACCAGCTGTGATTGGACACAGCTGGTCACATAGTAAAGAGCCTATGTTAGTAGGCTCTTTACTGAGATCGGAGATGCGGTGTGTCAGAGTGACACGCCGCATCACGATCGCCGCTCATATGACGTCCGGTCAGAATAATGTAACCACCTTCCCGCCATCATTTGCCTATAGGGCGGGCGGGAAGTGGTTAAACAATGATATCCTCTAACTTTCCCCCTGTTTAGTGTATCTAAAAGGATGAATTACTTACCTTGTGAAGTTCTTGTCCAGCGCAGCCATCTGCGGTGTGGGCAGCTGAAGCCGCAGTGTCCCTTTTCCTGGAGTCGCGAGTCCCAGAATTCTATACCTCGTCACTTCCGGTGCAGGCGCATCATCCCACAGCTGGTTTAAAAGTCATTGTGCATGTCCAGAAGCTGTTCTCGTGCCTGCACCGGAAGTGACGAGGAACATCGGTGCAGGCGCATTGACTCCTGGGATTGATGACACAATCTACCAGGAGTCAATACAAAGCAGGAAATTACGTTGGCGGCCGCGGCCGCATTAGGAGGAAGTGGAAGGAAGGGAAGATATTTTTCATTAAAAATAAGGTAAGTGAAAAAAAAAATATATAGCCAATTCGATTTTAGAAAGGGATATAGGTAAGAATGATGTAAAGTGTAAAATTAGGGTGGAACTCCACTTTAAACTGCTGTAATTTTAAGAATAGCAGACTTAACACTTTGCACCATTTTGCCCTCTTCTAGCTCCGTGCTCTTTCTTGCCACTTTGATTCTTCCACATTTGACATCCTCCGTCTTCCGCTACTGGGTAACCACTGATGATGTAACTCCCCCATATATGTAATATAATTACATTTTTTCAACATGTTGTAACTATTTTCGGTATCTAACAGTAAATTAAAAACAGTTTCTATTTTAAAAATGTCTGTGGTTTAAAGCAGAACTAAAGGCATCATACAAAAACTTACAAGAAATCGGGCTTTTTATCGAAGAAAAGAGATGCAATGTTTCCCGCAATAAAATACACCTATCTGCCTGCTCAATTTTCTGTGGTATATAAACTGCAGCTTGGTTTACATCACTGGTCCCTGTGCTGTCCCTGTGTGCTGGGATGACTGACTCCTGGAACTCCAGGAGTTGCATTATCCAGAGCCAGCCAATGAAAATGACCAAAGTTTGGCACCTGGAAGGAGCTGTAGTTCCTGCAGCCGGCCCCTACATCACTACATGACACAGAACTAACAAATTGGCTGGAGTATCAAAACCCGTTTTCAATTATAGCTATTAGGGTTGAAGCTCTAAAACTTTTCACATCCAAGTACAGAGTTCTTCACCCAAGCAGGAAATGACATTTCTAGAGGTGTTTCATACACAGTGTATGGAATGCTTCCAGACTGCCATATTGAATGGAATCTTACAGAAAATTACAGTGCTGCAGATTGAAAAAGAAAGGTAATATTCAATAACATTAAATTACAGTATGGCTTGTGAAGCAATTGTATATACTATATTCTTTTTATTTACTATATTTTTTTTCTGCGAAAGTGGAGTTTCCCCTTTAAGGCTATGTAATCATTGAGGCAGCCATATTTGATCATTACATAAACAGGCTGAGCTTCCAGACAGATATTATCCTTTTTTATTTATCTGTGCAGACTGTTTGAGAACATCATACAGTAATTTCTAGGTGTTTATACCTGTACCCCTCAGCAACTGTTCTGTAGTGATCCTGGCTGAACTTCTTAGGCCAGCCATTCTTAATCAGGGTTTTGTGGAACCAAAGAGTTTTGCATAGTGATCTGCAATGCATACCCCTAGGAAAACGGGTACCCGAAACAGAATGTTTCCAACTGGTGACTATGAGGGAAATGGAGATGTTAGGAGATCTCTGGGTAAGGGTCTGCAGATCAGTAACATAACTGAAGATGTATGCAAGGGAAGTAGTCAAGTTCTGTGGCACCTATAAACCCTATAAGGCGGGAAAACAAATGAATAAGTAAGGTATTGAGAATAGGGGCAATTAAACCATTTTCAGTACTAAGCTGGGGAAAAAGTCTACTGATGCCAAAGACTAGTTCTTTATGGAGATGAGACAGCCTGGTGATCTTTGACCCTGATATGGGGAGGAAGGGCATAATAAAACTTAGACCCAAGTCTAATGGTTGTAAGCCAGGGAGACTTGTGAAATAAAAGGGGGGCTCATGTAATAGACCTAACCTCCACATATAATGAAGAGTAGAGTTCTCGTGACCTTGACTAGAGAAGCTGGGCATTGGATGTCCGGAAGGAGTCCACCAGCTGAATTTGAGGCAAACAAAGGGTGCCAAGGACAGTATGTTCATGAACATGAGGTCAGTGATACACAAAAGGTTGAGCTGAACAGAAATGTGAATGATAATGATGTCAGGATTAGATTCAGAAATCACAAACAGTACAAGGTTGGGGGAGGAGCCAGAGAAGGGTGCAGAATCAAATGCAGAAGTGAAAGCATAAGTATTTGGGCCTAGGATTTGACTCAGGAGCTATGTGTTCAATGTAATCCCCAAGGGGATTCCCAAAGAGAAGCTTTCCTTTGAAGAGCATGCTCAAAAGGCCTCATTCACAAGGGTGGTCTGCCGACCAAGCTTTAAGCCATAAAATACCCATATAAACAGAATGTAAGGATGTCCTAAAGATTTGCAGAATGGCGCTCTTTATAAAATCTACATAGAAGAGCAGTGCCGAGGCCAAGAGTTACACAGTTTATCTGGTTGAAAAAAAGACATAAGTACATCCAGTTCAACCGACAAAGGAAAAAAGAAAAAAAAAATACATACACACAAATCGAAAACCTCCATATACACAATCCTATACCCAAAGTTGAAGGCAAAAAAAAATGCTCAGTAAAGCATGATCCAATTTGCTCAGTGGGGGAAAGATTCCTTTCTGATCCCCCATATGGGAATCATATATTCCCTGGATCTACTTTACCTATAAATATTAGTACCCAGTTATATTTTGTGCATTTAAGAAAGAATCCAGGCCTTTCTTTTTAACCACTTAAGGACCGGGCCTTTTTCTAACACTTCTTGTTTACAAGTTAAAATCAGTTTTTTTTTTCCTAGAAAATTACTTAGAACCCCCAAACATTATATATTATTTTTTAGCAGAGAACCTAGAGAATAAAATGGAAATTATTGCAATACTTTATGTCTCACAGTATTTGCGCAGCAGTCTTACACACGCAGTTTTTTTGGAAAAAATGCAATTTTTTTTAATAAAAAAAAAAAAAAAGTTAGCACAATTTTTTTCCAGAATGTGAAATATAATGTTACACCGAACAAATAGATACCCAATATGTCATGTTTCAAAATTGCGCACCCTTGTGGAATGGTGACAAATATTGGTACTTAATAATCCCCAATCTACAGGTTACCAGTTTAGAGTTACAGAGAAGGTCTAGGGCTCAAATTATTGCTCTCACTCTAGCGATTGCGGCGATACCTCACATGTGTGGTTTGAACACCGTTTATATATGTCGGAGTGACTTGCGTATGCGTTCACTTCTGCGCGCGAGCTAACGGGGACGGGGCGTTTTCATTTTTTTCCCCTATTTTTTATTTTATTTTTAAACTGTCCTTTTAAAAAAAATTTTTTGATTACTTTTATTCCTATTACAAGAAATGTAAACATCCCTTGTTATAGAAATAACCTCTTTAATGTGAGATCTGGGGTCAAAAAGACCTCAGATCTTACATCTACAAAAAAAAAGGGAAAAAAAAATGGATTTTTGTGAAATCCTTTTCTCTGATGTTCATTGAGGGACACAGCTTCATATCTTCATTGACCGTTGGGTTATGCAGCTCTTCCTAGGAGCAGGACACTAGGAAGTTAACAAGACTTTGACTACGCCATGGGCGGTCCCAGGGGGGTATACTCCCACTTCCTGCTCTAGGACCTCAATTTTGTAACAAGCAGTGTCAGAAAAATACATAACCCAACTTCCACAGAGGGGTGGGTGCAGTGTCTGTCAATGAACATCATAGGAAAGGATTTTACGGTAAGACAAAAATCCAGTCTTCTCTTTCGTTCATCGACAGACCCAGCTTCATATCTTCATTGACCGTTGGGATGTCCCAAAGCAGTGTCATCATGAGTGGTGGGCACACAGCAAACTGTTAACAAAAAAACAGCTTTTTTTTGGAACAACTGGGGCTCAGCAACCGGAAAAAAACACATCCTCCAGAGGCTGCAGCCTCAACAGCAGCAGCCTGCAAAACTTTGTGGCCGAAAGCAGCATCTGCAGATGCCAGGACGTCCACTTTGTAAAACTTGGTGAACATATGCACAGGCGACCAGGTGGTCGCCTTGCACAGCTGGACCACAGACGCCTGATGACGGAAGGCCCAGGAGGCACTTAGTGCCCTTGTAGAATTTGCCTTGACAGGGAAAGGAGGGACCTGACCCTTAATAGGCTTGCACCACCATCTGCCTTATTCACCTGGAAATAGTCGCAGCAGACGCAGCCTGCCCCTTACGGGGTCCATCCGTAAGTACTAATAGGGAATCCGATTTACGAATGGTTTCAGTCGCTGCCAGGTACACCCTGATGGCACGAACCACATCCAAGGAATGTAAGGCAATCTCTTTTGAATGTTTTGGCTTAGAACACAGGAAAGGCAACACAATGTCCTAATTCAAATGGAAGCCTGAGATGACCTTAGGAAGAAATGACTGACAGGGACGAAGAACCACCTTGTCCCTGTGAATTACCAGGTAAGGTGACTGACAGGACAACGCAGCCAATTCAGAAACCCTGCGTGCCGAAGTGATGGCCACCAAGAAGGTCACCTTCTGTAAGAGAGTCAATAAAGGAATCTCATGAATATTCTCAAAAGGATCTTTTTGAAGAACAGATAAACACCAAATTAAGATCCCACGGGGGCACCAGAGACCTCACAGGAGGAGCCCCATGGCGAACTCCTTGCACAAAAGTGTGAAACAAGAAATTCAAGGCTAATGGGCTTTGCAAAAAAATTGCCAAAGCAGAAATCTGGCCCTTAATGGTGCCCAGAGCTAAGCACTTTTCTACACCTTCTTGTAGAAATTCCAGCAGACATGATATCGAGAAGACACGGGAGGAGACACCCCAAGCCTCACACCAAGTAATATACACCTTCCAAACCCGATAATAGATCTTGCGGGAAGTACATTTTCTTGCTCTTAACAGAGTAGGAATCACCGAATCTGACAACCCTCCATCCTTCAGTACCTGGCTTTCAATAGCCAGGTCGTTAAAGCCAGCGACTATAAAGCAGGATGGAAGATCAGACTTTGAGACAACAGATCTTTTCTGAGAGGGAGCTGCCATGGAGCATCAGCGACCAGTCTTACCAACCCTGGGTACCAAGATCGGCGAGGCCAGTCCGGAGTCCAGTTCACTAAGCAGCATTACAACATATTACCATCAACATGTAGAGCATTCAAAAGCATGGGGAGCCCACGCAGGGGCGAAATGACATTGGCATCAAAAAAACAACAGCACAGCAATAAATAGCATGAGACAGAGAGTGCAGTACGGGCGGCATTTCAGCCAACTCTCAGTCGGTGGCTAGGTAACCCCCGGGCCACCCCCACCAAGGCAGGCAGCAAGCAGCGGGATGGAAGAGTCCGCCAACCATCTGGCCCAAACTCTGTCGTGCTTCTTGGGGCACCTCCTATGAAAGTACGTGTCCCTGTACAGCGGTATCACTTAATCCACCAGCGCCCTCCACCTCTGAAGCGGGGAGAGAGACCGCTGTCTCCAGTGAAGCACTATATTCTTCCTGGCGAAGAAAAGAAGGAGACCCATGAGAGTGCGGTCCGCCACACTAGGCATAAGGTCATCCAGGAGGCCCAATAGAGCTATTTTGGGCGAGGGGTCAATTGAAACCTGCAAAACGCCGTTCGCAGCAGCAAATACCCGCGACCAATAATCTGACAGATCCGGGCAGGTTCAGAAGATGTGAATAAAGTCCCCAGGAGTGCGGCCGCACCGCCAGCACTCCGGGGAGTGGGAACCATGTATCTTATGTAGGCGATGGGGGGTGAGGTAGGCCCGGAGAGCAGAACCATACGATCTCCAAGAGAGACCAGGATCTTAAAGGGTGAGTCCAACACCTGCCGCCAGTCCTCCGCGTCCATGTCCGGGACATCCCGAGTCCACAGATCCCGGAGACCCGAGAGCTCCGGAGAGAACACCCGAAGGAGATGGGCATGCAGGACAGAGGCGGCACAAGCGGAGCAGTCAAAATGGAGAACCCGCTCCAGATCCGACCGCACCGCCCCCACCCCCCTTGTGGGAACTGGGCCCTGAAGGCATGGGACAACTGTAGATAATGGAATAAGTGAGACGGGGGCACCCCGTGGGAATCTAGGAGTTGATCAAACGTAGGGAGGGAGAGGTCCGAGGACAGATCCGAGATCTTTTTAATGCCAAATTTGGTCCAGGCCGCTGGGTCAGGGAGGGAGGACAGATGGGGTAGGGTAGGAATAATCCACAGCGGCGCATTAGGGGAGACCGCGGTGCTCGGGTACGCCTCTAACGCCAGGCCCTGAGCGTCGTTCGCATGGAAGAAGTCAAGGGATACTATGCATTAAGATAAAAAGCCTTCTGTGTACAGCAGCCCCCCCCCTAATACTTACCTGAGCCTCCTCTCTATCCAGTGATGTCCACGAGTGCTTCAGCCATCCAGGACTCTGTCTCCTGATTGGCTGAGACACAGCAGTGGTGCCATTGGCTCCCACTGCTGTTAATCAAACCAATCAGGAGAGAGAGGGGGCAGGGCCAAACAGCAGCTCCATGTCTGAATGGATACACAGAGCTGCAGCTCGGCTCCGGGGCCTCCATAGAAAGCTGCTTGCTGTGGGGCCATTCGACAGTAGGGAGGGGCCAGGGACCAGAGAAGAGGAGGATTTGGGGTGCCCTGTTCAAAACCACTGCACAGAGGAGGTAGGTATGCCATATTTGTTATTTTAAATTGAAAAAAAAACAAAACTTTACAATCACTTTAAGATATTATTCAAACATACTATATGGTTTTAATCATAGATTTTAAGTGACAACAAAGAACATTTCTGCCAACTAAAACCAATCAAAATTTTTAGAAATTACAAGTGGAAGCTGGTTGTCATGAACTATCCATTTTTATGGTATCACACTTTCATATATACTCTCAAAGTGACATACAGTATAAGGTGTTTGCTTCTACTAATCATTTTCCCCAATAATTAGTGCTAAATATTTTAAATCTACAGTTTGGGTAGTATGCTCATGGGCTGGTATTACTTTTTCTTGTAATATACAATATACATTTTGGACTTTATAGCTTGTAATTTACCCAGCATAATCAGGGTTGTAGAACCCTACTAAGTGTTTTTACTGCATTTGAAAGCAAAAACTGCACAGATTCTTTTAAACGACGGAGGCATCCATATTACAGAACAAACATGTCCTCTAGAAGAGATGAGCATGCTATATAAAAGAAAATATAAAGTTAATACCTGAATCATGTAGAGCTGTGCAATCCGGTATTCTTCCACCGTCATGGGCAGTGGGATGCGATATTCCTTAATCAGCATCTTGAAGAAATCTCTGACCCTCCAAAGCTGTCAGAATCAGTCACCCAAGGAACGCCACGTTTTTAAATGATTGCCAGGGAAGTCATTTGGGGAAACCTGAAACAAGACAAGCATATGACAAAGTTATTTTTCCATCCGTCTTGTGGAGGGAACGTATCACCCCTCTTCATGTTCCACTCAAGAGAAACAAGCAAACCATGAGTGACAGCATTAACCTTTTCAGTGCTTGGTGCAGCAACCACAGTCTGTCACATGTTAAGGCTACAGGCACCTGACAGCAAGTCACAACACAAGGATCACTGCTCATGGTGTGTAAATATAAAGCTAAACAAAAATCATTTTTTATAGGACCAGTGAAATACAATGCAATATGTATGTATCAACTTTATTGCTCTTTTCCAAAAAAAAAACAATACAAAAAAAACCCTACTTGCACCACAGTAACAGCCTATAAGATGCATGCCTGTAAACATGATGACCTCTCAGTGGGGCAGGGTGGTTATTGACATCCCTGCTGGCCACCCAACTCACTACTCATTAGAATGTATCTGCCCCTAGACCGGCAAAAATTCATTATCAGGTGACTGTGTTGCATCATAACAGGCTAATTTTAAAGAGACTTCAAGGTACGTTTATTGATTCTATTGTATTTTTAAACTCCATATTTTTATATCCGCAAAGACAAGAGCTTATAAACATTTTTTTTTATTTGAGATCCTAGAATTTAGATTTAAGAGGACTCCTACTTACTAACAAAATACAGGAGTTTGGTATAATAAAAAAGGGGAAACTCCTTCACAACCTTACAACACTAAATAAAGAGACTCTGTCATCTTGCTCATTCAGGGCATTTTAACATAGAAACAGAGTAAAGTGACAGCAGAGGAAAGACCATTGATTTTTTAAAACCTATTCCACCTGACAACCTTATATTCCCCCCCTCACTTCTTCTCCCCATCTCAGTCACCAGAAAATACCCAGTAACGGAGAAATTATGTCACCCCCTAAGTATTGTGGCTGGCCATTAAGTTTGAGTTTTGCTTTATGAAATGCACATATTCCCCTCATACCAAAAGTCCTGGGCAGCCACAGAAGGAGGTACAATAGGGAGAGAACTGTGAAGGTGAGTAAAAGGTAGTCAGAGGTGCACTTTAAACCAGGGACTGACTGGCAACTTTCGACCCAGGGGGCAAGTACAAACCAGAGGCCCATGGTGCAGCGACTCAGTCCCCCTCCTACTCTCATTCTTCCTGGCCTCCTCCTGACCCCCATTCCAGGCTGAAGCCCTGCTCCAGGTACTTTCCTGGCCAACAGGGGGCAGTTGGATGGAGCTGGGACAGCTTGATCGGGGCTTGCCAGGGAAGGAGAGTCTCCAGTGGGGCATAGAACCAGCCTC
The DNA here is from genome assembly GCF_965119305.1 of Pelophylax lessonae. Classification (NCBI taxonomy): domain Eukaryota; kingdom Metazoa; phylum Chordata; class Amphibia; order Anura; family Ranidae; genus Pelophylax; species Pelophylax lessonae. The sequence goes on along the minus strand of NC_138768.1, from coordinate 233,397,807 downwards.
TGCTCTGACAGTTTACACCATCCATGTTGGGGGGGTGCCTGTGCTCTGTCCTTGTCTTCCTGCCACACTCAGTAGATCAGCAGGGGGGACTTTTTACTTCTCTTCACCAGAAATCCTTTAGGCATGTCTGTGGCACAAGCAGTGCAGTCTTTTTATAGGGCATCAAAGCGGCCCGGGGGGCAATTTCCCCCCCCTTCCCCCTGGCCCAGTCCTCCCGTGCTTTAAACACACCTAGTCATTTTGTTCTGAATGGGCAAATCAATAACCTTGAGATTTGGTCTCTGCAGAAGAGAAGCACCAGAGTATTGGCTGATCCTTCAACTTAGAAAAACGCAAATCCCCAAAGGCCCAGTCTCATGTTTCTTGGTCACCCGAGCAGCTCAGAAATCCACTTTAAAGTAGACCTTTACTCAAAAAACACACTTTGCCCCCAATTGTATTACCCCCCTCCACAATGTAAAAAAGACACATTTTTTGTGTACTTGTCAAAAGTTTTCTTTTACATTTCCAACCCCTGCCTCCATTCTTGCTTCTTGGGATATTCCAGCAGATTAGCGCTGGATTTGCATGTCCATGAAGGTCAGGGCACTCACAGATATTAAAAAAAAAAAAAAGCATAAATAATCCAAGGCTTTATATACTGACATGTACAATTTGCCCTCATCAGCCAGGAAGCTGCGCATGGGACGTACTTGGACATTCCAACATGACAATGATCCAAAACACAAGGCCAAGTCAACCTGTCATTGGCTACAGCAGAATAAAGTGAAGGTTCTGGAGTGGCCATCTCAGTCTCCTGACCTCAATATCATTGAGCCACTCAATCTCAAATGTGCAGCCCAAGAATTTACAGGAACTGGAGGCTTTTTGCCAGGAAGAATGGGCAGCTTTACCATCTGAGAATAAAAAGAGCCTCATCCACAAATACCACAAAAGACTTCAAGCTGTCATTGATGTTAAAGGGGGCAATACACGGTATTAGGAACTGGGGTATGTAAACTTTTGATCAGGGTCATCTGGGGGAGTTTCTGTTGTCATTATGATTTAAAAAGAGTAAACACAGCTGATTGATAATAAATGGCTTCAGCCAAACACTAACCACGAGTGAAAGAAAAGTTTTTGTGTTATCGTTATATTCTCTGAAAAATGGCCAAAAAAATCATAAATTCTGCCAGGGTATGTACAGCTGTAAATATATATTATCAAACATGACATATTCCGGCAACCACATACTTTAATCTTCCAAGTTCTGCTGTGAGCCGTATGCACAGACAGCAATTTAGTGGCTGATGGGTTTACCAGGGAAATGTAGGTGCATATTCAGGACTTGCATAAATCATAGCAGGTACCATATAGTAAACAGTTTATACAAATGCATACTGTATCTTTGGCTGATTCTGGATTTCTTTAAGTAGTGATCATTTAAATAAGATTATTTCTGCCTAGCCTCATGGCCATCAACCTATTTAGCCAGTATGATTTCCATGGACGTCTACTAGAGTTCCCCTGAAATAAAACCACCTCAGAGGGGAGCCTGCACACTGTTCTCCTGAATAACTGGATGGTGGGATCTTCTGACCGCCATCTTAGGTTTATTGTTATTTTTATCATCAGCTGTGGGAAACCAGTTGAAAATTGTAAAGTTCCATGTAAGGCATGGCTGCAGCTCAGAAAGAGTTTATTTTGGCCAAAATTTTCCTTTAAAGGCAGATAAAATCAAAAACAGTTTTTGGAACTGCTAAAATGTAATTCCAGTCTGTAAAAGTGGCAAATGCTGCAGGAAGGAAGAATGTTTATTGGTAAATTCTCCTAATTCAAATTTTATTTTATTGCTAAGGTATTTATGGGGTAACTATCAAAATAATGAAGTATTATTTAATTACAGTAATATATCTCTGATGTACCAAAACTTTTATAAGAAAACAAAAAGAAGGTGTGTATAAAAAAATGTTTAAAGGTGAAAACCATTGGGGCAACAACTATCACAAGCAGCGGTACATGTAACACATCTATGCTTGGAAGCATTAACCACTTAAGCCCCGGAAGATTTTACCCCCTTCCTGACCAGGGGGTATTTTGCGATTCGGCACTGCGTGACTTTAACGGACAATTGCGCGGTCGAGCGACGCTGTACCTAAACGAATTTGACGTCCTTTTTTTTCCGCACAAACAGAGCTTTCTTTTGGTGGTATTTGATCACCTGTGCGATTTTTTGATCATGCGCTATAAACAAAAAAAGAGCGTCAATTTTGCAAAAATAACAATATTTTTCACATTTTTTTATATGAAATTAAATAAAAAATTTAAAAATCAAAATTTTTTAACATTTTCGGCCAATTTGTTTTCTGCTACATATGTTTGGTAAAAAAAAATTGCAAAAAGCATATTTTGATTGGTTTGCGCAAAAGTTATTGCGTTTACTAACAAAGGGAAAGATTTTTGTAATTTTTGTTGTTTTTTTTTTTAACGCGTAATGGCGGCGATCTGCGATTTTTTTTGCGGGACTGCGACATTGGGGCGGACAGATCGGACCCTTGACTGACATTTTTGACACTTTTGGGGTTACCAGTGACATTACTACAGTAATCAGTGCTATACATATGCACTGCTACTGTAAAATGACACTGGTAGTGAAGGGGTTAACTTTTTTTGAGAGGGAGGGGCTGTGTTTGTCCCTAGGGGCGTGATTCTAACTGTGATTGGCTGTGGCTTGAGGTATAGAAACAATGATCAAGGGTCCTACATAGTAGAACCGTATGATCACTGTTCCTACACAGGGGAGAATGACAGGCGGCTTGTTTACACTAGCCGCCTGCCTTTCTCCCGCTGTCACGGACGATCGTGAGTGAGCGGCGGACATCAGGTTCGCCGCTCACACGCGCGGGGGGGTCTGTGACCGCACGGGAGCGCGTCTCCGGCGGCGCGCGCTCGCTCCCCAGAGCCTCACAGGCTAGTGACATACCGGTACGTCACTTTGCCTGTGAGGGGCTGACCGCCGCAGTATATGTACTTGCGGCGGTCGGCAAGTGGTTAAAATAGCTTAATGCTTTCAGTTCCAGGATTTATGACCCCTTTGCCACAGTCTATTATGATTTTCATCTTTTGCCAAAAGACTCCCATCTGCCATATGTTTGTACCTCTAGGACAGAGGTCTCCAAACTGCAGTCCAGGGGGCAGATGTGGCCATTCGCTTGCCTTTATATGGCCCTTGGAGCACTTATTCGCCTACAGATGCAAGACACTGTTCTCCTATTGCCACCAACAATAGAGCTTAATTCCTGTTACTGACATCAACATTGTGGCACTATTCCTCCCACTGACACCAACGATGGTGCACCATTCAGCCCTAATGTCAAAGATACATTGTTTACTCCCACTGATGCCAGAACAATTTCTACTCCCAATAGCCACAGTCCGCATCCCCTCAAATCCAAAAGACAGTAAACTGGCCCTTTGCTTAAAAGGTTTGGAGACCCCTGCTCTAGGACCTTCGAAAGACCAGTGTCTCTACTACTTTTATGTGACCAACCAAACATCAATTAATAAAGGAAGGCTGAACTACAAGCAACTAACCAAAAGCACTACTGAAACACTTATATGGGAACTATACTACTTGCCAAAGAATTGGTCATTTTGTTCAGTGTTGTAAGGCAGACAGGTCAGTGACTTCATTGTTCTTCACAAGTGAACGTACCCCAGACAGCTGAATGGACAATAATGGCACTGCTCTATCCTTGTGCAGAATCTTTACTGTCAGCATATGTGCACTGCTGCAAAAAAACAACTAAAAAATAAGCCTCAAGGTTCATAATTCTGCATGCCCTACCTGCACAATACTTCAGTTTACATCAATGCACTGCTACAATGCATGAATCCACTCCACTGTTGATATCTGGTGAATAATTTCTGCTTGTAAAGCATTACAGCTATTCTTAAACAGACTCACTTCAGGCTCCAAGCCTTCTCTAACAATGGGCAATTTGTGGTCCCTGCAAGAATTCATGTTAAGCCGGCCATCTTTGTGTGGATGGAGAAATCTTTCTTTTATTTAAAAAACACTGCCCATCTATGGCTAGCTTAAGTTTTCAATTCAATACCTGTGTCTGTGCAGACCCTTTGATCATAGGCCCAAGTTGAACATGGAGCTTCAACTTCTGCTCAACTTGATGCTAAACACCCGCCATCAGAATACAACGTGTTCGAATGGAAATTTTCGGGGGCAAGGCGGTTGAACAGAAGTCATTTGGTAGATCAACTTCTGTTCAACCACAGTGATCATACATGGATTGAAATTTGGGCGGTCTCTACTGATGTAAGCCATGGGGCACCAAAGGAACCAATCTATAGACTTGAAAAAGGTACTCAAAGCCAAGTGAAGTTAACAATACTGCTGTTACTACATGGATGTGCACCAAAGTCAATATGCTTATACTTGAGTACTTGAAGGAAGTCCTGCCTGGGACCTACCAAAAGTGATATGACAAAATAAAGCCCACATTGTTGGTTTGTGTTGTTACTCTCAACAGCTCGCTCTTTTCACCATCTTCACCATATTATGTATGCATCCAGCATTTGTGTATATTTTGCTTCAGAGAACTGGATTTACTACTGTATTACAGCTTCCAGTGAGCTAAGCAGGCTAATGTAGTGCAGAGTACCATGACTATATGTAAGAAATAGTAACCACAGAACCCAATCAAATTTTTCCATTTTCTGATAGGGCTGCATGAAACAAATATTTGACAGGTTCTTTAAGGTTGAGGCAATTAGCACACAGGAACAGTATTATACATTGTGTGGATTCTACCCTAGAGCTACTAGTAACTGGGAAAAATAGCCCTATGGTTTTTTAGCTCCCTAAAATCTATACATGGACCACTGCTTAAGATTTGGTTGCTATAGAGATTTGGTAACACTGTACTAGTACTGTTATACTAAATATAAAATCACTAGGGAGCAAAGGTCTGATGTGCTTTTTTGCTCAGCGTCCCAGCATAAAAATCACATGCTGTCAATTAACCCTTGCTTGGCAGAGTGGTATACTGCCTTGGAGAATGACATGATCATTTTATCCTAATGTAAGAGGCAGATATGTGACAAAGGTAGTGACTGATATAGAGCAGCACTATATCATCTAGGATATCTTGAATCCACTACTCCATACATGGCCTCTACCTTTTCCGCTTGACCAGTTCAGGTCAAACAATCCTCATTTAAAACAAATATGAACGTCAATGGAAAGTAATTAGAGAAAGGTGATGGCAAAGCCCACTCAATAGCAAGACAGTACCTGAATTAAATATTTACTGACCGCAACACCAAAACAGTAAAGCATTTTATTTATGCCATATGTATAGGATAATTACACATTTTAGAGAAAACATATATAACATAACTGACACCTCCAGATCATTTAAAATGGACAGAAGTTTGCTTATTGTACATTTCCATGTGTAAGGCTGGGTTCACACAGGTCCGGTGCGAATTTAACCTCCGTTTTCACTGCAAATTTCCTAAGCAACTGTTCAGCCACCCAGCTGCAATTTTATATTTGATTCAGATGCTAATTTTTGAAACGGGTGGCCACTGCCATCTTTAACATTAGCTGGTTGTTAGGGAGCAGTACAGGAAGCCGGCCGCTGCATACTTAACAACAGATGACTCAACAGCTGTCAGCAGGGTTCCCCGCTGACAGCTGAATATAAAAAAAAACATGCCGGAAATTAAAGAGTAGTGAAAAGAAAATGGCGTGGGGTTCCCCCCGCCCCCATCCATACCACGCCCTTTTGGGTCCGGCACAGGTTTTAAGGGAAACCAAGCCCCCCCCCCCCCCCACTCCATACCAGACCCTTAGGTCTGGTATCGTTTTTTAGGGGAAACCCCACACCAACATAAAAAATGGCGTGGCCCCCCCCCCCCCCCCCAAAATCCATACCAGACCCTTATCCAAGCATGCAGGAAAGGGGAGGACAAGTGAGCATCCCCTCCTGAATCATACCAGACCACATGCCCTCAACATAAGGGGGGGTGCAACCCAATATTGAACCCTACAGTCTAAGACTGGGATGCCATTAAAGTTCATGTGGCTGTAAAGGCAGGCATCACTACTACGAATACTTCTGTGTATATCAGACTTACTGGCAGAAGCAACAGAAGAAAAAAAGCCTAAAAAAGAAAAGTAAAGCAGCTACAACATCTAAGAACTGGTACACTGCAATGATACATTTTTGTTTTTGTGTTTAATACTGCTTTAATGTAAACTGGCTACAAACCTAGGCAACCATATGAGAAAAATACATAGACAAGTAAACTGCATGGCCAAATATTGTGTAGATCCATAGGTATAGGCTTGTCCCCACCTCTACCACTTCTACTAGTCAGGGAGGACAAATATAAAAAGGAATAATGTGGCGGCTTAGAAAAGAAAGGGGCTAGGATTGATCGACAGGAAAAAAACATAACGTTTTAGCTGCTTGTAGTCCTGGGTATGTTTATGTACAGTTTTCAGAAAAGGTCACCTCTGCCTAGGCATTTTTCCTTAAAATGTTCAGTTTAAAGCTGAGCTCTGGGCTTTGCTTCCATCGCTTCCACCAACAAATCTCTGGCATACAAGAATAAAAAAAGAAAAAACACACACACGATCTACGGTAAATGCCCTTTTAACTCACCTAGGGTGTTGTCTGGAAGTGACCTTTAAATTGCCCTAGATTTTGACAGGTTTTCTTTATTTCCACAGAAATATCTATAAAATCTTATGTCTAATTTCGATCATGAAAGCTAGCACCTGATTGATTGCTATGGACAACAGCTCCAACTTTCATAAGTCATTGTTAACCCATACACTTTCTCTATTCTTTCAGTCTGGGAGCTAATAATAAAGCATTACCTACTGCAGTGCCTGTAATAAATAGCACATGCCTAACAATAGGTCATTTGTATAGAAAAGGCAATGCAAACAAATGAATAACAACAGAACTGTGCCTTGCAAAACACAAGAATGGTCAGAGATGTCTTCCAGGTAAACCAAGGAAACCACATTCCAGTTTGACCTGGTTTTATGAGCACATAAGCATCAAACAATTGCCATGTGTAAAACAATAAAATGCTGGTTTTCACCTTACTTTATCCCTTGTTGTAGCTGATCTCACGCAGCCTATTTCAAGCCACTTCCTATCTACATGCACGTACTCCAGTGATGGCACTTCTCATGGTGGCTTTCGTAACGGTGACCATACATGGATATTTTAGAGTCATTCTCAAACATGAAACTACTAAAAAGCAAGCAGTTGCTTTGTGCTTATTTGAGAATATATGACAAAAGGGTAAAAGAATGCAGTCAATGACAACCAGACTACAGATTACAGCAAATTGGTGAGGGCAGACTAATGAAATTAGATTTCCGATTATCATGGGCTAAGGAACTAACCTGTCATTTACGTTGTTTATTAAAATCACTTCAGTTCTGTGGGTTATAGTCTTGTATAAATCTACAATTTAGCTTATTTTAGCCAAAAAATCCCGGTATAAATAAAGTGATTCTATACCCTCCTAGAAAAACAAAATGAATGAATGTAGTTATATACCTTGTGTCACCATTGCTTCCTAATTCCAGTGTTGTGCAGTTTTTACAGCATTACCAACCTATGAAACCTTCCGCTGTTGAGCTTACGTCTAAAGGGTGTCACCTTGGTCTCTCTAGTGACACCCTGATGTGAGTGCCCACTGCCATACACATGCACTATAGGGGGCCCTGCCTATCAGTGCTCTGGCAATGTTTGCGGCCAACAATGTGCCGTCTGGACAGCACACGCGCAGTAGTGGCTTGACTTTTTTAAATCTAGCGCGGTGCCAGACAGCACATGGGCAGTGGTTTACTTAGCTTGCAAAAGCATGTGTCAGCCAGCCAGAACCATGGGCCACTACTGTGCACGTGGGCTGGACACATGGCCAATGGCTCTATTAGGGTGCACTCCCAATTTGGGGGGAAAGAGTTGGGAGAGGGAGGCATAAAAAAAAAAAAACGTAAACTTATTGGGTTGAGCTTAAAGTAGAACTATAGGCAAAACTTTTTTTTTTTTTTTTTTCATTTTGGATAAAGTAAGGGAGGGTTATAAGCCCTGTTAGATTTTTTTTTTTTCCGCCACCTGTGTCCCATTGCAGAGGTTCCCCTTCACTTCCTGTCCAATAGCCAAACAAGTGAGAGGAAATCTCTTCAAATCAAAGGAATCCCTTGGGACCCCCAGAACCAGTGTCGTCATTGGAAGATAACCCCACCATTACCATTCTGGAGACAACCCAAAATCTGGGATTTTATTTTACTATCACTTTCAATGACAATGGTAAACAGGGAAAATAGAGTGATTCTCCCCAATGAGGGCACAGACAGCAATAAAACCTGACAGGGGTTCTAATCACTCTCCACTTTATCCAAAACAAACAAAAAAAAGTTTTGCCTATCGTTATACTTTAATGTTCAGTTTAAAAGGATATTTCATCTTTATAAAAAAACCTACTTATGCAGGTAAGGGATGTTTGTAGATTAAGGGTCAGTTCACACCATAAAAACGCAGTCCGGATGCGTTCTAAATGCTTTTCTGCATGCGCGTTTTTGATGCGTTCCGGTGCGTTTTTTTTTTTTTCAACTTTTTTGATTGAAGGAGATAAGGCTTGTGGTACAATCAAACAGGGCACTCAACAGGGGCACCAAAAAGGAAAAAAAAAAAACATAATTCGGTACATCATATTACAGTGCATTTAAAAACATTCATTATGCAGCATTACATCACATTATAGGGTCAAAGAGCCTGTCGAGGTACAAAAGACAAATATCGGGAAAGAGACAGGAAGATAATCAATACCCTAAGTGAGGACAATATCGGGAAAGAGACACGAAGATAATCAATACCCTCAGTGAGGACTCCAGTGCGTTTTTGACGCGTTTTGGTATGTTTTTGATGCAGTACAGTGCATTCCCCCCCCCTTTTTTTCTTAACCTTAAATAAGGACATGTGCGTTCCAGTGCATTTTTTGGTGCATTTAGGTGCATTCCAGTGCATTTTACAGCGTTCCAGTACAGTCCAGTGCAGGAAAGATGCAGCATGTTCTACTTTTTTTTTCTGGAACTGGAACGCACTTGAAATGCAAGCGCTAGTGTGAACTATGCCATTAAAACCCATATATCCTACTTTCCCTGCATTTTTGATGAAGAAAAAAAATGGACTGCATGTGGTGTGAACTGGACCTTAACCACTTGCCGACCGATCACGTTGACCGTACTGCGGCAAAGTGGTTAGTTATCGTCCAGCGATGTAGTACTACGTCGCTGGACTCCTCCCCCTGTAGGCGGCGCTCGCGCGCCACTGGACCTTAACCACTTGCCGACCGGTCACGTTGACCGTACTGCGGCAAAGTGGTTCGTTATCGTCCAGCGATAACTACGTCGCTGGACTCCTCCCCCTGTAGGCGGCGCTCGCTGTTTTCAGTCACAGCGGGAGTCGGGCCAGGGGAGGAGCGGGGGCGATCGCCGCTGTTCTTCCCCGATCGTCGGGGAATCTAGTTTGGAGATCCGCCCGCCTGTGTAAACAGAGCGGGCGGATCTCCATAGTGACAGGGAGTGACAGATTGCAGTGTTCAGCATAGCTGAACATGCGATCTGTCCCTGACTCACTCAGTGACCTCCCCCCACACACGTTAGTAAGCACCAGGCATACATTAACCCCTCCCTCTCCAATAAAATTAACCCCTTCCCTGCCAGTGTAATTTTTACAGTAACAGTGCATATATGTAGCACTGATTACTGCAGTAATGTCACTGGTACCCCCAAAAGTGTCAAAAATGTCAGTCAAGGGTCCGATCTGTCCGCCGCAATGTCGCAGTCCCGCAAAAAAAAAAAATTGCAGATCACCGCCATTACTCGTTAAAAAAAAAAAAAAACACCAAAAATGACAGAAATCTTTCCCTTAGTTAGTAAACAAAATAAACGCTCTTTTTTTGTTTATATCGCAAAAAGTAAAAATCGCACAGGTGATCAAATACCACCAAAAGAAAGCTCTGTTTGTGGGAAAAAAAGGACGTAAATTTCGTTTGGGTACGGCGTTGCAAGACCGCGCAATTGTCAGTTAAAGTCGCACAGCGCCGAATCGCAAAAAGTGACCTGGACGTAAGACAGCAAAATCCTCCGGTGGTAAAGTGGTTAAACAAACTGTTCAGCTCTGACTAAAGATGAACAATACCCTCGCTATATGTTTAGGTCATTTACATACCTTATGAAGCCTGACTGGAATACTCCCAGGACGTCCACCATCACAGGAATGAGCTTTTTCTCTGAATCAAACCCCCCTCAGATACTATTTCTCTCCCCTAATGCAGTAGCTCTGAGCTCAGCATTTGAGAGCTCACATGTGATGGTGGAGGTGAGCAATGAGACATTGGCCTCACTTACCAATGTCCTGGGAGTACTAATTCCAGTCAGGCTTCATAAGGTATGTAAATGGCCTACACCTATAGCAAGGGCATTATGCAAATTGTTTTCATCTACAGATACCCCTTATCTGCATAGGCAGTTTTGTGGTACAGGTGAACCATCCCTTTTCTTTCAAAGACAAATATTAGATCTGTTTTTGCGGAAATCCTTGGGAAGTATTGAAGCCAGAGTAGTATTCAGGTCCCCCGACCCCAAAACAAGCACACAAATTAAAAAGCCACAGCGACATGATTTTCTTACTTGTTCAAGGTCAGTGGTAGAAAGCTATTGAATCAACATAACAGCTAAGCAATTCATATTATCTGAAAAAACTACATCCATATTGTTTCAGCACAGGTTTTCTTTAGGTCCCGTTTACACTTGAGCGTTTTGTGGCTTGTATCTGAAAGCTCAAACACGTTTAACAAGCAAAAAAACGATTGCCTTCAATAGTCCTTGTTCCCATCTGAGCGTCCTCTTGCTTGTAGCAAAATGCCTGTCGCTCAAAAAAGTACACAAGCTACTCTTCAGGCAGAATTAAGTGTTTTTGTCCCCATAGACTTAAAAAATAAAAGGCCTGAAAAGCATGACAGAGCCACTCTGTGTGTGTCTATGGACGTACATGGGTGCCCCCTCAGCACACAGCTTGCTGAGGGGGCACTCAGGACAGAAGAACGGACAGCGCTGGCGAGAGACTCCAGAAGATGAACCTGTTTATACTTACCTATTCAAAAGTCGCTCCAGTCCAGTCACATGAGTCGCTTCCAGCACCAGTTTCAGTGTAGAGGAGGGACAGCTAACAATGGATGCCCCATAGTAAACCCAGGCTCTGCAGCCGCTGTTACTGCCTCTTCTCTACACAGAAGCCGACACTGAGACCTGATTATGTGACCGGACTGAAGCCGCTTCAGAATAGGTAGATATAGACATCTTTTCTGTTACGAGGTATAGGTAGATAGAATAGGTTGAGAATGGGAATGGAAGTAGATTTAGCTTTAGAATTTAAAGCGGTAGTATACTCCGCTTTTTAACTTTTACCTACAGGTAAGCCTATAATAAGGCTTAACTGTAGGTAAAATGAATATCTTCAAGACCATCAAGCAGGTCAAGTATGGATAACGTATGATGTGTGGGGACTTTAACTCACCGATAGACCCTACCGCAGACGTTAGCAGCCGCTGACACAAATGGCGCATGTGCTCTGAAGGTCCGGCGGACCTTCAGAGCTCCTTGCCGGAAAGTGAACTCCCACGTGCATGCGTAGGGGTGACGTCATCGTGGCTCCGGCCACTCATAGCGTCGGAGCTGCCGAAACCAGAAGAGGTGCAGAGGGAAGATGTCAGCTCCCTCAGTGGTGTCCGGACAAGCGTGCCGGGGGGTCGTTCTAAGGTACGTATTTCATAATGAGCTAGTATGTGATGCATACTAGCTCATTATGCCTTTGTCCTGCAAGTTTTTTTTTTTCTGAGGATACAACCGCTTTAAGTAGAATTCCACTTTAAAATAAAAGCTTGCATGCAAATACACTGCTTTGGAACGCAGGAGTCACAGATGCTGCAGACATTAGAGAACAGTGTGTAAGTCAATATTCCTGAGCCTGACGTGTTTCATGTGCAGCAATTAGGCAGGGTCTCTGTACTGTCATCTACAAGCTTCTGTCTCAGAAATCAATAACCATGCTGGAGACTTTACACTGCCCAGGACTTGCTTCATTGCCCATACTATTCTTATCCTAAAACAATGTGTCCACAATACCATGGGATCAATACCAAGTAAGGCCTGCATGATACCAAATACACAATCTTTCAGCCCAGGAACATGTTTTTCCAAATGCAACACTATTTTAACTATTTACCTATTTTATTATAGACTTGCTAAGGAAGCCACGTGGGTTAGTGTCATTACGCCTGGATGAGGAGACTGGTGATGTCAGTCCTGGACCCAGTGTTATTGGAACCTTACTTGTGAGCGCCGTGTTGGCACTTTTAAATGCTTTTTTATACACTAATAAAATGGGAGTAATTTACCTCAGGATGTGATTGTTAGAACATACTACAATATAAAGGGACGTTTTTTTCATATATGTATGGCGGAGTGTATGGAGATGCAGCCAGCTGAGGTGGGTACATACATCTAGGAGCCATACTTTGTGGATGAGACCAGATAATCATCATATGAGTGGAAGGATTGTTGTCCTAAAAGCTTGTTTGATCTGTAGTAATTTACAGATCCACTTGCAAGGTGAGCGAGCATTTTAGCATGGTGAAGCACCTGTCTGGCGGTAAAGCACGTAGTTTAAGCCCATGTTCACATTGGTCCGGTTTGAAATGCGATTTGACATGTCAAATCGCAGCCTATTGCCGGTAATTGCACTGCATTGTCTGAATCGGTGAGACGCCCACTTTGCGGCACCGCACCAATTCCCAAAAGTAGTTTCTGTACTACTTTTGGCGACTTCAGGGGGCACAAATGTCTTTGAAATTGCCCCTGAAGTCGGACTGAAATTCCGGCTTGAACTCGCACAATTTTAAAGTGGCCTCAGTGTAAACCTGGGCTAAAAGGGTGAAGAGCCCTCAACACTTGCACCTTTTTTCTTTATGTTTTTGGATATAAATTGTGGGCTATTTGGAAGCACATAGTTTTTTTTAAGGGTGAAGGGGCCTAAACACTGACATTTGTTATGTTTTTTAGTTTTTTCAGTTTGAACTGTAGCACATAGTTTATGAGGGAGTGCTACCTTCAATTTATTGCGTTTTTTCACATTTTGGAATATTTTTATGTCATTAAGTAAAATGAAGATAAAAAAAACCTTCTGACTTTACAACTCCTTTAATGAATACCAAACAAAAGCTCTATATGTCTCAAAAATGATCTAAAATTCAATCAGGTACACTATTGTATGAGCAAGTAATTGTCAGCCAAACTATCATAGCAATGAAAACTGAAAAACGGCCTGAAAAAGAAGGGGGTGTAACAATGCTGGTAATTAGGTAGTTAAGGGTTGAATGCCAAATTGGTAGAATGTAAAAACAAAAAACATACATACAAATATACATAGAACTATATTACCAAAAGTATCGGGACACCTCCCTTTACACGCACATGAACATTAATGGCATACCAGTCTTAGTCCTTAGGGTTCAATATTGAGTTGGCCCACCCTTTGCAGCTATAACAGCTTCAACTCTTCTGGGAAGGCTGCCCACAAGGTTTAGGAGTATGTCTATGGGAATGTTTGACCATTCTTCCAGAAGCCCATTTGTGAGGTCAGGCACTGATGTGAGAATGAGAAGGCCTGGCTCGCAGTTTCCACTCTAATTCATCCCAGAGGTGTTCTATCGGGTTGGAGTCAGGACTCTGTGCAGGCCAGTCAAGTTCTTCCACCCCAAACTCACTCATCCATGTCTTTATGGACCTTGCTTTGTGCACTGATGCGCAGTCATGTTGGAACAGGAAGGGGCCATCCCCAAACAGTTCCAACAAAGTTGGGAGCATTAAGTTGTCCAAAATGTCTTGGCATGCTAACCTCTTATAAGTTCCCTTCACTAGAACTAAGGGGCCAAGGCCAATCCCTGAAAAACAACCCCACACCATAATATCCTCTCCACCAAAGGATTTGTACCAGTGCAAAAGCAAGCTCCATAAAGACATGAATGAGCAAGTATGGGGTGGAGGAACTTGACTAGCCTACCCAGAGTCCTGACCTCAACCTGATAGAACACCTTTAGGATGAATTGACTGCAAGTCAGGATTTCTCATACACATCAGTGCCTGACCTTACAAATGCTCTTCTGGGAAAAATGGTCAAACATCCCCATAGACACACTCCTATACCTTGTGGGCAGTCTTCCCAGAAGAGTTGAAGCTGTTAAAGCTGCAAAGGGTGGGCCAACTCAATATTGAACCCTATGGACTAAGACTGGGATGCCCATTAAGTTCATGTGTGTGTAAAGGCAGGTGTCCCAATACTTTTGGTAATATAGTGTGTGTGTGTGTGTATATATATATATTTACTTCTTTTTTTTTCTCCCTTCTACAGACATTACATATTTTTTTTTATCTATTTCCTACTTCTTAGTCCCAAGATATCCCAAAGAGACACCTAGGAGAGGCAGATATAAGTCATGTACAGGTTGAACCCGGTGAGTAGTTGAAATACATATACAGTATATATATATATATATATATATATATATATATATATATATATATATATATAAAAATAAAAATCTCAACTAACCTTAGGCTCTGTTCACACCTGAGCGTATCGTTTTCAAGCGTTTGTTCGGCCGTTTTTCAGGTGGTTGGACCCAGGCATTGACATCTAACAAAAACACTTGTATTTTGCCAAAAAAGAAGCTCATGTACTTTTTTGAGCTTCAGGCGACAAAACGCTCATATGTGAACAGGGGCTATTGAAATGAATGGGATTTTTTGAGACTTCAGAGATGAGCATTTTATGAGCTGAAAAACACTCAGGTGTGAACAGGGCTTAAGGATAAAGACACACTGTTGTCCTACTCATAGAAATATATAAAAATCCCTTTTAGAATAGATTTCTCAATATTTATATGTCATTGTTCTGACTTTCCTGTGTAGTTTGTGCAATGCTAAGGAAAATGGTAGTGCCCCATACGTCAATAAAAATAACACATAATATAGAGAAGTGTAAACAGGAAAAAGGATGTGTTGTCTCTAGACCTTAATGATATGTCCACATTTAAACCACACTCTTTGATCGATGAGAAATGTGCTAATTGGTTAATTATCTGTAAATTAGAGTCATTTCAAAGCCGTTTGAATGAGTGCTATAAACACATAATAAATTATCAGTAAGTAACCCCATAAGTATTTCTAGCCTAATTTGTTCATCCTGACATTTCTCTGTAGGCCTGGTAAAATTTATAGCAATGTCAAAGATAAAGCAGTAGGAGCTGAAGCTTGAAATGAGGATGCTATTGGTTTTGGGGAAAGTTAGTAATAGATTTTTTTAAACATAACATTTTACTTTTTGCTGGCAGAGGTTGCTAAGCACCTTTACAATGTTCTGACACAGCTAAAGCGCACACGCAGGCAACAAGAAATGACAGTCACTAATCTACTAATACCATCCAGGAATCACTGCTGAAGTTAAAGTGTTCCTCATGCCTTCTAATGTACTGATTAGAACATTTTCATATGAACGTTCGTGCGAAAATCTGATGTAAGGTCATGTTGGAACTAGACATATGCCAGTTTTCGGTAATTCGATATATCGCGGTATTGCATAGCCACAGTATTGTTATTGTGGCATTTTTAAAATACCGAGTTTCTCTGCTCCTGGGTCTGACTTGTGAATTGATACATTTCAGTGAGCTGGATGACTCATTCACTCACATAGCTAAGCCTTTCAGCATTAAGTCTCCCAGTAAGGCTCCTTTCACACGGCCGCTCCCCTGACATCCGATTTTCCTCCTTTCAGTTCTGTTCCGTTTTTTGGAACGGAACAGAACCCCATTTTTCCATCCGTGTAAAAAATGGAAAGGAAGGAAAATCGGATGTCAGCGGTGTCATCCGCTGACATCCGCAGTGCCATATACTTACATTAGGTCCGCATATCATCCGCAAACGGATGGGATGATATGCGGGCACACGGAGCGGATGACAGAAATGTCATCCGCTCCGTGGAAAAAAAAAAAAAAAGTCCCGCAGCGGACCTTTCACACGGAGCGGCCGTGTGAAAGGAGCCTAACTATAAACAAAAATGAATACATTGTATCTTTTCCTTCCCTCTGCCAGGGAGAAAGGAAGTTTAACCTCTTAAAGACTGGACCTTTTTCTGACACTTGTTGCTTGCAAGTTAAAATCAGTTTTTTTTTTGCTAGAAAAGTACTTAGAACCCCCAAACATTTTATATATTTTTTTAGCAGAGACCCTACAGAAAAAAATGGCGATTGTTGTAATATTTTATGTCACACTGTATTTGCGCAGCAGTCTTTCAAACGCAATTAATAGACTTTAATGAATAAAAAAAAAAAAAAACGTAACAGTAAAGTTATCCCAATTTTTTTTTTGTTACACAGAGAATCGTGATCTTTATTCCAAGCTAAAAAATCGTGATTCTCATTTTGGCCAGAATCGTGCAGCTCTAATATATATATATATATATATATATACATACACACACATGCATAGCAGCCCACATTACATTATTATATAGCCATTAAGCAGTGTCTGGCCTACCTGGTGATGACTGGTCCTGGCGCTCTGATCCGATGGCCTGGTCTTTAAAGGGGCAAATCCTTGCGATCCAGAAGTGGTTAAACCTGCAGGAGGACCGGTGTTTTTATCTATTAATGACTTTACTATTGCTTTAGGCCTGGTTCACATGTATGCGGGTTGGTGGTTCACATGTATGCGGGTCGGCGGTTCACATGTATGCGGGTTGGCGGCCCACATTTGCACAGGCATAGCAGCCCATTGATTTGAACGGGCTGCTATGCCCTCATTTTCCGCAGAAAAAAGGTGCATGCAGCATTTTTTTAAAATTCAGTGGCCTTGAAATCCATCCTGCTTTTGCACCATGCGACTAACCTGCAGTTCCTGCTCTGGCAAGCTTTCTGCATTTTTTGTATACGTGGGCACGGCATTTAAAAATAGTTTGCGTGTGCAGCAACGGCAGGTAAGTCGCATGGTGCAAAAGAAGGATGGATTTCATGGCCACTGCATTTTTTTAAATTCTGCATGCACCTTTTTTCAGCTGAAAACGCAGGCATAGCAGCTCAAGCCCATTCACATCAATGGGCTGCTATGCCTGTGCAAATGTGGGCCCCCAACCCGCATACATGTAAACCAGGCCTAAAGCAATAGTAAAGTCATTAATAGATAAAAACACCGGTCCTCCTGCAGGTTTAACCAATTAATGACTTTACTATTGAGTTCTGACCTCAACCTGATTGAACACCTTTAGGATGAATTAGAGCAGAGACTGCGAGCCAGGCCTTCTCATCCAATATCTGTGCTTGACCTCACAAATACGCTTCTGGAAGAAAGGGCAAACATTCCCATAGACACACTCCTAAACCTTGTGGACAGCCTTCTCAGAATAGTTGAAGCTTTTATAGCCGCAAAGTGTGGGCCAACTCAATTTTGAACCCTATGGACTAAGACTGGGATGCTATTAAAGTTTGTGTGCGTGTAAAGGCAGGCGTCCCAATACTTTTGACAATATATTGTATTTACGCACACACACTGTGCAAAAGTCTTAAGCGGGTGTGAAAAAATTCAGTAAATTAGGAATACTTTCAGAAATAGAAGTATTTTTGGAGTTGTAAAGTCAGAAGGTTTTTTTAATCATAATGAATTCTATACATTAAGATAAAAAACCTTCTGTGTGCAGCAGCTTCCCCAGCACCCCCAATACTTACCTGAGCCCCATCATTGTCCAGCGATGTCCACTAGTCCCTACGGGATTCTCTCTCCCAATTGGCTGAGACATAGCTGCTGCACCATTGGCTCCCGCGGCTGTCATTTGAAGTAATTTAGTTAATCAGGAGAGAGAGGGGGAAGGGCCGAATAGCAGCTCCGCGTTTGAATGAACACACGGAGCTGCAGCTCGGCTCAGGTGCCCCCATAGCAAGCTGTTAGCTGTGGGGGCAATTGATAGGAGGGAGGGGCCAGGAGCAGCAATGAGGGACCCGAGAAGAGGAGGATTCGGGCCACTCTGTGCAAAACCAGCTGCACAGAGGAGGTAAGTATAAAAACGAGACAATCACTTTAATAGTTTATTTTTATCAATTAACAAAATGGAAAGTAAATTAACAGAAGAGAAATGTAAAACAAATCAATGTTTTGTGTGATAACCCTTTAGCTTCAAAACAGCAACAATTCTTCTAGGTACACTTGCACAGTTTTTGAAGGAACACTGGATGTAGATTGTGCTAAACATCTTGGAGAACTAACCACAAATCTTCTGTGGATGTAAGCTGCCTCATATCCTTCTGTCTCTTCATGTAATCCCAGACTCCATGATGTAGAGATCAGGGCTCTGTGGGGGCCAAACTATCACTTCCAGGACTCCTTGTTCTTCTTTACGCTGATGATGGTTTGGCTCCCACAGAGGTCTGATTTCAACATCATGGACTCTGTAGTATAGTAGAAGTAGATCTGTCTCCTTGTGCCGTTTTACATGTATTATACTAGATAATTAAGTCTTTGATATGGTGTGCTTGTGTAGTGGTCACCTTGCTACAGTTAGTAGGTTTACCGGTTTTCTTTCAAATAGAAAATAGCTTCTGCTACTTTAGTTAACCCTGTCTCTTCTAATCTGGGATTCAATAGATAGTTTTATCAAATCGCTCAATACCCAAAGTAGGCTAGAGCCAGATTAGGCATCCAACGGCCACTTCTGGTAGTCAGAAGTCGGGTTGCACGAAGCTACTAGGGACTAAGCCGCAGAGTAGGTAGGCTGACTCCAAGCTCCAGTGCCACACCTTCTGCTGGTAGAAAAACTGCATTCGGGGCTCGTTGGACAACAGTTGGATGTATGTACTATTATTATTCTTTTCTTATATGAAGCTTGTATTCTTTTCATACTGTTTGGCATCTATATACTTATGGTTAATGTGGTATTATTATTATTGTTATACAGGATTTATATAGCACCAGCAGTTTGCGCAGCGTTTAAAAAAATGAAGGCAGACAGTACAGTTACAATACAATTTGGTACAAGAGAAATCAGAGGGCCCTGCTTTTTAGAGCTTATAATCTAAGATGCTGGTCGTAGTTCCCTCCAGGGGAGGACTGGGCCAGGGGCAGGGGGGCAATTGCCCCCTGGGCTACTTTGATGTAAAAGGTCCCTGCCGCTGACCAACTGAGTGCAGGTTGAAGACAAGGACAAAAAGTAGGCCTCTCCCCCCCCCCGCATGGATGGTGTAAACTGTGTCAGAGGCTGAGTTAACGCTCCACTGGAGACTCTCCTTACTCCCAGCCAGCCCCAACCAAGCTGTCCCAGCTCCCCCCCCAACTGCCCCCTACTGGCCAGGTCGGGAACTGGGATTCAGCCGGTGAGTAGAGAGTACCGGGAGCAGAGCTTCAGCCTGGAATGAGGGTCAGGAGGAGGACAGAAAGAGGGAGAGTGGGAGCGGAACCAAGTCGCTGCACCATGGGCCTCTGGTATGTACTAGCTCCTGGGCTGAAAGTTGCCAGTCTGCCCCTGGTTCCCTCTACTCCTAATTACTCTGAATAAATTAATAATTAATTTCCCAGGAAGGTCCTGTCCTGGTTGGAGGCACTGCCAACTTTATTATCAAACTCCCTGTTCCACTTTGCAAAGGTTCTGGTTCTTTCTCTCCTACGGGTTTAGTGTAATATCCTGTTTGGGGAGAGCCTTTTCTCATACACCTTCCAAAAGAAGAGCCCCCCCCCCCAAACATTTACTTCCTTGAATTCTATGGCACACATTCACTATGCCCTGTGAGTAGGCACTGATGTGTCACACAATTTACAGAGCCTGCCTTCTGAACCACAGAGGTGCTGAGAGGAGGAGCTTCAGGAGGCGGAGTGACGGGAATCACAGCTTGCAGGCAGCAAGCCACCATGGGATCACCAGACAGGCAGCACTCACAACATAAAAGGAGATTTTTTATGTACGTTTACACAGGATTGTAAGAAAAAATAAAATCCACAGTTTTTATTATGATTACAATGCTGATGGTACAAAATGAAAAAAAGTAATTGCTGTGACCATAGATCCCCTCTAAGAGAACATTCAAAGTGAATATGTTGCCTGGTAACATATGAATAGGTGTGAATAAATCTTTAAATCATGGCGCAAAAGTCCCAGCTCTAACAACAGTCTCTCTTAAGATACAATGGCAGTATCCTCCAGTATCCAGGCCTGCCATGATGAGCATATTTCTTTATTTAATGGGTTGTTAGTACCTGCCATTCAAATCTCGATGCTGTACTTTGCACAGGAAACATTTGGCAGTACTGAATGTACCTATTATAGGATAAGGTAGAATCTGAGAAATGTATTAAAACGAGGGTCTACAAACCCGTCATTTCATTATCATGTATGTGGGATCTATGTTGGAAGTTCACGTTAAGCAAGCACAGATTTGAGTAAGATGTTTTCTTTCTTTTAAACAGAATCTGCCAGATAATCAGCATTGAAAAAGATATTTGAATAATTCCTGTGCATGCAAATTACTTTTAACTCTACACACTCAAATGTCTTCTCAACATAAAGTTAGCACAGCATAAATAGGTCTTTTCATGGATAGATCCAGAGACCAGAAAGAGCTCCATAACCAGCCGCTAGTCAGCAAAGGCTGTGAAGCCTATGACGGAAGTGAATACTTATATTAATAAACATGTAAGCCACATTCTGACAAAATACAATCAAGCAGAGAATGTGTTTTAAGTGAAGGGTGGAAACATGCCCTCTGTCCACTTGTGGTCAGGGAAGCCATGGCTAACATCTGTCAGGAAAGAGCTTATTTAAAGTTTTCTGAGAAGAATCACTGTTTCCAAGCACCCAAAATACTGTCATGGAGATAAATAATAAAAAAGAGCAGAGATTATACAGCTTAATCTTTTTTCCATTAATAGATATGATTTGACGTCACATGTACGATTCAGAAGCTAAGAGTTGCACAGAGTGGAATGAGGCTGGAAATTGTGGATTCTACTCAGGCTGTCGGAAATCTTGTTATTTGCAGGACAGTCAAACACAGCCAAAGGGGATTTAGAAAATAGTCTTAACCTAAAGATGCAGTGCCATCTAACCTTCGCTCATATAATGCTTTAGACCAGGGCTTCCCAAACTTTTTGGGCCAAGATCCACTTCTGAATACAGTTATTTTTCGGGACCCACTTGCTTGTAATTGAATATTGTAAAGCGCTACAGAATTTGTTGGCTCTATATAAATGCAAATAATAATAATGCATATTTTAAAGGGAGGGGATGCTAAATTAAAAATATCAATTTACTACTTTTCAATTTATTATTGAATACACTTGCCAGATGTTGTAAGTGAGGGGTCATAAACCTGTGGCATATAAGCGGAATTTGTAAGTAATCAGCACCCTCATAGACAGTATAAGACAGGCAGAGGACAGAAATCAACCACCCCAGGACAGTGATCAGAGGACTATATGGCACTCACCCTCCTTCCTCTTCCAGCGGCCCACAGTGAAGGTGAAGCCCCTGTTTGCCCTCTCCAGGGCCCAGCACACCTCACCCAGAGTCTCCATAATCAGGAGCTCTATGCTGGTCTTGGTGTCCTGGCTCTTCTCCTTTGGATCCTCTACTGGGGTCACAGAAGCTGCCATGAACTCCTAGAAGCTGCCATGAACTCCTGACACCACAAGGCCACCTGGTCCTCCTATAACACAGAGGCTGCCCTCTCTGCCCGTTATAGCTGAGAGAATCCCGCCGCCAGTCTAGCCACCACCACTGCCGTTAGCAGGACCGAGGAGCTGGCTCTGTACCACATGAACATATCCT
Organism: Pelophylax lessonae; assembly: GCF_965119305.1. Lineage (NCBI taxonomy): Eukaryota > Metazoa > Chordata > Amphibia > Anura > Ranidae > Pelophylax > Pelophylax lessonae. The sequence continues at coordinate 233,375,854 of NC_138768.1, read as the reverse complement.
ACATAACAGCCCACATACGTACTCACTGATGCAAGTATCCTCCTCATGCAGACCAGCCTCCGTAAACTGCGTGGGCGGGGTCCTGAATCCATCGCAATTTGACTGCTCTGGCTCTCTGTAGTTTGCGTGGGCTCGCACAGCACAATTTAAGAGGGTCCGCTCTCAGTGATTTCCGGCTAAGCGCGACCCACTCAAACACAGCTCGCGACCCACCAATGGGTCCCGACCCACAGTTTGGGAACTCCTGCTTTAGACAGCACAAGCTATATCCAACAAACAGATTTTTCAAGTTGTCTCTTGCTTCCTTTAACCTACAACTACAACTGCTAACATGTAAAAAAACACAGAAGGGTAATTGTGGTTAGCGCGTACAAACTTTATTATCTACACTGGGCAATTCTTCTTCCTCTCACGGTATGGAAACAGCAGTCGGCTGGGAAAATTAATTCCAACCAACAGTGTAAAGTCAATTTTGCGCAGGAGATGTCTGGAAGCATCTTACAGATATATGCATATGTGATCACGGCAGAAAGTGATTGGAAATCTCTCCAAAAGTAACACATTAAAAAAATGGCTGGAGTTGGACTTTAAACTTTCCCGTTTAGAAAAGTGTTGATTAGTCCTAGATATATTCTACGTCCTTTGAAGCATTTACTTAGTACTCACCCACTATATGGTTGTTTGTCTCATGTGCCTCTCAAGTAAGCACCTTTGTTGCCAACAAGTCCTAAATGCTAGAAAGTCATGTAATTGTAAGACTGAATGGCGACCAATTTTTTTTCATTCTTTCAGGTTCTGAGAGATATAGGAAACTGAGTGATTCAACCCACTGGTACCCAAAATGATTTTGTTTTTGAGTGCAGCTGCCTTGTAAAAATTAGTATGTAAAATTTCTGGAGCTGCCTAGAGTGGTCTTTTCCTTGGGCCTTGCACTCTGTCCCTGAGTTTGCGGCATGGATGTGGTGTGTCTTAAGGCTCGTACACACGTAGCGATTGTCGGCCGTAAATATTCGGCCACCGTCCGATCGGCCGATTGTCGGCTTGTTAGTATGATGCTTCCGACAACCGACTGCGACTTTTCGGCCGAACAGAATCTGGTGTGCAGCCTTTAAAATTTTTGTTGGCCGTCACCAGAACGGCCGATTGTTCGCCAGTCAGTACAGAATTCGGCCGACAAACAGCAGATTAGCAAGACTGGGCATGCTCAGAGAAGAAAAAAAACACGGAAATTTAACCATCACATGACATCACTTCTGCAGTCAGCCGATCGTTCGGCCGACAATCAGTAGTACGTGTGTACGGGGCTTTACTCTAGGTAGGAGCATTTGTGATTGACCCACAGCATACCTCTGACTGGTAACCTAAGCTGAGGATCCCCTTTAGGGCTCATTAACACTTCTGCATCATGGTAACACACAGTAATGCATGAAACATACTGTACATTTAAATATATAACCCTACTCAGCACCACACAGACCTCCCAAACAATTGTATTCTAAAGAACAGCCTCTACATCCAACATATAAATTTCAAGTCAACATATATACAAGTGTATATCAAAATCATACACGAATAATGCAGGACTCAGGAACTAATGTCAAAATCTTAAAAAAGTTGGGAAAGAGGAGCATAAAGCTGGCAAAGTAAATGGAACTAACAAGGAAGAGATGGAAGAACATTTTTTCAGCTAATTAGGTTAACTGGCAACAGGTCAGTAACATTAATGGGTATAAAAATGGTTCCTTAGAGAGTCTGTGCGTCTCAGAAGTAAAGATGATCAGAGGTTCACCAATCTGTGAAAACCTAAAAATTGTCAAACATTTTTACAATAATGATCCTCGGTGTAAAATTGCAAAGCCTTTAAATAGATCATCAACTAAAGAGAAGAATATCAAAAGATTTCAAAGATCCAAAGAAATCTCTATGAGCAAGGAACAAGACCGAAACTGAATATTGGATGCACATGATCTTAGGCCATAAGACGGCACTGCATTAAAAACAGGCATGATTCTGTAATGAACATCACTGCATGGGATTACTGTCTGTGAACAGTTTGCTGTGGTATCCAAAAATGCAAGGTAAGGCAGGGCTTGAGAAATTTACTGTAAATCCCGGAGCCAGCTAAAAAAGTTAGGAGCCATTTTTCCTAACCATTTGCTTACTGGGCACTTTCACTCCCTTCCTTCCAGCGTTGTCACATTTTGAATGGCAATTGCGTGCTCATGCAGCACTATACCCATATGAAATTGTTTGAAAAAAAATTCACACAATTAGAGCTTTCTTTTGGTGGACTTTAATCACCACTGGGTTTTTTTTTTTTTTTTGCTAAATGAATTAAAGAAAGACAGAACATTTTGAAAAAAAAACCTTTTTTTTCATTTTGGTTATAAAATTTTGCAAATAAGTCATTTTTTTTCTTCACTGATGTGCGCTGATTAGGCTGCACTGATGAGCACTAGGTAAAGCATATTCTCTGGGCCAAAGTGCATTTAAAATGATCTGTTGCAAAGTGGAAAACTGTCAGATGAATTTAAATCTGCCATTCTTTTGGGAACCATTGGTGCCGGGTCCTCTAGGCTAAAGAGGAAAGGGACTTTCTGGCTAGTTGTGAGCACTCAGTCCAAAAGCTGGCATCTCTGATAGTATTGGGGTACTTTAGTGTGTATGGACTAGGAATCTTGCACATCTGGAAGGGCACCATCAATGCTAAAATAAATACATATGCTACAAAAAAAACATACAACACCACAATTGACCAAAATTGCATAGTACTAAAATACATAACGTAGAGCTAAAAAATATATGAAGTTATCATATATCACACAGAACCATCATAAAAAAATGGGTGTGAACTAGAAAGTTCATAGAGGAGGCAGTCCACATAATAACAGGAAACTGTCCATATATAATCCAAATTCCCAAAGGTGCTTGGAATGAAGAAATACAGATATCAATAGTCACCAGCTTGAAAATCCCACCACCACGGATATTGATATTGCGCTTACCAGAAGCTATGGACCCAAGTACCATATGGCAAATGAGCCACACATGCAGAGATGATGAATATCAGCTCGAAAGCCCCAATCCCTCAGGAATCTTTAGTGTGGGTAAACCAATACGTCACTACAATTCTGGTAAGGAATCAGATGGACCGTACAGTGCTGTATTTTGGCCTAGGCCAACAAGGCCCAGGCCTAGGGCAGCACTTTGCAAGGGGGCAGCAAAACAGCTGCCCCCCCCTCCACCTGAGACTCTATTGGTCACTGGTTGCTATAGCCACCTCTCCCCCCCCTCTCTCTCACTCACCCCCTCTCTCTCACCCTTCCTCTCTCTCATCCCCCTCTATCTGTCTCTCTCATCCCCCCCTCTATCTCTCTCACCCCCCTCTCTCATCCCCTCTCTCTCTCTCTCATCCCCCTCTCTCAACCCACTCTCTCTCACCCCCTCTCTCTCTCTCATCCCCCTCTCTCTATTATCCCTCTCTCTCTCTCACTCTTTCATTCCCCCCCTCTCTCTCACCCCCTCTCTTTCATCCCTGCCTCTCTCTCCTCCTCTCTCTCTCTCAACCCCCCTCTCTCTCTCATCCCCCCTCTCTCTCTCCCTCCCTCACCCCCCCCCCTCTCTCCCTCAACCTTCTCTCTCTCTCTCACCCCCTCTCACCCCCCCCTCGGGAGATCTCAGGGGTTCATGCTGGGACTTGTAGTCCTTAAATTTGAGGGAGTCACATCCGTTAAAAAAGGAGTGGGACAAATTTACATAGGAGGGGGGGGGGGGGGCACCCAATTTTAGTCTTGCCTAGGGCAGCACAAAACCAAAATACACAACTGGGACCGTATCTCCAGGTTTAAGCCTTGTTCGGTTTGTCCCTGGATCCTGGCAGTGAAGATGAGAAGTATGGCCAGGAGAAGAGCCGCCTAAGTAGGTTTTTCAAATTTGCATATATATATATATATATATATATATATATATATATATATATATATATACAGTGCTTTGCGAAAGTATTCGGCCCCCTTGAACTTTTCGACCTTTTGCCACATTTCAGGCTTCAAACATAAAGATAGAAAACTGTAATTTTTTGTAAAAAATCAACAACAAGTGGGACACAATCATGAAGTGGAACGAAATTTATTGGATATTTCGAAACTTTTTTAACAAATAAAAAACTGAAAAATTGGGCGTGCAAAATTATTCAGCCCCCTTAAGTTAATACTTTGTAGCGCCACCTTTTGCTGCGATTACAGCTGTAAGTCGCTTGGGGTATGTCTCTATCAGTTTTGCACATCGAGAGACTGAAATTTTTGCCCATCCCTCCTTGCAAAACAGCTCGAGCTCAGTGAGGTTGGATGGAGAGCGTTTGTGAACAGCAGTTTTCAGTTCTTTCCGCATATTCTCGATTGGATTCAGGTCTGGACTTTGACTTGGCCATTCTAACACCTGGATATGTTTATTAGTGAACCATTCCATTGTAGATTTTGCTTTATGTTTTGGATCATTGTCTTGTTGGAAGACAAATCTCCACATCCCTGTCTCAGGTCTTTTGCAGACTCCATCAGATTTTCTTCCAGAATGGTCCTGTATTTGGCTCCATCCATCTTCCCATCAATTTTAACCATCTTCCCTGTCCCTGCTGAAGAAAAGCAGGCCCAAACCATGATGCTGCCACCACCATGTTTGACAGTGGGGATGGTGTGTTCAGGGTGATGAGCTGTGTTGCTTTTACGCCAAACATAACGTTTTGCATTGTTGCCAAAAAGTTCGATTTTGGTTTCATCTGACCAGAGCACCTTCTTCCACATGTTTGGTGTGTCTCCCAGGTGGCTTGTGGCAAACTTTAAACAACACTTTTTATGGATATCTTTAAGAAATGGCTTTCTTCTTGCCATTCTTCCATTAAGGCCAGATTTGTGCAGTATACGACTGATTGTTGTCCTATTGACAGAGTCTCCCACCTCAGCTCTCTGCAGTTCATCCAGAGTGATCATGGGCCTCTTGGCTGCATCTCTGATCAGTCTTCTCCTTGTATGAGCTGAAAGTTTAGAGGGACGGCCAGGTCTTCGTAGATTTGCAGTGGTCTGATACTCCTTCCATTTCAATATTATTGCTTGCATAGTGCTCCTTGGGATGTTTAAAGCTTGGGAAATCTTTTTGTATCCAAATCCGGCTTTAAACTTCTCCACAACAGTATCTCGGACCTGCCTGGTGTGTTCCTTGTTCTTCATGATGCTCTCTGCGCTTTAAACGGACCTCTGAGACTATCACAGTGCAGGTGCATTTATACGGAGACTTGATTACACACAGGTGGATTCTATTTATCATCATTAGTCATTTAGGTCAACATTGGATCATTCAGAGATCCTCACTGAACTTCTGGAGAGAGTTTGCAAAGTTTGAAATATCCAATAAATTTCGTTCCACTTCTTGATTGTGTCCCACTTGTTGTTGATTCTTCTGTAATACCATATACAGTATGCTTAATTGTTTTCGTTTTTTTTTTTTTTTTTTACTGCTAATTGGTTTGTATTTGAGAGCAGGGACACATAACAAGAGCAAGCAGTTTCTCTTTTGTCATCACTGAGGTTTAATATTTAGGTAGCTCATTATTTTATATATAGTTATCACTTACTATAGTGGTAGCACACAAGTTTCTTACATGTAATGTAATTACTTACATGTGTAGGTTACTGGTCAGCTCACTGGGGGCAAAAGACAATTTATAGAGAATCAAAACAATGTAGTAATATATTATCAATTTTCACAAACTAAATTTGCCTTCACCAAAATAAATAAATAAATAAATGAAGCATGCCAAAACATTTGAATGTCAAAAGAATAGGATGGCAGCATAAAGCTATGTTGTAGACACAATTTCACTTTCTGTTTTATGGACACAATTGTGTCTGTTAGTTTGCATGTAATAAAAAAAAGGGTGCATGCCAAAGTATGTATGTAACTATATCCTACAGAGTGTTTACCCTGGAGGTGATGAAAGGCTTGCAGCAATTATTTTTTTCTGGAGCACAGATCAGCATCTACCTATTTTAGAAAGGTCGCCAACGTCATTATGATGAGCATGGCTGATGACAGCCTGAATGACAAGGCAACACGTTTATGAAAAGATGAGAATTCTCTTTTTACACTGATACAGACATCTAGGCTGACAGTGGAATGGTATGCATAGGTAATAGGCCATATATTACAGAGATATAACCAAACACACATTTATAAATGACTGGCCGGCTAACAAGAAAAACAACCTTAGAGAGGAATGTCTGCCATGCAGAGCTCAGAGTTAAAGCGTTAGTGATAACATTATTTACTTGGGACCACAAGCTGTCACTGGGAGCTGAAGACGACGTGGCTCACAGTTTGTCGCTTCAAAGGCAATGACACTGTTACACTGGGCTATTTGTGGGTGTGGTGTGCTACAAATCATTGTAAACTGATCCTGGGAAGAGTGACATTACTGTCAGGGGTCAATACTTTCATGCTGTGACCACTACAGAAATACAAGGGGCAATAATATTGTGTTATACCGGGCTATTTTGGAAAGATCAGCTATTTTTGAACTTTATCCACAGGAACAAGTAAGAACATTAATCTCTTCTATTCAAGTCTCAAACCGCTTGCTACCTGGTAGCTGTGCCTTGCCGCAGCACAGAAAGAGTTAATAAAGTTAACCCGGTGCATGCTGGATGGCAATGTCATGAATTATAGTGCACATGAAAGGTTATAATGACTACATGTGCTAGGAGTGCTTATTTAGACTGCCAACAGTGTTAGCAATTCTATGCCCTTCAATCTAGTCCTAAACACACAATAAGTACAGGAGATTAATTACAGGATAATATGCTAAATTGGGTCTCCCTGGGATGATCTGCACTGGATCAGAAATATCTAATTGCTTCAAGCAGCAGTGGGATTCAAATGCAGTCAGAGAGAGGAGTGCTGGCATGGAAGTGGCATTAGATGCCAGCCTAGGCTATTTAATTGGACCCATGCTTGTACACAGATAGGTTCATGGGGCAAACGCTACATGAAAACAGCAACTGGCAAACCACTATTCTAAGTGAGAGACTGCAATCTTCAGACAAACATTAACAGTTTTTTTTTTTAAAGACAGAATAATAGATGCAGTGCGATTTACTGACATGTCAACATTAAAGTGGTAAGTTTGTACAGGTAAGTTGTACCTGTTTATTAGCACACCTCTCCACTCTACATCTGTTTAACCACTTCAGCTCCGGAAGGTTTTATCCCCTTAAAGCGGAGTTCCACCCAAAAGTGGAACTTCCGCTTTAGGTATTCTAACCCGCTGACTCGCCACATTTGGCATGTCATTTTTTTGGGGGGGGGAGCGGGTACCTAGTTTTGACAGGTACCCGCTCCCACTTCCGCTCGGAGCGCCGCGGTGCCCTGAACGGATGTTCTCCTCTCCCCCTCCCTCCCTGCAATCTTCTGGGACATGTCAGAGGTCCCAGAAGATTGCCGGCCAATCAAGACGCGCAGCGCGTTTCGCACATGCGCAGTGGGTACCCGGCTGTGAAGCCGCAAACTGTCACAGCCGGGTGCCCACAGCAGTGATACCGGCGCCGCCGAGACCAGAGGGAGAGGATCGAGGCTTCGGGCGGCCGCATCGCTGGACCGTTGGACAGGTGAGTGAAATGGCTGGAACTCCGCTTTAATGACTGTAACAAATGTGCAGTCCTGCAACGCTGTACCCAAATACAATTGATGTCCTTTTTTCCCCACAAATAGAGCTTTATTTTGGTGGTATTTCATCACCTCTGCGGTTTTGAGATTTTGCGCTATAAACAAAAAAAGAGCGATCATTTTGAGAAAAAAAAAAAAAACACCATATTTTTTACTTTCTGGTATAAAACATTCCCAATAAAAAAATGTAAAAAAATACATTTTTGTTTATCAGTTTAGGTCAATTTGTATTCTGCTACATATTTTAATTGGTTTGCGCAAAAGTTAAAGCGTTTACAAACGACAGGATAGATTTTTGGACTTTTTATTTATTTATTTATTTTATTAGTAATGGCGGTGATCAGCGATTTTTAGCTGGACTGCGACATTGTGGCAGACAGATCGGACCCCTGACATTTTTGACACTTTTTGGGGACCAGTGACATGAATACAGTAATCAGTGCTAAATAATGTGCACTTTTATTGTACAAATGACACTGGCAGGGAAGGGGTTAATACTGCGAGTGATCCATAGGTTAAATGTATGCCTACTTGTGCTTGCTAACTGTGGGGGGGGGGGGGGCGGCTCTGTGACAGGCAGAGGGAGATCGACGTTTCAGCTAAGCTAAAACACACAATCTCTCTCTGCCTGTCTGACAGAAGAGCCGCTTTCTTTGTTTACAAAGGCAGGAGGCTCTTCTGTCAGTTTCTCTGAAGATCGCGGGAGGCCTGTGGCGATCGAGCCTGCTCCTCCCGCGGTCTGACTCCAGCTGTGTCCATTATGTGCAGCCGTGCCACCCTATAATCTAACATTTACATCATGTGAAATATGTATCTTTACTGGATTGCTTAGTCCTCGGACATTATATGTTAAAAAATGTAATGTTTTCATATTTCCTTTCCCTCTCCTTTCTCGCCCTCCTCTCCCCGTCTCCCACCATCTCCTCTCACCTTCTGACGAGCCCAGGTGCCAGGATGCCTCCTTAAGATTATGGAGAAGAGGGTCAGTCCACAGAGATAAGGAAAAAAAATCAGAGACAGGGAGCTTCCAACCTTTTTGGCAAAATAAACTCTTTTCCCTTACCCTCCTTCCTCCCCCCTTCTAACCTCCACCCTATCCCACCCCTAATATTCCCTCCCCTCTCCCTTCTCCAATGCTGATGTTAAAAAGTGTTGTATTTTTTTAACCTATCCCTGGTCCAAAAGTAGACGGTTTCCTTCTCCATTTTGATCTTCCTTACATGTCTACTCTTTTATAACTGGGGTGGTGCTCTGTCTGGTGTGCCCGTTGGGTATCCCTTCCTTCTTAAATGGAAAGGTAATGCCTGGAACTCGCCAGACACTTAGGTCTCCCATCCCTATTGCTTACTGCCCTACTTTCCCCATTTTCTTATCATTGTTTCTAAAAATGTCACCTTTCTATTGTCTCTTTTATTTCGAGCTCTTCCTAGGTACTAGTTGCCATTGGTCTTCTTTTGACTGTAGATCTTCTCTCTTATTGTGTGACAAGCCAGGGATATCCATCATAGGAAGTTCAAGTACCTTACAAAAATCCTGTAATTCTTCCGGGAATCTCCGTTTTTGCTTAGCGTCCGTTCTTCCTTCCGACCAAACAAGCTGGAAAACCCCAATTATATTGTATATCTTGATGACGCATCTGTTCCAGTAGAGGTTTTAAACTCCTTCTTTCTAATGTTTTAGGTGAAAGATCAGCAAAAATCTGTAGATTTTTATCTTCATATTTTAATGGTGGAACACCTCTCAGACTTTTCCATATTTGTGCCTTTTCTTCGTAATAGTAAAACCTCACTATTATATCTCTTGGGGCATCCACTCCTATACTTTGTGGCCTTCTAATCCTATGGACTCTTTCCATCTTTACTACCTCTGTTGTTGGTCTACCTAATATTGGATTAAATATCATTTTTATTACTTCTGTTAGATCTTCTCCTTGTGATACTTCCGGTAGGCCTCAAATTCTCAAGTTTTTTCTTCTAGCTCGATTTTCTTGATCTTCCAATTTATAGGCTAGATTTCTTTGTTCCGTTTGTAATACTTTTATTTCTTCTCTCAATTCCTTTATCACTAGGGTATGAAAGTCCAGTCTTTTTTCAGACTTTTCCACTCATGTCAGTATCTGGCCTTAATCTCTATGGAGTTTAGCTATGTCGGTTTTCAGAGATAGTTCTAGTTAAGCAAACATATTTGCCATTTCTACTTTTGTAGGGAGCTGAGTTTTTGAGATTTGTTCATCCATAGAGCCTGCATCTGAATCGCTCTCAGCCTCTATTTCTACTCCTGACTGGTTAAGTATGGACTTTTCACTGGTATCAGACACCTTTTTTCCCTGTGCTCCTGTTTTTCTGTTTCTGGTTTTCTCATTCTTTCCTGGGTCATAAATGTTTTTATTGTTCCAGGGCTAGCACTTATTTTGGGCGACTTTACCGCCTTTAACAGGTTTTCCCCTCATCTTCTGATCCACTTATCAGTTTATTTATGTGTGTAGCTGGGGGTATTAGGTAGGTGTCTTCCCTCCAAAAACAGAACCCATCTGCAGTCTATATACAGTTCACATCAATAGGTTAGAGAGATAAAGGGAATACAGGTGACTCGCCACTCCAACTGGACAGGAGTATGTTGTTTTAGAAAGAGATCTTCTCCCCCTCTCTTCAGTGGCTGTTCTCTGTTTTATCTCCAGTGAGTGGCCTCTCCCCTTTTGCTTCCCACCAGCATACACTTTTGAAGGCTCCCAACTTACTCTGCCTCTGCTCGCCATCGGGCCTAGCCGAGTCTGGCCGAATCTGGCGAAGCGCTGCCGAGCACACCCAAGTCCCGCCGGAGGCTGGCAAATCCTTCCGCACTCCTCCGGACTCAGCCTCACCCGTTGGCAGCTCGTCTTCCCACCTCGCCTACAAGCGCTGGTGTCCCCTCCGCCCAGAAAAACCCAGGAACTTCCGCCTCTGCTCCCTACTCCTCCACTCTCGGTTCCGCTCTGGTGACCCGGCGACACCCCCAGCAGGCAGGTACTCTCTAATGCCAGATCGGCCATCAGAAAGGCATTATCTCTGGGGAGTTTCAGGCAATCCCTTATGTCCACATATGCGGGTTGGCTGCTCTTGGCGTTCCTAGCACAAGCTCCGTACAGGTGCCATCAGTAGGCTCCTCCCCCCACCAACCTGTAATTAAACAAATATTTGATTTCAGAATCACTTAAGACCTCTTTCACATGGGGTGGACTCCACCAGGAGTCCGCCTGCTCAGCAGGGAATCTGTCCGCTGATTCCTGATGAGCAGGCGCATGGCTTGTCTGTGTCCACTCCACTTATGCAGAGCAGACACAGACACAGCCCACTGTTCTCTATGGGGGGGGGTCGGATGTAAAAGGACCGCCTGTCCGTTTATACCCGGCGGCCATCCAATCCGATCGACGGCCATTTGTCTGTTTTTAGCCAACTGGATCGGATCGAATGTTGACAGCTGCCTCTCTACAGAGGACAATGGAGGGTCAGATCGAGTCTGTCTAAAAAAACTGACAGGTGGAACCCGTTGGTCCGCCCACGTGAAAGGGGCCTTAAAGCAAAGTTCTCTGAACGACCGAGGTGGAGAGACAGGGAGGAGATGTCATGATGTCCACCCTGTCCAGAGAACTGCAAGGGTTAAACGTTCATTACTTTAGGACATGAAGCGTGAGACCTAACCTTCCTTATTTCTCAAAACCAAGGAAAATGGACCGCACTCAGGAGTAGATGAAATCAGAACTGTCGTTTATTCCTCATGAATACATCCATACAGACAGTGCATCAAAGACATGCAATAGGTTGAAGGGTTTCACGATACAGAGGATCGCTTACTCATCTGAGTAAGCGATCCTCTGTATCGTAAAACGTGTCAACCAATTGCATGTCTTTGATGCACTGTCTGTATGGATGTATTCATGAGGAATAAACGACAGTTCTGATTTCATCTACTCCTGAGTGCGGTCCATTTTCTTTCCTTGGTTTTGAGACATTTTCTGGATGGCTGATCTGACCGGCACCGGAGTGCTTTGTCTCACCTGAGCGGCTACCCTCTTCAGCCTCTACCTTATTTCTTGCTTTGGCAAGCTCTCTCCCCACCTGTATCACCTGCAGCCTCCTCTGTAAGTACAATGCATGAGCAGTACCTCTGCATAGTACGTGAGGTTGGCAAGGGACCAGCCACAGCAAACAAAAGCGGAAAAGAACACGGAAGCCTGCTGGAGCAAGGGATGAGGTAAGTATTACATCTTATTCTTTATCCAGTAGAGCTAACAAGCATTTAACCCTTGCAATTGCGGAAGTGGGGTATTAACTTGAAAGGATCGTTTTTTCACCAGAGATGAGTTTTAATAGCTGCTTCAACTTTTTATGATGACCATGTCACTAAATTCCAGAAAACAGTTCGAACTGGCATTTAAAGCAGGCGTTTAAGGGGCATTAAAAATGCCTACGCAAATGATACAATGGACAGAACACAGTGCTGTTCATATTATCAAAACATGAAGTGTTAGTCTCATGTCGAGTCAGGAGGCGTTTGAAGCCTTTTAACACCTCCCATTCAAGTCTATAGTAACACTTTGCAGACGCAGTTGCGGGGCGATAAAATGAATTTATTTCCTGTTATGTCACTTTCCATTGTGGAGCAATTTTAACGCGCCTCAATGCTCATCAAATTCTTCAAAACTGGGCATAGGGCGTTAAGGGAGCATTTTTAACTTGTCATTAATGCTTGTAAAACACCAGTCCAACAGCCATACTAAAGCTCATTAACGTGAGTCTAACGCCCATACTAAAGCTCATTAATACACGTCTAATGCCCATACTAATGATACAGGAGCATTTGTTAGGCGTTCGAATTTTAGTCAAGTATCAACAAGCCCTAATACTGATAGCAGCCTCCAAATAAGCCTTTCCAGTGGGTGGTGCGCTGAAACGACACTCTTTTGATGAGTTTTAGATGCTGGTACTTTACAACACTCTATGTGTTGGATAGCATGCACACCTTGATTTCTCCCATCAACCGCTATATCTCCTATCCCACCACTGCACAGTGGGCTAAGGGCAGGGAACAAACAAATAGTCAACTACTTTTTTAGAAGCTGGTACTTTACAACACTCTATGTGTTGGATAGCATGCACACCTTGATTTCTCCCATCAACCCCTATATCTCCTATCCCACCACTGCACAGTGGGCAGGGAACAAACAAATAGTCAACTACCAAGAAGAGTAGAAGCTTGAATTCGCTCCAAGCAGCACTGTATTAAGACTTTGCTACAAAAGAAGGAACAGGCTAACAACTTATGCTGTCGGCTCATCAGCAGCTCTCAGCAAATATACTAACTTACAGATCTGCTTTAAAGCCTAAAGAAATCCATAGATATTAGATGAAGTTGCCCAATCTTTTTTTGAAAAGGAACATCAAAACAAGTTATACAACCTGCCTAAGAAAATTATACCTTCATGTAAAGTAGCCCTGGATTCATGCTCCATGATTTCTACAAAGCTCTAATGATACAAATACCCTAGGGGTCCATTCCCATCAGCAGTTAAAGGCTGCATTGCCCAATGCAGCCCCCAACACAAGAACAAAGCAATTTGCCTAATGTCCTATTTCTTCAGTTCACATCAATGTGCAGCATTGGTGCGTGCTGAAAAAAGCAGGACATTTTGCATTCTGTAGTATAAATGGTCCCTGATAGGGTTGGATCAATGTCCCTCTAAAGTCTATGGGGAACTAAATCCCAATTGTGACAAATAGGATTCTGTAAAGCAGGGCAGGGAAATTTAAACTTTGTAAATGGCAAATTTCTCTAATCTGTATAGGCTTTTCAAGTATCCATTACGTCCTTCTCAAAATATTTAATAAATAATAATCACATTTAATATTTGATTGATGCCACAGGGTCATTTTATACCTGTCTACAGTTAATTATGACATGTTTAGACCCAGCCCTACACAAAAAGAAAAAAACCCATACATAATAGTATAACGCACTGTACACAAAAGTTGACTTCCTGTCTAAAGCCGGGAATAGATGGAGCGATTTTCTTTCCTGCAACCCTGCTAACCCGGCCAAGATTCGAACCGTCTATGGCCAGCTTAAGAATATCATTTTAAAAGTAGACTATATATATATATATATTGATAGCCATCACAGACAGGGGTTCTAGCATCCCCATATTTAACCAAAAGTAATTTTGAAGGGTAACTCCACTTTCGTGGGAGAAAAAAAAATAGCGCATAAAGAAAAAATATAGCGTATACAATTGTGACACAAGTCATATTGTAACTGAATGTTATTAAAATGACCTTTCCTTTTCAATCTGCAGCCGCTGTCATTTTCTGAAATTGCAATGCAATATGGCTACCTGGAGCTGTTCTGTACACAGAATATGTACTGACCACCCCAGAAACATAATTTCCTGCTTGTGTTATTGGCTCACTGATTTTTCCAGAAGCCTGCCTAAGATACAAGTCAGATTTCAGGCATCCCCTGCAACAAAAATGTCATTTTTGGTGAGCTACAATAGGAACACGTCTAAAGGGATGCAGGCCCAGCAGTTTTCCTCATTAGTGCTCTGCTGCTGCTGCAGCTGATTGATAATTATGAAACCACTCCCATTAGACTCACTTAGCACAGGGGCACAGAGGAACAAACAGTGATTTCTTCAGAATAAAAAAAAGCAAGGAATCTGCAACAAAGTTTGTTATAATCCTTGCAATGAACAGAGATCACCCAGAGGGGAATGTTTTTTTCTCAACAAAAGTGGAGTTACGCTTTAACTTCTGCCTGGGTAGCAGTTGGAAAATTTCATTCACATCCTGTCCAGTGGAAAGGCATTGAGTAAAGCCCCGTACACACGCACCGATTGTTGGCCGTAAATTTTCGGCCAACGTCCGATCGGCCGATTGTCGGCTTGTTAGTATGATGCTTCCGACAACCGACTGCGACTTTTTGGCCGAACAAAATCTGGTGTGCATGCTATAAAATTTTTGTTGGCCGTCACCAGAACGGCCGATTGTTCGTCAGTCAGTACAGATTTCGGCCGACAAAAGTCAGATGAGCAAGACTGGGCATGCTCAGAGAAGAAAAAACACACGGAAAGTTAACCAGAACATGACATCACTTCTGCAGTTGGTTGTTGTTGGCCAACAAAATTTGTGTGCAGTCTAGAGCACATTTCAACCAACACAACAACACTAAAGACGGCCGATCGGTCGGCCAACAATCGGTGCGTGTGTACGAGGCTTAAGGCTAAATCTATCAAAACCTGACAGGGGTTCTAAACGTTCTCTGCTCTATTCAAAAAGGAAAAAAACAAAAAGTTTTAGCTGTAGATACACTTTAGGGGTCTATTTATACACATTTTGACCCAAAATAAACACAGTTTTCACACTTTCTAACTGAATCTGGTAAATCATTTGTTTAAACACTTATTTTATAAGTGATACAAATTGATAATTGATCAGTGATATAAATAATCAGGAAGATGTTTTCAAACAATCTCCTATATTTTTTCTCTACCATCCTGTGAACAATGATCGTATGTTATTGGTGAGGTCTTCATACATTTTTCTAGCTCAACAAAAAAACAACTAGTACTACACAAAGACACAGATATTTGTTAGAAATAGAAACCTTTCTGCCCGTTGTAAAATTAATCAACAGTTTTCATAACGTGAGAATAAAACAGGTGTTCAGATTTCACAAAAATACAAATTTGCTAAGCTTACCTAAAAAGCATTAACAACATGGATTATGTCCACAAAAACATTACATTTGTGCACCAGCCACTGCTACAGAAAAAGCCGGCATTCATGGGCTCATCCGACAATCCAGTGATCCCACTATACAACAAAAGACTGCATTAGGTAAACAATTTCAAAAGCACTATGCCTCCAAAGAGATTAGCCTAAAGAAATATTAATTATGGTAATGGAGAGAGCCATAAAACATAGTTATTGTGAGTGTTTAGCACAAAATTGGTTTTGTGTAATGTAGTTAGCCTTTGTGGTAAAATGGGAATTTGCAGTTCGCTCCTGGTCTTCTGAACACATAGGTACAAAGAGGTAAGGAAGAGTTAAAGGTAAAATGCACTCCACAGGACAATACCTGCATTGAAAAGGCGGTTGATCTACACATGCCAAGGTAGAACTCATAGGGCTATTGGTGATGACTCCAAATGCATTGTCTAAACCTTCCACAAGCATCAAACAAATAACATATAAAAATAACAAAAGATGAGACAGTCAGGTGGCAACTCTCCATGGGGACCCACAATAGAAGCAATCATCAGAACAACTAAAAAAGGAAGTGACATTTCGAAAGAACAAACCTTTCTATGGATAGATGTAGATCTAACTGGGGAGTTACAATGAGTAGAATCGGCCCCTCCGGGAAGACAGACTCCTCTGGTACACAGAGACAAGATGGTCAGATGACAAAGCATTCCTCTAGAAATAAACACTTACAATGTCTGAACCTAATCATCCTTAGATTTACAATATCTATTTTAAGTTACCAATGTCCTTCATTGTAATAAATACGGAAAGGTCGATTATTCCTCGCATTATCACCCTTTCTGAGAAAAAAGTACAGCCTCCTATTTATAGTATTCTTCCGACTTATTTATGTAGACCTTTAATCTAATTAAAAAGTGGGAAATGGATTGCCAAGTGCAATTAGTATGTTTTTATGTACTCTTTTAGTAATGAGAGATCATCTCTGTGATGAAATCAGAAATCTCCAGCCATTTACAACTTCACCAATTATTTTGCTAATCTAACAAAAGCAGAATGTAAGAGCCAAGTACCTGGATGTGCATCTGGCCAATGGACATAAAGCAATGGCTTGCATGGTTCCCACCTCCTCGAAATTAAGAATTTTTGGAGACTATGATTGAACAAGTCATATGAATACATTAAAAATGTTTTGATGGCCTTGTCCCTTTGTCCCTTCGTACAAAAACCTATATGGTTTATTGTCTCATTGGGTCTCACGCCCAAGAAGCCATGGTTTCCATACACTGCCCTGATGATTCCCAAATAGCCTGAATCAGTTTGAAATAAATGACTCTAAAATATAGGCTATATTTGTTCGGTTCTGGATGTGCATCTGACCATTGGGCATAAAGCAAGGATTTGCATGGATCCACCCTGAAATGAGGAATCTTCCTCTTATTATCGGGATATGCAATGGGAGTGAGACATGGGAATAACTTCTGTTTTAAGAAGCCTTTCGTGGGATGAGCAAAGTACGGTAAGCCACAGTAGCCAAACAGAAATCCCCATTGGCTGTAATCTGTCTGGTTGGATTTTAGTTGCCCAATGACATTGCTCCTGTAACACCTTTTATAAACCTGTACATACAGTATGTGTACCCACTCTGTTTCGCCATCCTTATGCTGACCAATAAAATAATTAGGGGAAAGCTCCCAATGTAATTCAAAAATTGAACTTTTCCTGGTTCTGTTTTATTACAGGTACATTTTTATGTAGCTCTTTAAACACACATTGCTAATCAGCCAATCACATAGCAGCAATTCAATGCATTTAAGCATTTAGACGTGGTGAAGACGTCTTGCTGAAGTTCAAAGCCAGCATCAGAATGGGGAAGAAAGGGGATTTAAGTGACTTTGAACGTGGCATGGTTGTTGGTGCCAGACGGGCTGGTCTGAGTATTTAAAAAACTGATCTACTGGGATTTTCACGCACAACCATCTCTAGGGTTTACAGAGAATGGTCCGAAAAAGAGCAAATATCCAGTGAGGGGAAAATGTGTGGGTGAAATCGCCTTGTTAATGTCAGAGGTCAAAAGAGAATGTGCAGACTGGTTTAAGATGATAGAAAGGCAACAGTAACTCAAAAAAACACTCATTACAATCAGGGTATGCAATACCATCTCTAAAAGCACAACACATTGAACTCTGATGCAGATGGGCTACCTCAGCAGAAGACCACACCGGGTGCCACTCCTGTCAGCAAAGAACAGGAAACTGAGGCTACTATTCACACAGGCTCACTAAAATTGGACAGTAGAAGATTGTAAAAACGTTGCCTGGCCTGATGAGTCTCAATTTCAGCTGCGACATATAGATGGTAGGGTCAGAATTTGGCGTAAACCACATGAAAGCATGGATCCATCCTGCCTTGTATCAACGGTATAGGCTGGTGGTGTAATGGTGTGGGGGATATTTTCTTGGCACACTTTGGCCCCTTTAGTACCAATTGAGCATCATTTAAATGCCATAGGCCTACATGAGTATTGTTGCTGACCATGTCCATCCCTTTATGACTACAGTGTACCCATCTTCTGATGGCTACTTCCAGCAGGATAACGCACCATGTCACAAAGCTCAAATCATCTCACCACTGGTTTCACAATCTCATCACTTTCTTCTACTCCAATGGCCTTCACAGTCACTAGATCTCAATCTAATATAGCACCTTTGGGATGTAGTGGAACGGAAGATTCGCATCATGGATGTGCAGCCCACAAATCTGCAACTGCGTGATGCTATCATGTCAATCTGGGCCAAAATCTCTGAGGAATGTTTCCAACACCTTGTCGAATCTATGTCATGAAGAATTAAGGCAGTTCTGAAGGCAAAAGGGGGTCCAACCCAGTACTAGCAAGGTGTACCTAATAAAGTGGCTGTGAGTGTCTAGGATTATGCCAGACTAGAGTCAATTTGTTCCTCTTGTGTTGTTTTTTTGTGTTGTTTTTTTCAACTTTGAAGTGTTCAGCTTCCTCCAAAAATCACATACTGACAGGTTAACTCAAAATTGGCCTAATGTATGTATGTATGTATGTATAAGCTGTGAGTGCCTTCAGGAGACAGACTAATGTGGATGGATCTATAAACTCTTAAGCCCCGTACACACATACCGATTGTCGGCCGTAAATATTCGGCCGCCGACCGATCGGCCGATTGTAGGCTTGTTAGTATGATGCTTCCGACAGCCGACAGCGCATTTTCGGCCGAACAGAATCTGTCGTGCAGACTTGGCATGGCCCCTTTCAAATGACCGTTCTAATCAGGTCTGTCTGTCCGTTTTTCAGGCAGACATGATCAGAAGGTCCATAGAACACTATGGACAGGCAGGTGTAACCTCACTTGTGTCTGTTTTCTGTTTACACCCGCAATATGTGACATTGTCTGTAATATGCATGAGTATGAGTGAAAAGCTGCAGGGTCAACTGACTGCGAGCTTCACTGGGCCACAAACTGTACTGAATAATTTATTGTTCTATATAAAGCACTACAGAGTACGTCAATGCTACATACATAAATAACTGCAACAAGAATGTAGCGTGTATATTTAGTAAAATGTATGCAAAGCATTTTTATTCAGTACCATTATTCATCTATGCATTAATGTGGGGAAGGAACATGAAATATCATCTGGAGGTTTGTAAACTGTAAGCTAAGAATGAATTAAATCATTTTGTGACCAGTGTGTGATTGCTGGGAGGCCCAGGTTTCAGCACGTAGATGTGGAATTACATGAATTTGTATTTCCGGTAGGGTTCTACCTTCTTCTAGCAGGCATGGTCTACCTTCTTTAAGCAGGTATTCTATAGTAGATTAATCATTGCAAACACTATAGAAAACCAATCATAATCAGGCTTCTGCAGGAATCTACAGATCAGTCCAAAATGATTACATTTCTGCAGGACTATACATAAAAGACAAATCTTCCTTTATTTATCTCTACTTTCTGTGTTTGAGTCTGACTCTTAAAGCTGAACTCCAGCTTTTGATATACTTTACATCTTGGGCCAGCTTGGCCCAATGGAACCATGTCCCTCACTAACATGTAGGGCTTCTGGATGTGCGGTATAACATGTGCTTTTGGATGTGCGGTATGGCTATATACAGCACTGTGTTTCGAGTTAAAGCCAAGACTTCCTGTCTCATACCCGGAAAACAATAGAGACGGCACTTAGCCATTCAGAGAAAGCAAAGTATTCTAGCAACGAATACAAAGCTTCCTCTGACTGGCTTAGTCAGAGGTGTGACATCATCAGCCCACCTTGCTAGCCATGTTGTTGGATGACCGTGGAGGGAGGAGGGGTGCTCTGTCAGACCTCACAGTTAACCTTAGACAGCACATAGGATGATGGAACAAAGTAGTGTAAATGTACTTTATCCCCTGGGGAACTGAAAAAATAATAAACATGGAAGGGAAACTTGCCACCACCCAATTCTAAACACAAAGTAAAGATAAACAAGGGGGAAAAAAGTTTGCACTGTACAGTTATACAGTGCATTCATAAAGTATTCAGACCCCCTTGACTGTTTTACATTTTGTTATGTTGCAGCCTGATACTACAGTTGTTTAAATAAATTTATTTTTCTCATTAATATACAGTCAGTGTCCCATAATGACAAATAATTTTAGAAATTTCTTAATTTATTAAAAAGAAAAAAAAGGAAAATATCACATGTACTTAAGTATTTGGACCCTTTAATCTGTATTTTGTTGAAGCACCTTTGGCAGCAACTACAGCCCCGGGTCTTTTTAGGTATGATTCAACAGGCTTTGCACACCTGGATTGGGCTCAGTCTCAGGTCAGGGACCGCTGGTGGACAGCCATTTTCAGATCTCTTCAGGGATGTTCAATAGGGTTCAAGTCAGGGCTCAGGCGTGGTCACTCTAGGACATTTACAAAGTTGTCCCTTATGCCCCATACACACGTGCAGATTATCTGCAGACTTTTGTCTGCAGACTTACCAAAACCATATAATATGAGGTCAAACCTAAACACTTTCAATTTGTATGCAATCCGGCAGGCCCTTGCACTACATAGAAAAGGTAAGTCTGCAGACAAAAGTCTGCATATAATCTGCACGTGTGTATGGGGCATAAGTCACTCCTGTGTTGTCCTGGCTGTGTGCTTAGGATCATGGTCATGTTGGAAGGTAGACCTTCAGCCCAGTCTGAGGTCCGGAGTGCTATGGAACAGGTTTTTATTAAAGATATCTCTGTACTTTGCACCATTTAGCTTCCCCTCAACCCTGACCAATCTCCTAGTGCCTGCTGCTGAAAAACACCCCCACAGAATGATGCTGCCACCACCATGCTTCATTGATGGGATGGCATAGGACAGGTGATGAACATTGCCTGGTTTCCTCCAGACATAACATTTAGAGGCCAAACTATTCAATCTTGATTTCATCACACTAGAGAATCTTCACTAGAGTGCACTAGAGTGCTTTAGGTGCTTTTTTGCAAACTCCAAGCAGGCTTCTGTCCAGCCATTCTGCTATAAAGCCCAGATTGGTGGAGGGCTGCAGCGATGGCTGTCCTTCTGGGACTTTGTCCCATCTCCACACAGGTTCTCTGGAGCTCAGTCAGTTCTAAGTCACCTCTCTTACTAAGGCCCTTTTCCCCTATTGCTCAGTTTGGCTAGGCAACTAGCTCCTGGAGGAGTCCTCGTTATGTCAAACTTCTTCCATTTGAGAATTATGGAGGCCACTGTACTTTTGGAAACCTTCAGTGTAGCAGAATTTTTTTGTAGCTTTCCCCACATCTGTGCCTTGCAATAATCCTGTCTCTGAGCTCTGCATGCAGTTCTTTTGACCCCATGGCTTTTGCTCTGGTACAGCATGCGTTGTAACTTGTGAGACCTTTTATAGAGAGGTGTGTGCCTTTCCAAATCATGTCCAATTCATTTACATAATTTACCACAAGTGCACTCCAATCACGGTCTAGAAACATCTCAGCAACGAACAAGAGAAATGGGAGGCACCTGAGCTAAATTTCAAGTGTTGCTGCAAAAGGTGATTATTCAGTTTTTCCTTTTTCTTACATTTGCAAACATTTCAAAAATTCTGTTTTCGATTTGACATTAGGGGATACCGAGTGTAAATTAACGAAGAAAAAAAAAAATAATTTAAACAACTGTATTATCAGGCTGCAACATAACAAAATTGAAAAAAGTAGGGGGGTCTGAATACTTTATAAATGCACTGCAATAATTTAGGACTTAAGAGTCCATTCACACTGGCACGACTTGTCAGGCGACTTGGTCAGCCTGACAAGTCGTGCACTGTCGCTCCCACTGTGTAGTACAGGAGCCGTTCTAATAGGAGCGACACAAATCGCTCCGACTTAGAAAAAGGGTCCTGTACTACTTTGGGGCGACCTGGAGGCGACTTGCATAGACTTTCATTATGTGAAGTCCGTGCAAGTCGCGCTGCACGCGACTTCACAGGTCGCCCCCGAAGTCGGAGCGACCTACTGTGAACGGGGGCTTAACATTCAATTTGTAAAGATAAGCCCACTCGAGATCGTGTCTTTAGAGCATGTTTGGTACAAACAAATCCTCACTAACAACCAAAAAACCTCTAGCTCGGCAAGAGGCAGCACACAAAACGTTCTGTGTTCAAAATATTGACTCACTGATGACAACAGACTGCATGGATCCTTGAGACCAAAACAACGCTCTGCTTGCTTTCAGTTAAATGATACAACACGTCTTTGCTCTTGCCGTTTTCACATTGGCAAATTGTTCAAAAAGCCTTTTTTTTGTTGTTGTCTGCAAAGCACTATTATTCATATTAAAATTCTCCTAAGAAAGGAGAGGCTCCTTGGTGGTAATGAAATGGTTAAATGGGCCAGCTGTGCCTCGGGCAGAGTCGATAATTATCATGTGGAATAATTACAAGCTCCTAAATACACTAACCTTTCAGTGCCAAGAAGCATTCTGCAATGTTTTCTAGTACTGCTGGAAAACGGCGAGCTTTAAAATGATTGGTCACCGCTGAACAGGAGCAACGAAATCAAAGATGCTATTGCTTCTTTCAGGGCTATTCAAACAGACAGAACACATTCTTACCCAGCAGTAATTTCCCACTTAATCTCTGGGGCATGCTTGCTGAGCTGTTCAGATTGATTCTGCACAGAGCGGATGCGCGCTCACTAGACAATAGGTCATAATCCCGCCGTTAGGAGGACGGCATAAAACCTCCTTATAGAAAGGAATATCAGCATTATAATTACAAGGGGAAAGGATAAGAGCAACCTTCCTGAAAGGCACCAAATTAGCATGATAGTAACTATTTTAAGCCCCCAAACACTCACGCAGAGCTTTCTAAGGCCCTGCTCTCCAGTCATCCAAAGACAAAGAAACATTGCTTATGTGCTATATTTAGTTTTTTTTTTTTTCATCTTTCAAGCAGAACACAATGCTCGCAGATCAAAGACCAAAAAAAAAAAAAATTGCATGCCGCTGTTAACAGTACTCCCTACAAGGTCACCCAGATGAGTCATACAGAAGAGCTGTCAGGGATTGAAGCCCCATTACACTGGGTGAGTGGATATGCAGTCTGCAACGACAGCAGCTGAAGTATTTCTTGTATAAATGGACCATATAAACCTAAAAAGCTAGGCGCACACAAAAATTTAAAGCATGTGTACTCACTGTGTACAAACCCTACATAATACAGTATTATATAGACAAGAGATTAAAACATTTTGGATGAGTATGGTTTTTGGAAAACAGATCCTCCTTCCAAGAGAAATTTGTGGGCTGACAATTACCGTATGTCCATCTGACCAGCTGCCTGCCTGGCTGACTCTGGCTGAAATACTTTAAGTCACAGAACAAGAAAAAGCATAATGCATGTAAAGTCATGGTGAACTAAAGCAGTATTCAAGTGTAACTAAACCCATAACCGTAAAATCAGTGTGTATATGCATGCTTGTTTTACTCACTGTGGAATCTAAGGGGTTAATCCTCTGCAATGTGTATGAATGCTGTGGGATCTTCCTCTTCTGTGTATAAATGCTTCTCTGATCCTCCTCTTCTTTAACGGACTCCAACCCATCTCTTGATAGAACAGAGCATTAGGAGTCAGGCTGCACATGCTCAGTTTGTTGCGTATTTCTAGAGAGTTTTTTTGTTTTCCTTGGTAGAGTGCAAGTGATCAGCACAGGGCCAATCAGCACTGTCCAGACTGAGGATGGGGGGAGAATTAAAACTCCTCCTACAAGCTTAAAGAGGAACTCCACCCAAAAGGGGAAGTTTCGCTTTAAGGACTCGTCCCCTACTCCTCTTGCACAATTGCCACTTTTGAGGAGCGGGGGAGAGCAGGTACCCGATTTTGACACAAACCTGCTTCCCACTTCTGTTGCCATGGCGCTCAGCAATGGAAAGTCTCCTTCCTCCCTCCCCCTGCAGTCTTCTGGGACACTGACAGGTTCCAGAAGATTGCATCCACCGTTCACAATGCGCAGCGCAACCCGCGCATGCGCAGTGGGCATCCGGCTGTGAAGCCACAAGCTGTCACAGCCGGGTGCCCATAGTGAAGATGGCGGGGCCGTCGAGGGAGGACAGAGGATTAAGACGGCTGAAGTGAGCTCATTGTTGGACTGTGGGACAGGTGATTGGCTGTTTTTTAAAAGTCAGCAGTTACACTTTTTGTAGCTGCTATCTTTCATTTTTTTGATAGGTGGCTGGAACTCCTTTTTAAGCAGACACTGATAGAAGTGACAAGACTGCTATACACTGCTGATGAAAAAGGGTATTTAGCAGTTTATATTTACTAAAACGATTGCATGTCCATGTTCTGTGTAGTGCGAGAGATCAGATATATTGAATGCAGGGTCTTTGGTTTACTACCACTTTAAGCCCAAAAATGAAAATGTTTCCAAATCAATTATATTGCAGCTTCTTATGCTCTGGTGGTCTAAGGTCCTTTGATGTCATGAAGACCTATGCAGTGACCGCAGCCCGCACTGGACGTGGAGATGCCGAGGGATAGTCCTCTGCCAGGACATGAAGAAGCAGAGGATCAGATAAGTTAATGTGCTTTTACTGTCCCCTAAACAAGTAGTTAAAGCAGAACTTTACCCATAACAACTTCATAAAAAATAATTTTCCTGGGGCGTGGCCTGGCCGGCATGCTGTGAGGACGCTCGACCCACGCTGTGAGCGGGCTCCAAGTCTTCTTCACCCTGCACACAGCCAGCTCCAGACCTGCGGCCAAGATGGCACCCGGCCACGAGACATCACAGCCATCCTCTCCTGCTCCCAGCGGCAGCTCCCCAGGACCATCTGCAACACCACAGGTCCAGTTTTCTAGCCCCTCAGCCTCTATTCACTCAGCAGGACAGTTCTCTCCTCCCTCTGAGCTAGACGCTGTAGAAGCAGAATGGGACATCAGGGAACATATCAGAGCCCTCCCCACCAAGGCAGACATCCGACAATTGATAGCTGCAGTAGAACAGTCCTGCAAGCAGGCGGTAGAGGGGCTGAGAGCGGATACAGGATCTCTGAGGCACAGGGTGGAAGCTTTAGAGAATGGATCTGATGACATCATGCAATCCATTACCACAATGCAAGACACCACTTAACAACATGAAGAGGTTTTGAATACCCTATTAGATCAGCTTGATGATTACGAAAACAGAGACTGGTGACAGAACATTCGCATACGTGGTCTTCCAGAGGCCATGCGTGCTCCTTATCCGCTCCCTACAGTACAGGGCTTGTCCGCCAACTCCTGGGTGGTGCAGCCCCTGATGTTATCGAAGTAGACAGGATTCACTGTGCCCTGCTACCCCATCCCTCAGGACACTGATAGAGCAAGGGATGTTATCTGTAAACTCCACAAATACTCTGTGAAGGAGGCGATCGTGCAAGCAGTGCATGGCAAACCCACAATTGACTTTGATGGGACTCAGCTCTCCTTATTTCCCAATTTATTGCGGCGCACACTTATGTAACGATGAGCTGTATGCCTCTCTTTGAGTCCCTGCGCAGGGTGAATGTCAACTACCGCTGGGGTTTTCCTTTTCGCCTGACAGCTACTTGAAATGGGAAGATCGCTGTCCTCCACACCAAAGATGACTTACAGCACTTCATGGAAACGTTGGATCTTCAAACAACTGATTTTCCAGATTGGAGGTTAAACAGCTCTCTTCATCTTCCACAACGCCCTGAGAGATGGAGCCAGGTTCTGCTCAGGTCTCATCGCAAGAATCAATGTGCTTAGCATCCTCTCCTACTTCCTGAATGTTAGACCGACCGCGAGTTGTGTGAGTTGCTTGCTAGCATCAGGCTGGCTTGGTGGCAGGGACTACCCGGTAGTTACCCTTAGATATTGCCTTATATACAATCTTGTTTAAGGCTCATCTTATTTTTCGACCTAGAGCTTTATCAGGGACTTCCTGCCACATTACTATTACTTGGATTGTCTCTATTTTGAACTTTTTATTGTTATGCCATGGACACAATTGGCGAGCTCTGTTTACGGCCACTAAAATTGCATTTAATCTGTTTTGTTTTTATAGTTTTGCCCAGGGTGTGAGTGCTCTCTGCATGCCCTCGGTTACTTACCCCCCATTAGGTAGGTCAACTGACAGGGGACATTCTGATCTGCATAATTGCAGATGGGACACTGGTCCTGGGGGAGCAAGGGTTCGTCTCCCCCATAGGGGCATATGGGGTGTAGACCTGGCATGGTCTCCCCCAGGACCGCCTTCTCCTTAGCTGGATTATTCCTCCAACGGAGTTTCTATATTTCGTTTCTTTTTCTTTGGGTTTTTATGTCATCTACGTTTGATCCATTCCTCCCCCAGGACCGCCCTCCCCTTAGCTGGATTATTCCTCCAACGGAGTTTCTATATTTCGTTTCTTTTTCTTTGTGTTTTTATGTCATCTACGTTTGATCCATTCCTCCTTCTTTGGGTTTGTACATGGGTACTGGCTTGTGTATGGGTGAGGCCCCTTTTAAGGCTGCCTCCTCTCAAAGCTGTAGGGTACAGGGTGTGTCTTGCTCTAGACTTCAGGACCTCCCTATGCTTACAACATGACTGGTAATCTGAAAATATTGATATATATATATATATATAATGTTAGGGGGTCTTTGCTCCCCCCAAAAAAGGGTCTGCCTTTTGGAGCAAATGTGTCATCTCTCCTCAGATGTCCTACTTTTACAAGAGACGCACTTCACGGCCAGGTCTACACCCCATATGCCCCTCATGACCTTTAATCAGTGGTTTCATGCCCAAAACATCCCCATTGGCACCTCTTGGGGCCATCCCTGGTTTCCACCCGGAGAAGAACCAGGATTCTTTGGCTCCTGGGGCTCCGACGGGAAAGTTGCATGTGCAATATATGCTCCCGAGGGCACTTTGTCTCCCCTTTCTGTGATACAGGCGTCATACGGAAAGATCTAATTTGCATCTTGGAGACATTGCCAACTAACAGACTTTCTTAGTAAATTACAACCCAGATTACGACCACTCAATATATATACCACCTTCGAATACCTATGCCTTGATCCCCTGGATTCCAAACACTTATTGTCAAAAATGTATAAACGTGTGCTTAGCTCACAAATCAAATCTGTACCCTATTATATTCGAGATTGGGAGAGAAAGATAGTTCAGGATTTCAGTCCTTTACAGATACAAAGGATGATCAAATTCACATACAGGTACTCAGGAAACATCATATAAATTTCTCTCTATATGATATAGGGCCCCGTCTCGCCTAGCCCAGATGTTTTCCGGCGACCAATGAACGCTGCAGGAGGGGATGCACCCACCGGGGCACACTTCTTCACATATGATAGACATGTCCCATGATTAGGACCTTTTGGGAAGCAATTATCCCATGGATCCAGAAAATGATCCTTTGTCCCATAAGGTTCTATCCCTTACATTTCCTTTTCCATGGGGCCCCTTCATCGAATAAAGTATATAAGAGGAGTGTCACTCCATAATTACTAAACGCAGCTAAATCCCTGATCCTCAAATGCTGGAAACAATCAGTATGTCCTACGTTGCTGGACTGGAAAAGGGAGGTTGATGCCATCATGGAAGCGGAGAGGTGAATACACATGGTCAAAGACCAACAAGACAAATTTAGAGACACTTAAGCAGGCTGCATGTATTATTCTGCTGAAATATGTACAAACTTATCATGATCCATATACTCTACCTCAGACATGTACGTATTTGCTACCTAATTACCCTATACCCATACCCAACATTAGTTGTTAAATTGATTGCTATCTTCCCTGTATTCCTGAAGATTAGTTTTCCTTCCCCCACAACCCTTTCCTTCCCTTATTTTACTGATGTTCTATTTAAGCCACATCTGACCACTATAAACATGTACTTGATTGAGCAAATCAGGTGTGTATGTATGAGGGGGATTCCAATTGTGCCTTGGTTTGCCCCCGCTTAGTCGTCCACATCCGTAATGACGATGGTGTGGGGATGGGTGGAGAGCCCAGGTACATTTGGTGTCTGATATACATTATGCTTGACTTGTATGTATGTAATGTGCCTCCTGTATTTGGTGGATTACATTAAATATGTGCATTAGAAGTGGAATTTCATTTTTTCCTTCTTTGTGATTCTTGTTGTATATTTTGCATTTCGTCTTTCTGAAAATTTTGATAAACTTTTATTATAAAAAAAAAAAAAATAATAATAATTTTCTTTAGCAAGTAACATACATTCCACATGATTAATTGTGCTACCAAAACTAGTGTGTGTTGTAAATTGCCTCCAGTATTGCTTGTTTCTTTTTGCTGGAGGCTGCCATTTTCTATAGCCCAGAGACCCTGAACAGCAGTAAATCATCAATTTAATGGTTTTCAAAAACAGTTACATTCCTGGAATGCCAGGATTGCTAACTGTCACATTTGCTTGTGTCCTCAACCAAACTATCAATCCATCAAATGACTGGTGTCATAACTGATCACATGTGCAGCACCATGGCAGTTGCGGATCAAACAGAAGCAGCTTCCTTGGCTGTAAAGGATAGCAGAGTTTAGTTTCGCTTTAAGGATGTCAGCAGATCGACCTATACAAACTCAGCAGTGCCTAAAAATGGAGTGCGAATGAGCATGTGCAGAGCAGGGTGAGACAGTGTATGACTGGATTTTAAACAGAATAGACACTTACTTTTAATGTTTTACATAGCTATACCTGCAAAAGGGGCCTGAAGTGATCTAGCAGGACTTCAATTTCTAACTAAAGTTCCAATTTTACCTGCTCACTTACTCCACTGCAAGGAAGAAATTTTAGGTTTCTTGAAGTTTGGATTTAAAATAGTAATAAACCAAATGGTAAAAAAAACCTGGTGCAGTAACTGCTAAAAACAGCGTTAGCTTGAGTTCAATTAGATTTTAGTCCATCTAAATCTGCTAGTGCCTCTAACACTACCCTCTCCACAGATTGACAATGCTGCCGTCCAACAGTGTCTCAGTTGCTCCTCTATCCAGGGTGGAGACACCCTAAAGTTGGCCATACATTATACAATTTTTTTGTTCAACTTCCTTTAGATATACAATTATGGTAGTCCAAGGGCCTGCCAGATTGCATACAAATGAAGAATGTTTAGGTTTTACGTCATCTTATATGGTTTTGATACATTTAAAAGAAAATTGTACAAGAGGATTGAATAATGCATGGCCAGCCTAAGACAGGAAGTGTGTTACTGGCCAGATCAGCAGGTGAAAATAAAGGGAAAAAGCCTAAAAAGGTAAACGAACAACAGGTAAACTATGTTAAATTATTTCTCTTAGCATAATGTTCCTACTGGCATTTCTCTTAGCATAGTTTGATGTTCCTACTGCCATTATTTCAGTATATAAATATATGGTGGAGGAAGCTTGAAAAGGCTGAGAGCTGGACTGTCTGTAAAGGGTATAGTGGGCAGGAAAACAGACTAAAGCCTTGTACACATGGGCCAAATGTCGGGCGACATTCGGTCCATGTGTACTGGAGTCGGTTTGACAGAAGCCAGCATTTGGCTGGCTTCTGTCGAAGGGGCATGGCCTAAAAAGGTCTGCCGATCGGGTCCCAATCACCGCCCTCAGCCGGACAGTTCTGGCGGAGGGACCGCCCCCATGGCAGAACACAACAACACAGCAGGAGAGATCACTGTACTAACCTTGATTAGTACAGCGGCTCCTACTGAGCTGGCAGTTTTGTTTTTTCGTTCAGCCCTGCTGGGTTGAGCGAAAAAAAAAACTTCTAGTGTGTAGTAGGTTTTAAAAACAACGTCTTTGAATGGGAGGGAAGAGATGCTAATTGGGCTGGTTTCAAGTGTCAAGACCTATAGTTTTTTTTCTTTTTAGATCAGCAGTTTATTATGTGTACGTGGAATGGCCTATCCTCCAAAAGAAATCCTGCCAGTACCTGGCCAGTAGATAGAACTCCTGGGAGGAAGAAGTGAAAGGAGGTTATGTAAATATCTAAGATCAAACAGCAGCCAAAAGAAATTCTGACTGTCCAGCACACTGGTGCTGAAAAGACATGCACAGCTTGTTCCTTCCTGAAACAGACTGAATGGTGCAGGCACTTCTCTCAGCTAAAACATGCGATCCACTAAACTGATTGCTAGAGATTAACAAATAAAAACATTGCAGAACTAAAAAAAAGTAAATGCCTCAAGGTATATATTCAGAGATCTGCTATAAGTTAAAAAATGTGTCATATGTGGCTTTTTCAGTAAGGTTCATGTCACATGTGTGATTTTGTACCAGTGATATGTAGCAGCTGCACAATCACTCACATTAATGGGTTTGTTGCTAGGAAAAAATGAATTGCAGTCAAAGAAAAGTCTGTGTTGCAGAAATTCCAGAGGATTTGTAGTTCAGTCGTTGAGCATTTCACTTTTTGCAGTGTTTGGAGCTAGTAAGAGACTTACCAGCTTCAGAAGCAACTCATGTTATCCAATGCCACTGCATATGATTGTGGTACACTAGCAATTTGTAGATGCTGAGATAAGCATTGGAGTCAGACTTAGCAAGCAAGCTAATTTCACACTTGTAATCCAGCAAACGGCAGCAGAAGGATCGCAATGGAGGACACAGCAGGAAGGTAAAACACCTGCATTGCTCCCTCATCTGCTGGATGATCAAGGCATAGTTTTCCATCAGTTACTTAAAGTGGTTTTAAACCCTTACATATACCCAGTGAAGTGACTGGTCTTAGGTGATACACAGAGAAAAAGCAAATCCTGCTATACAAGTTGCATCTGTCTGTCTATCTGCAGTCTTTTCTCCTCTACATATGTTCAAAGTTCATTTTTTTTTTTTTTAAAGCTTGTGTGAGACTTCTGGAAAAAGGAGGCGGAGAGCTTAAATTACACTCTGCAGAGTTCAGTAAGTAGAGCTCTGAGAACCAATTGGAGGGAGGGGGACACACCCCATTCACACAGTGCACAGGAACAGAGCTGAGGTGTCAATCAGCTGGAGGTCCCTCCACTGTCACTTTTTTCACTTGGTGTCAGGAAAGCTTGTCAGAAGTGACTCATGCTGATAGCAGAGGAACAAAGCAGCAGACAGAAATGGCACTTAGTGCCCTTACTAAAACCAGGACCCAGAATTCACTTTATCTGGATGAGTAAATATATGGGGGTCTGATAAATGTGTTCTCTATATACACATATATATACTGATACTTCTGCCTTTTCACTGTTATTTAATTTTAAGAGCTAATGTACACTTTTCTGTTAACTGTAGGAAAAAGTCTGAGCCTGTGATGACACTCACTGCCTGATGAGAACCAACCACCTACCTTCCTGTTTCATCAAAGAATAGACGTTTGTGGTCAGAACCAATCTGAACCAACAACTGTCATGGCAGACTGCTGCTAGTTCCCTTTTTGTGTCAGTCATATGTTAATGCCCATTTAACTATTAACTTACCATAAAAAGAAGATATGGACACTGATTGGATTGATTAAACGATCACACCTAGATTAAAACCTAGAACACGTCTATGCCTTATGCATTTTCATTACTATAAATTAGTTAGCCTAATTCTTGTTAGCTAAACAATATAATTCTGCTTTTGCCCAGTTCACTTCAAACTGAGCTTCTTTAAAAAATTGTATCCTCCCACTGCATTGAATAAATGCACTTTTTCCTTCATCAATTTGGACTCACTATCTCATCTTAAACGTCTTGTTTGTAGACTCCCTAACCGGAAGTAACATGGTCTCCCACATTACACAGAACATGGAAATGCAATAAGTTCAGTAAATTTAAACTGCTAAATACCTTTTCTCATCATCAGTATATAGCAGCCTTGTGACTTCTATCAGTGTCTGGTTAAAGCTTGTAGGAGGAGTTTTCATTCTCCCCTGACTGTCCAATCAGGATGCAGGACCCCTGACCCTCTGTCTGGGCAGTGCCGACTGGCCCTGGCTGATCACATGCATTCTCCCAAGAAAAAAAAAACTCTCTAGCAATACACACCAAACTGACTATGTGCCGCCTAACTCCAGTAACCCTGTCTTATCCTGACATGTTATGGGAACAATGCAAGAATGGGAAGATCAGAGGAGACAGGATAAAACAGCCTTTCTTACAAAATGCGGAGAATTAACCCCTTAGGTTCCACAGTGAATACAACAAGCTTGCTTTACTGCATATACAGACTGATTTTACTGTTGTGGGTTTAGTAATACTTTAATGGAGACAAGTACACACTATAGAGGGAAATGCTTTGTTCATATTTCATGTCTGAAGTTTACAACCACTTTAAATTTGGAAGTGTTTTTAGCAACAAGGGAGAGACACACAGCATGCAGGTGAGTATTTGCCTGCATTTTCTAGCAATCATGTCACTGGTGAATTTTTGTTTGTAAAAGAAGTGTGGCATTAGCCTAACTCTGTAGCTACTTCCTATAAGCTGTCAGAGAGAACAAGCAGAGAAATCTGTAGTTGCAACAAAGTCGCCAGTATAGCATGGCTCTAATGCAAAAATGATTCATTTACTTATTGCAACCAAATTTCTGTGAACTGGAAAAGGAAGAATAAACTCAAACTGAATATGATCGCCTACTACACTTTGCAATTTTAGCTCATACAGATCTGGAAAGATGAACTACTGTCTGCCAATAAGGATTTTATAGTCATGGTCATCTGTTTTCCAGACACACAACAGCTAGGCAACTGTTGATTGGAGCACCATGTCCATTGTCTCATTCCACAAGCTGGAGTAGATCTAAACTCAATGACTAAAATGCCATCCACTCTATAATTTGAAAAATAATTTTCAATCCTTTTAAATCTGCAGGTTTCCTTGAAATAAAATCTGTTGATTCTGCCATAAAGCTTCTAGTTAAGATACTTCCTGTTATGGGGGTGACAATACTCTGTCCCCTTCTCCAAACTGCTCTTTTATGCTACCATGTCACCTAAAAATCCATTGAATATTTTAAATTTGCATGCTAATTGTACAGGCATGTACTGGCATTGTCACCAATCCTAAAACCTGCCATGAGCAATGACATGGAGCCACAGCTGGAATCTATTAAGATATACAGGAAGTGGCCTGCAAAGAAGCTAGAGGAGATCAGAAAAAATAATGAATTAAAAGGTAAAAAAAAATTATTTTATAGAAAAAAAGGGCAACTGTTTGCTTTAACACACTAATGACATCCAGTTAGGGTTTAGAGCACTAACAGTTTTTTTAGGTTTAATGTGAGTTCCTATCAGGTCAACACATTTTAGTTCAACTGCACATCTGTGAGGTGGAGCAGAATGGGGCATTCCACTATCAGCCAATTCATAACAAGATATGGAACGCCAAAGTCTTTACAGATCAGCAGTTTGAAATAGTTTTCTTACAATCATCAATTGTCAAAGCCATATAGGTTATTTTTCATATTTTCACTATTTTATTCTATATTTATATTTCATTATTTTCCACATTAAATTTGACATTTAAATTAGAAAAGCTCCATTATTCATAAATCAGTAGTACGTCCTACAAGTTTCTACTTCCCTTCACCTGGAAAGGTGCTTTATTCTGCTCCCTAATAATTCGGTGTTGAAGCAAACTCTAGTACAACATTTTCGTTTCATTTTGGAAAGAGCAGGCAAGGGTTCGAGCCTCTTTCTTTTTAGTGAAATCTGTGTCCCTATCAAGATTTCTTAAGGGCAGCGTCCCACTGTCCCACTGCGCTTTTGCTAAAGTACTGCTAATCTATGGTTTTCATGTGGGTTAGCTAAGCTTTTCCTTGGACTTCCATGAGGTCCTGCGTTTTTAGTGTGGTTTCAAAAAGCACATCAAAGCTCCTCCATGCTGCATCTTTGGTGCGCTTTCTAAAACCGCTGGACATCATTGAAGTCTATGGAAAAGTGCATCTAGCCCGCACAAAACCGATGGGTTAGCTGTTTTTTTATTTTATTCCACGGTGGTGCAAAAACCTGAAACGGAAAAAAACATACATATAAAACACACACTAAAAAGTGCACTTAAGGGTGACCACTCTCAGTGGACACAGACTCTCTGCCTTCCCAGCCCATGGCCAGTCAAGGTAGATCCACTCAAATCAGGAGGAACTGGGCTCCTCCAGTTTTCCCAGGGGAATTACTCTCATGCCTCGACAGCCTGCGGGTGGGGTGCCTGCGGGGCGATTTCTGTTCCAGCTGGTACTAGTTTTCCAAGCCCCCATCACTCCAGCAGAGGTACATAGCCAGCCACTCCAGCTCAGGCCAAACCAGAATGACAGCACAGCACACCCTACTGGACACTGATAAGAACAGACACTACACTCGATCTTAGACAAAATAGCTGTGCTTTGCTTAAAGCACACCGGGGCAGTGTGAAGTCAAAAGGGGAAACCTATCCAATGGGGGCACAAAAAATCCCACTTATTTATTATAGTGAAGGAGAGTTAGAAGTTCTGGAATGTTTTTATTGCTGGCAATGCCTCCTTGTCCCAATGACAACCACACTCATTATTTATTTTATGGGCAGACTAGAAATAGGGGACAGCTGGATCAAAGATCGCAGACAGAAATTAAATCCTGACATTTATATTTTTCCCAATTTTACCTATAATTTAAAATAAAATAAAAAATAAAAAAAAGCCAGAGTTAAACTTGAAAAGTGGAAAACTAGTCAAAACATATCCATATTATTTGAAATTGAATCCATAAAATCATTTTTTGTGTAATAACTTGCATACAAAATAGGGCCAAAGTTGATAATTTAATATGTATGTTGTAAATTCAGCAGATTCTTGTGATAAAACTTTAAAGAGCTGACTAACAAATGTTCAAATAAAGCATGGTAATAAAAATATCACACATCATGAATCTTGACTTTTATACCATTGCTGGATCTATGACCACAAGACAGATTATTTCAGTAATAGTAAATCATTCAAAACATGGTTTTGGTCGTTACATTTCACTATTACATAGAATGACTACATCTTTTCAGTATCCTGCAAGGCTTTTTAATTTTTGGCTGAGTCCTAGCATTCTCTGGGTTGAGAAACTGATATTTCAGAATCTCCTTTCTCAAGAGGATTTCTAAACAGGAGGGTCGGTATTTACTGAAATCACTTGAACTGTCAGTGTTGCAATGAGAAAAGCCAAATGGATGACCTTTGGGCCACATTCACATGGACTGTTACACGTGGCCACCAGATATCAGCGGCAAGCATTTGTGTATTTTTGCGGCTGGAATCCTATTTAAACGAATGACAGCCTGACAGTGGCCACTGCTGTCAGCATGTCGAGGCACACAGACCGGATAGATGCGGTTATGGATGGATGTCTGAGCCTAGACGCAGTTAGCTGACAGCAGAATGTAAACAAAGGAGCGGCACAGAAAAAAAAAAAAAGAAAAAACGGCATGGGGGTCCCCCCCACTAGTTGGACTTTATAACAAATTGATACAGAGATTTGATTGTTTTTATATTACACTTTCATTTATTGTTTCCTTATGATACACTGTATATTTTTGGTATATTTAGGCACTGCCAATTTACACTTTAGTTTACCCATTCCTCTGAATCTATAGGAAATCGAATACATCACTAGCTGCACAACTAGAAAAATGATGTACAGTATTTCTGCCATACTAAATAAGCCACCGTATTATTAATCTTGGGTCTAAGAGGTTTTCATCTTCAAGAACTTTAATACTAATTGGTTACATAATGCAAGCTTCCTTGGTAAAATAATTAAAGAAGAACTCTGCTGTGTACCCAAGTGTATGCATCTAAACCGGTAACATAAACCCAATGCAATAGTTACATAGTCAGGTTAAAAAAAAACCACACACACCTCTTGTTCAACCAATATAAAAAAATAAAATAGAAAACCTCTATGTACAGAACACTATAAAGCACGGTTCAATTTGCATTAGTGGGGGGAAAAAAATTAAATATTTTGTGGATTAAAAATTTCTGGTGTTATTACCTATAAATGTTAATATACAGTAATCCGTTAATATTCTGTGTGCAACCATAACCTCTTCAGCCACAAAAACAAAAACATGGTAAACAGCAGAGGTCTCCAACCCCTGGGCTCTTTCTGGTCCATGGCCCCCTAGGAACCAGGCCGTACAGCAAGAGGTGAGTGGTGGGCAGGCAGGCGAGTGAGCGAAGCTTCATCTGTATTTACTGCCGCTCCCCATTGCTCGCATTACCGCCTGAGCGCCACCTCCTGTCAGATTAGTGATGTCATTAGATGATCATGGGAGCCTGAACCCTACTATAAACTCTGCATGCGAAGGGTCTAGGTTGTGCGCTCCTTATGGGAATCGAACGCATGATGAACTGAAGTGGAGCTGAGGCAGTGATGCTAGCTCTGCAAATACAGATTGTCATTGGCAGAGAGTTTGGACTGCACAGACACTATAATAAATCAATTACTTGCAGACTCATATAAGGGTCCATTCACACTAGACTTGGTCGCCTAACAAGTCGCGGTGGGTCGCTCGCCATTGAATAGTACAGGACCCGTTCTAATAGGAGCGACACAAGTCGCTCCGACTTAGAAAAAGGGTCCTGTACTACTTTGAGGCGACCTGGAGGCAACTTGCATTGACTTCAATTATATGAAGTTCCTGCAAGTCGCGCCGAGGTCGCGGTGCACTTCACAGGTCGCCCCACCAAGTAGTGTCGCCGCAGTCTGAACGGGGTCTAAAACCCCTATCAGTGAGTGGTAAGTGACAATTAGGCTGCATCTGGTGGCAAGCTTGATAGTGGCACGTGAGCATCTCACTTTAATTGTAAAGCTGCATCTGGTGCATCTCACCCCCCACAGATGGGACCCTCAGTTGCTTCCACTGATTCTGCATTATTGCGAGTTGTATAATTACCTCATTATATAATACTATGTAATAGTAATATAAATAAAGTGCATATTAAATGCCACACGCTTGAATCATCCCAAAACCATCCGTGGAAAAAACTGTCTTCAACTAAACCAGTCCCGGGTGCCAAAAAGGTGGGGGGGTGCTGCTATACAGGATCTCATATCTATCTACACATGGAAAAATGTGATAAACTAATGGCATGGTTTGTATGGTTACAATACTCCTAATGGAGTCATAGCTATCAATTGTAGGCGTGGGCCTAGATACACTTCTCAAAGCAAGGCATGCACAGGCAGCAATATATTCTAGTTAGTGCTACAGGAAATCAGTCAGTTAGCATATAAGTAGCCCTCCAAGTCTCAGAAACAAAGACTACTAATAGCATATACTATGTCTAGAAGTCTAATCGGATATGCATTTTCCTACTGTTCTCCCTCCCTTTTCTCTTACCTCTATTTTCCTTTTCTCACTCACAATATGATATTAGACTTACAAGGGTAACTCCACTTTCGTGGGGAAAAAAAATAGCAAGTAAAGAAAAATAATATAGTGTATACAATTGCGACACAAGTCATATTGTAATTGAATGTTTAAAAAATTACCATTCCTTTTCAATCTGCAGCCGCTGTAATTTTCTGAAAATGCAATGCAATATGGCTGCCTGGAGCTGTTCGGTACACAGAATGTCTACTGACCACACCCCAGAAACATCATTTCCTGGTTGTGTGATTGGCTCACTGATTTTCCCAGAAGTCTGCACTAAGATTCAAGTCAGATTTTAGGCATCCCCTGGTGAGATACTCCCAATTGGAACACATCTAAAGCTGGCCATACATTATACAATTTTCTTGTTGAATTCCCTTTAGATTTACCTCTAACTATATAATACAAGGGCCTGCCTGATTGCATACAATTTGAAAGTGTTTAGGGTTGACGTCATATTATATGGTTTTGGTAAAACTAAAGGAAAATTGTACAAGAAAATTGTATACTGTATGGCTAGCTTAAAGGGATGCAGGCCCAGCAGATTTCCTCATTAGTGCTCTGCAGGTGCCACAGCTGATAGATAATTATGAAACCCCTCCCATTAGACCCACTCAGCACAGAGGAACAAACAGAGATTTCTTCAGAATAACAAGAGGTAGGAATCTGCAACAAAGTTTGTTAAAATCCTTGTAATGTACATAGAGTTATTTATTATTTTTATTTCAGGTACTTATATAGCGCTGTCAATTTACGCAGCACTTTACATATACATTGTACATTCACATCAGTCCCTGCCCTCAAGGAGCTTACAATCTAAGGTCCCTAACTCACATACATACACAGTAGGGCCACATTTTTTTTTTATACAGGATCCAATTAACCTACCAGCATGTATTTGGAGTTATGCTTTAATTATGTACAGTTGTGATCAGGCTTTTTTTTCTCAGAGAGTAGGTGCAGAAACTCCCCCTTTCTGAGTCACCCCTTGTTTCCACCTCTTGCCCACCTCTGAGTGCCATCCCTTGGTCCCCCCCCCCCTACCCACCTCCCAGTACCACCCCTTTTAGCGCACGCAGAACCAAGTATTCTGTGGTACTAAGTAATTTGTATAGAATTTGGTAATTATAACAAGAAAAGCAGCTAACTGGATCTCCTGCAGCCAGCAACAATGGATCCCGCATACAACAACCCCCCCCCCCTAACCCTGCAAAAAAAAACACCCCAGAACCAACAGATCCCCCAGGAGCAGCATGAATAGACCGTCCAGCAGCCAGCAACAATAGACCTCTCTCTCAACAGTAGATCAACAACTAACCCCCTGGGAATATAACAACTGACCCCCCTGAGATTATCAGACGCCCCCCAGCAACAATAGGTCCTCCACCAAAAATTGACCTCGCCAGCAACAATAGACCCCTACGCAAAAATAGATTCCCACCAACAACAATAGATCCCCCAGCGGCCATCATCAATAGCCCCTTCAGCACATACCAGCACCCCTTGTCATTACATACATTTAGTGCTGGAATTGCCAGAACCTCTTTCCCCCACGTTCCCCCTGAAAGAAAAGCCCTAGTTGTGGTTTTCTTTCCAACTGATTGACCCTATAGAATGCCTAAAGTTTAATAGTCTAATTTGATAAAGAGTCAATAAGACATTTACAAAGTCCAGTCAATTGCGGTAATCGTCTTGGATATAACTGGGAACTGAAGCATTGCTTGCCTTTATTGGGCCTAAATGAACTTGACACATCCCTTATAACTAGCACCTGCCCCTATGTACTCAACAGACTTCATCTTCATTGACTTACACAAAGGAAAGGTGTAACTTACAACTAAGCACTTGCCATTTCTGCTCATCCCTTCTCTTCCCCATTTCCCCTCGATTCCACATGCAAACTTTTATATTTAAATGTAAAAAATTATATTAAAAGCATTTTAGAAAAGCTGATGCCAGAGTCAATACAACAAAAAAAAAACAGGATGTTTTCAGAGGTTAGATTGCCCAAATCCCCCAGAGTCCATAGGAAGAACAGGTTTTCTCTTTATAATTTCTCATCAATGCAAACACAATATTTATTCTGTATATGGTGCTTTTCTCCTGTCTGGTTTCACCTCTGAATGTTTACACTTCTGATTTTCACAGCTTACTTTCCATTACAATAACAGACTTCTATTTTCTGCGAGTCATGCAAATTAATTAATGTAACAATTTGATTAATTAGTCTCATAAAGTGTTTGCAGTTTTGCTGACGGATGTCTATTCCCCATCTTAGGCACAGATCACTGCCTTCAATAATAAGGTAGCAGATATCTGTAACTAACTAATACAGGCTTGGTTTTGTAGAAAGGAAGAAAGAAGCTGTGTCCACCCAAAAGAAGCCCTCAGTTGCCTGGTTGAGGGTGGATGACTTGCCCCAACATACATGGAGAAGACAGATATCATTCACTTGATGGCAAGAGTCACCAATAGCTTAGAATACAGTCAAATTAACCACTTGCTGACCGCTCACTGAGCTGGTACTGCGGCAAAGTGGCTCGTTCCCGTCCAGCGACGTAGACCTACATCGCTGGACTCCTCCCCTTGTGGGCGGCACACGCGTGCCGACGGAGGCTCGCTCCCGATGTATTCAGTCACAGCGGGAGTCGGGCCAGGGGAGGAGCGGCGGTAATCACCACCGCTCTTCCCTGATCGCCGGGGAATCGAGTTTGGAGATCCGTCCGGTTGTGTAAACACAAGCGGGTGGATCTCCTAAGTGACAGAGTGACAGATTGCAGGGTTCAAATAGCTGAACCTGCGATCTGTCCCTGTGTCACTCAGTCACCTCCCCCACACACGTTAGTAAGCACCAGGCATACATTAACCCTCCCTCTCCAATAAAATTAACCCCTTCCCTGCCAGTGTAATTTTTACAGTAACAGTGCATATGTATAGCACTGATTACTGTAGTAATGTCACTGGTACCCCCAAAAGTGTCAAAAATGTCAGTCAAGGGTCCGATCTGTCCGCCGCAATGTCGCAGTCCCGGAAAAAAAAAAAAACGCAGATCGCCGCCATTACTCGTTAAAAAAGAAAACACCAAAAATGACAGAAATCTTTACCTTAGTTAGTAAACTCAAAAACTTTTGCGCAAATCAATCAAAATACGCTTATTGTGATTTTTTTACCAAACATAGGTAGCAGAAAACAAATTGGCCAAAAATTAAAAAAAATTTTGATTTTTACATTTTTTTTTGGGGGGGGGGGGGATTTCATATAAAAAAAATTTGAAAAATATTGTTTTTTTCAAAATTTACGCTCTTTTTTTTGTTTATAGCGCAAAAAGTAAAAATCGCACAGGTGATCAAATACCACCAAAAGAAAGCTCTGTTTGTGGGAAAAAAAGCAAGTAAATTTTGTTTGGGTACAGCACCGCATGACCGCGCAATTGTCAGTTAAAGTCGCACAGTGCCGAATCGCAAAAAGTGGCCTGGACGTAAGACAGCAAAATCCTCCAGTGGTAAAGTGGTTAAAAATGAATGTGATTTTAAAGGTTCATTTTTATTTTAAAAACAACAAACATGTTATACTTACCGGCTCTGTGAAATGGTTTTGCACAAAGCAGCCCCAATCCTCCTCTTCTGGGGTCCCCCACAGGCACTCCTTGCTCCTCCTTTTCTCCAAGCCACTTGCAACGAGGGCACTCATGCGTGCTCCCTCCCGAACCTTGCTCTGTATGTTCATAAGACACAAAGGATGGGGCATGGCCCCGCCCCCTCCTCACTGGCTGTGATTGACAGCAGAGGAAGCCAATGGTTGTTAAGTCAGATGACGAGGCAGCCATCTTGGGAGAACTCAGTAGAATACCATACCAGGGACAGTTTTAGACAGGAGCCAATTAACCTAGCAGCTTGTCTTTGGACTGTGGAAAGAAACTGAAATACCCAAAAGAAATCCACAGGGAGAACATGCAAACTCTATTGCAGATAGCATCATGACTGGGTGCTTAAAGACAGGAGTGTTAACCACTAAGCCACTGTTTATTGGTGGTATTGTGTAATCAGCTCTGTGAAAACATTCATTTTGCTCCAATTATACAAGATCAGAAAGATTGCAAATCCTTCATTCAAGCTGTAAGATCATTCATCATATTTCATTTGTAATAAGGCAATATATAGTACAATAACCAAAAGCAACCAAAAACATTTCTGTATACTGTTGTCACATCAGCACAGTTGAGCCTCGACCATTCACTGAGACTATGGCATTGATAAACTGAAGGGGCATGGCTCAACTTCAACTTAGAAAGAAGACAAGTCTCCCTGTACACCTTGGGCTTAAGATCCATGGGGTGGCCAGCCCCTCAGAGTATTTGTTATCTTACTCTCTTTTAAGACAGGTACTGTTCAGTTTTGGTAATCTAAATGTGGTTAACAGAAGTGTTAGACTATGAGCATGAGGACGCTTCCACTAAGGGAGAAAGAGACCAGCGTTCCTAAATAATGGTCAATTTTGGATCCAGAAGCAGGCTCCAACTTCTGCTGCCTATTTGTGAAACCATTACACAGGAGAGGCTAATAAAGTCCCCGTGCTAACATATACCAATGCTAAAAATTACTAAGAAAACTTTAAAAGGCTAAACCCTGGAAAAAAAAACAGCATTAATTCTTATAGTCCAGGGACAGGGGAACTGCAGGAGTAAATTAGTTTAAAATCGAAAGGATAAAACTTGCCATAGAAAGGGTTGAAATTCAACTAGTTTAGCAGGAACTGTTTGAATTTCAATCCATGTTTGGCCCCTTCTGCTCGACAAAAGTCAATCTCATGATCAAATTCTGTCAAACAGAAATGGTGTCAATTCACTAAGAGATTAAATAATGCTTAAAAAATGCGGTAAAATAACTCATGCGGAAACAAATGTGTAAATGTTCAATTCACTAAAAATTGTGCGGTAAATAACTACTGCAGTAAAGTTTCAATAATGCGGTAATTACCGCATATTCTCATGCGATAATTTATTGCATTAAGCTGGTTGCTAAGGAGCAGACCAGGAAGCCAGCTGCCAGGTCCTTACCAACAAATGACTTGGTTCCCTGCTCACAGCTGAATGCAAAAAAAACATGCCAGCAATTAAGAATTATGGGGGAAAAAAAAACAGCTTTGGGTCCCCCCCCCAATTGCCAAAGTTTTAAAAAAAATGGCGTGGGGTCCCCTCAAAATCCATACCAAACTCTCATCTGGGCATGCAGCCCGGGAGGTCAGTAAAGGGAGGGGATAAGCGAGTGGCCACATACCAGGCCACATGCCCTCAACGCAGGGGGGCTTGCTCTTACCCAAAACCCTTAAAGGCCTCTTACCCACAACCCTGGGCGGTGGTTGTGGGGGTCTGCGGACAGGGGACTTATCGGAATCTGTAAGCCCCCTTTAACAAGAGGGCCCCCAGATCCTGCCATCTCCCCCTCTATGTGAATGAGTATGGCGTACATTGTACCCCTAATCATTCACCAAAAAAAGTTTCAAAAATAAAAACACAATTTTTGACAATTCCTTTATTAAAACATTTTAAAAAATGTCCCCCGAAGTAGATCCACCGTCAATCAAGACGCTCCGACGACTGCTCGGCAGACGACCGGAGTTTTTTTTTTCTTTCGGATTTGGCGGTCAGCGGGCGTCGTGATTGTTGTTGGATCTACATCGGGGGATTTTTTTTTTTTTTAATATAGGAATTGTGTGTGTTTTTATTTCTTTTTGATAATTTGTGGTGCCCGATTCTCATTCACATGGGCAAGCCAGGATCTGGGGGCCACCTACTTAAAGGGTGCGGGCTTCCTGACTCTGATAAGTCCCCTGTCTGCCGACTCCCACAACCACTGCCTAGGGTTGTGGAGAGGAAGGCCTTTGTCCCCATCAACATGGGGACAAGGTGCTTTGGGGGATGGGGGGCACCCTGCCCCCCCCACCCTAATGCATCCCCCTCATATTGAGGGCATGTGGCCTGGTATGGTTCAGGTTCTCGCTCGTCCCCTCCCTTTCCTGACCTGCCGGGCAGCATGCTCAGTTAAAGGTTTGGTATTGATTTGGGGGGACCCCACGCCATTTAAAAAAAAAAATTGGTGTGGGGCTCCCCTTAAAATCAACACTAGACCAAAAGAGCCTGACATGCATTGCGGGAGGACCCCACAACGTTTGTTTCATAGTTTTTAATTGCCAACATGTTTTCTTTACATTCAGCAGCTGGCAGCAGGTGAGTCCTCTGTTAAGGACATGGGGGCCCGGCTTACCAGCCAGTTTCTTAGCAACCAGCTATTGGGGGGGTGGGACCCCCATGCTGTTTCTGACCAATACCACATGCGATACTGCCAGCAAAATCCTGGTGATCAATATTGCATGTTTTTTTACTCTCTGTTCCCTTTGTGAATTGGACTTAAGAGCTTACTGCATTTACTGCACGTTTTTTTGGCTAAATTTACTAGCATATATTTCATTTTGCAGTAAATACAAAATGTCCGTTTTTTTTTTTTTTTTTTTGTGAATTCGACTTTTTTTTTACCGCATGCAATAATTTATGCAAATGAGTCACGTGACCGTGTTATCAAATGCGGTAAACGTTACTGAATTGACCCCATTGTCGTGATCAGCACATGCAGCCAAAAAGTAATCTATGGCCAGCTTTAGAGGAAAAGGATATATTACTCACCTTACTCCTTGCCCCCCAGCCTTTGGTGTTCTCTTTTCCCTGATGCTCTGGCCCTCACTGGTCCTACACACAATGCAGGACTATTGGTCCTGCATGATATGTGATGACATCAGCATGCGTCCACCAGAGTGCTTTAGAGAGGAAGCTGCAAGGGATCAGTCTCACAACGTAGAGGAGCTTATTCCTCTCCTGTAGACCTAACAAACGCATTGCAGTGGGGGTGTGGGGAGGGGGGGGAGTGGAGAGGTAATTTCACAGCAAGAGCGTTTTTTTTTTTTTTTGGTGCACAGAGTTTGGCTTTAAGTAACTACATTTCCCAGATTCCTCATAACATGCTGCCACTAAACTGAGTAAGCACTGTTATCTATACGCAGAAATTTGCATGACATGGTTGTAGATTTGTGTGACTGCCTTAACACTTATGCAAAATGTGTGAGACTTGACAAGTTTGAGAAGTGTAAATGCAAATAAGGAGACAATTAGAGGAAATATCCCAAGCTGTTTCAGTGCCAACGAAGGAAATCATAAGCTGTAGAAAATTATTTTCAAATTTTTT
Organism: Pelophylax lessonae; assembly: GCF_965119305.1. Lineage (NCBI taxonomy): Eukaryota > Metazoa > Chordata > Amphibia > Anura > Ranidae > Pelophylax > Pelophylax lessonae. The sequence continues at coordinate 233,331,322 of NC_138768.1, read as the reverse complement.
AAAAACAACAACGAAAAAAAAAAAAGTTAACATGCCATGTAAAGACTTTGCTCATAACTGAAAAAACAACAGTTGCTACAA